>NW_026706886.1:282500-882500 GCF_024137745.1 Phymastichus coffea
TGATGCGACAATTGAGTCGAACTGCACTTCGACGGTATGAACCTCGTCGATTAAACCAAAGCTTTTTCGATGAATTTCAATGAAAAAGAAGTAGAAAAACGATAAATTCACATACGACGGTCGCCGAGAATAGCTTTTACTATTCAAGTATCCATGAATGGCAGAGACCAGGAGAAGTACCAGCGCGATGACACGAGGGTCTATTAGCTCTCGCTACAATTATTCCTCTCTGCACCCACGCGTTAAATGCTGAAATATCATTTGGCGAGCGTGCATTGCGGCGAATATAAGAGTGCGTCCGCGGAAAAAGATTAAAATGGAACGAGCGCGCTCCAACAAGAATGGGAGAGAGAGAGAGAGAGAGAGTTAGAGGATCGCACGAAAAAAAGACGCGAGGAAAAAAAATTGTGGCTGCGCACGTACGAGCACACCGGTATCTACTTTTTTTTTCGCTCAGCCGGAAATTAATTTTAAGAAACGCTCCCGCTGCACGTTAGATCATTATGAGATTTGCAATTGGACTTTTAGCCTTTTTTCAGGCTTTTTCCCTGACGCTCATTTCTCAGTGAATAAAAGTTCAATTGACGATTAAGTTTTCATTTGCATTTCGAGTTCAGTCGGAGTATATCCTGTACTTGAGATACAGAAACGGTTCGGGATAAAAATATTCTCAATTTATTGATTGTCTGCCTTTATTAATGCTATTAATAAGTAATAAATTAAGAAGCAAGAGGCTGGCAGCTACCGGGAAGTTGCAGTGTGAATTGATATCAAATACTGCTCGTGTTCTGTTATTTATTAAAAATTAACAAAGTTAATTTGCTTCGTTATTACTCTGCTAATACTTATATGGCCTTGCTCAGAAAATAATAAAGAAGGATAATGATCCTGTTAACAGCTGACTTAATCCTTCTCCTTCGAAAACAATCTCGCTGTTGGAGTAACGATATTACCCTGAATATTTTGAATGCCGTACACTTATCGTAAATACATCCAAATAACGTAATAAATTAACGCATTAACTGATTTTGTCATATGTGACAAAATACGTTAAACTTATTTGACTATATAATTGATTGGAAGTATAATGTGTATAATCTCGCTCCTTTCTTTTTCCGATCTAAATTTAAATGTAAGGATTGGATGTCATCAAGGACTTATGAGAATGAATATTCAGTTAAAGTGAGGCGAATATGAGAAATAATACGGCACGAGAGAACAGAGGGCTTAGATTAATTAATTATTCATATTTGACGTACCAAAGTACACAAGTTCCATGGGCCAGCGAAACCTTTAAGAGAACCTTCAATTAATCCGGCAAGATTTGTTGTTTGATCACAATGACAGATGAAATAATTGAAACTGACATTGTCATAAAATAAGTATTATTATGAATGACGGGATGCCCGCTTAAAATATTTAACGAACTTACTCCATAAACTCAACATCGAGGACGAACGGCACTTGAAACATAACTAATTAGCATGTTTTTCTTCGGTCGATAGCATTCACGATGTAGACAATTAGGCCACACATGGATAAGTTCGCAAGTGTCGTATCGTAGCTCTACACTCACAGCAGAGTTACAACAGCAACAAAACAAGCTCGCAGGCAGCATAATTAACGAAGAAAGCTAGTCTATAAAAGTCGTCAGTCGTCAACTCGTTTCTTCAATACATTGTGTATATAGGTATGTACGTGGGGTTGCCGTCATCGTAAATCGGCTCGCTCGGCGATCGCGCAAAGGAGCGATGACGTACGAGCGCGGGAACGTTGCCGCCGTGTGAGCTTTCAGCGAATAACGTGCGCGTATATTATCTAGAGCTCGAGCGCGAGCTAGATATGATGGGGGCAGGGCCTTGTCGTGCCTCGTGTGTGTATACGCTGCCCTGGGAGCTTGACCGAGGCTTTGTTATACGCTCCTTCAACTCTTGCACTACACGTCTCTCTATCTTGCTCTCGTTGTCCCAACACTCGTATTTTATCCTTTGTTGGTGCGCTTTTTCATAAAATGTCTTTTTAGTAATTTTCCGACGTTGATTCATTTCAAATTCGGTTCGAACTCGTCCTTTTCCGCCTTGTTTTATTCAGCAAAAGGAGACTTTACGTGAATTTAGCCACGTCTTCACGCAAGTGCTTCGAATGCAGCACGCGTCCAATAAACTGTAAGTCTGCGCGCGTGGCGAAGGAAGGTGCTCGCTACTGGAGCAAGCGTAGCCGAGCAAGTACCGCTTCACACATCAGTATATCGTTGTCGACGTCGAAATGTTAATGCTTGTATCCCTTTTTCTCTCCGCATACGCATACGTACGTATATACGTACGTATACTTATAGTTAGCAAAATCATTAAACCGTCATACTTATGCTTATAAACGCCGTCGTCGAACTTTCTCTACCGCCGCATTCGCAAGTTGTAAAAGCCTCGGTAGAAGCCGACACGTACGTCTCTCACTCTGTCGGCTCAAACAAAGTGAAACAGCGTCTAACGATCGTTAAAGGCAAAGGGGCCTTTGTCGTTAATGGGCTAAACTCGCGAGCGAATTCAAGAGCATAATTAAAGACTTTCCAAGAGTATCGAATTCAGTCTGAGAGGAGTCTTATATATGAGCGAGAAAATGCTAATGCGCCTCGCGCCGAAGAACGAGAGTGGAGAAAGTTGGAAGCGCGAAGTGCACTCGTCTCTTCAGCAGCTCCTCTCTCCTCCCGGCTGGCTTTTGTTTGCTCGCTCCTTTAATCAGTTTTCATTCCGTGGCAGAGCAGACGCTCGCAAAAGACTAATGAAGACGCGCGTCCCTCCCATATCACTTGAAACTAACAGCGGAGGGCTATCTGGACCGTCTGATAAAAGCGAATTGATAATCGTCGCTTGAATTTCCGAAATGGCGTTTGCGGCGGGGCGAAGCGCGATGCGCGTGCACGTCAATCGAGGCCCCACGACAGGAAGCAGCTCGTTTCTCCGGGAAAAACAATGCCAACAACGTCTCTGTGTTTTTGCAGTAGCCGCGAGCGTTTGCATGCGTGCGCGGAGAAACGAGCAGAGAGCCAAGAGCATAAATAAAAGCATCGACGCTCGGGCACGCGCTATAAATCGAATTTTCGCCCGGAGCCCTCGCGTGGCGCTGCTCTGCAACGATTCAATGCGCTCGCGAGCAACGTCTTTATTCCCTAATTTCCCACCGTCGGTCAACGCTCTGAAAAATTTTCGCGAATCGGTGAAGAGATAGAGACGGGACAGAAACAACCATGAATAACAAATCGAGGCTACGGAGGGGCAGGCGAGTGACACGCCAAAGATGATGTTCGACGAGGGAAACTTTGGCTTGGCAATACAGAGCCGAGGGGAACTTTACGATTGCCGAGTACGGCGGCGAATGGAAAAGTTGGCGTGAGATCCTTTATTTGCTGAGAGCCGAGCAGCAGCAGCAGCAGCAGCAGCAGCAGCGGAGGCAGCAGCAGCAACTGCTGCAGTTATAACGACGGCGAGCACCGCGTCCTTGCAGCCGAGAAAGAGAGAGAGGGAGAGAGAGAGAAAGAGAGGAAAGCTTGGGTTCGACGCTCTTCTCCTTCATCCTCATCCTCTCGCTCGCTCCCCGCTGTCTATTTTTTCAAACGTCATTACACGTAATAGTGCAATTTGTGTGATGGCGGAGCGAAGAGAGGATCGCTCGGCGAGTTCCGTCAGTCCTCGGGCATGTTCGGCCACGCGAGCAACACGCGATCTTCACCCCACCGTAGTACCTGTTGGACCGGTTGTGCATCTCTCTTCTCTCCCTGTTCTTTTGCTTTGCTCGCTTGCTCGCTCCCGCTGCTGCTTGCTGCTCCTGCGTTAGCGCGTGCGCGCGCCTTGCAATCTCTTATTATTGTTATTTTTCCTCTTTGGCCGCCAAGGCTTCTTCTTGTCTGCGAGAGAGCGCTGCCCGCTTGCAGTCCACGAGCAATAAGAAGGCGGAGGAGCAGCGGCAGACCGGCGAAGGGAGAGAAGAAGGAGCGTGATAAAATGAGAACGGATGCTGCGCGCATGACGATGACGACGACGCCAGGGGAGAAGGAGAGACTTGACCCTGCAAGGAATCTGCGCGTCAACTAATTTACCGCGAGCTGTTGCTGCTGTATCCTTCTTCTGGCCAATGCTGAGAAAAGGAGATTTACATTTAGATTCAGACTTATTTAGATAGCTGCTGCAAGCTAAAGTCGCCGAGAGAGAGAGAGAAAGAGTGAGGGGGAGGGGAGCCAAGAGCATTCGCCACGGCGAGAGGGGAGGTGTAGTTTCATGCCTCGTAGCTTTATGATTATTGAGCGAAGCTTATAGGCACCAAGCCGCTTGGATTTATCGAGTGCTATGTACGAGTGCTGCAGTCACAAAACCTTCACCGTGCAGTTTCTTATATTTCGCGCTAGATATAATCCTTGTAATTTAAGATTTTATATAAACACAAACTTGTTTTATTCTTTGCTTTATGCGATAATAACGCGGCTTGAGTAATTTTTACGTTCAAATATATTTTCGTGATATATCTATGAGCTTGTTTCATTATACGACTGTAATCTGTGTTTTCCTTGCTCTTTATTGGCTTGGTTAACTTTGTGATATGCCGTGACTTGGAATGGCGATAATTTGGAACAGGACATAATTGGTGGACGTTCTCACGACCGGGGGCTAAAATTATTTATAACGACGAGATTTCGGCGAGTTTCTCTCGGAACCGGTCCTTATGTGGCACAAGCGCCAATTTGATTTTGCGACACCAGGTGTTGGTTCTTCAAATCTTCTTGATATTACACGGGCATAATTTTTAACGACACTGCCATTTAATGAACACGAATCATCTTGTTATTTCATCGTTAAGTCGACCACTATTTACTCGATAAGAATAACTTCATTTGCATGTAATTGTGTCAAAATATATTTTCCGAAATACTATTCACAGAAAGTGAATTAGAATTTATTGAAAAAATTCAATAATTATTCATTTTTTATGTGCCTCGTAAATTATATTATTCGACACGAAAACATTCAAATTTAATAATAATAATAATATTTCAAAGTATAGGAAAATTCAAAATTTCGCGTTTTATTTTTGCATCAACAAATCACAACACTAAATGTCAGCGACTCATCTTACTTTAAAGATAAGATAGGAATAAAATATGTAAAAAGTATAAAAATAAAAAATAAAAATAAATATAAGGCAAGGATAAGGATAGGATAGAACCATCAGCTGCGCCTAACAATTTAATTTTGTTTCTTTTTTAACGTATTGGTTCATGGTATCAAGCTTTCCATAGGATTTCTCCATATCAACAGATATATTATTTTAATTTAACTGTATTTTCTCTTGTTTATCTGAAACCATTTGGAGAGTTTGTTTACATTTATAAATTAAATTTCAAAATTTATTTAAAATAAATTAACGGTGCCGACTGCACCGAAATAAATTCGCAGAATTTCCTATAAAATATCAATTTACCAATTTTCTTTTTTATTTCTTATTGTTATATCAATATTAACATATTTAACAAATTATTTTGTTCAAAGGTAGATTTTTCAATTTTTTTTTAAAACCCATATCACAGCGGAAAATGTATATTTGTGATGAAACACGTTTTCAAATTTATGATTTATTATATAAAAAAACTGCTATAAATATAATTTTATACTATTTTTTTCTCACTGGGTTAATTTATTATTAAACTTTTATTCTACTTTTTGAATAAAGATTGCAACATTACAACTTTTATTTTACACATTCAAAAACCAAATTTTCGATTATTAATAGAAAATATTTAGACCAATTCAACCTATATTATTTATATAAAACGATTTCTTCGTTATTAGTTTCATATTATGAGTGTATAAACAATATTACAGTCTACTTTTTTACTTCCTTATCTTCAAAATTATCCGTATGATAAATTATGATGATTTGAATTTTTATTAGTAAAATCTCAACTCAAAACCACACTTATATGCTTATTTTCCGCCATATAAGTATATCACGCAATTATATCTCAGCCATCAGATCACTAGATGCTTCAACGTAGCATCCATCACTTTTTTATAAGGGATAAAACTGATAAACAATGAACTACATTATGATTATAAAAGATGAATGAAAGATTATATTTTTTATATTTTATTTATTTGCTAAAAACAAATTAAATTAAATCTGAAATAAATAATTAACTAAAATCAATTTGAATTCTCGCGGTTTTTTTCACTTGGGCCAATCAGGTCACGAATAAAATACTTCAATATGGCTTCCATCACTTTTTTATAAGGGGATCAAATTACTGGATCTTTATATGTATGCGAAACTCAATTATAAAATTTCAACACCATTCAACATGAGTAAAGGCTATTATAAAGGCCGCATTTACAATTTAAGTGAACAATTATTCTAAGCCGTATTGTGCCTTCTTGTTATTTTAAACTGTCAATTAGAGTACGAAAATATGAAGTTGAATCGTCGATTAGAAAATTTTAATACGTGTGTCATATATGCAGAGTACTTGTGTAACAAGAGGGGACCGCGCGAATCGAAGTAACGAGCGTCGAAGGCCATTGCGTTCGCGGGAGAGGTAAAAAAAGAAAGGACAGAGAAAGAAAGAGAGAGAGATTACTTGAGGTGATTGACGTCGATCATGGAGGCCCCCTTGCCTTGCTATAATAATGCGATGCTTGTGCTCATCACCCCGTACAATTCATGCGTCGTTATTGAATTTCTGGACCGCCGCTCAATTCTAGTTTCTTTGTGCCCATTTATTTATTTTTCTAGTGAAAGTGATTTCGACAGTCGGCTCAAGCGAGCAATTATTTCGGTATAAGGCTTTTTGAAAGCTCTACGCGCTCCTCGAAGGTCAATAACGCGGCGAAGAATCTTTTGAACTTGATTCGATAGTCGATCACTTATCGAGAAATAAAATTCTGAATGGAGTATATATCGGAAGAATTATGAAAAGCAAGATACTTGAACATAGCCGATGTTTACACGGGAAAAATTAACAAATCCGAAGCTCACTTTAAGATACGATGGAGTGAAACAGATTTTCCGTATAAAATATTATTATAATTGTATTCGCATCTAAATTAATTTTGTATAAGGAACTTTAGACAAATAGTAATTGAGTTTGTAACCAAGTTTTCGAAAAGATGAAGTAAATTTAGAAAAGTGATAATCTACCAAAAATGATCGTCGATATTTCATTAGAAAAATCGGACAGTAGATAAATAAATTTATCGATAATTATGATTTCAGACATTAATAAATAGAGAATGAACGATTTAATAGATAGTTAAATTTCAGTAATCAGGATTCTGCCCTGTTGCTGGTAATGCATAATGTGAATTATTGGTAAGATATTACGAAGATTAGTAGAATTTATAAGGGGAATATCAGATTATTTACGAAAGCACTAGCGGAGCTCAGATATAATTTAATTCTTGCGCTTGTGACTGAGGAAGTCACTCCATTGTTTGTTGACAAAATTGAAACACCAGTTACTATTAAATAATAATCGGAATTCTTAACTTTTAAGTGTATAAAACCGATAAGGTGAAATGGATAGATGCTCACAATCAATATCATTTTTAAAACTGTGTAAACAAAATCTTATCAATTCCTGTACAGATAAAGCATGATACAGTATACTTACAGCGCATTAAGTGAATTGGTGATAAATAATTATTATTGGTATTGTTACTTCAAGAACAACGTTCGTTTTGAACGCTGTAGAGGTATACTAGGTATCTGTACGCATTAGTCTTGGTTTCCTGTAGTCATGAGGAGCATGCAACCATGAGTAACCAAAGTGGTTTGTAATATTTTATTATGAAATGGACTCGCAAAATATTAGCAAACGTGACAAATCAGACTTGTCCCAGTAAGCTCATCTATTATAAATTCAAAGCAAAACAAAGTTGTACAATGTAAAGTAAATTAATTTAGAATATTAGACTAGCAAAGTTCAGATGAAATGAAAATACACTGCATTGATCTGGTTATACATTCTTGATTTGAACAAAGTATAAATCAAATCGAATCATAATTAAGTGAAATACATCTGACCGAAATAGTCGCACTATAATAGAAGTTGTACAACGTGCGTGTATGTGTGTGTGTGTGCTCACGCGTTAGCGTTTGAGCTGATCATCGTATTACTCGTGAGGAAGCAGATATCGAGAATCAAGTGTGCGATATACAGCAATGCAATTATCTGGAAATTTGAGCAGCGATAAAGCGCGCCCTGAGACTGACAGAAGACGAGTAAGACAACAAGGCGAAGCCCCCTCGCGGGGATTTGGCCCTTTCTCTCTTTCTCTCACTCGCGCTTAGCTTAAATAATGTCCACGTACACGTCCTCCTTTATCGCCGGGGCGTTAATATCCCAAGCTATGCGAAGAGCCCTAGAAATTACAGTTTCGAGAACTCGGACCTCGCCGCTTAACATCTCTGTTCCTCTCTCGCTGTGTTGTCGGTGAATGGACAATTGGATGACGAGGGTGATTTGGAAATTTTGGCTGAATTATGAGAATTATGCTATACCTATAAAGTTTCCCACACCGTTGATACAATATTGTTCTGTGAAAACTCGAGAGTTTGTTACAACTACTGATACGAAAAATGTTAAGCTTAATTCCTTATTTACTGCATTAAACCATTTGTATTTTAGTTGCCTAATATAAAGAAAAATTTTATTGATTTTGAGATTCCTCAAAGTTCACGTTGATATTTTTCTTTAACTTTGTAGATTAACTTATCGAAGTCGAAATTCACGTTTTGTAAAATGTTGAAATACGCAATGAGAGGATTCAACAGTTCGTGAAAAATCAAAGCATGTAGCAGAAACCAGTTAACGAGCTGAGCAAACAAACGAAGAATTTCCAAATAAAGCTAAGCCGAGTGCATAGGCGAGAATTTGCACGAGAGAAGCGCAGAGCAAAGGAATAATTTCCGTACAGCAGCCGCCCATCAAAAGCACGCGTTACGCTCGCGGAAACTCGCGCGCGAATACTCAAAATTCTCGGGCTGCGTGGTTGCGTATTCAAAGCAAAGGGGAAGTTCACGGTTGATTAAGCTTTTGGCTGTTAACGGGCTGCTGGTTGAAGAGCAAATGCTAATTGCTCCGCGTATTATATCGACACGCACTTCACTCACCGCTTTCTCGAAGAATAGCGAAACTCAGAGCACGCATACATTATCAACTTGTACGGTACATAGAGACGTGAATATATTGCATTACGTGTACATAATACATAATAGTTATCGGATAAACATTATCGTGAGTGCACGAATGAGGAGGCCCCTCTAATGGCAGCACGAGACAGACAAAATGAGACGGCGATGCTCGCTTTGCCTCATTCTGATTTCGTGTGCCACGACTATACACGATCGCCTTGATGCACGCGGACGGCGATTTTTCCATTTTATCTTTTATTAAGTTATACGATGGGAGTGGCCTTATGTATTGCTTCCTCGCTTCCTGCATCGAACCAGATCTGACCTAGCCAGGCTGCTTTATCTTTCCTTATATGCGCGCAAGAGCTGTTAAACCGACTCTTTCTGCCTATCATAACATTCATTACGCAGACTGGACGTACTGGTAAATAAATAGAGTTTAACGGGTTCTTACGCAAAACGGTAAAGGCACAATTGAGAGTGATTTCTGATGCGCTACTTGTTGTTATGCATTCATTGACATATTACCAAGAAATGGATTGAGATACATCAAGTTGACTTTCCAGTTAAATTTCTTATCAGTAATTAAAACTCTTTTAATTACGCTTCCATATCAAAGGAAAAACTAGAAATGCAAAAGTCCCCGAAGGATCCGTGGAAACAAAGACAACTTTAAATTTCATTAGCAGATGTAACGGCCAGCACCGGAGTGAAAAAAAAACGCCACACGGTAAAAATTAAAGGTAATGGAAGTTGAACACTTCTTGGCTAAACAATTTTTTTTGCCGACTGTGGACGACGGCGCCGAAGTAGTTATAAGAAGAAACCACAATGAAACGGGCAAGTAAACAACGCGAGCATTTTTTCCTCTGCTCTCAAAGCTCGGCGCTGAACTTTTTCACTTCAGAGCGCGCGTCTACTCTTAAATCCTCGCTCTTGACACTCGCAGCGCGCAATAATCTTCCGCGGCGTGGGAGAGAAAAAAAGTGTATGGTGATCAATATTTCGTGATCCTGGTTACGTGTGAGAATTTAGCGTAAATAAAGGGAGAGGCATAAAATATAAAGTCGTCGTAAGTTATTCAGCTGGTCTTGCTCTCGCGTGGGCTTGATGTGAAATTGAAACACGCGGGATCGCATTTTGGCTCGTGTTGTTTTTGAACTTGCAAATTTAATTCATTAAAACTTCACGCACGAAGCTTTTCGGTTCTTATTTGCTCTTTCTAGCGATTATCTCTCTCTCTCTCTCTCTCTCTCTCTCTCTCTCTTGCCCTTTTCTGTATTTTTACTGTGCACTCTGAAAAAACACACTCTGCTTGAAAGGCTTTTGTTTCGAGATCCATCGAGTTTTCTTGCGGGCTCACGTCAACAGTCGTGCTCGCGCGACCCGCTTAACTTGTGAGGACGAGAAAACTAGCTTCGAGACTCGTGTGCAAGCGAGCACAGTGACAGGAGGGGGGGGGGGAGAGGGACACGAGCGTGATCTGATTTTTTGAGTACCAGATTAGGCGCAATTTGAATTGGAATTCGATAGTATCCTCTCTGACGACCGTTGCAACTTTAGTTTGAAACTAAAGGAAAATTGAAAAAAGATTCAAAACATACTGAAGAATATATGATTCTTATATCAGAAATATTGGTGACTTAAATTTATCCGTAAAATATTGTACGGATTACTCATTTATTTGAATACATTCATGAAAATATATTAACTGAAGATAACATCTTCAATGAGTAGTATTACCAGCTGTTTAATTTGAAATTAGACTAAAATACAAGAAATCCTGGTAGATATGCATCTTAAATTATAAAACAATAATTTAAATTTCAATCAGCTATTACATATCGTTATAAAGAGACGTAAAAGTTTGGCGATACACTCAATATTTAAACAGTAAGTTGCAAATGTGCTGCTCTGAAAACTCCCAATCACAATCCATTAGCCAGGATTTCCCTCATAAGCTCGTGAAACAATATTCCATGCCCGAGAATAACATTACGCTTGACTATCATTCAGGTCAGTCTACATAAGTAATCCCGCGCTGTATAGTTTTGATAACATAGAGAGTATATACACACATACACACGGCATCATCCGTGGTTCACTTGTCGTGGCCACATTTCAATCGGATAATCGTTTTTTTCCTCTTCGTGCGCTCTAGCCGGCCAATCGGCCTTTTACAAAGGAACATCTTTCGAGTGGCATAATCAACGCTCGCTCTCCCATTAATGGGCTTTTAATGGCGCAACGAGCACGAGAAAAGTCGATGAAAGAGAGAAAGAGAGAGAGAATAGTGCTGTAAAACAATAGATATAGTGGATGACACTCGACATTGCTATTCGCTGCACGCGAATAATCGTTCATTTTTAAGTTTTGTGTTACTCTTCTGAGTCTTCCTTTTTTTTTGTCGATTGCCGGCATGCACATGTAGTTTTACCTGTAGTTGGCTATTCAATGATTGTTCGGGTTTCGGAATCGACAAATAGAAGCGTTTACCCTCGATCATTGCACACATCCTCCCTCTGTTGTTACCGCGTGATTGACCGATTTCGCTTAATTGAGCGATCATGCTGTTCCATTCTTTCCTTTTGAATGATTTTTTTCTTTCTTATGGATTAATATGGCTTGTGTTCTTTTCCCTCACTCGATAAATTAGCTATTAGCTTGTTTCGGGAGTTGGAAAGAATGTTTCAATACCATTGTAATAGTCTATTAAGTTTTGATTGAATTTTTGTAAAAGCTTGCAAGTTTTTTAGCTTGTTCGAATCGATAATTATCGACGAAAGTATTCATAACTAATTGCGAAATAGCTGTCGTCATAAAAATGTTCTAATTTGAACGTGGCTACAGGAGATTTTATCGTTACACACAACATCGATCGTTGAAATAATTCGGTCGTGTGTCGCGTGCAGCCGATCGTAAAAAATCGGTATAAATCTTGAAAGCTACAGACGTTAAAAAAACACGTTTTTTCGCGAGTAGTAGGTAGGCGAAAAAAAGTTGGTAGTTTCAATTAAACAACGAAAATGTGCTCGTTAGCTGCACCTGTTCGCACGATATGCACTCCCACAGGCATTAAGTGCGCGCGTCTGTCGCGAGGTGCACTTCAAACTTTGCCGAAAACGTGTGCAGAGGGAGAGAGAGAGAGAGAGAAAGAGGAGGGTAGTACGCCGACGACGGCAAGTTCGCCAGAGCTCTTATCCTCTACTTCTTGCGGTTTAGGAGCTACCCGTAATCCTTCTTTAGCCAACCAGCCGACCCCCTCCCTTCCAGCAATCATTTTCCTTCGAAGTGTTTATTTATTATTGTTGAGAGTTTCATTTGACGAGGTGCAATTCAAAGTTTCAATTACTTTTCCTACTATGTTTTATCGCGAAGCTCTATTAGCTTAGCCCACTAAGTAGGTATATCAAGCCATCCGCGTCACTAAATGAATTTCTTATTAGCTCGTTTATTGGAGTAAATTCATGACATTGTGAGCTACGCAATTATGTTATAAACAAGTTCAAAGTAGAAAATAGCGGTTAGAAGGAAGTCTTGTTAATACCCATAATTCATTTGATCTAGCACAAACATTTCAAGGAAAAAAGTTCTCTGGGTTGAAGCGATGAAAAAGTAATTTAAATTTTACGTTGTTTAAAAGAAATCGACACGAAGATTGAAGTTGAAAGAATTTGAAAGTTATATATTTCTAGGAGTATGGCAGAGTACTTCACCTTTATTCTTTCGATTTCACGAACACAAGAGCAGTTCGATGAATCAATAACCATTGCTTACGTGTCCGCTTGCCCTTACACTACGCGTTCGACGCGTTATCATTCGAAAGTTTGATCGCTATTTATATTCGAAGCGAACGTTTCATTCTCATTATATGTCAGATAAGTAATCTTTATTCGTATATACGACCACCTTCCGAGGAAGGAGTCGAGATCGAACAAACACGTTGGTAGGTATGCGAGCAAGAGTAATAAGCGTCAGTAGAAACAGTTGCGTGCGGTAGGGCATCGAGTGCGCAAGTATACGGAAGCGTACTTCCAATGCGAATTAGCGAACTTTGATCAAAGCTACAGCTCGCTCACACTCTTGAGGGTGGATTGCTTTTCATTTCCAGTCAGAAATCACGCGCCAGTGTGAGCACAGCAGCAGTACGACAACGACGACGACGACGACGACGACGACGACGACGACAATGACAACAGCAACAACAACAATGCGAAAAGTGCAAAGCTGAGCTTAATTGAAGACTGGCGTAGCCTGGAGTAATCGTTACTCGCTCAACTTTCTTAGCACTCGTCGAAACAATTGTGAAACTTGATTCCAATAGACGCGCGATCGACTTGCCACAAGCGTGCGCGAGGTTGGCCTCTGTTAGGAAAGCGCGAGTTTCCTCGAGGAGGCACGCGTTATCGTCGAATTTTAATAATTGTCAAGCAAAAGCTGTAAATTGAAATCAGATTGCGAGAAGTGAGCCGAGGCGGAGGGCGCGAGGAGAGAAGGAGAGGCGAAACTCTCGTAAAGGCAAATAAGCGCTCGGCTCGGCCCCGGCAATAACACTTTGTCAGAGGGCGAGAGCGGAGTATCCGCTCGGACAGCTCGCTGTGTATCTTGGAGAAATTCTCGGGGCGAGTCGTGGCCGGCATACTGCAACGACGGCCTTTGCTGTCTACAGTGATATTTGCAGCAAGGATCGCTGCATCTGCTGCTGTATACCAACTTTTCTTTCGTGTCTGAATTTGGGCGCTGCTCTGCTGTTTAATTGCAATAATTAGAATGTCATAGTGGAACTTAATCATATGTATATGCGTGTGCGCGTGTAACATTGATTGAAGCTGACAGTACTAAACGTAGTTTAGTTTGCGGTGATTCTCAGTTGATTTAATTAAATTGCAGGAGCGTGTGACGAAGGGAAGTATACATTTGCGACCTCGAGTGTTAATTATTTCAGAGTACGCTTACGCACTTTATCGAAATTGGATTGGCAAAGTTTCTAATGAATTTGCGATTCTCTGAAAAATAAAAGTGGAGTTGAGCGGGACATAACGAATTCTCACGTGGTGCGCTTTTGATTCACGAGTCTACGTTGTATAATTGCTCTCGTGAGTGGCTGCGGTGGCGGCAGAAGAGTGAAAAAGTCCGGAAAAAAGGGCAACGAAGATGAAAGAGTAGAAGAAGTAGAGCGAGCGCAATGTGCGGCGAAGAATCTCGCGGCAGTGATTCATCGCACGTACAGCGCCACGGCGCAGCAGTGGCGGCGCGGCGGTGGCCATCCGCCGGGATTTCGGAAACTCGCCGATGTAAACGAAGTTCCCGAGTGGCTCCGCGCGCGCGCACCGGATATACCCACAGAGACCTGTCGCTACGTGGCGATGCATCTCATTGAAGCTCTCTCGCTCTCTCTCGCTTTGCCTTTCCTCCTCCTGCTGTTGCTGCTGCTGCTGCTGCTGCTATACGTTTTGCTGTTGCGAGACACGCTCACAGAGAGTGACATTCTCCTTTCCTTCCTTTCGTTAGGCTTTACTCTGCCGATCGACTGATTCTGCATGGAGATTTTGCCGCGCATTTTCAAGCTACAATTCTCGGTACAATTCCCAAATCACCATGTTCAGTTTCGACTTATAATCTATCAAAAATATTTTTTGCAAAGTTCAACGAACCTTGTTTCGTGAAACAATTTCATTAAGTGCCTTCACTTACGAGGCTTTGTAATTACAAAATTGTCAATGACAGTAAAATTGGCGATATTTTAAATGACTTTTATAGCCGACGTCAACTATGTCAATTTTAATAAAAATTGCGCAATAAGGGTAATTATAGTAATTATAATATGGCGCATTTCGACGAAATCATAAATACCGTAATTTATACGTTTTCATCCAACAAACCTCGCTAAAATGTATATAAATAAATCTGACGAAAGAATAAAGTGTTTGTAGTATTTCTTCGAAAGGGTCTGCGCGAGTAGCTTGTAAACTCGAAGAATTTTCCCTTTCTCGAGTAAGAGGGAGAGAGGAATAAAAAAGGTATGACCGCTACATTTTTCATTCGCGTCGAACCAATGTACACGAGGAGCACAAGGCACGGAAACACGCAGAGCTTTTAAAAGGGAGAACGGAGCGCCCGGGCTGGCAAAGCAGAGAGAAAGAAAAAAAAAGGCGAAAAACAGGTCAAAGAATGCCAATAAAGCCCGCAGTTACTTGCATTCGCATTCCTTGTACGTCACTTATAAGAGACCAAGTCGACGGCAATAGTGCTCTCTTTCCACTCCTTCCTACTTTCCCTCTCGCGACACTTCATATCAAAGTTTAATATGTTAAAAAGTTGAATTCCTCGCACTGCCGCCGGCAGCCGATCCGATTATTCCGCAAAGATTCAGTTTTCTAGATTTTTCTCGAAATCAACTGATAACATCGGTGGCATTTGCCTTTGCCAAGTTTTTTTTTTTCGATTACATTAAATGTTGTTGTTAAGCATAGTCCTCCGCTTACGTATTACCTTGGTTCAGCTTTCAACGACGGAAAATAAATAAATAGATGTCAATAACTTGGAAACGAAAATTCGTCATTTGCCTTGTTGACCTTTGTCAAATATTCAAACAAAAATCGATCGACATGTACAACTCTCATTAAACAATGTTAATCTCCATTCACAGGCGTTGCTCATTTCATTTCTAAAAATGTACTGAACAGCAACACACGCCAGCTTGTCACTGGATTTATTGAACAGTATAAATGCAATTTTGCTCGAACGGGATTCGGTCCTTTAAAATTTTCCCAATTTTTCAATGATTCGGTTACGACAAACTTTATTTCATCCGAGAGCGCTGACCCGAAAATTCGAAATAAAGTCTACCTGTTTACGACGGAGAAAACAATTACAATTTTTTTTCTCGGGAAACTCAATGAACGATATTTTTGCTCTGAAATGTGATTTTCTAGACAAAGGTGAATAAACTCGCTGCAAAGCATAATATCCCAAGCTTGTTAGATGTATAATACACATGCACACAGACATAATAAGATGTACTTTAAAGAACTTTAAAATCACAGGTGATCATCATTAAAGTACAGACAGTCAAATGAAATAAGACGAGGGCAAATTGAACAGTTTCGTGAGAAAAGAAAAGTATTTTTTCATTCTTCAGTAGAAAAGAAAAATTACCGAGTTATGCAACAAATGTCATTCGCATTTTCTAAGGACGGAAGACTTGAGGACACACACACACACACACACACATGCTGCACGCCTACTCCTTTCCTTATTTTACTTCTTCCTCTGTCTCTTCCGCGCTTTTAACAAGGTTTCTTTGTCTCGCAACTCTCTTGGCTTGACAGTGCTACTAAAAATGCTTTTAGGCCGATTAGTCTGCGCAAGCGAGTGAGAGAGGGAGCTGTTTTTCGCGTGTGAGTTTCCCGCGGTTTTGCCGCATCAAATAAAGACGAAAGAGTGAGTGAAAGAAAGTTCTTCGTTTTTAAGATGGCCAAATTGAATGTTCCGGGCTCTCGAGAATTCCAACAGATAAGCCTGCTAATAAATTATCTAGCTGAGTAAATGCACTGGAAAAACGTCGCTCCCTCCGAGGTCTTCCTTATTCCGCCGCCGCGCTGTCGAGTTATGGTGATGAAATGGCACATGTTTTTGTTCCGCGAATCGTTTTTTCAACTTTGTGGGTGTAAACAGTGAAAAACTACTTTTTCTCTCTCTAAGAATAGCTACTATGATTTAATCGATGTCATTCATTTTCTATATTATTCTAATAAAGAAATAACTGTTTTAGTTTTTAGAAACTTAATTAGTTTATATAAATATACCATGTATACTTTTTTTTTAAATTGCATCAAATGAAATATCAAAATATCTCAAATAGTTTGTAATTGATTTTGTAAGCTCGTAGCAATCCAAATATTTCGCGAGATGAGAAAGGAAATTCGGAAGTTTGATGTTATTCTGATGGAAAATTAGCTGCGTTATATTTGACGTAATTCAACTGAAATTAATGTACCAGAACATACAAATGTTTCTTTTGATTCGAAATAATTTTTCAAAATTATAAAGTTGATTTGCAACTTTGTCGAGTATGTGCAAAAATTACGTCTAGCAAACACATGAGCTCAATTTCGTAATCAAAGGTTTCAATTACGCTTTGTAAAAGGTTGTTGAAGCCGCAACGCAGCCTAAGTTAAAGGGTTCAGTTGCACCCTGCAGGCGAGAATGTGAAGCCACAGCAGCTCATGTGATAGATATCAGCGCTGCCTGAATACCCACTGACTACATTAAACTATACTTCAATTGGCTTTGAGTTAGTCTCGTACGTTGCTCCTTTTTTTTGAAAAATTGTGAAAATCAAATCTTTAGGTTGTGGAACTGTCCAACATTCGTCGAGTAATCAATTCTTTATAGATAATTTATCGAAGCTTTAACAAGACGGTAATTGATAATTACAGAACTGAAAGCCACGTCCAACTTTTCAGGCAACTTTATTGATAAATTAGCTAGCTGCAAAACTTTGGAACGAGTTTTGCCCTGAAAGTCATAAAAGTCCCCGTAATACTTGGAGTTTTATTTTTCACGCGTCGAGTAGCAGTGTGGCTGCGATCGTTAAAATCGCAGTTAAAAACAAAAAAAAATGCACATCCAGCGACAATTCACATACAAGCTCGACACATTTCAGCGCTACAAATGCGCCGTATGATTTACTTTATTGTATCCCCCGGTCGACAAATTAGCAGGATACATGAAAAAAGGGACAAAAAAATCCGATGCTACTATGCGTCGGGTCTGTTATTTTTCAGAGGACGCACGTGAAATGAAAATGCGTGACTCGGCATCATTCACACTGGATGAAAGCGCAATAAACTCGCAAATGAAGTATCGCTAATTGACAACATGACCCAAGCGGGAGTTAATGAGATTTTCATTGAATCATTGATTGATGCAAGCGCCGAGATATGATATGCAAGCGATGAGCAAAGAGAGACGACCATGTTTTTTGAACGAGCCGGATGAACGAGCTTGTAAAAAAAGAACAAGTGAAGCTCTGCCTGAAAAAAACAAGCCATGAAAAGCAGTATTAGTCCGATTCGCGCCGCGCATTGTCCTCGCGAAGAGCCGTGTCGTTCCTATTCGCCGCCATCAGGCTTTACGACAACTTCATTAAGGGATCGAGCTCTCGTATAATAAAGAAAAGAAAGAAGCTCAACCCTTCGCCGGAGTCTGCTCGTTCAATGGCACACCGGTAGCAGTAAAAGACCGAGAGAGAAAAAAAAATCCGTGGTTTGGCCGGCGGCGAACAATACGTCGAGGGCGGCCGATGATTATTAGCCCTCGCTGCAGCGCTAGCAGGTCACAACGGTGAAGACGACGGCGACAATCTGCTAATGCAAGCCGCATTTGTCAGCGTCCAATTCCCAGAGAAGAGTCGTGGATCAAGATGTCGCAGTCGCATGCGCGCGCGCGCCTCGACGCGGAGGATGACAAGCGAGCTTTTCCAACGGCTTCCGGGGGGCACCAGCTGCGACTCTTACCCGCTTACTCACGCGCTTGCTTGCAGGCTTGCTCGCTTGCTCGCTCGCTCGCTCGTCGGATTCGAGACAAATACCCGCGCATTACACGTGAATTTTTCAGGCCGATAACAGCTTATCGGCAACTTTCACTGCGATGACTTTGTTGCGTTTGCTTAGCTCCCCGCAGCGACGGCAGCAGCAGTCCCGTTCTTCAAGCTCCGGCCGATTTGTTTTGGCCGAGATTCTCACTCCGGGAAACCCGTGCGCGCGCGCCGAATCTTCAAGGTTGTCGAGTGAAAAATGAGAGATACGCAAGGGGAGAGAACCGACGAATGTAAATGCTGATAGGATTTGTACGTTTTAGGGGGGACCGTGCTACGCACGCGACATTGTGCTACCGCGAGAGAGAAATAACAATTTGCGTCTCGCGGATGAGCTGCAGGTTTTCCATTCTGACAGCACATATGCAATTCTGACCTTTTCTCTTGGATACGTGCGGATTGATTACGTGATAAAGAGTTTAAGTCGACCGACATTTCATTCTCGATTGCTCGAGATCGAAATGCTGCAGCTTTCAAAAGCTTAAATGAAGATAGCGTAAAAAACGAATCGACAAAAACAATTTATTTGGAGTGGAATCGAAAATAAGTAAGACTGATAAGTCGAAAATAAAAATGGACTTGAATGGAGTTTCCAAGCGAATAAACTCGCAATGTAACGGAGCGATCTTTCTTAAGGTAAGCGTGGCAAACATCTACATTGGCGACGCATTTTCCCCTCATTGTCTCTAGCTCTCTTTCTCTCGGCGGTGTATATCGTATACAGTACCCTCTTTTCCTTCGCTCTGTCTCTTTTTCTTTCAGCGTCTCGCGCCATACATCTTATCCATCTCCACGCGCGACCGAGCGCTATGCGCGCACTTTAGCCTCGTGATTTTCCATCCTATCCCTAAGCGCCACTCGTCGCAAACTTTTGATGGATCTGTTTTTATCCATCCTCCCTCTCTTCCCTCACTCTCACGAGATTGATACTCCGCTCGTAGCACTCATTTGCTAAATTATTCCTATTTTTACTGTGTCCTATATATTATAATTTATCACTTGGTGAGACGTTGCCAAGGCTTTCTTTTTTATTATTTTTTTCTTTTTTATGACTAATTTGAATGAAGCATTAGCAATGTTAATTCGTAAACGCGCGAAGGAATTTTTGGATGAAAAATTGCCTCAGTCTTTACGGTAAACGCAAGCACGCCAGCTGAGTGCCATAAGGGAAAATTATAGTATGTTACTTGTTAACGTGATCCAGCTGAGCACCGGCAAGCTTTCCAGAAATTACAGCGTGTAACTCTCTAAGAGTACGCCTGTAAGTGGTCGTAAAAAAATTATTGTTCGTCAATATAAAAATTATAAACTTCATAGATGTAATATTTGTCTCTTGCTTGAGCTTACAACTAATTGTTCTGCTGACAGCCTTTCCTCTATATATTGTAATATTACTTTTTAAATCAAGTATTTTCCAGGAAAAAAATTAATGAACGCCAATCAAACGATTAGTGTGTGAAAGTTGAAATAACAGAGCACTTTGTATAGTTTCAATAGGTACCATCGTAAAATTATTCAATATTTCTCGTCTGGACTCTCAATACATTTAATAAAACTCGATAAACCTCTTCAAAACTTTCACTAGCAGGTATAATGTTTTCCGATATTTTGAAAAAAAACCACGAGCAAAGTTTGCTTCAGTAATTACAGAGCTTGAATGTGTATATGTATTGAATGTGTGTGCGTGTGTGTGTGTGTGTGTGTGTGTACAATTTATATGCTGCACTCCGTCAACTCAAGTTTTGTGTGCTTTCCAATTTGGCCCCCAAGAAGCGAGTAAACCGTTTGTGGGAATTGCAAGTTACACACATTTTACCTACAATTTACGAGAAACACAAAGTTATTCACAGAGAGCGACTCGACGTCGAGCGACCAGGGACTCTCGAAAAAAGGCCTCTTGACATATAACTTCGCCCTAAACCAATTTCGACTGCAATTCAATTGCTCATAGCTCCACCACTGCTGTTAACGCGATGAATCTTCAGCATAACAAAAGCGCAGAGTAAATAGAAAATCACTGGGCAAACTTTTTAGCGAGATTAAAAGATAGACGTGCTAAAATAAGCTTCTACTTCCCTGTCTGTCAGTTGCTCGTGATAAATGACTTGTTGCCGTGCGACCATACTAGGTACTGTGCAAGCTCTTGTAGGACGAAAGGAAAAAAAACTCGATTCTTCAGCGTACCACAAGCGGCAACTTTGTTGGCTAAACCGGTGTAATGTACGTTGAAATCTCGAGAGAGGAGAAAAAAAGTTATCAATTATAAGCGATCCCATAAAGTATCGTATGCAAGGAAAATTGACATGTAAAAAAGGCAGGCAGACGTATGCGAACGTATGAGCGAATGAGTTGTCAAAGAGAGCGCGCATGTATGAGAACTCTATTGCGATTTTGCGACTAACGATATTTCGAAACTTGCCTGTATCCCGCAGACAGCCGCGCAGATTTTGCTCGGCAATCCGATCAAAGCACCCCCGGATTAACATGACCGAGCGCGAGCCCTCTTCCTATGTGAAAACACGTCGGCCGACCAGAGAAAGGGTGGCTTAGATTTTCTTTTGCCATCGCCTGTTAGCGTCGATAATGATTCCAATTATCTGTGCAGTCTCTTTCGAATCCCCCGCCAAATGAAAATCTATCGGCTTTTCTTTTACCATTTTTATACTGTATTCTTACAAACTAGGTACGCAAATGAGTATACGTTGCGTCGACGCAGAATATTAATGTTTACGCGTACTAGTTTTCCTCATAAAAAATTTGAGACGTATAATAACTTTCACTCAAAGAAACGCCTCTTTCTCCGGTCTTGAGCGTCTTATTAAAATTCTCATCTCATGCATGCGGCTCTAAGAAATGAAAAATTTCTGGGAGCCCCGCCATCGTACCGCGCAGATGAGTGGAGGTTAATCCGAAAAAAGAGAAGGAAAAAAACGAGAAAAATCCTTTCAACGCCATAATAAAGGCTCGCTGATAACACGCTGGATAAAGTTTCTAATACCTCACGTTCTTTTTTTTCCTCTTTCTCTCTCAAGGTGATTATACTCGTGTCGGTCCGGCTCCCACTATGTGTGCATAAAATTCATCAGCTTTTTTTCGTGCTGTACTTTGATAAATATTCGGCCTCTCACGAGCGCGTGGGGTAATTGAAAATGCACGTGCTTGGATCAATTACTATAGAACACTTTTGTCGAGTCAGCGTTTAGACACGATAAAAGTATCCATTGTCACCCTCGCGGTCAACGATGAATTTTTAATATATTCATAAGGAGAACGAAGAAAATTCCCCGCGACGCGGTTTTTTCTTTTCTGCTCGTGACGTTAGGAGAAGTAGAAGCTGATATCCTTTTGAGCTATTGGAATTCCGCGAGGCGTTGACAGTTTTGAAACATTAATTTGAAGGGCGGATTGGAAAAGCCCGGAGTCGGGTTATAAATTACACGCTACTTTGCTTTGAATTCCAAGGAATTGAGATTTATCTCGCGCGTGTCAGCGAGCGCCTCTGTAAATATCAACGTACAAGGACAAGCTTCAATATTTTACGCCAGACAGTTTTTCTTTATAAAGTTAAATAGAGAAGAAAAACTTGAATAGAACGGGTGAAATATGTATACCATTTTATTCGTTCACCACCTATATGCAACGAGTTTTCATGTCATCATACGTAATCGCTCGATCAATACAATCGAAACATTTCAAAATACCATATATATTCAATATTAATTATTATTGTAATATTTTGTTGTATCTACAATGAAATCCTATATTCATCTACGTAGTTGAATTTAAATGATTGGAATTCAGTTAAACTCCGATAATAAATATTATCATAGGACATTGCAAAGGAGATTAATTTTGCACAGTATGTATGGCAATAGAACAATTGATTGACGAATTAAGAATGTATCGAGTGAAACAAGCCATAACTTGTACACTGCATAAAATAGTTCATAGGGCCTCGTTGAATAATAGTAAATTTAACAAGATGATGTAGCTTGAAGGTGGGAAAGGGCGAAAGAAGCGTTATCACATGCGGCTAATCTTGATATTATTCAGTGGAGAAAAGCTCCGTAAATCATTCGAATCACGAAGAAGCGATCGATCGACGGATAAACACGAAGAACTTCCATGCTGGAAGATCGGATTTCGCGGGCCATTAGCCTAAACAGTCGATAAAATCGAAGGGCGCGCGAGCGCAACTCTAAAGCTCGGGTACAAGTAAGAGCATTGGGGATTAAGACATAATCGAGGAAAAAGGTCAGCGCGCTTTGACGCGCGTAATCTTCGAAGCCATTGATCTCTGGCATACATGCGCCGCGAGATTTCCTTCGAGAGAGGAAAGGGGCTTTAGTTTTTCTTTTTGTTTATTTTCTCCGGTATATGGCGTATACACGCGTGCTCTCGGTATATTGGTAGTCTGCTTTTAATTAAGGGGATATGCAGAGATGAGATTTCGCCCAAGCTGAGATTGCAAGGACCACAAGAGAAAAGTTTCCACGAAGACTTTTTCTAAAGAAAGAATTAACCATTCGCTCTCTCTCTCTCTCTCTCTGTTTTTCTCAAGATTCAGCAAAGAAAAGTCTATTAGCTTGACAGACTTTTCGTAATATTGCAGATGATGTCGAGTATCGGAATGTCATAACAATAATGCACCGTATTCAAAGCTCTTCCGGCAATTATCGACGTTGTAGATCAACAAGAAAAATATGTTTGCCATCTATAGGAGTGAGCATGAAAAAAGGGAATACATTTAATTGTTCATAAATATGTATGATCACCAATGTGGTCGTAAGCTATATAATAGTCGCTTAAAAATAAAAAAGCTTGTTCTGGTCTTTCATATTTTTATTTAATAGTGTCACTCGTGATGTTATCTTGTTTAAATTACAGTTATATCCCAGTCGGATTTATCATTCAATAAAACTGGTGTTTCTATTGACTTTTTTATCTCTAGATACTGATTTATTGTTTAGCAAAATTATTTAGAGATAAAAATAGAAGCAGATATGTCTTGGCAAAGGTAAAGTATTTTTAATTGAAACATTTTAATCTTGCAATGAATTTTTCCGTCATATGTCCGTTCAGTACGTTTCATGAAAGGCAAATCCCACAGAGTAAATTTAAATTTTCATCAAAAAATACTTGAACGACGCTGCGGAAAGAATTATTATGATTTTTTATTGCGTTTCATCCAACAAATTCAACAGAACGTAAATAGCTTTCATTCGACAGTTAATTGTTCCAGGAATGAATTTTTCGATGAAAGAATGAAAAAACACAAATTTTTCTCTGCACGTCGTACGCCGTCAATACGGCATAACTTGGATAGAAAGCTAATAGCTTCGGTTTTTGCCAAACCCAACAACTTTTTAACGGATCAAGCCAATCAAGCGTGTCTCTGCATCGATGTCAAACATATTTAATAAATGCCGCTCTCGGGCAATTAGCGTATACGTCAACCAACAGGCTTATCCAGTGCGTCGCACGAACACACACGCGCGCGCGCACAATGAGTATTTCTGCGTGTGCGTCGATGTATATCTAGGATTGAGCGCGCGTACTTTCTCTGCTACGGCGGCGGCCGGAAACGAGCAAAAAGAAGGAAAACGTCGAGAGAGCGAGCAGGGAATCAGCTGTCTCCGTGAGCGAGCGCACGGGCTTGGCAATTTACATTCTTCTTTCCAAGCCAGTTCTGTAAGTGTTGATCGTCTCGTGGAAAAATCCCTCGGGACGTGTGTGCCGCCCCATAAGAGGCCCCGCATTACGCTCAAAAATCGTCGAGGAATAGAGTTCTTTGTGGGTTCTTGCCTGCACGCGCGCTCGTTCGCTTCTTCTTCGCGTCCCTCGCTTGATCCTCGCAGCCCCGTATCAATTAGATCGCAATGTGTCGGTATGTACGGCTTTGATTTATATTGTTCGTCCTTCGGCGGCGAGGAGCGCGAGCGCAGACGCACGAAAAACGAAATGGAAGACGGGCGTTTGGTGCGCGCGCAATAAACAATTTCTCCGCGGAGGAACCGCAGCGCGGAGAAACGGCAATCTCATCGACTTTTTCATCTCGCACCGTCATTATCGATACGTCCCGACAAGCTCTCTATTCGCATAATGTTCACCGCGGAAAGCTGATACACGCAACGTGCGGCCGTGCTCGCGCACCTGCTAGCCTCGAGGCAAAACCTAGTGGTTCGTCGACGCTCTTGCCCTTTGTCGCGATCTAGTTACCCCGCCGCTGATTTCGAGATATTGAAACATCCGTACTGCCGCCGCTCCGCAGTAGCTTCTTCGCGCTGAATTATTCGCACGCACGACTCCTTCCTAGAATACATCTATAATTATTATTTTGCGAGACAAGATGCGCCTCTTGCCATCGCAATCGCTCGTTTACTTTCTCGCATTCTTTGCTGAATATACAGTTTATCGACAGCCCCGCATGCCTGTCGATTTTTTTTATGAATGCCAATGAGAAAGGTTCGCACCTTTGGTCGATGAAAGCCACATTGCGGTCGCCTGTTTTCACGACACCGCAGTAAAAACTGATTTTTTTTACGAACGAAGTGCTCGTAATCTTTACGAGCGATTTTACTCAATGTTTCCTCAGGCAGCGTTATATTTCGTGCGCTCGTCTGCTATTAAATCACGAATGATAATTAATTCATTGAATATCATCGAGTTCAACAGCTGCAGCAGCAACGCCCTACGTACAAGTGGTACGAATGAAGAATCGCCGCAGAAATCGATTAGCAAACTTCCGTTATAGACGCTCTCCGATAACAGACGATCAATCAAGTTTACCGTGCGATTAGCGCGAGCAAGAGAATGAAAGAAAAAAAGTGTATCTCATGAGTGCGTGTGCGTTCGCGAGCGGTCTTGCGCCAACAATTATAGCCTCTTCCGCAAGTTGTAAATCGGCGACTGATCGTAGCCTGTCGTCGCGCGCTAATTTTTGGAGGCCACGCGTGCGCGCATGCTGGAATTTGCTCGACTCAACGATAAAATTATGTCTGTGTCTACTATATCGTTAATTTATCTCGTGTGCCAGAGTAAGGATGATAACGGCAATTTGTTTTGTCAACAAAAACAGTAAAAATGAATGATACGGTTGGAGAGAGCGAATGAACTTTGGTGAGATCGAGAGGAGCAAACTATTTGTGCCAGTAAATCCTACAATTAATTATCATCTTTCTCTTATATGGTGAAACAAATTGAGAACGTGAATCGCGTTATCGAAACAAAAACAACGAGAGAGAGAGAAAGAAAGAGAGAGAGGGAGAAGGAGCAAGCACGAATTCGGCAAAACTTTTAATACTACTCGAGCGCAAACTTTCTCATCTTTATTATCATACGTTCCCTTCTTCAAGTTTTGTCTGACAAAAAAAAAGAAATACACACACGGAGCAATTTGTCGTGAAAGAGAGAGAGAGAGAGAGAGAGAGAGAGAGCGAGCGAATTCCAGGGTAATATATACATCGAAAAGTTTTTCGGCAAGAAATTTCAGCAGCGCACGGGCGCATTCGACATTTTACATATTTGCGGACGAAAGTTTCCGACGAGAGTGGCTATATGCAGCGATGTACGCGCAACGAAAATGGGCACTGTGCTGCTGCATGCGGGCCCTCGTTTGCGGCCTCCGATGGTTCTGTGAGAAAAAGACGACGCTGCTGTTACTGCTGTGGGCTCGGTAATCTGCTTGGGGAATTTTCCCCCGAGTTTTCTTTAGTTTCTTTTTCCTTTTTTCTTTTGATGACTATTTTCCTTTTTATGCATGCGAAAGCGTGAACATGAGTGCGGTTTTATAGTTCGTTCTATTGTACGGCGACACAAGTTCGAAAGCTTTTCCGAGTAAAACAAATATCTCCTTTTCGTGACAAGACGTTATGCATTCATGTGTTTTATTTTTTAACTTAAAATGTGTATTATTTTCTTAACGTTAATTTATTAATGTTTCGATCGCATGTTGCAGTTGTAATATACATGATAATTTTGTGGAAAATTATTTACACTACAGAATCATCAAATGAAAAATATTATACGAATAATATTGCCTTTAAAGTATACATATATTAACAGTAAACATAGCTAGTTTATCTGCAACATATCGTAAATACATAACGAGTTTTTCTGCTATATAATGTATTTTATAACAATTTTTTATTGCGTTAGTTATATCATACAATGTCACAGACAAATGGTTAAGTCAAAAGTAAGCAGTATATTTAATTATTCGAAATATACTTGTAATTGTACGAACATACATAAATTTTTTTTTAAAGTTGACCATCTTAAAGCAATGTACTATACTATAACACGTCAATCAAAGTCGACAAAAATGGCACTGTGCGAGTCGTCGCTAGGGGAAAAAATGAAACAACGAAGAAGAAAATCGATGCTATCGATTCCACAGTTCGATATATACCCTTTCTGTACGCGTCTCCCGCAGTATCTGTAATATATAGCAGGCACATCCCATTAAAGGCATCTATCATTTTAACGTGGGTCCATAAAAATCTTAACTGGCGCACGTACAACTTTGATTACATTGGCCACAGGGGCTTCGCAATGCCCGTGAGATGCTTTTCGAAAACGCGTTCATATATAGAAATCCATAAAAATTCCACGTGAGAGCAAAGGAACAGCTAGCGTCGCTAGCTCGGCTGCTCAGGATAACAAGACGATGCTGCGCGGCCAATACAGCGTATAATAATTGATAATCTTCGATTGTCGGCCAAGCGAGAAACGTGGTTTTTGGCTTGATCCATTTCTTTTCCGATTGAATCGATCGTGTTTGCGGATCACGTCTGCTTGTCGCGAACGCTCCTTTCACACACATACACACACACACACACACGTTCTTCTTCTTTGTTTCCGTCCGAGACTCTCAATTACCTTTGACAGATCGATCACGCCTGCTGGACATATTTCTCTCTGTTGCTCGCGTTGGGCCGAAGGTGTCTTTCGCGTTATTCGCAGCGAAAGAGCCTGCCACTACCCCCGCCACAACCGATAAATCACATCACCTACTGGCCTTGTTGCCCTCCACGTGTCCACGCGTGTGTACGTGCACGCTTATTGCTACAAACTCACACGTCACCTGGCTACGGCCGTGTGTATGAAAGCTCAAGCCAGACAGGGTTAATAGAGACGATTTTTCATCGGTATCTAGCCTGCCGTCGGGGATCTTAATACGTTGCGCGCGCGCGCGCGCGCATCCATATTCTCACACATACGCACACGCAGATACGCACTCTTGTCGACGCCTGCCGCGCTGTTGTTTACGATCGCTCGCAGAAATCGAATTAGTCGTTGAAAAATTACCTTTTGCCGCCGCGCTGCGCGGCCGTAGCCGTATTATTAGCCGCATGCCCGATAGTCGGAGAGAAGTCCGAAGAGTGACAGTAGCACGCGGAATTGATTAAAAGTCGAATAAAAGAGAAGAAAGTACTTAGGAAACGGGTATTATGTAAATATTATTACTTTGGGCCGGAGCCGCGGGGATATTGAAATTTTCAAAGCGAAAGTTTTTAATGTCATCATCACGGGAGAGCATTTTTTTTCAATCGATGCAGCTGCCCGTTCGCAGCCGCAACGAAGAAACTATTAATGTTTTAATAAATGCGCTCGCGGTTTACGTAAAGCTTTAATGGCGGCAGTACCTATATCTTTACTTTATTTCGCGAACACAAGATATTGGTATCGTAAAACTTGTCGAAGAGAGTTCAACAATTGCTATCGATTGTTATACTTTGTACATTATTGAGTGAGAGACAGAAAGAGAGAGAGAGAGAGAGAGAGAGAGAGAGAGAGAGAGAGACACGCAAACAGACAGAGTTGAGAATCTCGAATATGCATGCGGACACGAATAAGTATGGCAACATTTTGCGAGACGCTCGTTCTGATTTAAAACCTCGTAAAAGTGCTTGAAATATATTACAGTAACGTAAAATATTGTGGTTTTATTAAAAACCTGGCTTGAATCTGAAAGGAATTGTACTTTAAAATATAATAAATGTTATTTACGATGGTCTACGTTGGACGATACTTATCCATATCACTTGTAGTGAATATAATACTTTTTTTATAAATGTATTGCCTAACGGGACTCGTCGAGATCTTATAGAAAAAAAATTACTGACGTATGTAACGTCATTTTTCATCAAATACTGTTAACACGAATATATTCCTGTTCTATTTGAACTTGTTTATTAAAAGAAAATTTTATTAAATACTCGAGATTTAGTACCTTTCATTTTCCAAAAATAAAAAATTCATTAATTTTATTTATAATTATACAATGTGAAAAAGCTCATTTTGTTTTATTAATATAAAATATTTATACATTTTAAATAATAATCATTAAAATAAGATTTAATTTTTAAAATAGCCTTGTTTAGAATTTCATATTATATGAAAAATACGGGAAACAAATTGAAGAAATTGCTTTAAATGTATAGATATATATCTGTAACTGTAGAATATGCAGTTTTGTTGAATACAAATTAATTAAATAAATTATCAAACTAAATCACTGTACAGGATTTAGAGGGAATCCAAAGTAATCAGGCTATTGACTGTGTAGGAATTAGTTAAATATATTTTACATTGAGGTATATTTATCTAAATAAATCAAATTGCATGACTGAAACGTAGTAAACCTTAAATGTACGTGTATGAGTGTAATAGAAAATTAAGGAGGCAGGGGTTATAGTTTAAACTCGCCGTTGAATTGTTGATAATAGGTTAGCCAATAATAATAATGTAGTTTGGAGAAATGAAAAGTTACACTTATCGCTCACACGGCTCAATACGTATTAAGTGTTACGACGCAGTGATACTCCAGAAAAGCGTAAAGGGCCAATCTTCAAGGATGGTAGTTCCTATTAATAAATCTTATAGCGTAATTCTAACTCGATTTCTCCGTTTGAACTTTGTGACATTAACGTATTGCAGAAGAGACTAGGTAGTCAGGCCTGGGTACTTTTAGCCTTTGAAGATACAGGGAAACTTGTTGCTTGTCTGATGACTGAAGCTTCACTTCGATTTGGATGGCATAAGCCTAGCTCTTTAATACTCTTTATACTCGTTTATTAGTTGGTCAGTAACGCTTCGTACTGGAGCGCTATTTGAAAAAAGTTATTAAACAGCAGCCTTGGAAATAGAGGGGAAAACACCGAATGTCTAACATTTGATTTATTTTTGGAATCTTTATGAGCGATAAATAGCATCGATGATCGTCTTTTTACCTTTGTGTATGCATGTAAAATAAGCGCTTAAATATAATTATTTATATAATTTCGTCATGATATTTTAGCTCTAACATAGACAGATTTGTTTATTATCACGATTGCAAGCTATCTATTTGTGGAATTCAAATAACGTCCGTAAGATCAGCACGTTTCTTTTAACATGTTAGACAAACGGTGTCCAAACATTTATTTCGGTTCAATATTGATTCTACGGGTGATTTGTCGATCTCACGCATTTTGCTTAAATTTCGAAAACTCGAAATCCATAAGACCATTATCTGTGGTCATGCATGAAGTCACAAATATTCATTAATCTTTCCTTTTAAATAGGCTTTAGGTGTACTTGCTTTTAGAAATGTTACATTTTGTAGAATATAATAAAACCACATGAACGATACTATACAAATGATGAAAAAACCACTTGTTCGAGCCTTATCTTGCATTTATCGCTGTATAGCAAAAAGTTCTTACCGATCTAAAACGAAAAAAGAAATATAATGTACAAAATATCTAGAAGGTCGTAGCCTGGAAAATATATGCCAGTCCAACTTTCGATGTGAAAATAGAAGTCGTCGCCTCGATTTCCTTGGCATATTTGTCGGCAAATATTTACGGAGCGCATCCTGCGCCAGGAAAATATTTTATCTAATGCCGTTTACGGGATGTGGAACTAGCGAGATACTGAGGGAAAATGGAAGGAGGAAAGAGGAAGGGGATGGGCGAGAGAGCGATTCCCGGTGGAATGCTGAGCACGCGCCAGTAGCTCCTTTGCAGCCTCGTACACGGCGCGGGACAACAATTTGCTCGTCTGATTGCGCTTGGTGGGAGCTGATATCGGCTGCTGGCGTTTGACCATCAGCCGCTGGCCTGCTTCTTTGTGATAACCTGCTAACGCCTGGATTTATGAACCTGAGCGTGCGATCGGCGAACGTTGCATGCAAAATCAATTAGCTGCACGCCATTTTCTGCAAACGCTACGGAACAAAAAAAAAATGCAAATTTAAGACGCGGCAAAAACTACTTGGGATTATTATATACGCTTCGTTTTTGCGCGCGCGGAATGGGAATCGGTCAATTTCCGTTTCAAACAATTCCACTTGAAACGTACAGGCGGCGGCGAAAGCTACGGACATTAGAATAGAAATGGAATGAGTACGTGAAAAAGCAATTCGCACTCGCGAGAACGAAAGAGGCAGCTGTCAGAAGCACGTGGCAGGAGTCAGGCTAACGATCTGCGCTCTTTCGCTTTTTTAGAAACCTTCCACCACTACTCCCTCGGCTTTCAGCGCTACACCCCTATCGTGTATGAAACGCAATTGAAGGAGGAATCGAAAGAGTGAGAGCAAGCCAGCGCTCGCTGGAGAACAGATTGCCAATTATTTTAGGGAAGTACGCGAAAGAATTGAAATCCCGCTGCGATTGTAAAAGCTTGTTGTCATTGCTCGATAACATTTTTACATTTGTTATCAAAGAATCGAGCGAAGAATAAACAAATAATACTCGAGTTGAAAGACCTCACAATTGCCTGTTGAATATTCTTTCAACTTTTCCTGAAAAGAGCTTTTAACACTGTTCACTCATTCGTTTCTTTTGAAAACATTGTATATATGATACCTTTGTAACTAACAACCTCAGAGGAACAAAAATAAATAAAACAGTCCAATTTACGTCGATAAAAAAATAATAAAGTGAAAGTCTTTGCGAGTCTCAAAAATTTCAATGGCTTTTTGCAAAACAACAATATAAAAGAAAGAAGTGGCCAGTTACGTATAACGCACTGAAATGCAGGAGCATAAATGTTTACTAATCTCGAGTGAACAGTGGCATTAGCATTCCAACCAGAAAGAGAGAAAGGGTGGAGCTGGCAATTTACGACTCGATTGTGCACTCGGTTGGAGATGGATTTTAATTCCCATAAATATCGCGCTCGCGAGTCTTGAGGATGCTCGCGTGCGCGCATGCATCCTCTTTTTCCCTCACTCGGACGCCCGAAATCGTTATTTCGCTCTAAGCGTGCATCTACCTGACAGATTTGCGAGCCAGAGAGCTTGGAATAAGAAAGTTTTCGTGCGTTCGCCTGATGTGAAACGATTGTCTTACTTTCTTGAGAACTTGGTATCTTTATTTATTCTTTTTCTCAAGTATTTTTATCATGAACGAAACCCTCAAAATCGGCATACGACTTTGTCTGAGTACGTAACATGACTGTTTTAATCTACCATGGCATACGTTAGCTTATTTAAAATTATTGATCTAAAAAATAAATTGAATGATACTTTTTATCCTGAACGCTTTTGCGATTTCCATGGGAATATTACTGGCAAATATAAATAAAAAGATTGATCGATTGATTAATAATACCTTATGTCTAAAAAATTCAATTGATTAAAGATAGCAATATAGTAATTAGCAAACCTTAGCTGTATAGTCCGTGTTTACATTAATCACTTAGTGCAAGTATCAAGAATGTATTGGATGATAGTGTTTATCGTTAATAAAGGAAAGTACATAACTGTAGATTTCATAGTATTAATTCTTTGACTGATACGATTGGAAAGCGTTCATTAATGGTATATGTATTTACAATGTTGAGTAGCCCGTGTGTGAAAGCTGAAATATAAAAAGATCGATGAATTACATAAAATAATTAAAAATAGCAACAGTTCGCATCGAAACTATTGAAAACATTAAAAATTCTTATAAGGGTAGTGATATTCACCGAAAAAAGTGATATTTCAATCACCTAAGTTTCAATTAATTATAGCTAGTACTTTAAAAGTCCTAGCTTCTCAAGTTGCTCATTTTGAAAACTCAACTTCTTAAATAAACTAGCCGGAAAATGTCGTATACATCATTAGCCTAATAATTAAAAAGAACGACTAAGTTACCGAGGCCGTGCATCAAAACTCTTGGGGCATTCTCTCCTCGAGACACGAGAACGGGAGAATTAAAAAAAGAAAAGGAGAAAGACAAAAGCATAACAATGCATTTTTTTCGTTGTACTTAAGACTTTGAAAAAGTTTCGCATTCCCTATTCACTTTAGCGAGACTAGGCGGGGAAGGTCCTCCTCGTTTCTCCCCATTATTTTTAATCACCCCGGCGGCATATAGCCGGCCAACTTCTTCTCGCGAGAGAAGAAACTCTCCAAAGAGTTTTTCCGGAAAACTTGCACGCTCGCGCGCGCACGGCGTTCCCTCGTCACTTACTAATGAACATCCCCTCGTTTGTTTCACTTTCGGTCTTATCTCCTCTCCAGTCGTCACAAGGATTCTCTCTTCTGCTAAACGGTCCGCTCGCTCGCTCAGGTAGAGAAATAGAAAAGTACACGGAGAACGAAGAATCGAATTACATTTCCTGTTGCCAATTTAATTAACTGGAACTTTACTCGTGACTCGCGTAAGGTGAGATTTGAAAAATGCATTTTCCGCTGCTGCTGCTGCTGCTGCCGCCGCTGCTGCTGCTGCTACTGCCGTTGCTGCTGCTGGCCGTTAACGGCGCTAATTTCCGATCGTGAGAAATCCATTGGATGAAGTTTGCGCGGTGCGCTACGCGTGTGCTTGGAAAATCGTTTTTACCGCCGTTTCCTGCGCCTGCGCGCACTTACCAATTAATTCCACGGCTATTTACCTAGAGACGCGGTGCGCCGCTCGTTCGCTAGCGAGTTGTCGAAATAGCCGCCGCGCGCTACGCTCAGGTATACATATAACGGAAGCACTAGCACCGTAATTAGATGGCGGACGCTGAACTCGTTTCTTGTTTGCGCATATACCAAAGACTCATACATCTCGGATCTATATCGAGAAGAAGCTATTACATCATAAGGTTTCACGCTTGATTTATGAAAAATCTCGTTAGACGGTAATACCATATCCTGTTGGTCACTCGTGCACCATATAATTACCTCCGAATTCACCGCTGAGAGTTTCGCTTTGAATTCGGCACCGCCCACCGACATTAACGTCTATACATCCAAAATCCAAAGCAACAATTCCAAGGATTTCAATATCCGTCTGAGATATTTCCTTACTAAGTCAGCTGTGAAAAAAGCAAGGAAAAAAATGAAGGAACGAAGACGATAATAACGAGCTGCACATGTCGTAAGCCCCGAAGCTAACGTCTTTGGATAGGAAAACTTGGAAGCTACGCAAAATTTTCAACCCTCATCCTTTAAGCTCCCGAAGCGCAAGTTTTAGCTGCGGTGGCGGTGGCGGCGCGTCGAAGAAAAAGTTTCCGGGAAAACCGATGACCATTATAATAAAGTCACATAGCGGTCGGCACGAGACAAAAAAAAAAGATGTGTATCATTAATTCGAAAGTTCGCCGAAACGAGATTTGGCTGTGAAGATAGAAGCGCAATAATAGGCAATAGCTTGAGATCTTTAATGAATTCTATGTGCCATCGAACCCGATGTACACTTAATAAACTTCACTCGGCCGCGTACAACGAACTTTCGTTACTCGAACGTTAATGCTCTCTCCCTTCACGCGACGGCAGAGCGGGGCACGATCGATCGGCACCAAGTTCCTAAAGCAATTTAGACATTTGTCACAGAGAGCCCACAGTCTTATGGCTGCTGCTGCTACCTTCTAGCACCCTGACTTAGTGGCATTACCGTGCTTGAGCTTGTTAAATGAGCTTGTTACCTTTGATCGATTTGGCGAGGGTGGAAGGAAACGCGAAAAAAAATTAAATTACTTGCGCTAGTCGCCAGGTAAAGCGCTGCATTATATAGATTTTAATTAGCTTCCATGTCTCTAGAAAAAGCTCCAATTCAAAAGATTCACCATGAATCATTAGGCTATCTCGGAATGCAAATATTTTGATGAAACGAGGGCAGAATATGAAAACTCGAAGATTTTCCTTTGTCAGCTCGAATCCCGGTTATGCTCTTACATATGCGAGTAAGAGAGCATTAGCGATAGCGAGAAAACATTGAACTTGGGCGCGAATCTTGAATTCAACTGGCAAGGTTAGACTATGGCAATCCTAACGAAGATTGCGTCTTCCCCCTGCTCTTAGTCTTCGGATGTTCGCAAGTTTTGGTATGTCGTTTGCTCAAGAAGTATTGCAATCTTGGCAAATATACATTAACCAAAATTACGTCCTTTCTTTCAATCTACCGTGAATCATTCATTTTCGAAGAGTCAAGCGTTCAGTTATATAAACACGAAAAATCCTCCGTCTGTCAGAAAAAGTTCGATTTATCACTTAGCTTTGTACACGGAACAACTGGGCATAGGCACGCGAGAAAAATAATCGAATGAAAATCGGAGTATAGGCAATAGGCATATTACAAATCGGAATTGAAACGGCTAAAATACACAGGCAATCAGAGGAAAGAAGGATTTCCAAGTGAGCGACGACAGCTCTATGTCAGACTCCCGCACGCGTTGCGGCAATACAAAACTAGCAAGGCTGGTGCATAGATTCGACTCTGTATTTGCGTTTGTTAGTCGCCCCACCCCTGCTCCTCCTCGCGGTACTTGCGCGCGCGCGAGATAACTTTGCTTCGGGTAAAACGGGTTAGGCTCTTAATGTAAGCGCGGTTTTCCATCGAAACGGTGCCGACCTCGCGAAAGTTAATACATAATTTAGTCGACAGTACAGAGGCGACGAATCTCCCTCCCCCTTTTCTCTTTCCTGCTGCAGTTAACCTCCTGCACACAGCCTGTAAAGTTTGTCGGTCTATTTGTTCCGAGTTAAAGTGTCTACAAGTGCCTAACGCTTGAATTATCGGCTAGCCCGAGCAATCGATGGCTTTGCGCGGTTTCGCGCTCCTCTCTCTCTCTCTCTCTCTCTCTCTCTCTCTCTCTCTCTCTCTCTCTCTCTCTCTCTCTTTCTCCCGCTCTCTTCCAGACGTCGTTTCTCAACCACCGACGCCTTTGGATTTTCATTCGACCACTTTACTCTTCCGCAGTAGCGTAAGGCTTGTTAATTTTTTAAAAGCTTGCCCGTGAGTTTACCTTGACACTTTCGATTTAACGCTCGTTTGAGACGCGGCAAGAACCTGAATAAAGTATACGGCAAACTCGGGCCTCATTCATCATACGTAGCGAGACGACCAAATTGTGGAAAAGCGACCTTCAACAAAGACGATCATTAATCAGCTTGCACGCGCTTTAGCAAGCTCACATGCAAATTGCTTACCGGAAAAAAAATAGCTACACACGCATTCGTTTTTTTTTCTTTTCAAGACTGCTTTACGTTGGATACATAAATCTCAAAACTTCGAAACCAAATTCGCGATAGTATCAAAATAGAGCTATCGCATTATTTCTTGGCGATATATCATTCCCAGAAAGAGAGCAAAAGAGGGAGAGCGAGAGTGTGTGTGTGAGGGGGTAGAGATATAGGGAAAATACGATTTCTTATCGCACCAAAGTGGGAGCGAGCTTCAAAATTGGGATCTCTGTTTTCAGTTTAGAGAGAAATAGAGGGAGGAGGAAGAAACTCGATAGGTCGTAACCTACGAAAGTTTCTTTATTTTTTTATGTTATTTTTATTTTTTCATTGGCCTTCGAGAGTACATGTGCGTGAAACGACATTTTATCCACATCTGGCAGTCTAAATTAGGCTTAGAAATCTTGAGGTTCTAATACGATTATCGATTTCGTAACAATTTTCATCTCTGATAGCGTTTGATAATATCGACATTTCGATTAGTAGGGTTTTTCAGAGGGTACGATAAAGCTCATATCGTGAACTCGTGAAATGCAAAATATTTAGTATTTGTACACTTGAAATAACTGAATATGGTATCACTGTGAATAAAATATTGGGCTAAAGCATATAAATAATTGCGATTACGTAAACTTACATAAAAGTCAATATACCAGACGACAATTTATCATACGTTTGATAATAATTTACACATTTAAAAAAGTATATAGTAAAAATAAGTATATATATATATCAAAACAATAAATTCATAAAAATAGTTGAAGCTGTAATAAAAAAAAGAGATCTGCGCGTTACCTAATAAACCACATATATTCGCTAAGATTCATTCCCAAAAAAATCGAGTCTCGTTCTCGTCCTTGATTCACGGACGTATCGCAATTATTACGAATAAAAAGCGAGAGGGAGAGAAAAACGTCAATTCTACGCCTCGCGAGAAATTTCCATTGAAGCGTAAAAAATAAACAAGCGGGAGAACGCGCAATGTCGAGAGGGTGTGTTGGTATACGAGACTATTTCGTCGTCGAATTCTCGAGTGACTCGCTCTTGATTCTAGCTCGGCGCGATAGAGATATAGATGGAGGAAAGAGAGAAAGAGGCCTTACACGCCCTTACACATACACCATTGGAAAGGGTGGGTTTAAATCTCGCTTTTCGTTTCGGGGCTTCGATTGCGGTGCGAGAGAGAGGGAGAAATCCCCTACCGGATCGCTCGAGGGTGACACGCAGTGCGGCCGTATAGAGACATTATCGCCGGCTCGTTTTCTTCCTTTACGTCGGCGTCGCTTAAATTAATGAAGCCAGCGTGCTCTGCTGTGATAGTGCACGGTTATATACGCCAGCTAGATAAGAATCATATTGTAGCAAGAGAGCACTGACCACTACGACCACTTCTCTCGTGGACAGTAATAGAGAAAGAGAGAGAGAGAGAGAGAAGCTTTATTGTTTCGTTCGCGCTGAGGACTATTAACTATTGCGCAACATTGTATTTCCGGGAAAGCCAATTTCTTCCAGTGCAACCGCATCGATTGCGCGCGCACGCGTTTTATGGAGATTGAAAGAGAACTAAGTCGAAGAATTACGACAACTAGAAAACATGTATGCAAATGTCGGCCGACCAACACCAAGTGTCGGCGAGTATTGCAGATATAGCTTGTGACTAGGATCTTAATAACTTGGCTTCCGTGGAAACCGGTAAAGGCGTTACTCGGCTTCGCCGAACGAAAGAAGAAGAAGAAAAAATAAATAAAGATACCAACCGAGCCAGCACTTTTATCTTAATTACGAGTCTCGCGCGATCGCAGATACGAGTTCACGTAATTATTTTTCATCAATATTTTTTTTCTTGGCTTGTCTCAATACGGCTGCCGGCATAATCCACACAGTGAGTGATACAGATTTTCCACTCGAAAATAATTGGTGCACTCGCTTCGCGTGGCACGCTGACACCTTGTTAAAGAGATTTGAGAATCTCTAATTACCGTTTCGAAAGGCCTCGTTGTTCTATCTGCAGACACTGCGAACTTACGGAACTATAATTATGAAAATATGTTTGTGCTGGAAGTCATGATGCTTTTTCTTTCTGAAATCATTTAAGAAACTTTTAATCTTGCCTGAGAAAATTGAATTAAAGTAACGAACGAACCTTGCAAATACTGTACAATTTGCGAAGGTGAAACATCGGTCACCTCGATACGAACAGTTGAATTAACAATCTCGATAAATCCAAAGCACAATTTGTCTCTATCATCTCATTGAAATTTTACAAAGGCAAAAAGTAAGCGAAAATAAAATTAAAAAATACAAGGTAAAAAATTAACAAACAAAAAGGAAATGGGCAGGCACTCGATACGGAATAATTGCACGTAATTACAAGCGCGATCGAGGGAGAGAGAGAGGGATCGCGACGCGGCACACATTCAGTGGGGGCGTCAAACGCGCATCTTCAAACGCACGGGAGTCGATTGATCAAGTGGCAGTGGCAATTTTTTTTTTCACTGCCTCCCTCTTGGCTTGTTTTGATTTCGTGTCAGCCGCGCGCGACGACCGTGAGGGTCCTAGTGGCTGTTTTAATTGCGCCTCCAATTAGCGTAGCGCACGCGCGCAACCGATCGAGCGTACTTCACACGCTACTCCGCGCTCTGGGCTATACAGCGCACGTGTCCAATTATCAATTCATTCCTCCCTCTCTCTCTCTCTCTCTCTCTCGCTCGCTCGCTCGCTCTCACTTTGTGTACGTATGTACGCACATGTACGCATATTTGCTAACGCTTGACAATCGCACCGCCAGAGTTACGTACTGCTGACTCACACCGACCTCGCTCTTTCTTTCTTTTATTTTCTTTTACGTCGAGTTATTATTTTTTGTATTCGTGAGGGTCACGGCGATGAGAGGGTAAGGATTCATCGGAGACTTTGGATTGCAACGTCTGACGGTTTGAGCGTGAGAGGGTTGCGCTTGCATGAGTCATGGCCTGCCTTTTGTGGCATATTAAGCATGCGTGTACGTGACTAATGTATCGTCAATATTTACAGTGAAAGGAAGCCTTTTGCAATGTATTGCCAATGTAACGATTATCATTTATTATAATTTTCATGCGCTTGGTTTACACTGTTTGACACAACTAAATCCACATATTCATTAATAAAACGAGTTATTTCACGAAGTCATTTTAGCTTATCAATAAATCAATATCGGAATGAAAATTTATATTACGTTTGCAAATTGTGAAATAAATATCTAATGAACATAAACGAAATTTTGACAAGCTTGCACTTTGATATGGGAATCCATTTTCCAGAATTTTTACTATAATTCGCTTTTCAAAATAGATTAATAGAGATTTATTCATAGAGTTACAAAAAGGCAAAACTAATACTCTGTTAAGGAATAAAATTTAATGACAATTAATTCAGATTACGAACAAATAAATTAAGAGTTCTAATTCGATGCAATTAACTATGATATATCTAACACGCAATCAATTACCATAACGCAGTTTGTTTGCCCTTCGAAATAATGAAGATGTGACTTCCTGAGATTCATAACTCAGTTTACTTCCACACTCCACCATAATTGACCCCCACGTACCGTTGCTGAGGTGTGAAGGCGTAGCTGTTGCGAGGTTTACTTCTACGGAAACCTAATTTCAGCACAGGGACCACCTACCAAGATTGTCAATTTTATATTTTATAATTTAAAGATACGAGCAATTTTTAACGATGCAGCATATTTCTGAGAAAACAATCGCTACCTTTAATTTGAAAGTATGAGCTGCAGCTTATTATTTAAAAAAAGTGTAATAATCGTTCGGAAAAGCAAAAGTCCAGAATCAGCGCTATAAGAAATAACTGATGTAAGAACTACAGAGTGAATTTAATATTCCTTTGCGCATACATTTATTAATTCTATTATACAGAACTCACTACCTTAAATCATTCAAAAATACTCATTTTTATTTTCCATCTGTACGAAAAATATGATATCAAAATCAATAACTTGTTTAAAGGCAAATTACAAAGTCAAATAATTGGATTGAATTGATTAATTAGAATGCGACTAATTGTTTGTACATCACGATCGAAGAAAAATAAGATGCAGTTTGTATTGTAAAGAAAATAATTTGAGCATACGAATTACGAACGAATGAAACATGTGTCAACGTATACCCGAAGTCGTGCGCGTCACTAATTGTAATCAAAACTTTGGAGCTTCGCGTGACATGCAATATACACGTGTTGCAGTTTCACATTAGTGCAAGGCTCTCCGTCACGCCGACGTACATCCGGCTATGTACATATATCGCCGAAGCTGAAGTAATCGACGGATATGGGAGAAAGAGAATATATAGATTCTGCCGTCGCTGATGACTACGAATAATCGTGCAGAGTTTCTCTATTTCACTCAGATGCTTCGGCGAAACTGCTTAAGTTTCGCTCAAGGGAAAACACTGTAAATTCATTAGGCATTATCTTTAATTTTAATTGGTTAAAATTTTCCACTTCGTTCTATGTTTCACTTTAGAGTTTTATTTCAGTATAAAAAACTTCCGAGAAAGAAAACGAACAGAATTAGAAAGAGACTCGGACACGCGGTATAGAAAAAAAAAGATTAGTAGCGCCCCTCAGGCCCCATGCAAGATGAACGGTAGCGCACGGAAAAACCGCCCGACGAATTCGGAAAAAATCCAGCGCGGTCCCACGTGTGCGGCAGATGCTCGAGCCTCAATATATGACCAGGGCCGCGTCGATCGCCGCCTTTGCTTGCTGTTCACGGAATTCTCCTTCTAGTTTAAGGGACTTAGGCCGTTCATTCGACGCGTTCGACACGATCGAGAGCGGATACTGCGTGATTTTAAATAGAGAAAAAAATAAGCTGCCTGTCTTTTCGACGCCGCTACAAGTTTAAGATCAATTTATATGCGAGGCGTTATTTGTATTGCGTACAACGAGGAAATTAGAAATAAGGAAAAATTTATTAAAATATCGTGAAAGATCGTAAGGGGGAAATGTGTGCTTTGCGTTTCTTTTTCTCTTGTCAAACTCCAGGTTTCAGCGTTATCCGGAAAGAGGACATCTTCGCGGGATTCGCGTACCTCCAGCTTCGCCCGTGAACGTGTGCGAGCGCAATGAGCCTCGTCGCGGCCGTAACGCCATCGAACGGCATCGTGGAGTATATAAACTCCCGAAGGCCATCAGACTCCACGGGAAACGCATGGCTTCCGGGTGTAGCGGATCACCGAAAAACGGATAGGACTAGCACAGAGGTTAGTCCTAGGACAGGGGAACTTTGGGTATGGACAAGAGCGCGCTTCTAAGGCCCAATGGGGTCATCTACCTGCAGCAGATTATTGCTTGTGTGCCAAAAAAAAATTGCGGTCGGCACTCAGAGTTCTCCGCTAGTTTAAGCAAGTTGCTCTTCCCGACTTTCTTCGCGTGCGCTTGTAACGTAGAGGTAAGATCTATCTTTTGTAAAACGACGGTTTTTCCTCGCGAGCTAAGGTTTTGTGCCTAGCGAGCAGCATAATCTCAAGCGATTATTCAGTGTGTATCGCGCTTCGCACTTACTCGACATAAAAACAAAATAAAAAGGAGTTAAAAAACAAACGTTAAGTCTTGTTGCGTAAAAGTATTTTCCGCCCAATAATACCCCTTCAGCATGCAGAACATTCATTTTTTATTATAAGAAGAATGAAAGTTCGTCGAGTACTATGAAGGAGCGGATAATCCTTTTGTAAAGCATACGCTATCAAAACTTTTATCGCAAAAGTAGCCATGATAAAAAACGCCGAAAATTCGCTTTTAACAAAGTGAAATTAAAACGACGTCTCAGTTAAGGATCAGCGCTTAGAGCCTGAAAAGCAAGAAATGCCAGTTTACAATTAAAAGCTTAACTGTTAAAGATTAGCAAGGCAACCCTCGCAGGAAAACCTAGCTGTGGATATGTACTGTTAGATGTGTGTGTGTGTGTGTGTGTGTGAGTGCGTGTGTGTGTATGTATGTATCTACAAGTCTGACTCTCAAGAAGTGAGTTTCTAGGTTTGGGCGATCAGCGTCGAATTAAAGTTTTCTCTAGGTGAGAAAAAGGCTTTCGGATGAGGTAATCGTTTGGTCGGCTTAGAAGGGACCTAACCGATAAGAGGCAGGGAGAGAGAGAGAGAGAGAGAGAGAGAGAGAGAGAGAGAGAGAGAGAGAGAGAGAGCAGAGCGCCCGCGTTTGTCTTCCGCTCGTACACATACACTGCATTAGAAGCTATACGCGGGGAAAGCTTGGCTGACACTAACAAACGAGCTTTTCGCTTGCTGGTCCACACATCAAAGTTTCTTGTTTTTCGATCTATAATCCTTTCACCTGCTCCCTTCTCTCTTGCACTAATAATCGTCTTCTTGAGTTACAAACTTGCTCTATGCCCTCCCGACCGCTTGAAAAATCGATCAAGCACCAGAACTGCTTGAAACTTTCAACATAAATAAAGGACAAACAAGGAGCGAGAGAGAGATAGAGAGAGAGAGAGAGAGAGAGAGAGAGAGAGAGAGAGAGAGAGAGAGAGAGAGAGTGAGCGCATAACTCCGCACACTGCGGCAGCCGTCGTCTTGTCCTCCGCAGCCGTTCGCTGCGTCAAGGTATTAGAGCTTGCAGTCTCTCTTTCACGTCAGCTTCATCCGCGAGATTCCAATCCCTACTCTCCTGCCACGTCGCCGCCGCAAGCGTATTATATGTGCCACGGCTGCTTGATCCGACCTGACGTACCCGTATACTGATCCTGTCTAGTGTGGGTATCTCCTTGGCTGCGTCTTCTCGCTAACTCTCGTCTTCGCGCCCCGAAAATTCGACGATGGTAATTTCTTCTCTTCCAGTCGTGTTTCTTTTCCCTTACATCTATTTTATTTTAACTTTTTCCAATTCTTGCATGGTTGGGTGAATTCTATTTTTCTACATTTCATATTTTTCAAATGCATTTTACAGACTGTGAGTGAGAACTTTTTGCTTTTTTAGCTTTTGAAAAATGTATGAATTTAATAGTGACTTAAATTTAATAATGACTTAATTGAAAAAAATTCAGAAAGTATCGACCTATCACATTAAAAATAATCGTATATAATTACACAAAGAAATGCGTTCTTTGTTTTATGTAGTAACAAAAAAAAATACAGAGGAAAAATAGTGTCTGGAAGAGTTAAAACAGAGAAAATATTTTAATCTCATTTTAATGAGGCATTTCTCAAGTGAATGTGTGTATGAGATTAATTTTTTTTGCGCGTTACGTTACATAATTTCTTACTTGTGTATCATTTGTGTATCACAAGGAAGAAATTATTAAGCATTTTCTTGAATTTTAAATGGGATTATGTCCAATTTCATGGCCTACCAAAAGGTTTTGAAACCCTCCCTTTTTTCGCGCAGTGCTAAAAAGAAAACGTTTATCCTCTGGAAAGAAGAAAGGAAAGGCCGAGCGAGCTCGCGCCGAGCGCTCATTTTAAAGTTTGCTCTGTTTATTTGTTAAGAGGGCGCGAAGATAAAAAATAAAAATTACACGGTTTTTCACTCGTGAAACGCCGGGACGTCATATTTATAACGGCCAAGAAAACTGGACGCTGCTCTCTGGGCCTGCCATTATTTTTATTTAATGTGTGCGCCGAGTGCAGTTCGAGCAATTAAATTTTTTGCACCCATGCTCCACGCCTTCATCCTCCCTTTCCTCCCTTTCCCTTGGCCAGCAGTGGAAAAAAAATGTGCTGGCACTTTGAAGTTTTCATACATGTTCTTTGTGAAGGCACGGGCTGCACACCTACACGTACGCACCTGCAAACTGAAAATTTGCCTTTGAAAATTCCTCGTACTGAAAACATTTGTCTTGAATGCGTTTTTTTATCTTGCGGGTAGCGCGAGAATGTATAAAAACAACTTTAACACCTTTCCTTGGTTGCGAATGACGTTGGATTCCGTAAAAAAGTAATGATATAATTTTCTATAAAAATTAAAATAATTAATTAGTCTAAAAAGGTAGAATAGGATTGTCAAAGTTATTTCTGAGTTGAAAGTGTTCTTAATAATAACTTGAAACTTTTGAGTGAAAAATTGAAAATTGAATGCATCCATTTTTTCTTTGAATAAACACCATGCAGGCTAAACGCTCCAATTATAATCACTGCAACATCTTTCTCAAAATAAAATACCGGGCTGAAAAATTCTATGGAAGGAATTTCTAGCAGCTTCCAAAACGACAATGAAAAAAGGTGGCATGGTAATAAGCAGTGAATGCGTTGCACGCCAAAGTGTATCGAAAGGTCAAATGAAGCTTGCGCGCGGAGCCGCAGCGCGTGTAGAACGAAAACTAATTAATTCTTCTCTCTGAACCGTCGGCAGCCAAGTCTAAAAGAGCGCCTAGGAAAAAACGGAGAAAAACAGAGCTTGCCAAGCGGGCAATATCGCGTTGCCTTTGAGACAGCCAAGTCCGCTCCTTGGTCAATTGGCTTTGTGCGTGTGCGGGCGTCGCCTATATCAATTTGAAGGCGGCTGCAGGACCACTTCAAAGTAGCGTCACATGCACTCTTTCTCTCTCTCTCTCTCTCTCTCTCTCTCTCTCTCTCTCTCTCTCTCTCTCGCGCGCGCGCGCATACACAGAGTCGCGTCTACGACGGCGCCACCGCCGCCGCCAGCAGCTCTCTAAAGCGCTGTTTACTTTTTCAGCTAGCCTTTCCTCCCGCATAGCCGTGCGTCATGAATATGCATCCCACGTACCGGTAATTATGAATGTATACGTAGCTTTCATTATGCATGTATTAGCGCGTGTTACTTACGAGGCTTTTGTGTGTCCATGTAAATGCGCAGGGCCTTCTGCGTGTGTGTACTTCTAGCGCGCGGCGTTCGCGCTTTTTGTTCGCGCCCTCGGCCTCTCGTCGCTCCGCTGTGCGCGCGCGCGCTCTCGCTCTCTCTCTCTCTCTCTCTCTCTCTCTCTCTCTAGCTGCTTTTTTTTCATGAGCTAGCACCCCGTGCCGCGCGTTGCTTTTCGCTTTGCGCTTCTAGCCCCGTCGCGTATGTAGACGAGAGAGCGAGCATACGCAAAAATTCGCATAGTTCGCCGCTGATGGCATCGCTTTAGACGCTCTGCTCTACATGCTTTCTCCTCTCTTTTTTTTCTGCACGCCGCCTCGCAGATTATGATATTCATACTGACGCCCGTTATTTTCCTTGTAATCTTTTTCTCATTTTATTTTCGCTATTCTCTTGCTCATTGACGAATTGGTCTACAATTTGCCGTGCCTCATTACCGATACTTATCGACACTTCGCACTCAACAAATTCATCTAAATTTTTTTTAAAAAATGCGATTATACTTTGATATTTTTGACGTTGTCGATCTAGCAGTAACAATGTCGATTTTTCGCACTGCTCTTTACATTCGTTATTTTCGACAAATGCGTAGCAAATGCATGAAAGGCTCTTATATTTATGTTAATAAAGAAAACTAAGATAAAAAAATTTTAGCGCGCACAGATTCATCTTTTGAAAATGTTTACAATGTTGCACGCAATCAGCATTCGTTATTGCAAGCGAAAGAATAACGCATTGAAGCATTGAAAGCTTACATTGATATATCCAGGAAAATATTGAACAGACGTTAAATAATTCTGCTGTACCCAGAAATATGCTAATCTTCCGAAAGTCGATTTTTATCATTTTTAATAAATAATTCATGCCAGATATAATAAGCAGAGTCCTCATATAAATGCTTAATGATAAAAAAAAATGAAAGTATAATGAGTAAGTGGAAACCTTATATATTGGAATTGTTTGTCAAAGTAGGAAAGCTTTATGTACGACGAATTCCGGTAAATTCGTGTTAGCTAATTCAAAACAAACGTCATACTCATTCCACGGAAAGAGTTAAATTAACCCTCAATGCAAATGGCAGCGCATAGTATACGCTCTCTTACACAAAGCATAACAGGCCTCTCGAGCATGCCTGTACGATTAATAAGCGTGAGCTTTCTCTCTCTCTCGCGTGTACACATATTCTAGCAACAGACTTAATCCCCTGGCAAATATCCTCTGAGTTTAAACAATGCGTTTAGTGTAATACTCAGCAGATAGCTTGGAAAATAATAAGTGAAGTACGCAAAAACAGAATACAATCGCTTTCTTCTTTCATTTTTTGTACCTTTTCAGCGTCATCCGTGCGAGAAATCGCTTTTGCCTTATAAGCAACAACTTTGACGGATATATTGGTCGACCTAAAGAGAAGAGGCGCCGAGGGTTCTGAAAAATGAGCAGCTCGACGGAGATCATTCAAGTGGTTGTTGTGGACTAACCCCTTTCCATTAGTACGTCTGCGGCTTTCCTACCGCTGTCCGTCGTCAATAAAGCACTGAAGCCAACCTGAGCCGAGGAAGCTTCAGCCAGAGAAAGAGTGAAAGAAAAGCAGTGTGCCAGCTAAAACGAAAGGTTATTGTTGAAGCGCTATTAAGCATAGTCTTGTGAATGTATAATCGAGGCTTATTTCTGAAATTCCAGCGTACATAGTTGTTTCATTTGGCGCCTATCTGAGCTCCATTATTCAACGTTCAAATTCAAGATGCATTTGGAGCATCATTATAAAGCAATCTCCCCTCGCTGTTATATATAAGTATTTTGAGTGGCGTATTAAAGAGATTACTCGACGCTTTATTCGGCAGTCGATTGTATGATTTATTAGTTTTACACGACCGCTAAAAAGTTCCCAACTGGGAAAAATTGATTTTTTCCTCCGGGGCTACGATTGCCGTGGCTTGAAAATACTCTCACCCAAAGCTTCCTTTTTCTTTTGCCAAATGACAAATAACCGAAGGAAAATGAAGTACTTTGAACATAGCTTGGCGATTTGTATTAGTGCACAGGCAGTACGTGACCTCGTAAGTATTGCCAGATTTTCGAATTCCCGAGCGCCAACCACACGTGTGAGAACGATTGAGGGCGATGACTCGTCGGTAGTGCGAGGGTCCGTTCGTTAATATTCTAGAAGGAACGCGCGAGCGAACGATTGAAATTAATCATTGGCTTATTGCGAAAATGTCCGACACGAGTCCCGCGTGGTATAATTGATTTCGATGGCCTCGCGTCAGCTGAAAATCTCTTGGGATCTAAATCGACGGCTTCAAGCTATTTATCGAGTTCAACGCTGGTTGCGACATTTCAAGAACTTTTCACGTAGAGATATGTCATATTAATTACAGAAATAATTTTTATAAATACTCTTGAACTTCATCGCTTCTCAATTACTTGTCTCAAATCAATAAATATTAGTTTATTTAGTTATGACATTTTTCTTGCATTGACGATTTCATCACATCTCTAACTAGTATATGTGCAGCTCGTATTTCAATCAAAATGATGAAAGGTTAAGTAGCAATAAGAAATTCTATCGGCAAAATTTGCCATCGTGATGAATGTACGGCAAACTCGCGGGGAAAAAAAGAAAGTCGAACACGAACTCCTGGTATCAAAATTATTTACTAGACAAAGTGTAGAGTCGAGGTCCTGCGTCAAACGTGCAAAATTGCACAAAATGTATAATGTATGGTGGTGGTACATACAGGGAGAGAGAGAGAGTGTGTGTGTAAGATCCACAGTGGCGACCAAACCGCGCACGGATACATACACATAGAAAAGGGGGAGGTTGAGGTGGAACTGCAAAACAAGCAAGCCAAGGCCAGAACTTTCGGCAAAACTATCATGGCCCAAGCGAAACTAATTATGGTAAACTAACTGTCGTATGTACACGGCTTGAAGCTTTGTAGCCACGCGGCTGACTCTCTCAAAGCAACTGCGTATGGCCCGCGGCCGTCGCTCACCTAAGACGAGAGAGAGAGAGAGAGAGAGAGAGACGACGACGACGGGATGGAGCGTGCTGCATTGAGGTTTATTGTAAAATAGCGCCACAGCCTGTATACGATTCACGTTGCCCAGTTCACCAATCTCAGCTGGTCACACGTGCTGTTCCTCAGTTTTGGCTGAGTTTCCAACTACTGCATGTGATCTACGCTCGCTTCGGAGTTCACATACAACGAAATTTTCCTTTACTTTTTAAAGTAGAGCGAGATGTTAATTTAAGCGCGCGAGAGATTTAATGAAATAGCATTTAAATAGAAAAAGTACGGCGAGGATAAAAAGAGTTGACATTTTTCGCTTTTTCAATTTCTGCTGAACGGGTTTTCAAATGAAAAGAAATTACTTCAAGTAGAAAAGCCGAGTTGATCAGTCCTGCTTTACAGGTTTCTCATACAGCCGAGCACTTTTGCATACTCCGTAAGCTTTTTAATTATACTAATTTGCTAAAACACGGCCTGTTACAATATCTTGTCACACCTATCTCTTACAATTTTTAATACTTAAAATTTACAACTTTTTGACTTTAGTGCAAATATGCGAAATCGTATATTCGCGTGTATATTAGTTTCATTATGTGTGTAAAAATATTCAGTGGGTAAAACGTTCCATTTTCATTTTCGCGCAGTAAACCACTAGACAGATGTGCGCCGGAGCTTAAAAATAACAAAAGTAATGATTTAATTATGAACAGAGTAAATATGTAACATTAATATCAAGCTTTCATTTAGTCTATCTTATAAGTATACTTTTTAGCTAGTGCCGTTTGTAATATCACATCGACCCGTCAACTCATACCAGACACTCGAGAAAGAAACAACTACGTATGCTCTCTATTTTTTTTAAATTGCCACGTGACGTCCCGCCATTTTCCAAGGCATTAAAATACACTGCAAAAAAAGTAAAGACCGTGGCAACAAAACAGCTCCGCCCAATAATGCTTCAACATACCCCGAGACACAAAGTATTGCAACGAGGTTTTACAGCGACACGCTTCGCGCTCTTGCCAGAGACAAAAAAAGGACCGGTATAAAAAAAAACAGATATAGAAAGAGGAACGGAACTAAAAGGGAAGAGAGGAAGAAAATTTGTTTTCACTACGCTAATGACATGTCGCGGGACAATCGAGCGCGATCGCATTTCTGAAAAATAAAAAAGAAAACTTGTGACGGAGGAACTCGCTTTTGAGGTAGACCATGCGCGCGCAATCGTCGAGGAAATAATGACAGCGAGGCCGGAGGAGGATTTCGCGCGAGTAAACATACCGACCTACCTCTCTTATTTTTTTTTTCTTTCGTATTCTCACATGTGAACGTGTATTTTACGTTTGAAATGCACACTTGACGCGCTCGATTAATGCATTTCAAAGCGTAATCTCACGTGATTCGACGTTTCGCAAAGTTTTTCAATGCCACTGTCAGTGTGATAAATTCGAACTTCTGAGTTCCCACGCATTCATTCTGTTATCAGTAAACAACTTAATATAGTCTTATCAGAGTGAACGAGCGAGAGAAGACGAACAGAAGCTCGTGTCGCCGAGGTTCGTCATTCGCTGCAAGTGAGCGAACGAAGTCGTTGGCAGATGCATCATCCGGTTTGGCGCTATTTACCGGAGGAGGAAGCTCCGCTTGGGTTTGCAGGGCCTCGTAAAATAAAGACATTAGATCCTCGGGGCCGTGCGTTCGCTCACGCGCTATTGCAGAGACGTCGAGGCAACCAACAGAACCGCTACCAACTATATTGTATGGCCTTAGGGCTTATACGACGTGGATTACGCTTATATCTTGTGAGACGTCAACAATGACACGTTCATTAGGGAACGTGCACGCTCTTTTCTTTTTTTTTCTAAAAGGGCTTCTGCGTATAGTTCTGAATATTATTCCGCGGGGGTTCTTGATTCACGAGGGTGAGTTTCGGCAAAGGGTAGCCAAAGAGATGGAAAAAACAAGCGTACTGCTTTTTGCTCCCTGTCAGCGCAGTTGGGAGAGTCCTGCTTTTTCGCGAGAGGCAGAGCTAAAGGAAGGGGGAGGTCGGCTGCTGTCGTTTAATTTGTTTAATCGAAATATATTAAATAAAGCGACGGTGGATATTTATAATCTTTTAAATAATTGAGATACACAAAAAAAACTTTAAGCTAACATGAAAACGCACTTTTATATTTTTTTTACAAAAATGATTAAAATACAAAAAAAAAGTCATTTTTTACTATTTCAACTTTCTCCAAAATATATAAAATTCTAACTTTGATTTGAAATGGTGCTCATCGCTCAATGGATAAACTTTTGGCTTATAATTTCAGGGTAGTGAGTTGAAATCCCGAGTTGTACAAATAAATCGTAAAAAATTTTAAGTATTTAGTAAGATCTATGATTAAATGGTGAAATTTTAAGTAGAAAAATGTCAAGGAAAAAGGGTTGGAAATGAACAAGAGACAAATTTTATTGAGCCATTTGTTTTTATTAAAAGGAATGTTCATTAATTAACGTGTTCGTGAATATTATTGAAATTTATTAATAGTTCGTATATGTTCTAAACCTTTGAATATGATTAATAATCTATTATATGTAATTGATTGAATAGGAAATCGCAAATTGAAAACAATTATAATTCAATAGATTTTAAGTACACGACAATTTAGTCAGACTATCAATGAATTTTAACAGTCATTTCGAGTGTTCGGGTCAAGGATTGACGTTCATTGGAAACCATTATAATTATAATGGTTTCAAATGGGAATTTTTCAGCAGGGTGCTTCCATTTTCATTTGCAGCTCCAGAAATCATTGCAAAATAGCTTAATCCATAATTGTGATGTCAAAAAGAAGAGTAATAGAAGAAGCAAGAGGCTTAGCTGAGTATGAAAAGACCGTAAGTGTAACCCCATTTCCAAAAAGCACTAGAAGCCAAGCGCTTTTAGCCGATTAGCATAGAGGGCACTACTGGCGACTCCCAAAAACTGCAGTATTGCAGGAGAAGAGCGAACGAAAGAGAAGGAAGGAAGGAAGGAAGGAAGGAAGCGCAGAGTCATCGGGCTTGTTAAAATCGCACGAGGAAAAAGCGGTGCAAGAGAGGGAGGGAGAGGGAACTCGTTTGAGGTCAGGCTTTTAAGCTCCAGGAGCTTAAGCCGCCCACGCTTGTCATTTATGTATATATATATACATATGTGTGTGTGTATATATATATATATATATATATATATATATAGAGAGAGAGAGAGAGAGAGAGAGAGAGAGAGAGAGAGAGAGAGAGAAAGAGACAGAGACAGAGACAGAGACAGAGAGAGTGTGTAGTCTCGAGAAAGAGGTTTTAAGCGACAACGAGTCCACTTAGTATCTGAGGATGCAATTTGCAACCGCTGATTCCTTCATCGAATTAATATCAAGCTTGCAAGCGTATTTATTTTGACAATTTATCAATTTTATTCTAATGGATAGTTGACGTACGAATTGGAACTCTTTAGCAAAGGAGATTTTTTCGATTTTTTTATTAAATAACAAGTTTTCTAATAGTGATACGTGGAAAATATCCTTATCTAGTACCAAACCCAATGATCTTTTTGTACAAAGCACATTGAGCTTGAAGTAAATCATTTTTATAAAAAGGAATTTTTTTGTGACAAGAGTAAATTTATCTCGCAACAAGGAGATTACGATTATAATAAGAATATTTCGTTTTTAATAAGACAAGTTACGAGAGGGATTCCGTATGAAACTATTTTGAGATGAAAGTCCTTTTGGGGCAATGGGAATTCTCTTGTTACAAGGTGATTGTCTTTTCAGTGTTACGGGTTTCTAATTCAGTCCTTTTAACAGCTTGTTGAATGCCTATAGAGAGAAACTGTTTTGAAGAGACATATCATTAGTACGAGCTCGATATCGACCAGGACGTGTGCAGTTTATGAGCGTTGTTATCTCGAGTTTTTTTTTTCTCTATTTTCGCCAATCCAGCTTGACGTCGCATGTATGCTTTTTAGTGAATATCCAGAGAATAAAAAAATGGATTGTTGATTTATTTGAGGGTTGACCTTCCTTATTGGTACATTTTCTTTTTCTGAATATCCAAAGGTTTTATTTTTATTGTTTTGTTAGGCTACGGTGTAAGGAAAAATGTTATTAGAGTTAATAATTATAGTTTTTAGAATATAGTGGAAATCTGATAAAAATAATCGGTTCTCGGTACTTGTACAATACAATAACTTATGTTTGATAATTATTATATAATGCCAATAATTGGAGTTCAAGGAAAAGTGCTTGAATATTTGAAGAAATTTTCATGAATATTTTACGGACACTCGAATACGATAAAATTAATGGGCTAGATTCAAAATGTAACCCATATGATTAAATCTTGCAGAATCTGAATTCCATGAGTACGTGGAAAAAAAATGTTTCTCGTCGTAACAAACAGCAGCAGGCGCGGTATGAGAGTCTAAAGCTCGATAAGCCAATTAGCAGGAGGAGAAGCAGCAGCAGCAGCAGCAGCAACAGCAGCAATAGCGGCAGTATAGTGAATTCCCCAAGGCTTGTCAGCTTCGAAATCACGTGCATTCGTCGGATTCCTCGACACTAATAATTCGTATGCCCAGGATCGTGTCGTCTCCTCGAGAGGAAGCACGACTCGGCGCAAGCTCGCATATTGTTCTCTAGTCGACGGACGAAGCCTTTGTCGGCTGCCTCATTGATTTACACCGGTCACGTGCAGCAGCAGACTGCGCCTCTCTTCGCTCGTATATACACATACATGCACCCGAAAACCATGCGGCAGTTGCGTCACTCTTCCGGCATCTGTTATCGCACATACCTACTCGAGCTATTCAATTTTCAGTCTACGGATGTGCGGATAACTGCTTGCTTGTAACGCCTATTCGATCCTCGCTCCACGAATTTTCCAACCGACACGCAGCTGTACGTACTTATATGCCGACTTGCAATGACACGTTTTTTTCTTGGCGTACTCTTATGTCACGTGTTATTAAATATCACAACGTACTTGTGTCAACACTTTAAAACTATTATTACACTGATATGCCTACGTAAATTAAAATGTATCGAGGTAAATCAAAATAGTCTGAGGAATCTTAAGTTTAAATTGAAAATAAACATTTCAATCTGTATTCCATTCTAGTTCTTTGATGTGTTATATTGACAACTTTTTAGTTTAGTAGAGATTTCTGGTAATGATGCAACGTAAGCGTACTTAGTGAATATGTCGAGTTGAAATTGTTTTTAATCAAAATTTAATCAGATGTCACGCTAGCAGAGTAAAGTTTGATGGAATGGCATTGAATAAAACGTTAGTATTATTAAGCTGTCAATGTTAAAGGCATGACTGGAACATTTCTATATGTTGCGATGTAATTCTATAGAACGTATGTCGTATAGGAAACTCTTGATTGAATCCTTAATTAAATTTCGATGCTACGTTTCGTTATTCTTGAAAAAAGTAATTTAAATTATAACAAGTTCGACCCAAATTATAACATTGCCAAATTGTAATAGCATACCGATGTAAGATTATTTTCCATAATAAGTATTTGAATGTTGATGTTGAAATTGTAAATGTCAATTGGCGCTGGCCATCTCCAAATATGTATATATATATATATATATATAGAAAAAGCATTCGCACGTCATAAAACTATCGATTGGAATTTTCACAACGGCCTTTTATGACTTCTAGAATTCAATTCATTCGGCCGACGCCATTTTGATGTCGGTCGTCAAAAATACACCGTATGCCTAGCATGAAACAGCCGTCCATCAATTTGAATTCTACGACTTTTGTTCCAATGACATTAGCACTGCGGTCTAAAGTATAAGAAGAAGAGTTACGCCATTGCGAGCAAAGTAGATTGACGGAAAAATAAAAGTGGAATGATCATTTCAAACACACATTGTTCACCATTGAACCGTCTTAATTTTATAAAGCTGAAAATGCCAATATTGATTTTTATTCTGTTTATACAGTATTCTGTTTGCAGCTAAAAGCAAAATACACTAATAATCCTCTACGTAGTTAACACTCATTAAGATTCAGTGAAATGCTCGTTTGTTTCAGCAAAGCCAAGCACGCTGTATATTGGTTAAATAATATGTTTTGCAAACTCGTGAAAGCTCGTGTTGCTGCTGCTAGATTCGGGAAAGGGATAGAAATTCGCTCGTGAAGCTAATTTTACTTGATGTTCTAATAAGCTTTCACAGGCTTGATGGCAGATAAGGAGCTTGCGTTGGAATTACGAAAATTTGCCACTACGCGCCGAGAAGAGACTGATATCAGTTTGAGAGTATATACTTCGACGACCCGTGCGTAAATGAAGAAAAATTTGTCGGAGGCGAAAGCTCTTGTATACACGCATACTCGGCCAGTTTGTGGCGGCGAATCATCAGCGAAACATTCGAATATCATGGAGTGAAATAAGCTCTTTGACGAGGATGACAAAAAAAAACTGAAGAATAAAGTGGTAACAAGCTAACGAGCGTCGTAAAGTATAGACAAAGACATGTTAATACGTTTAGTAAGAGGAGCCTTTACCTTGCGCGAGCCCTTTTTGTCTCGGTTAATTCATTCAAATTAATCGCTTTATATAAGCTTGCCTCGGAAGGACGAGAAGGACGAAGCTCTTGCTGCCGCCTGTACCCAGGAGACCTTCGAGCGCCAGTGTCTGTAGCGCTATATAGCTTGACACAGAGCGCGAATTCAGGCTTGATCGCGCATTTTTTCGACAATAACGCCCTCATACCACAGAACGTAGTTCTTGAAAAGTGCCAGCGACGCACCATTTGGAAATGAATATTTTTACGAGCTGCAGGATGCATTGTGAATGCGAGTCGTAAAGGCAGCTTCGATAGTGCAGTAGGGCAGTAATAAGGAATTGATAGTAAAAAAGAGAGAAAGAGAGAGAAGAGAAGCTGGCGTGCGCGCGCGGGCGGGCATTCGCGAGGTGGGAGAAAAAGGAGGTGGCGTTGGGTGGGTATAATTCTCGGTATAGCACCACTTACTCCATGAATTTTTCATGAATTTCAAAGCTGTATGTATGCAAATCAGGCTATTTTCACGGTTCGAAATGCTTTAAACGCCTTAAATATACGACGGGATAGTGGAAGCAGTGCCCACGTAACACGGTTTCCCTCTAGCGACCATTAAGTTTTCACTTTGCTCAAGCCAGACACAGACAGACCAGAGATCCCCTTTCCCTTCTCCATCTCTTCATCTCTTAATCAAATTATTACGGCCTGAAGAAAATTACGACTTTTCAACTTTTCGCGATTCTCTGTCCCTACACTCACTCTTTTAGCCCGTCCCACCCTGCCTCTCTCTCTCTCTCTCTCTCTCTCTCTCTCTCTCTCCTGGTTCGCTTTATTAACATACACCTCCTGCAACTATAATTTTGCCAAGGTTTCGCCTGAAATTCATCTCTATCTCCTTTTGTGTGTATTTGTATCCAGTGCGAGCTATCCATATGTAAGAGCTTTATTTTATTAAAAAGTATGTCTTTGTCTCGCTATACTCGCTTTTACGGGCGATTTTTGGGACGTGCTACACAACTTTTACTGCATCCTGCATTGACAATGCCTTGCTGTATACGACTTGCTGCACTGCTTGCTATTTTCGTTTTTTTTTCTTCCCTCTTTTTTCTCTTTTTCAAGTAAAGTGCTCGTTTTACTGCAGACTAAACTTAATTTACAACGTGATAAATTTTCTTTAGGTATCTCCGGGAACTTGCTCGCGCGCAAGCCCCATCGGTCGCCCGCCTTTTTCACTTGAAAATCCAATTGAATTTCTAATGATTAGAATAATGGGGCATCGATGCTCTGTTTCAGCGTCAATACTTTCAACTTTACAGCGTCGCCCATAAAAACGGTTACGGCTGTTTCTTTGGCGCCGAGGGGGTTAAAGTGATTCTATCTTTTTCTTCTCTTCGTTTTTTCCTTCTGGTTGCCGTCGCGGCATGCATGACTCTTTCACGTAAGTCAAGAATGCCATGTACGTAATAGAGGAAAAGTTTCTCACCTGGGAAATTTTCAATAGTGCGAGAGCGCACAGAGAGAGAGAGAGTGCATAAGCTCGGAAATATCCTAAGGTGGAATCCGGCCCTTTACACACACACGCGCGGGCACGTGACTTGGCAAACGAATTAGATAACGTTCGCTGGAAGAGTTCAGTTTGCTCATTGTCTAACGACGATTAGAATGAAAATCTGCTTGAAATAGCAATGTATCAGTCATTGCACGAATTGAAGAGAATCCCGATAGGAAAAGCAAATAAAGCGATTCTATAAAAGTAAATACGAAGAGCTTATCTCGAGAGGAGAGAAAGTGATACAGTCATAAAAATCATGCTTTGAAATCAAACACAGACCCATACACACACGCGTACGCGCGTGAAACTGAGTACATACTACATATGTACGTGTGTGTACACGCAGACACCAGGAGAGAAGCACTATACGTCTGGAGACTGGCCCTCGAGAAGCCGAAAAGCGCTTTCAGCAGCAGCCGAGTAGAGAAAGAAATCGACTAGCAGGAATTGATTTCAGCCAAAGTTCTTTATTCATCAGTCCAAGCTGCGGCTGCTGCTACTTGCTTCTTTTCTCTTCGCAGCATAAATGGATGAGCGAGCGTATAAACACGGGACTGGGCGATTAGGTAAAACGTTTCTCTCTCCCTCTCTGGGCAAAAAGAACACAAAAAAAGAAGAGTGTCCTTCTTTTCAACGAAAAGAAAGGCGGGAAGAGTGAGAGAGAGAATACTCGCGTCTATAGGGAAGTTCTTTCGCTTTCGTCGGTCCGCTTAGTGCTGATGGCCTTCTCCGGAGATGATCTCTACCTAGTAAGAGAGAGAGAGAGAGAGTGAGAGAGCGAGATGCCACTTCCGACTTGAGCTCGCAGCTATGGTAATTTTTTGCCAGCGAGAAAATGAACTGGCTAGATGGAAAATTTTGGTATTTGTTGGGGTGGAGTAAAGATGAGCTGGGTTAAGTGGTAATTTAACGTTTAGGAAAATCCAACGCTTTTTCTTCGTTCAAAAGTAAACTATTTGTCGTATATCCCTTCAGTCAATAAATTGTGTTTTATCTGTAATCTTTGTAGATTGAGCAGTTTATTGTAGCACAGAAAAGCTGAGCGATAAACGGCTCGAGAAGGGAGCAAGCAAAATAGCTCGTATGTTTGATAGAAGGTGCGTTTATTAATTCGTCAAATAAGCTTTTGATTATTTGAGTGAATTCATTGAAGTCAAATTTGTTCTGTGCATAAAGTTAACAACCGTTGCAGAGCATAACGTTCTAAAACAACGTCAATACAGCGCCACGCCGGTATTAAAACAGTGACACCTGTCCTTCAAGCTGCCAGGTTCCATTTGCATGACGACCCGATTAAAAGGGCGGGCCGAAGTGGCACTCGTTTTTTGTCGCGAGAATAAAATGAAAGAAAAAAAAAGGAGCGTGAGAGCAACAATGGCAGCTCGCGACATTGACATTAAACGGATATCGCGAAAAGTGGAGACGATAAATGTTTAAGGCTGTATAAAAGAGCGAATCGGCTACTTTCTTACCGAGGCTTATGGGAGAGAGAGAAGGAGAGAGAAAGAGAGAACGAGAAAGAGAGAAAGAGAGAGAGAGAGAGAGAGAGAAACGTGCGCACGGGCCTCACTTGCATCGTAATTAACCCCTATTGTTCGGCCTTTATCTGGACCAATAGTACGCATAGCATAGAACGAGAACCAACGCGCGGCTTAATTATTGCCGAGCTGTACCATTAAACGAGTAAGCCAGTCTTTTCGCTTTTCTATTTTACCTATCATGTCGAGTTGCCGGCTTACACGAATAACGACGAGTAAGTATACGACAATCTTTTGTGTAAAGTCAAATGGATTTGTTATTCCTGACTGAAAACAATGGATAGAAATGAAAGATACTATATAAAGATATCAGAAATATGGAGATATCGGATTTATTACAAATACAATACCTATCTGTTATTAGTGGTGCATAGTTTTTAAATGTTCCACAAAGTTATATTTAAAGGAAGTTCTACATTCTACTTGAATTTTTTACGTATGTTCGTACATATCTCTGGAATGGTTAATCGATCTCAATGCGGGTGCGCTCATTTGAAAGGATATGCTTATGAATATTGTACCGTTTCGTTATTGACTTGACTGAAGCGTAACTTTGAGAATAATTATAAGAAATAATTTTGAATTTGTCTGTTTTTTATAAAGAAATATTGTTGAATAAAAAATTTCAGATTCTAGATATGTTAACCATGCATCGCTTTCAGTTCAATAAAAAACAACCTAGTCGTAGAACCCATTATTTCACGCAGCGTCTAAAATTGTTCTAGAATCTATTTAATCACGGGTTGATGTCTTGGAAAATTTAACGGTGTATCTAGAAGTTCTGAAAGATTGAGCAATAAGATTTGACATTAGATTTAGAGCAAGAAAACTCACAGTGATCAGAACAGTATGGTAACTAGACTTCTGTAAATTTGACGTAAAACTTAATTCCTGCAAAGAATAAATAAAAAGAATGAATAGAAGAAAACCTTGTTACAAGCATAAAATCAAAAGTAAACTTAGGCATCCGGAAAATATAAAAGAAAGATCTGTTGAGATTTGAAGAGAAAAATAATGTGCTTACGGCGCTCGAGCCACAACGCTTCTTTAATCAAAAGCGCTGAAGCACGAGATACGCGAAGCTCAAAACTTTATCAATCCATCCACATCAAAAGAACCCGAATAAGCATCCGTTGCGTAAAAGACACTCCCTCGGAGGCAACGATTGAAGAAAAAAGGGAGCAGCGAGCGTGCGGGCGTAGGGCATTTATAAAATTCAAGCTCCGAAGCGAATAAGCCAGAGAAGCGAGCGTTGAAAAATGATTTATTGCCGAGCGCTCGTCGGCATCGCTTTCTCTCGTCCGCGGATTGTTTCATCTAAGCCAAGGTTGGCCCGGCACGCCCGTGTCATTTCTGACAAGTGCACAGCGAAACAATCTCGGTTCGCCCTGCCTTCTGTGTGCGTCTGCGTTTTCGAGCGCGTATGTACGTCGGACGGCGCGAAGAATAGCTTGTTACCGCGGAATGCCTGTACTGTTAAAGCGGATTGCGTAATGCGCCTAATGAGCCTTTGTTTTTATTGCTTTGAGATTCGTATCTCGGACTAAACAGACGAAGAAATTTCGTTTGCTTTTATCCCTTTCCGAGAGCTTAAGTATAATTAGTCCGGAGCATAAATTACGCGAGGTGCGTTTGTAAAGTTCAGCAAAGTGACTGTGGGCACATCAGCGTCTTCGCTGTGCGTTGAGTATATATCGTTTGCCACGACATTTTTCTTGGAGTCAACGCTACTACGGCGAAGCAAGGAAGGCAGGAAGGAAGCAACTATATATAGGCGTACGAGGGAAAAGGGGGATGACGTGCGTCGCGCGCATGCTGTTTTTCAACACCGCCCCAGCCGCAGCAGCAGCACACAGCTTCGCTCTCGGCATCTCTCGTCCGGGAAATTCGAACGTTAAAACGCTTAAGATTTTTACTTTTATCTTGATACGAGAGAGAGAAAGAGCTGGTTTTTACTAAACAGACGTAGTACTTTTGTTGTGTTTGCATGTTCATGTTTGGCTTTTTTCTCCTGGAGGAATGTCAAAGCTAAAGTCAAGCTTTTTGCTGTTTGAGAGATGAATTTTCAGAGAACTGTTATACGTGCCTGTCAAATTTTCAGCACTAAATGTATTTCTGTTTTTTCTAAAGCTTTGTTGCAAAGCTTACATTAAATTTCATCGAAGAATATACTCAGCTTCTCTTAGTTCCGTAAATTTGGTTCATAAATATAAAATGTGTCTCTCTAGTATCTCTTGTACCTTTTTCAACTAAATTTGTTTTTCAAATTTGGACGATACGTTGGTGCACCTCCATGGAGCATGGTAATCATTCCATTGATATTCAGGTTTATAGGAAGTACAATTTGTTCGTTGAAACGGCAGAAATTAAAAATATATATAAATAAGTTTGAAAATTATAAATTCAGGCAGCGACGCTCTAGTACAAAACCAAAACATTCCATTCGATCGCGTTACAAGCGTATCAAGCCGAAAAAATATACTCTCTCAAGTTATGCAGCGTAATTTTTTCCGATCGATTTCCAGCGGTAAAGAAAAAAATAAAAGCATGCGAAGTGGATTTCAAAATCAATCTTGAATATGCGGACGCATTCTCGTTTCTCTTACGCTGCGCGTTCGTTTTCTCAATTATTAATGTATACGTGTGTCACCACGTGTGATTTAAATGCAAGGTGTATATTCACATAAGCGACTTTTGCAACACGCGAGATTGGCAGCTGTAACGCGCAAACGCTGACTTTATTTCGTCGACACGAGATTATTCTTTCTCGTGTTGACTTGTCTATTCAACAGACTGATATTTGTTATTTTTCCACTTTTCAATACGTGTTTCTTTCATTATTTTCAAAGCATATATTTTAGCATCAGGTTCACTTTTCTGAATAAATACAGGTATGTTACGAAAATTTGTATAAAAATTCAGTGAATGTTGTTGTCAAGATGGTAATTTAAAATTCATTTCAATTCAACCTCGTATATGATACTCCGCTACATACGCAGGTAATCTAAAGTTCATTAATTGCATCAATTAACATTTACTCTGTGTGCTTATCCATTTGTTTTATATATCGCTAATGAAAAATTATTTTTGAATATTTTTTTAGGTTCAATAGTTTACACTAAATTTTACTGTTGAATAGTGTTCAATACACTATTTTTCTCATGTTCACTTAAGCCGCCAGCCATAAATTGTAAGCTGCCATAGACACCAAACGTTGGAAAAGCTCGTAAAATTAATAAATGCAATGCGCGCACAAGAGCATGTGATGCGCTTGAGTACATGAAAATTCAATGGTAACGAGTCGTGGTAGGCAAAAAAAGCAAAACACGAGCAAGAGAAAAACTACTCTGGGCGTTCAACCTGTAAAAGGCCTATCGTACGATGAAGCTACCGAAGAGAGGGAGAGACAGAGAGAAGCAGGCAAACCGATAGCATTGGAAACTTGTTCCGTTCAAGTGCGCAAACCAGCGGTGGCGATGGATGAGGATGCAAAACAGGTTCATTAAAACGCGAGCGATCAAGAATACCTCTCATCTCGCTCTCTCTCCCTCTCTCGCATCGTGTTTCTCGCTCGGCCATCGTTTATCCAGCAAAAATCGATTTTTACGCGCGTGGATAATTAACCGACATCTAGCGCGATAAAAAACTTATGACTCCGTTTCTTTTCACGTGAGGACGGCGACGACGACGTCGTCGGCCCTCCGCTCCGGCTGCGCGTGAATAGGTGATGCTGTGCAAACACAGACGCGCGAGGAAGAGGCTTTGTGGCCGGGAACGCCAAGTTAACTATGCAATGCAAGCACCTATATGTGTGTTTTGTGCACGCGCCTTATATCAAGATGATGACGATGACGATGATGAGAGAGGTGCACGCCTCGATTGAGTCTTCACGAGGGAAGCCTTTTTCCTTCGTTCACGCAGACGAGCGCGCGCGTGTCTCGTCGCTGCCGCTCTCTCTCTCTCTCTTTCTCTGTCGCAAGCACTTTGACGCGATCGTTGATAAGCTCACTATCAAGAAAGATATTGCTAACGCGGCTTCTTTAACGCGATGTTGTTAAATATTGTCAATAAGAAGAGTACATTTATTTAAAAGCTCGAAAATGGAATAAGTTTGATCAATTATTGAATGTTCCGTAAACAAAACTTTTTTCTTCTTGATTCATATGCATCTCATTTTGTGTATCTGAAATTAGAAAAAAAAAGGAAAATACTTTTTACAACGTTTTTTTTCTTTAAGCTAGACTCACGAGTATTGAAAATAAATTCAATACCATCGAAATATAATTGTCGGCGTAAATTTTATCTCTGCAATGCGAATAAGATTATCCGCGCGATAGGAAAAAAATTCCAAATCGACTTTAGTTTGAAACACGAATAACCTCAGTGAAATTCAAACGTCCTTTTCAACTTTTCTCAATCTGTAAGTTGCATAATCCAGGAAAATGAAATAACGTCATTTTCGCACTGCGAACTGGAGCATAGTTACGTTTCTTTCATAACTGTAATTTTGCGGAATTCTCAAGTTCAACTGACTGTGCGAAGCATTTTCAACATATAGCAAACGAAAAATCCAAGTGCGCACGCTATTCTATGAAAACAAGTATGAAAAAAGAGTGCTATGCTTTTTTGCATGTGTTCTCACAATACCACACAGTAAGTATACCGAGTATACCTATAGATGTGAAGTAAGAGAGAGAGAGAGAGAGAGAGAGAGAGAGAGAGAGAGAGAGAGAGAAACATCAAATACCAGTACGTCACATACTCGCTTGGAGTTTGCAGCGAGAGATAGAGCTTTCATCTTCATCGGAAAAGGGCTTGCCAGCATCGCTAGTTGACTGTGGAAGCCGAAGCATTTACGCGCACAGCCGAGCAAGCGAGAGCGGAACCTCGGTAATGGAATCAAGCCACCTCTCACCGCGGAAGGCTTCTCCGTCTTCTATGTGTATCACGTACATCCATAACTCTGCACAAGTTGCATGTTCGCAACGCTGCTCCCGAAAACAAAAGATCAAGAAGTTTTCTATAATCGTCGGGCCAAAGGAGAAGGCTCGTGTAGCGCAGAATCGACAGACGGTCGTTGTAATCGTGTTTATTGCGTAGTTAGAGGCTCGTAAATCGTACATATAATATACTCGGCAGCAAAGGCGAGCAAATCGATGAATGGCTGCGGCCACTTGAAGGGTTTCTAACGGCTTGTCTGTGCGAGCGCCTCCGTTAACAATTCCAATTGCAAGTGTCGCACACTTAAGTCTTGAGTGTCCATCCAAAAGAACATCTTAGGCAATTAACAAGCCCCATCGATGGAGAGGCTTGAGTGTGCCGTTAAACAATGCAATCTGCACGGCCGTAAACTATTGCCTCGTCGTACTCCCTCGTTCCGCGGACTATTCCGTAAATGTAGCTTTCTTCTTGTTTTCGCGACGAGGAGTCATAACGACTGCTTATCTATTTCTCTTATTCTCCCTACTTTTTATCCTTGATCTGCACTGAGCAGGCAAGGTAAAAAGCAGCTCCTGAAATTGCCACGATCGTGATCGTAAATAAAGCTAAATTAAAAGTTATGAAAGCCCGCGAGATTTATGCGTCCCGTTGCCACTGTTGCTGCCGCCCTTTGTGTCTGGTGCGCTCAAGCTGTTCAATTCGTGAATTCGCCCAAAGCTTTTACGTCTAATTTTATGATTGATGCTTTCACTAAAGTTTAAAAAAAACTTGTTTTCTCTTATTCTCTCTTTTTTCTTATAACTACATATTTACCATGCAATACGGTAGCTGTGGATTTCCTTTAATCAATTATAGAGAAGGAAGCCAGAGCAAAATGTATAAAAATAGTGTTACCGCATTGCCTGTAGAGTAAAAGTGTAGAGTAAAAGTAATTCCAAGTAAAGCGTTTGCAAAATTGATTTTTTTAATATTCATTCGTTCAGTATTGGTTTGCTCAGATTATTCTATGATACGATTTAATGAATATATTATTGAAACTGATCGTAAAAGTTGACTCCTTTATAAAGATCAGCGGAACTCCCAGTAAAACTGTAAATGCATAAGCAACTATTCTTTCAATAAATCATCTCACGAATGAAGTGAATCGACTAAAGCATTACAATAAGATAAATTAAAAATACAACTCCGTAATTACAGATGTTAGAAGTAACGTTAAAGGCATCTCGATAAAACAAATAATGAACAGCTATAAAAGCGAAGGAAGGATAATGGGAATAGTTCAGCATCCGCGGTACGTAATATATATTCTACAGGAGGTCGGAGAAGAAGACCGTAGATAGTTTAATATTTATAAAAGGAATGAAACGAATTGTTTCCTTACTGCGCGTTTCCGGAGTAGAAAATAAAAGCGCACAAGCAACGTGCGCGCCCTAATTGTAAGAGAGTGAGTCAAGGTCGGTGCATAGGATGGGCTGCTGACAGAATTAAGAGAGACATTTATTCGTCTTCCCACGCTGCTAAAGTTGATGCAGTCACTGAAAAAACATGGGAAGCGAAATAAGCTCTTGAAAATTCTAAATTTATCGTACTTATCGGATTCGGATTACCTAAGTAATTATAAGTTCATTGAATTTTCGCGGCGGATTTCAATTCTCGCTGTTCTGGTAGACTATTGAAAATATATTTAACTGTACTTGAAAAGCAGTTCTGCATTTGTAAACTTGCTGTTGCATCGACGATAAATAGTTCACTGTCATATCAAGGCTGCTTGGTAAATTATTTATTTTTCCATGTCGATCTTTATTTCAATGTTCATTAGTTTGGATTATTTATTCCGAAAGCCAAAGTCAAAAGTCTTAATTATACTGAAATCAGTTGATTTCAGGTCCAGAATGAATTATAATTTTATTCGATCTTAAGAAAAATTGACACACATACTGCAGTTACTTAGCCGTCAGACTCGAGACAGTTGACGCTTGTTACATATGCAAGTTTTTCGAAATCTCGACGACTCGGAAACTTCATCTCGGAAGTTTCCACTTCCGTAAACAAGCCTCGCGGTGCTCGCACGCGACGGAAGTCCTGGTTGAAAAAGTAAAGAAGGGTTTATCCACGTGCAACAGCGTTTCGTAACTTCTCCGCCAGAATATATCCCATCCAATTAAGCGACCGAAAAAGTGCACGAGCTTACTCTTTCAAACTGAATAATGTTAATTAAGTTTTCAACATAATATTTCGCCGCGCTATACTCAGCCAGCGAGAGAGTGAGAGAGAGAGAGAGAGAGAGAAAGCAGCCAAAGTCGAACGCGCGAGAGTTTGAAATGAAGGTAGTTGGTAACGAGTCTTTCATTAAAGTAGAGAGAGAGAGAGAGAGAATGCTAATAAGAGAATCATCTTATCACAAGAGACAATCTTCGGTGCAGACCTTTTCGTAGTCGTCACGTCGCACTTTCGATCGAACGCTAATGAGAGTCTCGCTTATCAAGAAATTCTAACTCGCCCGAGAGAATGGTGTCACGTGCGTAAATAATTTCAACTTCTGCAAACGCCTGCACAATACACTGGGTGTTTATTGAATAATCGACGTCCTCTCGCCCTCCCCGTGCCAAGTCAGCAAAAAAGAACGATCAAAAAATGAAATGGAGCAACTCGGTGCATCAGCATATTATCGGTTAGTTCGGTCGAGGGTGGAATGAGAAAGACAGCACGTCAATATGGTTTAAATATTACTTTACTTTGTTTGCGACGTCTATGAAATAGCCGCAGTTTTATTCCTTCACGTTCAGGCCAAGCTGTTACATAAGCCTGCTTACATTAGCCAATGTAACGGATATTTGAATTTTTGATAGGGACACGTACGTTCGACGTCGATTTTAATGAAAATTGAACCCCTGTAAATCTGCCTCGGCTAAATTTCTTTATGAAGATTACCTATACGCTATATGCGTATCAGCGTTAAATATGTGACATATATTTGTCGAGGTGAAATTGAGATATATTCAACGACAAAAGCTCTCTTCTCTGTTTAATTTAACATTGAATCTAACGCAATGAAAATAATCTCAGCAAACGTGTGAATGCGAATATTGTATAAATCAGCTGCGAGTACCTAACATTTGAGTGAAAGAAATAGTAAATTTAACAGCATCGCCTTATCAACAACGTTGAACTCGACGTTGGCGAGATCGAATGAGCGATGAGGAAAGAAAAGGGAAATACTAGTGCTGGAGAGCGAGAGCGAAAAAAGATCGGCAATCAAGCCCGTAGGTTAACGCGACGCACGTCAATCTAAATGGATTTCTCAGGTGCCACCTACTTCTTCGCAGCTGCCACCACCGCCGCAGTACGCGTACGTGTGCCAATGTTTGTAGGTGTAGATGTACCTTGTTGGGGCTGCGGCGCTGCGGGCAATCGATATCCCTGACTATCGCACTCTTTCTCTCTTTCCCTTTCATCCGTTCTAGTAGACAACTCTCCGAGCAAGAGAGAGAAGGAGAGAGAAAGAGGGAGAGAGCAAACGTGTCAGTGGCATCGCTCATCTCCCGATAAATTCTCGGGAAAATCGCGCTGACGAAGAAATCGTCGAGCACGTACTTTGTCGTGAGCAAAGAGGAAATCAATTTTGATCGACCTGATTTATATACACACGTGAAAGTTCGTTCTTTTTCTCCCTCTTGTGCAACGATTTCTTCTTCTTTACTTTGCATAAGAGAGAAAAAATGAGCTTGTCTTTTCTAATTCGACTGTTTACGCGCGAAAAGAGAGGGGGGGGGGGAGAAGTTGACGATCAGCTTCATTAGAGTCAACGCGGCTTGATTGTAGATTTGCGGACAAATTACTTGAGCTCCACTTGCTTCGTGCACCGAAATGAGATGTACTCAAATTATCCCGCCCAGAATCACCATTAAAAATGTCTAATTGGCGCATGCGCACCGCAAGCACCGAAATGAAGCCGTCGTCGTTAGCTTGCTACCCCACGATATCTTTCATGGCGAGGCTTCGTTGTTTCACCAATTTTTTGGTGTCTTTTTTCTTTGTCGTATAAGTTAAGATCAATTTTTTATAATGATGCTTAATCTATGATAACGAATAACTAGCTCACATAATGATACTTTTAATCAATCATCATTTTCACCAAACAGCGATAGGCCCCATTTAAATAGATAGTGAGTAGTTCCTTTAATAATCTAGTAATTATTAATGAAAAACAAACGATAAATGATTCTATCTAAAACTTTGTTGGAACTGCTACACTCTGTAGCTTCAGCATAGCAAACAATTTCTAAAAGTGTAAATAGTAATCTCGTTACCTTAAGTCATCTCACTTTCGTAAGCTTTAATATTTCTTCAAAAACTTTCGATGCCATCAGTCCAAATTATAAATACAAAATGCAAATGCAATAAATCTGACTGCAATACTTTCAAGAACAAGTTGAAATGAGGGGAAAAAGAAGCTTTTGATACTCTTAAAAGTCTTTCGATAAAAAGCTTTACGGTGCTTAACTCGGAAACCCCTCAAGAGGAAAATAAGAATACCTAAGGAGACCGTTAAATTAGCTTTATATATTCGATAAGATCTTCAACATCAATTTTCTGTGCTTTCTAGCAAAAGAGAATCTTATCACTATTATATACATTTATTATTATGGTTTTACGTCTCTTTCTTGTCAAATGAGCTCCTACGATGAAGAAAACACGGATTTTGTATTGAAATTTTGATAAGAATATATCCCACACGAGACATCAATTAAGCGTAAAAGCTGACAAAACTGATGCATCAATGAATCGGATTGACGTCCGCAAAGTCTCAATGTCAACAATATTCTACGCGAATTAGGTAACACGAGGCAAGTAGCTGTGGGCCAAGCGAGCTTATACGCACAGGTATCAACAGCATCGTAGAATCTTCCTCATAATCCTCGTTGATGTTTACTCGATATGCAGCCCATTAGCATCGCCCTCTAATTGCATCGTCTACCATTGAAGGAGAAATACGTATATACTGCACGTAGACATATCTGCCCAGGGAAAATTTTCCGAAACACGTACACGTCGACCCAGTTATCTCATCACTTTGCCATGCAAGCGAGTGGCTTTCCCATCTTGCCCATATTTGCCTCGTTGATAAGATCTCTCACATGCTCTCATATTTATTTCAGCTTGTCTGCTTCGAGGCACTTTGTTTTTGCTCGCAGCGTATTCATCGGGGATATATATTTATATATTCTACCTACTCGTCTCTTTTACCCTTCTAATATCAAAAACTTGAGATTTGGCCCAGTATTCTTTTTTGTGCATTTCTCTGAAAGAATGATTTAGCGATTTTATGTTAAAAACTGAATTAACGGAGTATCAAGATCAGGGAAAAATTTCATTGCACACTGTTGAGGAAATTTTACGCTAGATACTTGAAAAGTTTCCGGAGTTCTAAAGGAATACGAGATTTTTATGAAAAAAACAATTTTTCTTTTTGTTGAAACTTGCGTTAATTATACTGTAACGTATATTGTGTTAAGTTAAGTTTTAAAAAATATAGAGGTTCATGGAACTTTTTTAATGTTCTAACAACAGGAATTCAATTATATGTGGTGTTTTATTGAAGTAATATTTTTATAAGTCTCTTCTTAGTCAGAATATAAAAAAATACATTTTTTATAAAATTTCGTTAAATGAATCAGGACTGTTAAATAATGGAGTTCATACATGATTTTAATAAATTCAATACAAAATCATATATATTTAAAAATTTTTAATTAAACACGAAAGTTTTTTTCTCGAAAACTGTTAAAAAATTGACATTCGTTGCGAGCTGCCGTGAATGGTCCTGGAATGGAGTATCTGTGGATCGATACTACAGGTGGAGGCTGACTCACATCTCTCTTTTTCTCTCTCTTTTCCTCTCTTTCTACCTCCACATTCACTTGTACGCTGTAGACGCGTATGTATAAGCTCATTGAGTGTGGAATTGGAGAGGATACCTAATTTTTGTGGATTTGTATTTTCTCTTTCTACTTTTCTACCTCCGCATCGCAATAAAGTTATATGCTAATCGAAAAACAGGATATCTGCAAGCTTATTGCTGGAGTCCGTATGTCAATGTAGTTTAAACTTCTGCAAACGAAAGTAACTTAATAGCATTTTTTGTCTTTTCCATTATATTTCGAAATAGCTTTAGTACTATGAACTAGTTTTCCTTTTCCATTTAATTCGTTACTTCTTATTAATATACCGTAAAATTCGTCAGTCGACACCGATGTGCATTTAACATGCATCAGACGACTGCATGTCTATTTCGTACCGTGACATCGTGTACAAATTTTAACTATAATTACATATACGAGAGCACTACAGGACTCGCAGTATTTTACTTCGAATTTCACTCGCTGCTGTTCTAATTAATTGTATCTTCATTACATAATTATATTTTAGGATACTTCAATAATATATAATTTTGTTGGTCTGAAACTTAGAGAGTTTTTATATAGTTATCTCGATTGTATTAAGTAAAATTAATAATATGAAAGAAAAGTCTATAAAAATACTTTCAAGTGACCATAAATTTCAAGAAATCCTTAGAATGCAGATTAACTTTTGACTAACATGCGCAAAATTAAATCAAATATAAAGATGAATAAAAAATTCAAGAGCCGTGTTTAGAAATTATATATTTTTACTACAGATTCATTAACTGTAACATGTGTAATTTTAATATAACTTATTGTTCGTAAGCTTTTGATTTGCTGTTAAAATTTTCAAGTTAATGGATGATACTATATAATAATAATCATCAACTTTAAATTTTTAACACGTAGAAAGTTCGTGTGAAAGGAAAATAGTTGAAATGAAATATTTGAAAACACATCACGAGCAATAGGAAAAAATAGTGTCTATGTTAAGACAACTCATTACGTACTTTGATAGCTAATCTTGTCATCTTCTCAAAACGTTGAAACTGTCGTCAATATTAAATGTATTTTTTTAAATCAGGCATTTTTTTTCATCTACTGTAGTTTATCTCGGTTGATTTTCCGAGAAGGACACGGATATATCAATCGCTCAGATGAGCATACAAATACAAAAACTTGAAGAGTCCACTATCATTAAAAAAGTAAAATAAGAGAAAAAGTAAGGGCTTTCAGACATTACTCTGCATTTTTTTAGTATGCTCAAATTACAAGCCGACGACAGAGTGAGAGAGTTAAACGGAAACTATGTCTTTGGCGCCTGACTGTACCTTCTACGTACTACGTACATACAAATAGCCACATCGCCGGGCTTGTAAACGTGGCATGTGTACAGTATATAGAGGCAGCAGCAGTAGCAGGAGCTTCGTCGGCCTATCACGACGAACGCGTATCCGTAACCCGGGGGATAGGACATGCATTTCGGATGCCAGAACGCCGAAGAATGTGGGAGAGCACACCATTCTCGCACGCGAGCGCAAGCAAGACTCAAGAATCAAGAGACACAGAGGCAGAGCTATAGACTAAAGCGATCGGAAATGGGATCTCGATTGAATGGAAATGACGGAGCCCCGCCAAACATCCTCTGTCACTACGAGAATGTACTGCTAATTTGCTGTCGATGTGGAGGCCAAAGGCGACGAGTGTTTAGTCGATTGAGCACAGTATGTACAAAGGGTTGAGATCTTCATTAGTCACAGCTGCCCCCTCCCCTTCTAAGTCTTCCTCGAGGAGAAAGGAAGCAGCTATTAAGATACCGCTATTTTCTTCTAACTGCTACGCACGTGTGTGAAAGTCTCCTTCGTTAAGTATATAACAGCAGATGGGTCCAGGCTTGACAATTCAATCCCATGCGGTGGTACAGCGGCGTTGCAGCGGCTTTACAAACATAATTAGCCACGCGCAAAAACAATCACTTCTCCGGTGGCGAAATCCATCCTCGACGGCTGTGGCCAAGCCCTTGAAGATTTCAGGACAGGTGTCTCTCGATTTATCGGGCCTCCGAGCGTGTTTCCGCCCACGAAGCGAACCTTTTTCTTTCTCTCCCTCTCTTTTTTTACTGTAGTTCTTCTTTACATAAATAAGGATGCCCGGTCGAGCGTAAAAGACTGAGAGCTGCTTCTCCATCTCTCTCTCTCTCTCTCTCTCTCTCTCACATTTTGCCGCCGCCGGCGCGAGAAGCTGCTTGTTTGTTTTTGTGACTCGTTCTCTTGCTGGAGAATGACGATGTTAACGAATTAGCTGATGCAATCGTCAAATAACTTTACGTTCCACTTTGTATCTAGAAATATTTAAATAACCGACGAAGGAGACCTCAAATGTAATAACGGTAACCTTTTTTCAACTATCCGTTTATGAATTTTACACCCGGAACTGTACATTTTTTGTTAATTATTTTTGATTTTACCTTAATTAGTTGTAAGTAACCTACTTCTGTTCTTAATAAATGATATCTCAAATATGTAGTTATAATTTCCGTTATATTCATCCTAGCCCGGCTCATACTTTTATCTAACATTATAATAAAAAGCCCTCTTTCAATTGAACGAATAATATGACTCAATTAGTTGATACAGTCCGAAGAGAAGCTTATCCCAGATGTGGCAGTTGAATTTATACACTGATTTGGTTGGCGTTCGAGCAGTTTATTTGCCAAGTCAGTGGAGTGTAGCGGGCGGAAGTTACGAGCGAGAGAGCGAGAGAGAGAGAGAGAGTTGGAATAGCGTCGCTGCTATGGTACAGGACACAGCTGTGACGGTGTCGGCTTACTAGGAATCTTGGGAACCACGCGCAATATGCCTTTTATCCTGTCTCTGCTATGTGTCATCTGGAAGCGGGATACTGACATTTGCGCGACCTACACCATTTGACCCTGCGGCAATTCCCAAGAAACCCCGCCATCTTAGCTTAAAAGCGTATCAAAATTTCTGCGCTGATTTGTTCTTAACATTTAAACACGAAAAATAAAAGAATTCAATGAAATGTTATAAATGTTATTGATTGAGCTTTTGCGTCTGAAATACAGTTCCGCAGAACATTCATATAACATTTGCTCGAATTAGTCAGATATTTTCATAAACGTCTGATTATCGTATGTTACATTACGCGATACTGCCTTGGGCATTTTTCATGATGCGTGACAAAAATAGAACACCGGACAGGATATCAAATGTAACATGCAGAATTAGTTTGTAAATCAAAGAATAAGACCGAGTAGGGAAAGGAAAGAGAAGTAGTAGGGGTAGAGAGAGGCCCATAACGCTCTTATCTAAATGCTAACTAGTAATAATGTCTCAAGTAATTTCGTTTGAGTAATAACTCCGAGAGCTCGAGATTCCCACGGCGCGGACATTTAAGTATTATATAAAGCCACGTGCTACCGGGCAGCGTGGCGCACTCGGGCTTGGCGTCCGTTTATGCCGTAGTTTGTAATATTCGTGAAACTAACTCCGCGTGTACGGCAAGCGTTAAACGCTCCAAACGAGGAGGCTCTTCAAGCTTTTTCTCTCTCTCTCTCTTTCTCTCTCTTCCTTCCACGCGATAAGAGTTGATAGCGATCCCCTATTAGTTCTACAATGCGCCGCGTATATGCATTCAATTTGCCGAGTTAGCCAAGACCCTTTATTAGCCTTTACTACTACCTCCGCGAAGTTATCTTTGCGTTATGAGCTTGCAATCGACATTTTTCTAAATAAATTTTTTTTCTAATCTACCGCGAAATTGCTATACTGACAGTTTTTTTTTTCTTTTCTAGAACATTATTCCTTTTCTTCATGCTAAAAATAATATATATTACAACAAATTAGCGTATTGCACGAAAACGTCCTCTGAAACGTTGGTTGCATCGCACGTACATATTCGTAGTTGCGCATGCGTCACGATGGAATATTTAGAAGGGCCAATTTTAATATTCATGTATTCGAGACAAAATCGTTATTTATGTCATATGGCGGGGAAAAAACAAAAAAAAATAATGAAAAAATGTACACACGCAACATTTTTTTGCCTGCCAAACAAATATCGCGCGAGAACGAAGATAAATACGAGATGAAATATTGTAATCATTCTTCTTTATTCCTTTAAAGAGAGAGAGAGATGGTAGCTAGAAACAGTGAAAATCACACGAGTAATAAAAATAAAATGGAGAGGACCGAGTACCACGGTTAAATGAATATTTAACGACCAATTGACAAAGGGATACGCAAAGCGCGCGTTTCGGTTTCCGCTCTCGCCTCGCTGATTTGCAGAACAACCGGCAGGACTATTTCGACAAACACGTCTCTCTGTATATACGTGAATGTACACGCACGACCAATCGTCGAATTAATTTCTTCATTGACTCTCGTTAATTGGACAAAGTAGCCTTTTGTCTTGATGCCCTGACGAGCTTGCAAACGCCCGTTGTCATAATATTTACAGCTGGCAAGATAAATGTCAACGGTTGTGAATTTCAAAAGACAGAAATACGGTAAAAATTAACAGAATATACTGCTTTTAATATGTCACATAATAACATGACTTTATTCCGGATCCTATTTTAAAACAATTATTTGTCGCTTGCTGTATTTAATTCAAATCAGAAATTCGAATCGATCATAAAACTTATTAATTATAGCGCAGTACTGTAAAATGTATTACAGGATATGATACCGTGATTGACGATCGTGTTACTATAAATCGTTCGCTCAATGGACCATACAATCGGGTTTAAACACGTATTGTCGCCTAATGACGAAAAAATTTCAACCGTAATAGAAACAATCTATACTTTCCAAAATATCCTTCGACTGAATCTTGTATATCATACGCGACTGATGAAATACAAATGATAATATAATCTTCGAGATCGTTCATATTCATAAACAACAGATCACAGAAGAATCGACAAAAAAATAACGACACAGCAATCAAAGGAAAAAAAAACGAAGCAAAGAAGTTATCCTCGTCTCCGGAAAATCACCAAAACGAAAGGAGCCATTTGTTAAAAGGAAAAGGCCATTCCTTACATGAGACTTTTCCTGTCCCTCTCTCTCTCTCTCTCTCTCTTTCTCTCTCTCTCACTTCGTAAGCTTGGATGGTAAGAGGAAAAGAGAGAAAAGGAGAACGTAACGACTTTAAGGTTACCCACGCCTCATCGTTCCCGCGCCTTCTGTGTCGGCGACTTATCTCCCTCACGCCCATCTGTGCATCAGCTCAATCTTTTTTCTCTCGCGTGGCCTCCTTTTCTTCCTCGCAGACCTCGCCGCCGCAGCCCCTTTCTTTCCTCCGCCAACACAAAAATTCCCTCGTTTTTTTCGACGACGGACGCACACAGTTTCTTCGTCTTCTATATACTTACTTCATCGCACGATCTTCTCACGCGTTCGCTGCTATCCTAGGATTTACTTGATAAATAATGCGATTATGAGTGTCGTTCTTGATTATTTTGTTACTGTGATTTAATATGTCTCTTCACGCTATTATCTTATTATGCATAAATACATAGATTCGACCGATTATTTCTTAAGGTGATGGGAACTTCATTTTAAAATTAATTTAATTGTATGTGCAATTGGATCATCTTTGTCAAATGGTAAATTATAAATAAAATTTATCTCATTAATGAAGAACTCGTATTTTTAACTCTTAATTCCTTTGAAAAAGTAGAAACTTCAGCTGCCAAAGTATACAAAGTATTTTAATTTGAAGATTCTAGGAAAAATGGCATGAAATTATATGCCTTACTTATTTAAATAAAGATACTTGAAATCACTGTTATTGTAATTCGTGTAAGAAAAAGAAAAAAAGGAAAGGGGAGGAAAACGTTTTGCTGAAAAAAGAAGCCTGGAAACGAGAGGAATAAAACTAGAGGTGATTTTCCGAGCTGAGTTTGCCTTGCCTTTCGTTACGGATGCGAGCTCTCGCACAGGTGCAGCGCGGCGCGTGGTAGTGTCTGAGAGCGAGGCTTCAAATTTACGATCTGAAACCTGTAATTTTATGCGAGAGCATCACAGTTTGACTCTGACTCCCATTTCGCTTTGAAGTTCCTCATTTTCCCGACGACTGTGGGATTTTTTCCCCTGAATTTCCTTTGCTATCAGTTTCAAAAAAAAAAAATGTTAAAGTTTCGCTTTGCATTGCGCACGTTTATTGCCCAGCAATAAATCTCACGAAATCACCTACGCTTCTCCAATTATATCAGAGCTGCGGGAGCAAGAAAGAGCGCAGCAAGGGCACATATAAAATATAAGCAGCCAACCGTGTACTCAATCTTCCCACTTTCGTATATACGTATATGCTTTGCATAGACAGGAAGTGAGAGAATCTGCAGCTGGCGCGAGCGTTTCGAATTAAAGCGAAAGCTCGAAAAGTGAGGCTGTGTGCAAGAAAAATCGTGTGCCGCACGCTAAAACGGATAACCTGCGTGCGAGTCGAGATTTTGTCCGTCTGTACATGTACATGTTGCCGCGCACGGACGCGCTCATCCACTCCCTGACAACTTGTCCCCTGGAATTTCGGTCATAGCAATTATCGTTATTGTACGTGAGAGAGCTTTTAATGACACTAAAGTGTTAAAATGTTACTTTTGTTTGACGAGCCTCTGTTTGCTCGAGTGTCATTTGTTATTCGAATTTGAATTGCTGTTTTCCTCATACGAGTGCTTCGTGCGTGCAACCTCTCATGTAATATGAAGAGCAAAATTTCGAGTTCCCTCGCCGCAGCCGAATCATTATCGAAATTACACTAATTAAAGGCGTATTTTCGATTTACATTCAAAAGATGAAAAGTTATTAAAAACTTATTAGACTACGAAAAATCGCTACTTCAATATCACCCTGACAAAAAAAAATATGCAACCCATTCTCAATTTCAGAAATTAGAAAAATATAAAACGATGCACAAAGCCGGTGCGACACTCACTGAGAAAAAAATCCACAGCACAATCAAAGCTGAACAAATCGAAATTACCGTCGCCGGTCGCGCGGCGTGGAAAGCGCATCCACGTATGAGTCGTCCTAACGAAATAGCCCGGTGCAATTTTATTTTTCCCAGCGTGTCGGCGGCGGCAGTAAAAGGAACAAAAAAAAGAGGAAGAAGGAGAAGAGTCACCTCGACAAAAGCGGTGCAATAAAAATTGCTGCTACCGCGAGCTGCTGTTGGCGCTCTAACGAGAAGACGAACGGGAGGATGGAGTTTTGACGGAATTGCCGCCGTGAACTTTCACCACTCGTAGGTTCAGTCAGCCAGCTTGTGTGTGGATCGATTGAGCTCTCTGTCTCTGTCTCTCTCTCTCTCTCTCTCTCTCTCTCTCTCTCTCTCTCTCTCTCTCTCTCTCTCTCTCTCTCTCTCACTTACTCGACATAGGTATATAGCGGTAGCGTACTAGCAGAGATACACCTTGTGTAATTTAGTGTATCTCGCAGTCAAACAGGTGACACGTCTCACAGCTCTTGCGCGCTAAACGACGAGGGGTCACGTGGCGGAACTGCTATACTACCGACCTACCCCTTGTGAGGAAATTTGTCGAGTATTGCGGTTAAATGCTGATTGCTTTTCAACCTACTATTTTACTTTGTTTATTTTTCCTGTCGAAAGCTAAAAATAATTAGGTCAATTTATTCGGTGTTTTTTATGGCGGGCGAAAACACGTCGAAATTTCACGTTGTTACTTGTCGTTCTTCATGTATTTTTTATTTTGAATAGCAGCATTTGTTAACGTAAAACGTTACATATAAGCAATCGCTTTCGGTGTGTATTGAATTTTATTACCGAGCAAGTCCTGCGGTCAGTTCTATACGAATACGTAATATAATCGCAGGTCTCGAGGTCGTGTAAAAAAGAAAAGAAAAAGTTTGCCGGGGTCATACGCATCTGTGCGACGTTCAGTCACACACAACGAAAGGATAGGAGGGTAAAAGGCGGTGGTTACGGTAGGCCACTTTTGTTTGCTCGAGGGAGCTTGCAAGAGAAAAAGAGAGGGAGAGAGAGAGAGAGAGAGATAATAAAAGAAAATGGAGATAATGGTCGCGTCCTCGTCTCGCACTGCAGTTTTTCTCTCTGTATATATACGTTGCAGCCGCGTGGCCCTTTTACGGCTGGTATTACCACGGCCTACTTTATCACGGTGCTTTCCCGATGTGGCTTCTTCTCTTCTGCTACGTTTTCGCTTCTTTTTATTATTTTTATATTCGCGCGCCCATTTCAACGTGCCGAGTGCTAAGGCTGCGAGGATAATGCACGCCAACGCAGCAGCCGCTCGGAGATTAGGGAGCGAGCGTAGCACAAGAGAGCCAGAGATTTTTGCACTGCATGTATTTTTAAAGGACATCTACCAGTACCAGCAGCACTCACCACGAAAACTGAGATGTACGATGTTGAAAAACACGCAGTCAAGTATCGCGAAAATGTGCAGTCACAAAGAACTACAATTTAGATATTTGCCGTTAAAAAAAAAATCTACATTTTTCTTTGTAAACCTCAACGTTTGTTTTAGTTGTTCACGATGTTAATTGAAAATAGGTCGTGGTATCCTTTTATTTTAGTCCTCTTTTTTAGTTAAATGTAAATGAGAGTGTCACTTAAAGATAAATTTGAAGTTTATGCAAGCAATTAAGAGGACTAACCAGTGTTGAACATGGGAAATTAAAAGTCTTCTTTATTGCCGTGTAGAAATCTTCCTAATTAAGATATCGTCACGAGCTTTTTTCATTTCAAAGAATTAGGGGTAAGCTTTGATTTTCTTTATTGGAAGATTCATAATTTCCATTGTGTGGCTCAGAAAGTCTCAGTTATCGTACCATCTTAATCATTCAAGAAACTGAAAGCGATATAAAAAATTATTATTATTATTTTTTTTCGAAAAAGAGTTCCAATCAAGTTTGCATACAGATTACAACAAAGAAAATGAGCCCTTGAAAAATTACTGTCATTTACTCTGGCATTTAGAATAGTGTAGCGAGCTAATTTTCTTTGTAATAAAAAAGGTGCTACTGTTAAGAAGACTTTTTAAGCCGTATAATGAAAATGTTAGGTCTTCCAACAAAGAAAATGAAAGTTTACACCGAGTTCTTTAAAATGAAAAAATGTCAGGACGTTATCTTTATTAAGTCGATATCTACACAGTAATAACTAAGAATTAATTTTTCATGTTTAACAATAACTCATCCTCTTAAAAGTGTTTTTCAACAACCTCGGTTATTAATAGTTGAAGTGTTTCGCTTTAATTATTGCAAAACAGACGCGAGGGACAAGCGAGGTCGTCAAAATTGCGTTGTTACAAACATTAATTACTGGAAGTTCAGCAATTACCATAATGAGACAAACTTAGGCAGCTTCAAAGCTTAATATTCTCGGACAAAAAAAGGAATAAGATATAAAATTACCATTTCCATGGTAAATCAGAAATTCTTATTAAAAGCAATCAGGGGCGAAGAAAAAGTTCTCACGGGGCGTTGTTCTAGAACGTATAGTCAATCACCAGCCAGAAGCGTGTAAAAAGGCAGAGGGAGGGAGAGAGCGGGTGCAGATAAAACTAATTCTCGTGCGAGCGCTTTACGCGCTTAGGCCGTACATCAAGCGGGCTAAACGAGCGGAGAGCGTGGCGCATTGCCTCCGGCACGTGGATAGAAATTTTCTCTTGACGCGCGACCAAAGTACGTTCAAATGTACTTGTCAGCCTATCGTCCCTTTCTCTGCCCCCTTCGCCCCCCCCCCCCCCCCAAGACAAGCATATCGCACGGTGATAAATTCGCAAGTCGGAGAACGTCTCTGCTGCGCCCATTATAAAAGCGAGAGCTTTCGGCTTGTCGGGCCCGATTATCCTAATGATTTAGTGGCTTGCCGAAAGCCGCTTGCACCGCTGAGAAAGAAGACTGCCGACGCCGCCGCCACGGGGAGTGCTGCTGGCGCACGCGTATATGCCGCACAGCCTCGAGATCTGCGTCACTTTGCAGGTGTCGTGCAGCGCGCTACCGTGATTAACTTCGGATACCTTTGTTGGTCTTTATTTGTTTTTCAGGCTTCATTTTCACTCGCCAATTATCTTGCGATAGGCGTTTATTTTCTGAATTTTGTCGTTCTCACTGCCGAAAGTCGACATGGAATCGGAGTGATATCCGCGTGGAATGCTAATTTTGCTCAAAGCCCTGAGAATGAGCGAGTGAATTAGCACTCGATAAATGCATAGGGCAAAACTCGACTGCCAGTCGTTCAGCTGCGGAAACAAATGCCGTACTATTTTAATAGTATCGCATGCCGGTTATCGACATCAGATCTCGTTCGTTATATAGGCAAACAGAACTTGAATGCAACTTAATTATCTTAAGCACAATGTAAAATTACAAACGCGAACGCGGGCGCCACGCTGAGCAATAATGCGAATCATTGTGCTTTCAGCGCCGCCCGCGCCAGAGAGAAGGAGCGTCAGAGATGAGAAATGCGATATAGAGATGAAACCAGGCCAAAACTTACTTTAATTAGATCTGACTATTATTTACAAACTTGCGCAACGGTAAAGTCGTGCGCCAGCGCGAATCAAGAATCTGTATAATTTGTACAAAGCCTTTTACGCATCAAGAGATCTCCTTCGCGAGAAAAACGGAGGGAAAAGAAAAAGTCCTTTGGCCAATGAAAGGAAAAAAAGAACAAAAAGAAAAACTAGAAAGACAAAAAATTGCATTCCAAAATATTGCAAAGTAGAGTGATACATTTTTGGAGGGAGCTGTAAACTTTAAGTAATTGAATCTCGCTACTTCGTTCATGAATTTCTTTATCAAGCTCAAAAAAGTAAAGGATAAAATCGAGTTGCAGCAGCAATGAATTTGCATTTGAATGAACATAATTCCTGGAAAGAATATATATACCTATACGATGACAAAAGCGATGTTATACAATAACTCACGACCGAGATAATCTGGCGCGAGATGAGTCCTATATTGCTCGCCAACGTTATAATACTTATATATATTTAACGACGTCAAGTGAGTAGCAACACAGTAAAAAGATTACGAGAAGAGATAATAAACGTTGTATGCATAAAACGGTAGACATAACGAAGTTAATGAATGAAGTATTGTAATACGTAAAAGATGAGAGATTTTCATCTTGGTTGGAAAAGAAACAGATAAAGAGAGAGAGAGAAAAAATTAATCAGACGTGCTCGCACGCATTCCCACCTCCCGCGACTAAGAGAATAAGGCAGGGAAAGAGAGAGAGAGAGAGAGGGATGGGGGCTATAATGCTACGCGCGCTCCTGCTAAATTAATTAGAAGATAACTTTATTATCGGCTTTTATCAAGGAAACTGTTTACCTATTCCACTTCATTTCACTCTCTACTTTTAACAGACCGGAAGGAAAAAAATAGAACGATGTTGTTGAAAACTTGGATGCCAGACTGGCAAAATTGTTTATCGATTCATAATAATGGATTCAATGCTTTTTAATACGGTCACCAGCTGCTTATTCGAACTAAATACATCATATTTTTTGTGCTTGGCTAATATTCACTAGTTAAAGTAAATTTGCGTACATAAAGGAGTAGTACCTAGGAAAGGCACTGAATAAAAAAGAAAAGAGAAAAAGAAAAAAAAAAATAAGCGGAATCGATAGAATCGAGTCCCCTAATCCCACGACGATCCACCTTTCCCAAGTGCTGGACAAAAAAATCACTCGGCGAGGGGGCGAGGGGCGCTACGGAAAAAAATCAAAAACAGATACACGGCCACACGTCCAATCTCCGTTCTGTCCGCAAACGCCTTTAGGGCGGAGAGGAAAGGGTCAATCGGCGGAGATTGCTTAGTGCGATGCGCATATCCGGGTGTATCTCGACAAACGTCCTGACGGCGGTTGTGTATACGTGTACAAATATATCGATTGGCGCCGGCTTTGCCACGTGACTCAGACACGACGCGTGTTTCGCTACACGCACGACATAATTATAAGCAACTCCGAATGCACCGCGGCCCGACCTCCCCCTTTGCGCGTTCATATGTGGCTGAATCGATACATGTTAGCCGCAACATACACAGGGATCCGTGATGTGAGTCACGACTAGACGACGTGATGCATGGGATAGTAAGGTGACGCACGGCTGATTTTCGCTTGCAATTGTCCATGAGCAAGGAGCGTAAGAGGAAAGCCCTGGCGAGTACCCGAGAACACGCAGGGCAAACAACTAGAGCGTTTGGCTGCAAGCGCCCGCGCCTGATGGAAAATCAAGAGTACACAGTGAGAGAGACCAACTGCCAAGGCAAATCCATCTCGGGTTATGAAAATCTTCAGCGCTAAAGCTCCGCACTTCATACGGCGTTATTATACGGCGTTCAAGCTTATGAAGAACTACTGTTGTTTTTTCGTCGAGCACACGCGTTTGCTTAGATCGTTTGTCACTGTCGAGTGGCTTACGTTACGCTTTAGCCCTGCTTTCTTTTGCTCGCGAGAGAGATTTGAGTTTCGGCGCCGTGAGATTATGACGCGACGTGCCCCGGCACCTCCGTTCAGCATTTTTGCAATGGCTAGCTTGACACTCTCAAGGTGGGATTTCATTAGAGAACAAATCTCGTCTGCTTTGACAAAGTTAATTACGTACAATTATTCATTATCGATGTGTGTCGATGTGTGCGAGCGATTGAGCTAAGCCCCCAAAGAATAATCATTAAACTCCTCAATCAAACGGATTTAAGCGTCGTGCGCTGCAGTCAAGCTCCCGATCCATCAGTACAGCAAACTACGAGTACGGCGGTGTCGAGCCGAGTGCGAAGAAGAAACCTCGGTCTGTGGATAGCCCAGACTCGCGCCTAATCTACTTTGAAACTGTAGAAAAGAGGATTGCTGAAAAAGTCCATCTCCTGCTTGCTTCGTATAGTAGCAGTGCACTAACGGACCACCACCACCTGTTCCCGACCAACTTTACTGTTGATCGAAATTTAAGGCGATTGTGCCATTATCCCTGGTCAGCGTCAACTACATTGCGCCTTCTATCTCTCTCTCTCTCTCTCTCTCTCTCTCTCTCTCTCACTCTTCCTCAATTCGAGGGAATGTAGTTTTCTCCTGATACATTACATATTTTTTTTCTATTTTTAGCCAGCCTGTTGAAAACCCGTATGGTGCGAGTTGACAGTCCGAACGTGATTAAATTGGAGGACTGTAAATAAACGGAACGCGGGCGCATAAGCCAATCAGTATTACCAAATAGGCGTATAATAGATCCAAGTGCACACGCATATAACGCTCGACGAAATAAACCCGCACATGATCGAGATATACATAATGTTTAATATGCGCGCCATGCGCACGGCTATTCGACCGAATTATTCCCGAAATTTCAATGCCAGTTGTTAGTGCGATAAAGAATGCAATATTCATAATCAAGGATTTATTCACTTTTTTCTTCTTTCTATTTCTGCTTATTCCTCTTTTCGCGGCTTTTTGTTGGTTCGCTTCGTGCCTCGCTCCCGACATATTTCACATTTTTATCGGTGATTCAGCCAGCATAGTTAATGAGATTCCACGTGTGAAAACTCTTATCTTCATCAAATTTATACGTCACTGGCGGTAAATTGGATCTCTTTTTATTATTTGAAAACTCCCAAATCAGATTTACAATACTTGTAAAATATGTTGCTGCGCGAGCTCATTACAATAACAAAGCAACGAGCGCTTTTTGGCTTTTGTAGCGTTTTAGAAAAACAAGGAAAAAAAAGAATTAGGCAGGGACCACCAGTCAAAGAATTCAATCGGTCGTCTGGCTTCCAGAAAGAAAGCGAGCGAGAGAGAGAGAGAGAGAGAGAGAGAAAGGGGCCAACGTCTTTGAAGTGTAGAAATTGCATCGGCCCGGCCAAGATGCATATCTTTGACGGAGTGAGGGAGAGAAAACGCCCAGTCGAATTATACACTTTTGGAGACAGAGAGAAAGACCAAGAGAGCGAGACTACGACGTTCTATTTCTGGGCTTTTCGGAATACGTATATGTGTACTCGCTGCTCCCAGTCGTCGTCGGCATTCCTGGGGATTCCAAACGTCCCGACGCTCACCTTCTGTCTCGTTTCACATGCTCAGCCAACTGTCTAGCGAGCGCATTACGCGAGCCTATATACTACCATGCGCGCCTTCACTTTACCCTTTTTTCCCTTGTTTTTCTTGCCCGCACGCGTGCGCCCAAGCTCGCTTTAATTTAAGATGTACATATATATATACGGCTACACGTCGCGTCTGCTACTGTCGCTGCGGCTTTTCACGGAGGGGGAAGGTCAGGGTTAGCACCGAATTAATCACTTGATTATGGGCCTAGCTTCTTGATGGATTTTATGCTGCTTGAGTAAAAATAAATTTGACTAGTTGAAAGACAATAAATAGACCGTCGCGCTGCAGCATGTGACTGACATGGAATAATGTTTGTCGCCGCGTTTAAGAAACTTCTAGTTTTATAAATCCTGGAAAATATTATCTGCAACACATTAAATTTTCCGATCAAGAATAGTATTTCATGCGAGTGTGTGCAATTTCTATAATTATTATACGCTATATTTGAACGTGAACGTTCGATCAGAAACGAATGTCTTATTAAAATTAAATATCAAGTACATTTCTATTCGTTACATATATTAATATCCTCAATAAAAATCTGAAGTATACCGAAAAGACCAATTTTTGTAAAAAAAAAAACATCGCGCTATGAAATTTTAAATCGATCGTAACAATATATAGCCTCATAATCGCATAATCGACTTTTACCAACGAGTTTATTTTTAATCATTAACGCGCATACGCATAGAACCGTATTCGTACCCCTTTCCCGCTGGCTATATTTTACGAACTTTACGACAAAGTATATAAATTAATAATTTTAACAGTAAGCACTTTCACGACGAGCAGATTGTAACTTTGCCCGCGCTCGCAGAAAAATACATAGCGTATCCAATGACCTTATAAATTTATTAACAAAATATCCACTTTGCTCTCGGAAATGGCTGTAATTCATAAAATAAAAAAAAAACGGAAAATGAACTTTGCGAGTTGAAATTCGACCACGGGTGATAAAAATGAAGCATTTATCGCGAATGCAGCGTGCAGTGTCGAATCAGTATAAAGCGTCCGAAATAGCCATGACTATATCGTGCACTAGATTAAAGGTCAGTCCGACGTTTTACGTCTGGGCATTACATTACAAGTTTCGGGCACAGGAGAACGGGGTGGCCTATAGAGAGCGTGCGGGATATAATAGCACCATACCGGTAATCCGGCTGTACACGTCGAATATGCCCGAAATTCTCCGCGGCCAGAACAAATAACTCCTCTTTCATTTTCCGCCGCCCGAGCTGCATGAGCGCATTCGTTTATTATTTCTTTTTCCGTTTTCGACGCAAAGTGAAAATTTTTGCTGTCGTTAGTCCTTTCCTTTCACGCTTTAACGGCTGAACGCTCTTTTGCGCGTACTTTGTTAGTCGAGGTTTTAAATCTTTTCTCACGCGTACGCGGAATTCGTGGGATTTATCCATGTAGCTGATATTTGCTAGACAAATACGTGAGATTTGTAATAATCGGATTAGGGCGAGATGTTATATGACCATACTTTTTGGACATTTTCGCAGTTTCCGCGTGGAAAATTTTACCTTCAGCTAGATTCCAGGTTTAATCTGGATGATGGATTACAAAGTTACATTATATTCAATTTTCTGCAACTCTGTATGGAGAAGCACGAAAAGGTTTCGCTGCAGCAAGTAACTATTTGAATAATGTTCAAATGTTGAATCAAATTACTCTACTTAAATGTTTGACACGAAAATACAACCCAGAAATGAAAAAATATCACCGCATAGACTTCGTTCGCAGTCCAATCGATCGCTCTAATTTTAGTGAGGAACTCTGTCATCGACCCAGTTAGTACTTGATGATCAATAAAAAAACGAGTAAATAAATCATTCGGTCGTTGACATCGCCTCGATATCAACGAACTTCTCGTTGGTCATATCAATCGTTGCGCAGGCCTGGGCGTATAATTGGTAATGACTGATATCGGGCAACACCCACGCATGTTGTGCACACACACTCATACATACACGTATGCACACATACAAGCACATGCGGTTCTTCGTCAAAAAAAATATTAGCAAATCGTTTGAATATATCGCGTGAAGCAAGTCTGCACAGGATGTAGACTAAATTTTTTCACATTTATTCGGCTGCGAGAAAAAGAAGAAGAGGCGGAAAGTGGCATAACATGGCGTCGATTTAACAGTGCAAAAACATCACCGAAGTCTCATCCGAGAATAGAGCTGGCGGCTGTGCCGGATACGCGGCAGCTTTCTTTTTCCTCGCGATTTCTTCTCCTCGGGTGTACATACAAGCATTAGGGATGCTAAATTTAGTCCTAACGTGTCTCGACTCGACTCGCGCGTATCTTCGTATGCGGCCGCTGTGTTAGGATGACATAGTATATTTCGCGCAAAGCGGTGACCCCCGACAAGACCGCAGATTCGTTGGTTTCGTTCACCATCCCGCAGATCCCAGACTAAAATACTCATTAGCTTTTGCCTTATCGAGCTTTGGTTAAGGATTTATTGCTTTGGCGACGGAAAATTAACTCAATGTAGCTTTTTCATTAGACTATCAATTTGGATTCGCGTATAACCAATCTTACTGATTTATTGACTAGATGTGCGAGGAGTCGATTTTGGGAAAGTTAATTTATGAACAAATTGTTATGATGCGATATATCATTTAACAGCTTCAAAATCAACATTGTAAATCACTCTAACAGCGAAGAAATAGTAGGCATTTTCAAGATTCTAAAACAGCATAAAATTGTTTAACGATATTGTCAAATTGAACGAGCTCTTTCTAATCATGATCAATTCACGTATAATAAGCGCAAATTCAAATAACCATTTCGTGGATAGAGCTCACTAGAGCAGTGAAAATTTCCGAAGCAAACGAGGTGCACCTTTAACAAGAGAGAGAGACATTTGAAATGGCGAGAGATAGGGAAAAGAGCGCGGCTAATAAGAGAGCTAGAGCGAGCAAGGCACACAAGTTAAGAAACCAAGCGGAAGATGAAAGTGAATTGTCGAGAGAGAGAGCAGACTTTTGGAGAAGAGCGGCTCTTGTTCTCACTCTGCGGTGAACAGCTGCCACTCCACGCTTCGCCTTTTCTGCGTCATCGAGTCAACGAGGTTTGCTGCTGCTGCTGCACCTCTGCGTGTATGTGCCGCGTTTCTTTTTCTTACATGTACTACAGATTTTTCAAGTACAACTAGATGCTGCGTGATTTATGCGATGATGATACTAGTGTAGATAAAACGTTTTTTTACTTCCAAATTTACGGGAATGAGATTAAAACGTGCTTTCCAGATTTTTAGATTATCTGTTGGATGGCAGATGTTTGAAACAGAGGGTCGACTATTTTATCGCTTCTATAACGCTACGTTTACTGTATCAACAGAATGCTACAGAATAGCATATCCTTACAAAAATAATAATTTTTTCTTTGAAAATTCTTTTCGAGTATTTATTTGAATGAACAATTCGAGGAAAAGTGTTTATCATATTCCATGAAAAAAGCGCGTGAGACTTTTGCCATATTTTTAGCTTTAGTTTACAAAAAATGCTGATGAAAAAAGTATCCCGTGTTCCACACGTTACTGAATATATATTTATTTCTATTGAACTTCTTTAGTTTGCAAAAGACAGCTAAAATATGTCAATACATTCAACGCCAACGCGAAAATAGACAATTATAATGAACGTAGCTGAAATGGGCTTATTTTTATTGGAATTAGATATCAGCGGGGCAGTAAAAATAATATCAGTCCGAACATCACTTGGAAGGTGCGAAAAGACTTTGCCCCGCGTAGAGGATACTTCCCGTGGGGCGAAGCGCGAAAAAAAGCTACAGGCGTCGGCGCGAGCGGCGATGGCGGCAGCAGCAGCAGCAGCAGCAGCGACAGCGCGAGTATTGGCGTAGAAAAAATTGCGAGGCTGCTGCGCTACGATGATACATAAATACGGCTGACCGCGGGTGGGCGTCGCCGTAAATTGCGACGCCGACTAAAGCAAGCGAAAAAATAAAACAAGTCTCTGTAGCAATACCGTCGGACACGTTTTATCAAGGCAATTAAGCTCGTTTAGTGCTTGGGGGGGTAACAGAATCTCGTTTAGCGACGCATACGAGTTAATCGGCTCCCGTGCGAACCACGGCTGTCAAGACGATGCAAGAAAAATATATGGCGCACACAATATCGTTGTCAGAAAGTCGAATAAAAGCAGCGGATAGACTCACATCATATTTATTGCCGGGAGGAAACGTCGACGCGTTCCGCAGGACAAGAAAGAGCAAGCAGCGTCTTGGAATATCTTTGACAGCTGAAAGGCCAAACGCTCGATGGCTGTACACTGATGCTGGTGAGGGAGCGAGAGAGAAAGCGATAAACTCCGTATATAGACTCGGCGTCAGCAGATTTCAAACTGCTGCAAACTCGAGAGGCGCTTTAGTCTTATTTCTTTCCATACCTTTTTTGTATTTCTTCGCCTCGGACCTTTGTCGCAAGCTAAACAAAAATCGAGATGGAGAAAAACGTCGTTCTTTTGTTATTATTGGCGCGCTAAACGAACCGCAGCCACGAAAGACGACCACAGTGGAAATCTCAACGGCAGTCGCAGTTTTCCGGCTATGTGTTCCGAGCGGTGCGGAGTTTGGTCGAATGAATCCGGATGACCATTAGAGGAACGACGCTGCAGCAATGTTATTGTTATCTCTCTCGAGTTACATCGTATGCGCGTATCATCAGCTTAACATATCTATGGGCTAGTACTTTGACTGCTACTTTTACCGTGGTGCCTTTCTTCTTGCAGCGGCGATTCTCTATAAATGCTTGCGCGCAACTTACTTTTCAATGCGCGTGATTGTCGCAACGCGCAATGAAACTCGTTCATCGTGCACGGCTTCCGTGTCGCGATCGTCTCGTAAATAAGCCAAACACCGATGCGCGGTGCATTGATATTCGTGACTCGCGTTCTTAATTGCTCATCAAATCTCATTATAGTAGGGTTAATAAAATGCCGGTTGTCGTAGACCTACGTAACATTGCGTGTACACACACACGCGCGCGCAAAAATTTAATTATTATAGCGGCGATAGTAAGAAAACAATAAAGGTAAATGGTTTGATGTGAAGGTTAGATGGAATTGTCGCGCGGCCGCTACCGCCTATACTTCAGTATACAGAGGCTCATAACTCAAGGCGATAAGTCCGGCAGAGGGCAATATCCGAGCTTTATTTCCGCACTCAATCACTTTGGGCAATTCGTTAAGATTTCATTCGACACCCACTTATCTGAAAAGGAAAGAACGCTGAAAGTTCTATAAAGATTTTAATATCAATCGCGCGGCAGCCAGCGAATTAGGTCACTTTATGACCTGGGAGGACTCATTACCCGCACGCTGTTGAGGTATCGCTGATAATGGACTTCCTGAAAGGGCCAAATCACGCGAAACAAGAGACACCGCAAAGAGAAATTAATTAACATGCGCGAAGGAAGTGTTTTTGTCGGATCTCTGCGCCATTCTCGCGTGCATTCGTTCGGCCGCGTCGCGATAAGAACAAAAGAGAAAATTTCAATTCTCGCAGTGTTGCCAGTAAGCGAGAAAGAGAGAGGAAAAGAGAGAGAGAGAGCGATACGATCGCATTAATCGGGCCATTATGCGGCTTTCTCTGGCGCTCTTGCCGCTTGCTAAGACCGTTATTTACGGGTGAGGGGTGCCGAAGCATCGATGCAGCCCTTAAAGTTGGCGCTGCGAGCGCAATCGCCCCTGGGGCGCGATAACGAGACCATCGAAGCTCAGATTTTACCGATCCTTTTACTACGTGCGAGACAGAGAGACAGCCAAGCGTATATACCATAAGTATACGACGCCAAGTATGATGTGCACTACGCATTGCATTAAGCGCGGCTCTCGCTCGGTTGGCTTTCAGACAGTGCGCGCGAGGATAGAGCTGCTACCTCTCCTCGCTTTTTTCACAATGACTCCGTTTTCCAGGGGAATTTTTATCCACTCCGCGGGATGTGTACAGCCCTCCCTCGCTCGTGGATTGCGAGTTATTGCGCACTTTATGGCACGCGCTGCGATTTTAGTATTATGAATGCGTTCTGGCGCGGTATACCTTGTTTCATAACTGGCAACGTCATGAGTAAAGTTTGGTGCTATTGAAAACTGCAGTTGAGGATCGTAATTGAAGACTCCTCAATTGTCCAATTACCTATAGCTTAGATGCTAATACCTTCTAACTTTTAAAATACCTAGATAATAAATCTATCAAACAAGTAGTTTGATAAAATATTTTATTGCATTGAATTTGATATTACATCAACAACTTCCGTATATAAATCAGATATTATCATTTGTAAATTTGTATTATTCCCCAGATATACGATTTGCTTGGTCTCTATTGAAAAAAGGAGGAGCACTGGAGTGATTATACACGTGTATAAAAAGACATATTGTTGGTCAGGCCGTGAAACAGTGTTATATTTTATTTTTACTAAAGGATAAAACGATACCATCAAGACAAATGAAGCCGATATATAAGAAACGTGGCGTCTTACGTGGCGCTGGGTGCTGTTAGAGAGGATATCCGTGTGCATCGTGTGCTCTATGAAAGTAGTGCATATATTAAGGATTTTAGCATTTTCGCATCGATGTCTTCATCAACATTTCGCCTACTTATATACGCGCGGATGCTACGTTTACGTCAGCCTCATTTCCTCATTTCTCATCTCGACTATAAGGCGAACGTGCGTCGCCGGTGCTCAGCGCTCTCGAGGCTACGTATACGAGAGCGCACAAACGGAGAACGACTGCTTTAAAAATCAATGGCGATTTTCCGTATCGCGCTCTCTCTCTCTCTCTCTCTCTCTCTCTCTCTCTCTCTCTCTCTCTCTCTCTCTTTCTCGCGGAACAAGGCGCGGCTCTGGCGGCGAAGAAAACGGTACCAAGGCCTGCTACTCCTGCGGCGGATTAGAAAGATATCGGGGCCGCGCGCACACTCACTCGTGCCTCTCTCCCTCACACGCGCGCACTCTGCATACGTATGCGCGACGACGTTGCTATTTTCCGGGCAGCGATCCTTCTTCGTCTTCCTGCTGATGATGCTGCTGGTGCTGATGGCGCGAGAACGAGAGTAGGCGTGTATAATGTCGGATCATATCTGCCTCGGCGCACATTTTTTGCTCTCTCACTCTCTTGACTGGAAAGCGCTTATCTCGGGCGCGTGCGCGCTATCGAAGGCAGCGGGATATCTCTGCATTTGAATATTTTTGCCTAGGCAAACACTCGCGCGATGATGCTGAAATTTACCGAGACGATCATCATCGTGCGGATGCCGCGCTGCTTTGGCGCCTGCCACGATGGCTGCGCCTTGCGATCCGCGAGGCAGTTTACGGCGCGCGCATAACGGGCACGTTTCTTGCCGCTTCTTTTTTTCTGTTGCCGCGCGCGCGCGCGCGCCGCCTGATTATTTGATTTGACTACATCTCGCTCGAGGATGTTGTCTACAGTACTTGCTCGTTATTTTGCCGAGGAAATTACTTTGATTCTTGATCTTAATGCCACTTCTTCTTTCCGATAGTCATCTCTCGCGCGCTACAGTTATGCGATCAAGGCTTTCGAGAATGTGCGGCTGACCATGAACGATATTATACCCATTGCCAATGTGATCACATCTGCGCTAAGCTGCGAATTTCACAGATTATTCAACGCAAGTTTTAAATATATACCAGTTTGCTGAAAGCGCTGCATTTGTTCCGACAATCGGGGACTTGGCTTGTCGGAATTTCACTTATCTTCAATTTATCAGCACCTATCCTCTGCCCGATCACATGTTCGCTTTAACTAATTAAATTTCTAATTAATGGAACACATTAATAAGCAACGATCCGTTTTGCGTCATGGGCAATGGTATGAGCGTAAGAGTCTCGAGGAAAAGTCGGAAGTGACCGAGGCGAAAAATCTTAAGGGCATAGACAGTTTAACGCTCGGCCAAAAGGAGAAACAATAACGCAGTTTCCCCAAGTGTAATTCTCCTGGAAGTTAATTACCCGCCGGCAGCAGATGGAGGCACAGAAGGGGAGAAAGAAAGAGGCAGACGCGTAGCCGAGCTATTTCGAGTGGAGTGCGCGGCGGCGCAGAAGGCTGCGGGAAAAAGGACGACGTCGAGTATAGGAAAAGACAAGGCTTCACGCGAGCGCACGCGAGGGCTCGCAGCATCTGAAGAAAGACAAGCCTGAAGGGTGGATATAGAGACTGTATATATAGCAAGAGAGCAAAGTTCAAACCAAGAGAACATTACTAACGAGGTCCATTGGCCTGTCGATGTGTACTGACCTCCTAACTGGAAACAAACTTGTTATATACATGTTTGTTTCGGCCGAGCGTTAAAATACCATTTTACTGTGATATATTATTTTGTACTAGAATATTTTTTATGAAAACATACAGTAATACATTTAGTAATTAGCTTAAATATCGTACTTTCCATTCGCGTTTAATAGTTCAATTAAATAGCAACGTGTCCAATGTGACTTGATCGAAACATCCTCTTTTCAAGCTACGGATTTCAATTAACTTTTCCTAAATCTTATAATAAATAGTATGTTTTTATCAAATTTTTAAGACGGTAGTAATTTTCCACAAACTTTTTCGAAAGGTTTTGACACACACGCACATTTATGCATACATTACACGTGTAATGAAAAGCTAACTGAATCAATAAAGTTGAAAGTGCTACAAAAATAAATGATGGAAGACGTGAAATCGAACAAGGTTATTGCAGCTTGGTCAAATAAAATCGTCGTCTTTAAATGTCCACTAAATTAATGTCGTCTCTCGTTGAATCCACGAATAGTCATCCGAATCTCGTAGCGGCATCGTCGCACACTCCCCAAAAGACGACGCAATTAGACGTCGAGTCTCCGTAAGAAATGAAATAAGAGAGAGAGAGAGAGAGGGAGAGAGAGAGAGAGAGAGAGAGAGAGAGAGAGAGAGGGCAGAGCAGACGTCGCACGTTATCTCGCGAGCGCGCAGTCAATGACTCGGTGCGCGTAAGCGAAAAGTTTAAACGGGCGCCTCGAGCGCCAGACGTACAGAAAGGGGGAGCGTGTCGAGAGAGCGAGAGAGGAAAGAGAGGCACGCACGACTCACGGCCAAAGATTTTCCTCAGCCTCCCCTTTTGCGTCAGTTATTCATGACGTATCCTCCTCTCGTCTCGTCGTCGGCGACTCTTCTCCTTGACCATGTCGAAGTAGTAGCTTGGCTTGCTGCTTTTTTCGCTTTCCCCTTGTACTTGGCAGCAGCTTAATGTACACTCTCGCCGAGATGTGCGCTTTTCTTCTTCGACGATTGCGCACGCGTTTTAACCGAATTCACGCCTTCGCTCAGTGAAAAAAAAGCGAACGGATTTTTCACCGCTTTTTTGCCGTTTTTGCCGAGAGAATTATTACTATGGACTGTGAGTAAATGTAATTGGACTGTTTTATTATGCCACACGCGCTAAGTGACTTATCGCGTGTTAAACGAGCAGCCAATACTTTTTTCGGGGGATATAACAGCTGATCGTTCGCTATTCCTCCATTACAATTTTACGGCCTATTATAAAGAAAAAAATTAAAAATAACTGCTCACGGCTTAAGCGAGAATCATTACAAACCGTCTACAATTATCGCGCAAACGTAGGTCGCCGCGGAACAATAGAGCCATCGACCAGGCGATGATCGCACAGATTGACAGAAAAACACACTTCAGCGTATATCCGGCAATTTATAAAGAATCCATTCTCTAATTGGATTCTCATAAGTCAATTTCTGGCTTTCCGCTGAAGAGCAAAACGTTGTAGATGGCAAAGGGCCACGCACCTACGCAATCCGGAGGGAGCACGCGCAACGTGTGATTTGGCAAACTACTACCTTTTGCTTCATTGCGAGTCGAGAGAGAAAGACAGAGTGAGAGAGGGGAAGAGAGAGAGAGATGGGATATGGGTGGAAGGTGCATATATACATTGCAAGCTTTGAGAATCGCTCGAAGAAATCGACTGCTGCCGCTGCTGCTGCTGCTGTTCGAGTAATTGGCTTGAGTGCATGTAAACGAAGCTTCCGCGTGGACGAGTCGATGGGAAGAGCTGATGCGCGCGCGAGGGAGCGATTGTCTATCGCTTCTCTTAATCTCTTTTATTTGCCATTCTGCGATCGGCGAATAATGCTTTCTTATGCGTCCTGCTACATTGTTTACTCTCAGATTGCTTTTAAATCTCTGGTTATAGAATATTCATTAGCCTCCCGCGCAGCGGGAACCATTCTACGATGGCAAATGATTACAAACATTATGCCGTTCGATGCCTACAGATTTTCTTTTTCTTCGTATCCATTTCGAAACGTTTAGATTTACAATTGCGAGTCTATCAGTCGAGTGCAGTACTGTTAAGATCAATTGAATTTTTTTTGACCACATATACTTTCACTTTTGTATTCTGTTGCAACTGACAATGGAGGAAGTAGCATACCAAGCAAATTATATCGCCCGTTAACGTCGAAATTTTAGTAAATTTATAAAATTATAGAATGAGCAGGTTCCGCAAATATTGCTAAAAATCAAATTGATCAGGGAGTGTTGCAAAACTGATGAAATTGGACAAGCGGCACTGAAACAATTACGGCTAATCCTTATAAAAAGCTTATCCACGTAATATCCGAGTATCTATCACAGTCTCTTTTAATAAATCCTGTATCGTTACACTGTCGAGTTCCAGTCCATTGACAGGCTTTCAGGTGATCCGATGGCGGATGGCAACAAGAGAGCTTGGCAAAAGAAACGATCGAGCGCGAATTTTCGCAATAAAAGGAAGGACGCGGGTAGCATTTTTTCTTTCTTTCTCGTGCATGTAGCTCGACTGCACACAAAGAGAGACATCGACGTGGAGAGACAGCAGTCGCTCGATTTCTCCAGCAGCGATACCCGATGGATCGACAGTTTGAGGCGCGTATACAATCCTCGACGCTCGTGTTCCTTCTCAAATAACCCATTGAGTTATCCAGCGACGCTCCAGATACACACACACGTTTATACACACCTGACTATAGCGGTTTTCACGTTTGTTGTGACTCTTGGGAGACCTGCCAGTTGAGAGAGAAAGCGTACCATTCGACAGGCCTCTATACACTCTTTTTGTTCTCGCACAGTGTGTATTTGTGTCGCTTGTAGAAAATGCCTTCCTGTCCATGTTTTTTCCGCGGACGCGTCGACATTTTTTCGTCTCTCTCTCTCGGTTTTTTTTTCACCGAGCGATCGGTATGCAGACGACGCGCGATATCTCGTCTGACGCGTGTAAACCGAATCCGAGCCGACTGCTTTTTTTGGCTACTCTCTTTTTTTCCTGTGCAAACCCTTAACGCTCGATGAGTATCGTGCGAGGGAATTTTTTATCCTACAGTCGCGATGCAAACAAATGGTTTTCAACGAGACTGACGCACACGTGAGCTTCTTTTTAAGTGGCTTTGTTAAACTAGTGAAAGTTCGCGACAAAATTGCGTGCTATTTGCTGCGTGGCTTGGTGGTTAAATTTTTTTGTTCACTTCTCCTTTCTGGAATCACAGACTTGAATTTGAAACGTATGCTGGACCGGTGTTTGTTTAGGCGTACTATGATTGGCGAACATGTAAAAAAAATTTTTAAGTATCCAGTGTGTATAAAACGTTTTGTCAACAGTAAATAAATAATGAACAAGGTTTCAAACTTTTCAAAATTCTGCATGGTAACGTTTAAAATTGTTGGTACGTTATGTTCTTCAAACTATTAAACATTTATCAGCTGCAAAATTTGTTTGATAAATTTGAAAATACTTGGTAATTTCATTCAAGCTAATTTTGTTTGCTTTGACTTGACTAATTTATATACTTTGAATTCAAAAGGATTACACAATGGAAAAAAAACGACAAATATACAGCTTGATTAAATGTCCGGACTCTATTTGTATTTCGGAATGAGTATTTAAATAAATTCTTTTAATTAAACTCCGTGCAGTGATCAAACCGTTGATTTTTTGCAGCTACTGCTACAAGCGTACAGATACCAACTATTTTCCATTTAAATAAGTGGTAAGTATATACCAGCACGCATTTGGATTAATTTATTCGACTTTGGTAATATTCGAAAATATTTGTGAATTTGTAAGCTTGGAATCTGTAGTAAATTCAAATGGTATATAATTTTAATTTGTCATTTGGCTTTATCAATTATTACTTGTGTGTGTGTGTGCATGCATGTGTGACATATATCCGTATTTATTGAAATACATAATACAGTATATATTACATGGATAAAAATGGTTTGTGCGAAGTACAGTACAGAATATGAACCTTTTAATTAAAACTCCCTTTGACGGTATGCATATATTAAATTGAGTTTTGCAATTTTAAAAATATACATATATTATTTACCATTTACTGCGCAATCAATGAAGTGAATAATAATCCAGTAATTTATTTAGTATAATCATTAAAACATGACAATTTACCGAGTTATGATTGCACATTGCAGGCTGAGAAAAAAAACTTCATTTTAGATATACCTCGTCAAATACAGGATGACGTTTGTCAAATTTACACGGCAAATTTATTCAATTTGCAAATTAGTTACCCCTGTCTAAGAGGAGAAAGACATGGAAAGAACGAAAGAGTGTGTGAGGGGGAGAGAGAAAGAGAGAGCGAAAAACAGATAGGCTGCTTATCAAACGGAGACCTCACGCGGAAAACTTGGCGAATGTTTCTTTTGGTCGAAGCCAAAACTTCGTGCAAGTACATCGCGTCTTCGTTCTTCTGCACCTCGACGCGACGCTCGGTCGTAGCATTATTTTCCCCGTCTGTCCTGGAGCTTTTAAATTTTATCAGACTCGCAGCTGTGTGCAACGCATCTCCAGCATCTCAAGTGCTCGCAAAGTATTCTTAGAGAACTAATAAGTCTGTGCATATATATATATATATATATTACTTTCTTCCAAGACTTTGTCCGTGACACTCGTGTTGCGGTAACTTTAATTGCTACGACTCTATATTACTGTTTACGCGATCCCTCGAGTAAAAATAACCATTACTTTACGAGTACAATGCAGTCGACTTTTCCAAAGCAAAGTTCAAGTGAGAGCTTCGGGCACTACGAAAGTTTTTCTGGTACACTAATTTTCCTTCTCGTTAGGATTGTAACGAGTTCTCGTGAATGACAGTGTTTATGCAATGAGTGAGACTTGCAACAATGCAGCTTCTATCGAGTATTTGGCTCATTACGAATTAATTCGGATGGGCTCCATTTAATCGCAAACCTTTAACAAGCTCGTGCACATATACGCACCGTAAAGTTGTACGATTCCGTACAAGTTGTGCTTGATTCTAATCTAAATAAATTATTGCAAGTGCATTGTGCTTGAGGGATGATGAATGCGCTAACTGAACAAATGAAAACAAAATAGATACTTTAACAATCTATTGATTTGATTGACTAGTTCTTGGCAATGAAATACATGTAGCATGACAATGAATATCTAAACTCATTATTTTACCTTTATCTGATGAATACGACATCAATGTCGCGGTAAAAACATTTAGCATTTAATAATTTACTCTTATTGTTCTGAGCGACGAGTCGGAAAGGTGCCGAGGGAAAACAGAACTTCTTCCTTTCTCTTACGAATGTTTTATTTTTCGACTTCCTGCCTTCTCCTGCGAAAAATCGGAGAGAAAACTTTGACAGAAATAATAATCTTTCACAATTAAGGAATCTATCTGTGCTTTCCCGTGTGCTTTTTATCTGCTTCTTTTCATCTGGTGGCAGTGAGGTTATCGATTGACTACGCAGCTTCTGATAGAGGTGAGCGTGGCTATTAAACATCGAAGACTGCATGTGGCATTCATTTGTTGGTGCAGCTTTTGTTAATCCGTTCCAACAAAGTAAATACGCTTTCGTATTTTTTTTCGAAGTCGTGTCATTATCAACGCATTTATTTACGTACCGGATAAAAGGAACTATTCATCATGCTCGTACACGTATAAATTTCATAAACAAAATCGAAAGTCTTATTTAAAACTGTCTCGAAAGACACTCATACCGAAGATTCTTTGACTTTCGCGACTGCGCTTTTATATAGCACAACACACGGTGTATTTTTACACTTGCGTGAAACACACGAAAAGCTGCGAGTTCGGATTTTGCATTTCTTTCTTTCTTTGTTTTTTATTATTATAATTTTTAGATCTCTCGTTTTCTCTATATACTTCTAACATATTCATCATCGCTGCACATGGGAATAAAAACGCTGACCCTAAACAGATATCTCTCTCTTCTTCTCCCAAAAGCGTTTACTCGCGTTTTGTATTATTCATATGAAAAAAAAAAATGTTCCAGACGCCTAAATAAATCATGTTTCATGGTTTTTTGATGAGGACATCTTGAACGGGAATGCAAGCAGCCGCAGCAGCCACACGTAGTGCATCAAGACAAAAGAAAGAGGGAGGGAAAGAGAGAGATAAAAGACTATCGAAAAAACGATGAGACTGCCAGTCGGAAATAAACCGGCACTTTTTTTGTTGGACGCTAAACCACCGTGTCATATTCCAACGCGTTGTAAGTGAATATAGTCAAGACTAAAGCGGATTTTACTTATTTCACGCAAAAGGCTTGATCTACGATAATTTAATTCTAAAGATAATGATCAGTCATAAATTTCTATTGATCAAATTCATGAAAATCATGAAACTCAATCATTATTATATACTTCACTACTAAATCAAACTTCCAAAAACTCGAGAAAAAGTTCAACATGGAAGCTCAATATTCCCGTCACATACCGTAATTTCTGGTAAAATCCTTCCAGTTCACAGCGCGAGAAGCCATATAATTCGTAGACTTTACCAAATTTTCGTGTAACGCACCTGACCCCACTCTCACACACTCAAGTGTACCGACTCTACAAGCATTGATTTTTTTCCTAACCGAAAGATGTGATCTCGTATAGGCAGACAAACCGCAGACGGTGGATTTAATGTTAGACGAGTGTGGAGGGTGAAAAAAATCATTTAACGTATAGAGACGGCGATTACAGATGAATTCTCAGTGATATCGGCGATTTATATCTTTTTATTTCTTCACTAGGGACTATTTACCCTCTTCGCGTGCGCCGTATTCGGTTGCAAGCGCGTAGATCTTTTATTCAAATTTGCTGAAAATAGCTCGCTATCTGCGCGCTAGGCAAATCAGTAATAATGTTATCAGAGAAATTAGAGTAGCCAGTGCAGGAAGAAAATGGCTGGCATTAAGCTGGCTGGCAAAAATAAAATAACGGCCATCCGGCACTACGCAGCTAATAGCCTTGTCGCCTATTGTTCCATCTTTACAACGTACGACCTCTCTCCCTCGTTACAATTTTCTCGGGGACGCATGAAAACCAAAATAATCAGGCCGCGGGGCGTGTATGTAATCTCTTCAATGCTAGGGGGACAATTATCCTCCTCCACACGTTCGCATTCTGTCTGTCCTTTTCTCTCTTTCGCTGTCTTTCCCCTTGGTCGCTCTTTAGGGAGCCTGCGTATTTATGGAGCGACCCGAGGAAAAAGGTTCAGCGTACGCACATAAAACCTTACTTTCGGTCCTTTGCAGCGCCTCGCCTGCCAGCCAGCGCTCGAGTCAAACGGAAGTGCGCGAGGGTGATGACTCAATTGCTCTAATGTTTCCAAAAAAAAAAAAATAGAAAAAAAGATATACAGTGTGCGCACTTTGTATGGGTGTGTGTGCGTTAAGGGAGATGAACAAGGGGGAGGAGGTTGGTTCGGAGTTGATCTTTGAAAAGTTTTCTCCGTGAGTATGAGTTTGGCCATATAAAATGCGACAAATTGTTTTCATGCTTCGTTAAAATAAAAATATACTAATACGATATTCTACGTAGGAGTGTTTCAAAATCAATAAGGTAAACGAATCGTGATTTCATATTTCGGTTATAATGTTCCAGCCTACTGAGAATTATTACCGAGTGATGTTTTATGGCGACGGAAAGATTGCCGAGAATGCGTGTCGACAGCTCGTAAAAGCGTATTAAACTGATACGACGCATCGAGTAAATATGTTGAACTTTTTCTTGCTGTGTGTTGTTGCAACGTGCTTTCGAGATCATCAATTGATGCTGTAATGACGTGACATTCTTCCGTCAAATTTGGATATAATATAATTTTCATTGTACTCATAGAATAATATTGACACGAGAATAAAAATTTTATCACTTACCATGAAATACAGTATAGCATCAGTAATGTAAAGAAAATTGAATAATTTAAAGTCTGACAGTCGCAAATTATATTTATACTTGAGAAAAATTTACCACAGGTAAAATTATAGTAATACGTTGACCTTAGCCAGAAAAATCCATTTAGCCTCCGAACATAAAAACTCAATCAATTGCGTCGCTGGGTATTTATAGTCTGGAAAATAAGGACAGTTACGCGCGTACTCGCCAATCATTTAATCATTGTCGTTCAACTCAACACAATTAAGGTTTCATATGGTATTCTCAATTAAGAAGGGCGCCGAGCGCACCTAAATAATCGAAACGTCTGTTTGCACCCTTGCGCGCGCGCTTCGTCGCACTGACGACGACGCGAACAATTGACCTCGAACGAAAATTAATTCCTTTCCTTTTGAATTCATTAGCTGGGCTGCGAGGAATGAAATCGTCAAGAGAAGGGAGAAGCGAGGATCTTGATAATGCCGTGAGCCTCGGATTTAGCTGAAATGTCCCTAGGTATAAATTTCCGGGCACGAGTCTTAGCGTGTGAGAATTTCTAGACGAGTGAAAAGAAAGAATAGCGCTGCGTTCTCGTCAAGTGAGCAAAGAGGAGCGTTTACGTATATAGCTATGCCATTAGCGTAAAATTAGATTAGATAAATACAACTCGATGCAGCTCAATTTCGCGCGAGAATTTGAGTCAAGGGCTTCTCGCATATGTGTTTCGTTTCGCTTACGTTTTGTTTTTTCATTTCTTCTGTTCTTTCATGTCTATTCCCCTCCCGATTCTTTGATGTTAGCTTTTTATAAACTGATAAAGTCAACATTTAGAGAAGGAAACATATTGACACGGTTCGCGTAGTTTATTTGGATTTTGTTGATTTGACGGTTTAAACGGAAAAAATATCATTGATATCTAAAATAGCATACCATACTCAGAAGCAGCTATTTGAGTTGCATGTAATTGCCACAAAGAAAATATATTGACCTTTTTAAAAACATTGCATTGAAACCATCATTTACAATTTAACGGTAATGGACGATGACTTCAAATTCACTGTATGTTTTAAAGAACATCATTTCAATTTGACGATAAAGCTACAGTTTCACCATCGAATTCACTTGAGTCTCAAACGACACGATCGCGCGAGCGCATGTCGTAAACTACTCCTTTTGCCATTGACGACATACGACATCATACACACACATGCGCGTACGCACGCACACACTTGCGAGCTTACACGAGCCGTCGAAGAGCAATAAACGACTCCCGTCAAGTCCAAAATGAAAGGGTAGGCGACGTTGAGGCAGGGCGAGACCATGACCATAGCAAGGGCTAATGAGAATCATTCTGTTCCGCAAAAACCTCACTCAAGCAGACTTTCCCCTACTTGTCAAAATGTTAAAAGAAGGGAGAGCGGTGGGCTCAGAAAAAGATATAATTGATATCAGCACAGTCAATCGATAATCCTAATTGAGCTTGGCAAGGTTTAATTGCTAGAATGAAGAGGGGATCGCGCGAAAGAAAATATAGGCGCACGGAGTAATCTGATTGCGTTATATATACTGGCTATGGTCATGTATAATCGCAAAGTCGAAGAAGGCGACGATTATTTCAGGATGTGGGCGAAACTGTCGAGAGCTGATGGGGACTAATGGCTTGCTTTTCAGCTCTTTTTTTTCGACGAGTGCTGTGCTGGCATAAAGCTTACGGGGTAGAGAGGTCTCGTGATTGTGAATCGCAAATTTCAAGCTGGTTTATAGCTCGACGATGCAGGAATGAACCATTACTTTCGGCGATTTGGTACGTATTATAGTATGACTTGTGACTTGGCAATGACACTAAATGAGAGTGATTGAAATAATGGATGGAAGGCGTTGAATGGAAAATCAATTGAAAAAGATCCACGAAGAATTCTCGGAGGTAGTTATGTATACATTCAAAAGCACATAATGGCCTAGAGCAGAATGCAATAAGAGCGACACAATGAAATCACTTAGAGCCGCGAAGCCAATTCCAAATGCAGTCGTTTACGTGACTTGTCTCTTTGGCCTGCCGCTGCTGTTGCTGCTACTACGAGTCTCTCGTCTATCGAGTAGCTTTTCTTCTTGAAGCGCAGTTGAATCGATAAGTAAACGTCATTTCGGACGTATCTGCAAACTCGGAAGAATAAGATACTTCTCTAGCAGCTCCGTTTCCCTGAATAAACTCTGGCGCTCGAATGGTGAGAGGGGGGGGGGGGGCGGAGTGACAATCGCTAATAAGATCGGATAACAAAAGTCCCGACTGGTGTAACGGCTGCAGAGAGCAGTAAAAGGAAAAGAAGCGCTGCCAGTAGGAGGAGGGATAATTGCCGAGGCTATGTGACGCGCGGCATTTATCAAATTCGTGGTAGCGAAGGAATCCTATCCGCGTGCGCGTCTATAGCGAATGTTACAAAGAGCAATAGCTCGCGAGCAATTGGTTTCTGCGGCTGCTAGCTGGTAATCCAAACCAGACTCTCCTCGGAAGTCTTTTGCTCTTGCCGCGACCAAAGGAAGAAAATCTCGCGTGGGCGAAAGTTATTGCCTTAACTTTTCATTGAAGGCCTCGTAGCAGGGAAGCACACAACCACCTAGTGAAAGTCGTCGACGAAAATAAAGGAAACGGAAGGGATGGTAAGGGAGGCGACAGGATCAAAGGGAAAAGGTTTAAAGCAGCCCGCGTATAGTCGTGTTACCTCGGGGAATACTTACAGTTCGCCATCGATCCCCGCGGCTATCTCTTTAGACTTCTTAAAAAGTGTTCGAGTGTGGGTGACGCAAGCTTCCTTCTTTATGTATCTAACCATCGCTCGCCTCGCCTCGCCTCGCCTCGCCTCGCCTTGCCTTTCCCTCCCTTCTTCTTCTTCTCCTTCTTCTCCAGTCTGATGCGCCTGTCGCTTTTCATGCTGGAAGACAGGATGAGTCTTGGGATATATACACGCGCGCTGTCAAGTGCAATGTTTACTCGGACCAAGATTCCAAACGTTTGCCGCATTGCTCCGCTGCATAACGCTGGCTCCACGATTTTTCACGGATCTTTCACTTCGATTGTCGCGCTACTTACGTATCGTCAAGTCGACTGAGTAAATCGAAGGGAACGAACGATTGTTGCTGAAGTCTTATACTTCAAATTCGTGCTCTTTACAAATTTTCTTTTCTTTATAATTCGACTGACTTTCAAAATCTAATTCCTTTTTCTAAATTTGACAAAATTTGAAACTTAGTAGGAAAAGCGGATATTGGATACAGGCGTGCGAAACACTATTTCGATGCGATTCTATTGTCAAAATCAATTATTTAAAGAAAAAAATGATTTATTTGCATGTCTGACCATATCGCCCATTTACTACTTGAATTAGTAATTGGTTGCGGCTCTGCAAGTTTAGCCGATAATTGCTGAAATATGAATTTGCAATTGCGGGAGAGGCTTTACAGGGATAGATTCTGATATGCGGCGGTGCAGCATTTAACAGACGCTATTCAAAAGATGTAAATAATGTGTTGGCGTATCGTCGTTGTCGTCGCCGCGACAAAAGCCTGTATAGCCTGTCGTGGGCGAGCATTATATTCTGTTTAAAAAGAAACTCGTAAATTATAGAAAAGGTGCAGTGAGAGAAAGAGAGGGGGGGGGGAAGAGAGAGAAAGCGGAAGGAAAAATATGCTTTATTCAATAGAGCAGGAACAGCAACAGCGCTGCACACAATATTCCGTCGCGTCGTCCTCTTACTCTCTGTCTCGCGTGGTCGCTCCTTGGCTGCCTTTTTATTCGCATTGATATCGGCCAAAGTCACGTGCGCCACTTGAACGTAAATAAGTGAATCGTTGCACGCTGCGCAACCGTGGTCACGTTCTTCTTTTTCGCCAAGATACGAAACAAGCGAACAAGCGAGAGATAGAGAGAGAGAGAGAGAGAGAGAGAGAGAGAGAGAGAACGAGAGAGGAGTCGAGAAAGAGAAATAGAGCCAGTGGCGAGCTTGCGCAAGCGTACACACACTTACATGCACAGAGCCGAGCATAAGATTAGGAAAAATTTATAGACGAGCAGGTATGTAGCAAAGAGTTGAACTTTGCTCTCTCTCTCTCTCTCTCTCCTTCTTTTCATTCTCTTTTGAGCAGCTGATAATCAATTAGAAACCAGATTCCTTGGAGAATTCCATTGTATTACAAGAGCGACAGAAGATTCTCGGATTTTCTTCTACTTTACGAAATTTCAAAGACCTTGCCTTTGCATTAAATTCACATCATAATTTTTTTCTCCTTCCTGTCGCGCAAGAAATATCAGACATTCTGATTTGAGCTCCCTTTACACGTTATTATGCGCGCTCAAGTCACGTCAGCAGTCTTATCTTCGACTCTTTTTCTCTCTATGTATGTGCTTTCAGTGCATTCAAACAATATTTGGCATTATTTCCATGGTAGAGCGCGCCGCCGATCAAATGAAACGGAATAGCGAGCCTAGCAGTGTCTGGCATTGAGCTGGTGGCACATCGAGAAATGCTTCTACCTGATCGAAATACATATGGGAGTCCAGCCGGCGCTCCTCGTATGACCCCAATAAACATCTCCCAGATTTATTTGCAGACCGATGCTCAATTCAGTTTACGTTGCTATTGCGCGCGACTTGGCCGTGCGTTCATCTTGGCAGCTGGCAGTTTGCCATTGCATTCGTGAGCTTTGCCTTTGGCGAGCGCTCTCTTTCCCCCCTTTTTTCCCTATCTACGTTCCCGCCAACTACGCGCTCGAGTAATCGTCAGTTCGCTCTCGTGTGCCTTTCATCATTATAGCGTCACTAAATGATGACCTTATAGCCCCGAAGAGACATTCACGGTGAGCCGAGTGTGAAAGAAAGCAAGTTTCTTTTTTCTTTTAATCTTTCACTCGACTGTCGTAGTTTTTCAGCTAGCCGTGCATGAATCGACGATAAATTTGTTCATTTTTTCGAACAAGGTTCACACTATACTCCGTGCGATTAAATAAATACTGAATCGATCGTACTTCGCTTCGCTCGTAATAGAAATAAGCTAAAGATATATACGAACACGTATAGGCGCAGTTACATCGGCATCGTCACTCGCTGGTAAATCGCTGCCGCGCCGTCGATAAAATATGATAGACATTATATACATTTTCCCTCTACATTCGTTGCCTACCTGCTGCGCATATCCATCCCATCCAATCGCAGCGACGAGCTACGATCACAAAGCAAAAACGACCACTAAAAAATAAAAGCAACGAGTCTTTAGCCCGGCCGCTGCCGTTTGCCACTATCGCTGCGATAGCAAGACATTGAAGGAGAGATATGTAGATAACGGCGGGGAAGGGAGCTCAAAGAGAAAACGCGAAAATACGCAAACCCCCGAGGCCATTCCGATTGAAATAGCTCTGTCGCGCACGCGTGTGCACGAGGTTCGCCGCAATTTCCTTTTTCGGCATCGAATCTTCGGCCTGGCGGCATACGCGCAGTAATAGCACGTTGGCCTCGTAAACGGTAAGCTCGGACCATTAGATTAGGTGCAGCGGCAGCGGAAGCAGCATCCGCAGAAGCAGTCGCAGGAGGTTCTCTCGAATCCGCGACATTAGTCGGGATTCGCGCTGCTCGTCCCGGGAGCTACGCGTGCGCGTCCTCGGCTTTCTCTCTCCCCACTAAGGGTGTACGCGAGCCACGCGACCCACAACTCCCACTCCAGGCTAGAAGCACGCGCCAGGTCAGCCGCTGCGTGCAGAGTGGGGGTAAAGCCAGAGAGAAAGAGAGAGAGAGAGAGAGAGAGAGCGCGCGACTGAGGGCGCAGAGAGAGAGAGAGAGAGAGAGAGCGCGCGAGAGCAGTTAGGAGGGGAGAGAGTAGCGGCGTCGCCAGTTCCGAAAGAGCAGTGCTCCCGTGAGGACCGTTTCGTCGTCCATCGTCGCTGTCGCTGCCGCGTTCAGCTCCCGGGACAGTGAGCCGCGAGCGACTGCGTGCCGAGCAGCAAGTGAAAGGCTCTCCGCAGCTTGCACACGTCGTATAGCGCACGCACGGCGACGTTTAGTCCGTGACGTATCCCATGCAGTGTCGCTGTGCCGCGGCCAATGTGCCGCCCGATCTAGGGCTCGTACCTCGCAGCTCCTGACAGTGCTGATAAAACGACACGGCGAGCGGCGATAACACGAGTGTATGCAAAACAAAACAAGCCGCTAAAGTGCATCGCAGTGCGTGTCAGTGTTGGCAGCGAGCTCGCTTTTCCCCCGTTCGCCTCGCGATCCCCACAGTGTTTCTGTGTGCAGCCGCGCACTGATCCATGTGCGTACACAGCCGGATGATGCACCAGTGGAAGTGGCCCTCGTAGTGACCGCCGATAGTTCTTCTTTATACTCTCGAACACGCGAGTTTCTGGCTGGAGATTTGTGCATTAAATAACCAGCTCCCATCATGGAAACGAACTTCGCTTCCAGCAGGTTAGCAGAGAGAGCTTCGCTCTTCTTCGGCGCTGTGTATGTGTGTGTGTCTGTGTTTTTTTGTGCGCTGCCGCTGCTGCCGCTCCGTACGGTATATACCTGCGGGACAAGCGCACTGAAATATTCAGTCCCGCTCGCTATATGCGTTTTCTCTCGCTCTCGCTCCCGTGCGTGATGTCGGTGTGTGCGGCTGTGTGCGCTCTCTTCCTGTACCCGAGTCGCTGAATTTACTCTCAACATTGTCTTTGTTCGGCGATCTCCCCACCTTTTATCTATTTTATCTAAGTATCTATCTATCTAATGGACCCTTGGCAGATATCCTAAAATCCTTGCTATAATTATCTCGCGAGATTTACACGCAAAAATAATTACCGGCTTGATTTTTCTATTTTCGACAACTCTCTTATTTCCATCTCTCGTACACGATGAGATAGCATCAAACGCGAATCGATCCAAAGAACGACACTTCTGCACGGAAACACCATTGATCTCGCGCGACGCGCACATGTAGCCGCATAGTGGGCGAGTTTGAAGTGCCGGATTGGAATATCAGGCTAACAGATGTGACAGCCGCCAATAAATTTCTTGTGCTGTGCGTTATCACTCGTGAAATTTATCAAAAGAAAAACAAAGCAAGAAAGCCAGACGCGTTGCAAGGCGTTGTACGAATTGATCGCTGGTGAATATCGCAAAGGCAAATTGGTAAACGTCGCGCGCACCGTGGAACGGCAGATAGAAAGAGAGAGCGCACGAGAAACCGAGAGAATGAGAAGAAAAAAGAATGTCAAAGCTGCATGGTCGTGCGAATTCAAGCTTAAATTCATAAGCACGCTTCATTAAGATATCGATCTGGGGTTGCGTTCTACGCGCAAAGGTCGCGCTACTAGCGTGTGGCGCGTCGCTCTGCGAACAGAGCAGCGGCAGCAGTGAAACGGAAGGGAAAAAAGGAAGAAGAAAAAAACAGAGACGCGGAGAGGAGGAGCATAAAAAGTTTTTTTCTCTCCCGCTTCAATCATGCTTCCGCTATATATATACATACGTATATGCATGCGCGTTTTCTTTTCTATTTCTTTCTACATAGGAGGGAGGTCAGGAGAAAGAACAATCGCCATTTAGCTTTGAATAAATAAGCAGCGCAGAAGTTACCTCCTTTTTATTGCCAACGTCTTCATTCCTGAATCCGTGATATATTTAATGTAGCCCTTTGTGGCGCGATTGCGTAAATGTAACTTTTCGTGGTCGATGCAATCGGTCGACCGCTCTGATAATTAAATTAAATTAAATTGTTTCGTGGTTCAGACAGTTTCAATCAATTAATAATTCGATTGAAATTATAACGTCCAGCAGAGTATGGCTGTTTCGAGTTGACGTATTGCGAACGTGTTTTGAAGCACAATGAGTTGACGAATGATGTATTGCAAGGTATTAGTGGAGAAATCAGGCGGAAAATAAGATAATAAATAATCCACTTAGTTAACCATCACCTTTGCTTTTTGCTAACGAGAAGCATTTTTGCTCCTAACGCGAATTATCGCGGCGCGGCGTCGCAGCATACGACCTTAATGCTGATAATAACAGTATTTCAAAGCGCTAATTAGAAGTTAGGAAATTCCATGGTTCTTTTAAGTATTTCGCTAGGTAGCGAGTAGTGCGCTACGGCTGGCGGTGAAGAGCAGGGAGGGGGAGGGAAGAAATTTTTCCAATTCAAACTTCGAAGGCAACAGAGCGCATTATGCGGAAGCAAGAAAAGAGCAGCGTTGCGTTAAACTCGCCGACGCCGCCAACTCCTTATAAACTCTTTAATCTTTACGTTTTGGTCAAAGTTTCGCTTGCCTCACGCTCTGAATAGAAGGGAGGGGAAAACCCGTAAACATTGAGCACCTCCCACGATTATAATTATTCGAGTTTATCTTAGAGAAGCGCCTCCTTTTGCTCCCTTTCTCTCTCTCTGGTTTACTTTCTTTTGTTTCAAACGGCTTCGTGCTCTCTCTGCTCAGCTTCTGTGTCTTGTTGTTTGAGTTAACGAAACTCCCTTTGTCACGGATATAATCATTTCATTTTTGATTCGCATTCCTTTAATGCAATCACTTATCGCGCACTTGATAATACGACTTGTATACGTGTATATCTGTGTGTGTCTTAAGGCGAGAGTAAGAAATTGATCGTTTGCATTGAGAGCAGTGATAAATTTAAAAAATTCGTATCAATATTCAACTTTTGCATGTGCTTTTGCATAGAAAATACAAGCTCGATTTTGTCCTTAATAATAATAAGAAAAAAAGTCGCTTTTAATGGGCATTACGTTTGGAAATGAAACGTCAGTTTTATCGCACAATTGGTAGATGGAGGATGTGTTTATTCAAAATCAAAAGTACATTTATCCTCTCTTCATCGTGCTGATTGAAGCGTACCTTTCGCGCTGAATCGTCAAGCAGTCGCATGTCCACGCATACGTCGACGCGCTTGTGAAAGTTAATCATTTCCTCCCCTCCGATTCGCAACTGCGACGACGTGAACGTAGCTAACTCGCGAAGCACCCTCGACAAATCGATCCGCTACCGACGGCGTGGAGGGTAAATAAAACTCGTCAAACCCCTCTCGGATTGGCGCGAGAATTGCGGTTGCCAATTCAATTAGTCGCGTCTCGCGGAATCATCTCGCACGAAAAAGTCTTGTCGATCTCATTTACGCATGATTATAGTAGTGTGGATGTCAACAGTGCAGTCTCGAGAGTATAAATTTCGCTTTCAAATTTTACTCTTTTATTTTCTAAATTATCTCTCTCTTTCTCTCAGCTTACCATGAGTATTGTGGTGTCTATTCAATTAGTCGCGCCCTACAAAGTCAGCTCGAACGAAAAAATCTCGTTGATTATTGTCGTGGATGTTAACCAGCGTCTACTCTTGATAATATAATAATTGTAATATTCAAAATATACTCATTTCTCATTGTTAAAATGGCATCTATGCTGATCGCAACATATTTAAATTTTATTTTTTGCTTCGCATAGAACCTGCGGATGTGATTTTTGAGATACCTTACTTATTGCATACTGGATCGCAGAATATTTGAGAAAAGGGAGGTTCAAGAAAGGTAAGCGAGCAATGCGAGCTATGCTCAACAATTCGCTATTCAAAGAGTGTATCCCAGCTAAAATCCCGTATGGAGTTGTCGGCAAAGTCCTGTCTACATCGAATTCGACGGGCATCCGTTCGCTCCATTCAGCGTCCTGTAATTCCACAGAACCCCGTCAATTCGCGCGTTTGCACGGCACTGATCCATTTAACTCCATTGTCATCGCCTTCGAGGACTTGCCCGTGCAATCGAGCGCGGAAATTTCTTTTTCATATTGCATGTGCTCGGCGCTTAATTAAATACGACTGCGGGGAATCGCGCATTAATAATAAATTGCTTGCGATTTGGCCTTTAAACAGTTCGTACACTTGAACTTGTTTGACAGGATTCCCGAAATTGGTACGTTTTCCAGAAAATATAAGCGCATGCAATACACGCAAGCTCGCAATCAAAACAGCTTTGAATGTTGCTATTAAATAAGTGAATAAATGTTCCAGAGTATACAGCATGGTTATATTTATGCAGTATTTTCAATGAGCGCCATTTGTAGTTTGATAAATGATGAAAAGCATCACAAAAAAATACTAAATTTTAACAGTTTTAAAAGTTTTACGAGTGTTACTCGCGTTATACACAAATTCGAAATATTTCGTCATTTGCACGACTCACTGAGATCTGCTCTTGCCCCTTGATATTTGCGCAGCTATATTTTCTCATTTCGTATTCCGCTAATTTGAATACGTAACGAACTGGAAAACTCTACATGTAAAGCAGTCTTCGTCGACGTCTGTGGGCGCGTATGCCATACTTGGCGTAAGAAATTCGCGTGCTTTGTCGACAGAAAACGTAAAGACAGCAAAAGTAGGAATCAACTTTGATGATGGGTTTATATGTATGCTTCGATAAAGAAAGCTTGTGCAAAGTGTAAAGTCCTACGTTGATTGATATATATTGGCGGCGTCCATTTGATTTTATCGCGGGAAGCAAAAATATTGCCGTTTGTTTTGACATTCCGCAAGAGGATTTATGAAAACACGTATTTTTATCCCGTATTTGTTCAAACATTTTTCAATACTGCAAACAACTGAAAAACATTCGTCTGCTGCATACAAAATATTTTTCTATAGATGAATCATATACTAGGTAGCTATCGTTGCAGCCATTCTTCTCAAAAGCAAAAAAAAATTGAATTGTCAAAGATCTACATATTTCTTGATTTAATTCAAACGAGCACTTGAAAAATATCTGTTTCTACGTGCAGTACATCTGACACTTTTTAGCTTATTTTATTTAGCTTTACGCTCGAGCCGTGTAAATAATATTTAGCATAATCATTGCTAAAGTATAATCCATGCAGTTTTCCAAACTCACGCGCGAGTATAAAGAAAGAAAAAAGAAAAGCTTACGTCAATACGTATATGTCGCATAAGTGGGTATATATCGACGAATGGAAAAAAGGTGAGCCAGCGCTATTTTACTTTCAAAGTGATCATGCATGAGGCATTGGGCATGGCAATCGCTTGACCGATCATTAGATTGTCACTCGGATGGAAAATTGCGAGATCCCGTGAGACCGGAAAAAGCGACGTCCGTTTCGACCTTTTTACGCTTATAATAGATTGCTCTTATAACAGAGCCTATTGTCTACTATATTGCACGATTTATTTTGAATGAACTTGTCCGTGCATCTATATTGAACCGATGTACAAAGTGGATTCTCATTCTGTAATATCTTTTCTCATTCAACTTGAAATAAGTGTATCAGATTAGCTTACATTAATAAATGTACGTCGGTTCACTTCGTAGAAATGTTCATACGTAGATACTCGAAAAAATAGCCATTATCATTAAAAACTTTCAGCTGCTTTAATTTGCTTATATGTCCGTAGAAAATTTCGCTTTTCTTTTACTTATCCAATAAATTTGTGTTGTATCACGAAATTCAAGCTGTTGAAATAACAAAAAAAACGACGATATTACGGAACAATTCTACTCTTGCCATAATCCGCTGAATCTCCGTGAAACCCTCAAAATTCAAAAGCCCTTTCGTAGTACTTGTTTTCCCTTTTAGTTCGCTCGGAATCCGTTCTCGGAAAGAAGTTGACTTAAATTAAGTAATGCTATAAACTAGCTTAGAGCGATTATTACTGCGGAACAACTTATTTACTTTAGCTGGACAAAGGCCCTTTCAGAGAATTCGTTGGCACACGTTAAAAGAGAACATGTACAAAGTCACAGCCTCATGGCAGAAAGAAGGTACACTGTCGCTTGGTCATCGCTCTCTCGAATAATTGACTCCGATAATGTCGTTTGATAAGCAAACGCGTTAACTCGCGCGCGTACCTGTGTACGTGTGCCCCCTCCTAAGTAAGCAAAGCGGCCATTTATCAAGATGGTCTCGAGGGTCTACACACATACGCACACGCGTATAGAGACACGTAGATGAAAAATCTTTCACTTTCTTTTCCTTCCATGTAGCTTATCGCCGCTATGGCCAATATGTTGCATGCCTCGGTTCAACGATGTCTTAAGGGCAGAGCGTATACGCATACCTACGGCTATTCCAGTCCATCAACCGCTGATAATACGAACGAGGCTTAATAAGCCGACGAGGTCGAATGTCGACCGACATAGGGACATTATGCTTGACCCCTATACGGTCTGATGAAGATGCACTGTTATGCGTACATTGCTGTTTTGCATAATTGGTTTTTTTTCTTGTTGTTGTCTTAGAATCGAATTATGCATTGATGCGCGGTGGGGTATTTCATTATCATTTTATCGTCATGTTACGGCTAAAAATATCGTAGCATGCTATTTACACATACACTCTGACGTAATCGAAGCGATCTTATGAACTTAAATATTGTCAGCAGCAGTGATAAGTAACAGTGTGAAGTGTGGAGTGCTATAAGATAATGGAATGCCCTCATTTCAGATAGGCTTTCGGCAAATCTACCTTCGTTCATTCAGCTACTTGATTGCCGTATATCTATGGCTAGCTATAATCTGAATAGATCGAGAATAATGGATATAGAGAATCGTGTAATATCAATAAATTTAGTACAAACAAAAATTATTATTCCGGCTGACCAAAATGTGTTTCTTCTACTGTTTTTTCTCTTTCTTTTTCTTTTTTCTTTTAACGACGGGCAAATAAAAAATAACTCGTACAAAAACTTGAAAACTTCTGAATTTTCTGTAACGGTGTACTACGATAGGATTTAAAAATGTGAATTCTGTTGAGGACAGCAACAAAAAGGCGATAATCCGATCAATCAGACCTCGGTCGATACTGGATATGCAACCCCCATCAAATCCCCAATAAAAATAAAAAAGTAACACGTAGATCGAATGGAAAGCCTTTCAATAGCATACAATAATTGAAGGGTAACATGTAATAATAGCTTGAGCTGACTTAGGCCTTTTTTCGGTAAAATCCCTTTTTCTAGGTGTACAATTTATGCGTCACGATATAACTTATACATCGAACAAGGTTATTTTTACACTGTCTATGTGAGACGTTTTATATACGAGGGAAAAACGATAATTGTCGTGCCGTGAAATCGTATAGTTTGACAAGTGAAAAAGTTCATAAGAGCTGAACCGAAAGCTAATTACCGGCAGCGACAGAACCGCTGGCTACGCAAGCGCGTATCTTCGACGAAAGCAAATGATGCGGTTGAACGCCGCGAACGCGTGAACATTTTTGCGCCGCGCGATCATTACTTGTGCGCGGTCACTGCTAATGCAAGCTGATGGGCTTCGAATTCGCGGGAACATTTCGAGAGAGCGAGGGGAAATGCAAGTGAAAAGGGTACGTCGACGCTCGGTTTACTCTCTCGCATTTCGTGCCTCGTTAAATCCAAGTGCTTGCGCTGGATATTGGCTGGCCAGTTAGATGCGTTATTTCTTTGATACATCATCGCTTGTGGTTAAACAACTCGGTCTATCATTTGAATAATCTGACATGATTTTCTTAATATTCGTAAAATAAAAAACATCGCACATACGCACTCACCATCGCAATTTACCCACCGTAGTATTACTAAGTTTTCTTCTATTTTGTTCTTATATTTTGACGCTTCGAACACTAAGTTTATAGCGAGAGCGTCAGCACGGCTACTCTCTTGCTCTCTACTTTATTGGAGCTCTGATGCCATAGCATCACTTGTTTTCCCTGTTACTCGTCTGTCTCTGCTACTGCTGCTGCTACTGTTGCAGCGAAACATCAATAACCTCCCGGTAAAATTTCGTTTTTTCCTCTCTTTCTCTCTGCTCGTCTCAGCCACCCTGTGATTATTAGTTCTTTGAAAAATATTTTTTCGCTAAACTCGCTAGCACTCCACGTCGGCAGTTTCAATTGCGATCGATTCTCTTTCTCTCGCTCTCACAAACGCACGCATATTCTATTTTATGTATGGCCAATGCATTCTTCCTTTATTCCAGTGAACGTGCCGTTTGTATCTAGCGTTTTAGTTATTGCTAGAAAGTTTTTTTTTTCCGAATGGTTACATTTTATTGCCAAATTCAAATATTGAAATCGAGAGTGTTATTTTTTTTCGTTAAACGAAGTTGGTTGCAAAAAAAGAAAGAAATCAGTGACAATGAAAGAATATATAGACTAGTTTTAATAAGTCAGAACAGCGCGTAATTATATCGAGAGAAATGCCGAGCTAGTTTAAATACAGACGAGTTGTAGATTTTATTTACCTCGTATAAAGCTGCACTGAGTGTACAATTCGCTTGTAACTTATTTAGCCGTAGCTGAATGCAGATTCACAAGCGCACAAAAGGAGCAATTGTGGATGGGAAATAAAACAGTTTTTCAGCGTTGCCAACGCGTCGATTCGTATTTTATTTTTCATTTTCCTCTCACTCTCACTCTCTCTCTTTCTCTCTCTCTCTCTCTCTCTCTCTCTCTCTCTCTCTCTCTCTGCCTGCTTGAAAATTGCATATTTCGCGCAGCAAACTGCTCTGGCCATAGCCCTCACATTTTTCCATCTCTCCTTTTCTTTGTCACGCTCCACGCGTAAGTGAGAAAATGCCCGCTAAAAATATAATAAAAAAATGTTAACTTATCTGCTTTTTTAATCTCTTCCGGATCAAAATTGCAAAGCAAATTGTCTCAATTTTCACTGCCACAAAATATAAAGTACACGTAATTATCTTATGTTTCTCCAACCTCAATCATGCAGTTTTACTCTGCTGATAAATACAATTTTAATTGGATCTAAGATAGCGAAACAATCGGAAAATTGTCGAAAAGCACGCAGTAGTATTCTATCGAATTTGTTGTTGCTCTCTGAAAAGAATAATACTAGGCAGCACGTAATCGTACAATATAAAAATAAGCGCTCGGGTACTCGCGCAGTACAGCTTTTTTCAGAGAAAGAGAGAGAGAGAGAGAGAGAGAGAGAGAGAGAGAGAGAGAGAGAGAGCGAGAGCAGCGGAGCAGAAAGATGAGCTAAAGGCGGGCTTGACCGTGGCTTAATGCGCTCAATTTATCCTGTCTAAATATTATCTTATGCGTGCGGGCATGAAGAGGGAGTGCGCTTCACTACTCGTTGCCTATATATAAGAACAACATCGGATATTTTCTCAGTGTCCATCGTCCGAAAAACGAAGTGAGTGAGTGGGAAAAAGAGAGAGAGAGAGAGAGAGAGCGAGTCGTTACACACACGGACAGGGGCGTAGAGGGGTCGATTATTTATGCTGTGGTAACGTTACACTGTTATTCTACTCGACTGCAAATGGCCGGGGCTTTTGTTCTCTCGAGTAATTAAAGAATTTCTTTCTACTCTCTCTCTCTCTCTCTCTCTCTCTCTCTCTCTCTCTCTCTCTCTCTCTCTGTCGTTCGTTTCGTCTGTTCGCTCGCGTTCTAGTTAAATTGCTGGCAATTCTTTATAGCCTTGCTCCCTCAGCCCGCCTCCCCGCGCACGAAATTCATTTGGTAACTGAGCGTAATTCGGCAATGGGACGCGCAGGTACCACTTTCAGACTCAAGCCTATTTTATAATGATACTCCCAGACAGATTGCGTCCTGCAGCTGCTTCAACGCCATGGATTTCGTCGTCTGGCTGTTCTTTCAATCTCTCATTCTTAGCGCTAATGTGACTGAAGCACGAGCAACTGGAATCCAATCCAATCGATTTGAAATGCGAACATGGAAAAGGACTTTTGTATAGCTTGGCTTAGCGTCCGTGCACAGTGTCTAATTTATATCGACATAGCAGGTGCGCGTCTGTGCCGATTATACGCCATTTATTTGATACAAAATCGATGTGAAATAGAAATCTTATCTAGATGGAAATGTCCTTCTTATTTAGAGTGCATTCAATCATTCCATTTACATGCGCTAAAAGTAGAGTCAAATTGTCAGATTTGAAAAAGAAATGCCATGGTTATTCTTTCATTAAAAGCTCTATCTGTCTGCCGCCTACATATGCAAAAAGCTTTTAACGCTTGCAGCATTACAAATTTCCATTCGCGTGATTCGACGTTGTAGTGCTCTGTATCTCTTTCTCTCTGCTACTCTGCTAAACTTCGTTACCGCAAGACATTGTATTTTTTCATTTACATTACCACTCTCTCCGACAGCTTTTCAATTCTGCACGATGTGCCGTAAGATAATTGAATGGACTTTGTTGCAAGCTTTTCTTTGCGCAAACTCGCAACTTTGTTGCCGATGATGGATTAAATTTTGAGCTTTGCTCGAGAAAGAAAATCGCCCTTGTTCAATTAGTAAAGTAATTGCATAAATGCAATTTAGGTGAATGCCCAGTGAAACATGTTAATATGCATTATAAATTAGCAGTGCAGATGAGTCGCTCTGTCACATTCAATAATTTGTAGTGCAGCGACGTGTAAAAAATCAATGAAATAAATTGCATCGAATTCGGGCTCGTTGAAACAATGTATGTCATCGTCGAGCAGTATGGATCTGGGCTAGAAATTAATCAAAATGCGCGTGCCGAGTTAGCTGTGACGCCATGACTAATTGAAACGTCTCAGGCTGCGCCTGCTTTTACACTTTTCGTGCTTTCCCAGACTCATAAAAAGTCATCAAAACACTTGGCGTGAAACCGGGAGGTCCGCAGCAATTAAAACGCCGTCGTTGGCTTAATTTTGGCGATGGACCTTCGCGGAACCGTGAATACAGCGTTCAAAATCAAGCGACCGCGTGATTAAAAGCTCACGCGTACACTCATTAAGGCTGTTTGGCGCGAATGCGCGCCAAAGTTTATTTATGCGAACACACGCGAGACTGGTCGCTGGGGTATTGAACTCGCTCCCCACCTAGCGAATTTTTTTTTGACAGAAAAAATCATTCGAGTTTACGGAAGTCAATGGTACTCCAAAGTTCCGTTTGCTATATATACGCTATTTTTGCCACTATTATGTTATCGAAATCTTGCAACTGAATGCGTGTTTTACGACCAAAAAGAAAAGTATTTCATTACAAGCGAAGAGGAAAAAACGTGCTGAAAAGCCTGAGCGTACCAGGAAAACTTGCTAGTGGATGTAGATAGACCCATCCGTGAAAAAAATTCTTTTTTTCCTCAGCAGTTCCTTTATAATTAAAAAGGTACGTGCATCGTATTTAGCTTTGAAAGCTCTGAGAACGAAAATCTAAAGTAGGCCAGAGAGAAAGGAAGAGGGCGGCAAGGTAGGGAAAATCCTTGTTAAATGTTAACGAGATTACGAGAATCCGGACGTTAAAAAGGACATCGCGTCCCATTGAAAGCCCGGGGTTTCGAGCATTAATGCTTGAGTACGAAGAGAGAGAGAGAGAGAGAGAGGGAGAGAGTACTCCTTCAATAACGCAAAAGTCCCGCGAGATCAAGAGCTGGCCGCCTTTTGCGGTACATACGATAATTACAGCCGACGTATATCGACTTGCAGCAGAAGCCACTCCAGGGAATTGTCCGTAGTAGCGGAGAGCGAGAGAACCAGAGTAAGCGTTAGCCAATTTCACCAAAGCACATGACAATGCGGTATTTCACTCTCGACAACGACGACAGCCCTTTTTACTTTTTTTTCCTTTATTCTTTCGTGTTCACGTACGCAAGATGTAAAGCCTCCCTTCGTAGTAGCTCGCCTGGTGCTCCTTATGTGCGTGCGTGCGTGCGTGCGCGTCGTCGAGCGAGACTAAGGGGACGAAAAATTATGGGGGCGAAGGCGCGCGCTGCGACGAGGAGACGCCAGGAAGTCGTCTGAATCGGGCGCAAATTGCATTGACGGCTTGTCGCTTGTGTAGGCTTCCGACGTCGACGCAGCGAGACAAGATTGTACGTGAGAATCGCAACTTTTCTCGATTATTACTTTACTCGTGGCTTTTAGATAGCAGCGAGTTTTCGGCATGAGTCACATGCAAAATTCCTACGAAATTTTATTTGGAAGTAGCTTCTTCAACGTAGCTATATATATATTGTCGATAGACATATCGACTCTGACAGAAAATTAGCTTGAATAGTTGGACAAGAGAAATATTCGGGGTGCACAAATGAGTAACCGTCGATATTCGAATGCAGCAACTTGGCAAGCACCCATTAAATTGTCAGTCATAAAGCAGTCAACGCCTGCGGGGCGAAAACAAAAGAGGCGCGCGCGACGAAAAATTCGATTTCCCGCACGCGCTCACGGCAGAAGCAACTAGCCATTGTGTACTCGTTACCCGCGCGACTACAAAACAATCGATCAACATTTCAACGTTAGCGCCGCTCGGCGAATTGTTTCTCCGATATATTTTCAGGAAGAAAGAGAGAAGCGACGCACACGACGTCGTCGTTGCCGCGTTGCTTCCATGATTCGATCTTACGTGTCAGTGTCCTCTCTATGGAGCGCCGACGTTTAAATTAATTGAAAGGATAGTCTTGCGCGCGTTATTGATTTCAGTCGCGCGCGCACAAGTAAAATCGGCAATTGCAGTCGCACGAGCTTATTGGTAATTGAGCTTGTGTGGCTCGGTATGTATGCATCACTGTCAATCAGTATGGAGGGATTTTAATCATACGGAGAACCGTAAACGCAATATGTGAGCTATAAATAACAAAAGGTTATTTGGAACACAGATAATTTGCCGAATCATAAAAATAAGCGCAATGCGTTCCGCGAGCATGATGTGGATTGACAATCGACGAACAAAATATGTAAATAAAACTGTTCGCTTGCCATCTATACGGGCATGTATGTGCTTTTACCTGCAAGTATTATTGGAAATCGAAGTGACGAAAAATTTTTCTATGATTGACACTTGACGGCATAAGTATCGACGCTTCTTTTATTGGAAAAAGTCGCGAACGAGAATAACAATTGTCAGCAGCACTGAAGTAACGTGTATCTCGAATCGATTCGCTCGATCTCAACATGTACCAGTTCTCTTTTGTCTTAAATGTTATCCTTGTAAATTAGTGGCTACGTGGGCGTAGAATTTCTAAAGCATAATTTCCCAAGGAAACTCGCGCGAAACTCGCTAAATATTAAACTAAACAGCTTTGCCGCTGTTCCGTACGTGCGCGAACCGAGCTTTTGTCATTGAATTTTTAACGTGTACTCAGTACTAACACATACGCGCAGCCGCATGCGCGACTTAATTAAAACCACAAACATCATGCTGAGAAACGAGCACCCGATCAAAATCCCTTGGGATTAAAGGTATCTCAAAAAGAATTTCTAATACCAGCTAAACTCACCTATATAACTTGAGCATAATTTGCGCGCCAGTTTATACAGCTAAAGCATGCTGAAAAACCGCAAGGACCAGAGAAAATTTGGTTCAACTCATAAAAGATGTGCACATGTATAACGGCACCTAAAATCGACGCCAAGAATCCATTAGCGGCAAGGCGCTTTGCACGTCTGTATCCAGAGAGAGAGATAGAGGAAGAAAGAGAGAGGGGGCGGAGGTTGCTTTGGTCTTGCGAGCTCGCAGCTAGAGCTCGTTAATCCAGGGATCGAGTTTGCCACGCTCTGATCAGCACCGTCACCCGTCGTCGTCTTGAAGACGACTGGGACACGACAAAAGACCAAGAAAGCCGGAGATATCGCGAGTACTGCCTCTTGCATTGGCCAGACTTTCGTAGTATTGTGGATTATAGCCAATTCTACTTTATTACAATTGCTATACATTTTAATACATTTTAGATATGTCAGTTTGAAATATTTGTAATATGTAACAACAATAATTATAGCGTTATTGAATTGCGTTTGTAACACTTGCTTAGTATCCATTCTATCGAAGTACTATTGTGTATAATTGTAACGAGGTGGAAAAGCTTCAAAATCGAAGCTCAAAATCATGCACAGACGGATTTGAAAAAGCGAAAGGTAACAGCGGGAAAATGCATCGAAGCGAAGGTGAAAAGCACTGCGTGAGCCCCATCCATACTTTGAGCGAGCAAGCGAGAGCAGAAAAAAAAGAAAACCTACTAGCGAAAAAAAATTGCTGCAGAGTCAAAGCCCAATACATGACATACAGTCATTGCGCTCGCCTGTGTGCACGAAAGCCAATAACGTTCGGATGAAACTTTCGGGATCCCGAATGAAATTCAATTATGGCTTGCACTGCGGCTGAAAAAAAACAAAGAAAGCGAGAGAAAGAGGAATAAATACGATCCCTGAAAAACTTTTTTTTCTCTCGCATACGCGTATTACGCAACCTCGCGTTACACAATATTGGCTCGAGCGCACTTATTGATTGCACATACGCACGGTCGAACTAGCTCCGATAGCGATTTCTTTTTTTTATTCGTTGTCTATATTTGGCGTATAGAAATCATGTTTTTTACTTAATGAAATTTCGTGAAATGAAATGGTCTCGTTCTACATTCCAAATCTCTGGGATTCCGAAGCTCAAGTGGCAAAACTGTGTCGTGAGTGCACATATATGCGCGAGCGACACGCTCATGCTTTTCTGGCAAAGACGCGGATGTGAGTCGGTGATGTGCTTTTATGTAAATAAATAGCTGCGCCGCCGCGACGACAAAGCTTCAGCGCCAACCGCGTTCACTCGCACACACATGCACAGACACACACGTACACACACACTATACGCCTCATTCGCCGTTATGACGTGAAAACCTCGGAAAAGGTTTCGCACCAGAGCCTCGACCAGAGCACTCACTTGCAAAGCCGAATAAGAGGGAGAGTAGGAAGAAAATTTTTATTGTGTTTTTCACCTACCATTGTTGCAAGCTTTTGGACCATTTAATTAGTTTACGTTTGTCATTCCGGTATCTGCACTTAACGTCATTCCGTGTGGATTCAAGTAATTTCATAAAAACGACGACAGGTCGAAAAGAATTATATAATTGATGAAGCAAGTATTTAGTTTATGTAGTTGGATAGTCGCGCGAAAATGAGATATTCCTTTCAGAATTTCAGAAATATTTCAGTTGAACATAAAATCTTTTATTTCGAAAAACACTATCTACATTTTTCAGCTCGACCGAATACTTATGGTTTTGCTGACATAAGAGAAAAGATCAACAAGGCAAAATATATTTTAATTGAAAACCAAAATTGAAGGCGATAAAAATAATGCATCTTCAGCGGGCGACGTGTGCATAATACGTAAGAGCTTAACAAGCAAATCAACTGAGAAACGTAAAGCTGGTCAAAGTGTGCGTGAAATGGCCAATAAAATTTGGATGACTTTGAAAAACAAAGCAATTGATCATCAGGGCAAAGGTAGAGCGTAGAAAGTAAAACAAAACAATGAAATCGAAACATAGGCTGTAGCCCGAAATATCGGTCAGCAAAGCAAGACCTCAAAGGATCGTGCACGCTTACGGCGATATCGGAACCCCTTAATAATCCTCCCGTCAAGATAAGCCTGTTGGTGGTGGTGGTGGTGGCGTGGCAAGCACGGCTTCTTAACTCGAGACGCACGTAAAGCGTGATGGATTGTCGTCGACGCGCGAGCGCACGCTCGATTCGATCCGTGTGACTGCTCACACTCGACCCAAGCTCAAAGCTAAAAGATGCAGGCTAATTAAAGGCCTACCGACAAGTGCCGACTACCTTGCTGAGGAGAGGAAACAAGTACGTTAGGTTTCGGCACAAGTTTTATGCCACCTTTCTTGTAAAAGAAATAGAGAACAATAGCCTTGATAATATGGAAATTCTGGTGGATTTGTGGCTTGATTTTCAATAGAAAACAAACAAAGACGCACGAACCTTCATTTGATGATAAACGTTAAACGAAGATTCGCGTGCTTTTCTATCTGAACTGATGGCTTGAGCTTCAAAGAGCGAAAATAAGTAAAAAAGTGGTAATGTCGAATGCTCATTTGAAAAAGTGACTTGCATCAAACGTTGGTTGATTACCGGAAGCTTTGGAAAGAAGCCTCATCTGAAATTCTATACTCGTTAGTTGGTTTGAGAAAAAAGTAAGCACACAGCAAAAGACAATCAGACAGTCGTTGCGCGTGCGAGCATTGTAGATCGTTTGGCCATTTCCGCCTGATCTCCCCGGTGATTACGCGAGACGAAAAATTAACCTGAAAAAAAAGAACTTCGTGGAACGGGAGTTACACGTGAAAATACAACGCCGTACTGGGAAATAAAGCAGTGTAACGAAACCTTTGAAATTCGCCAAGATTTTCACCTTTATCCCGGGGTTTTCCCGGGCCGCCGCCGACACCGCACCGCCGCGCCAGTGCAGCTTTGTTCCCTGCAAACAAAAGTAACGTCCCTTGTGGCCTTTGCTCGGCTGTGTGTTTTTAAAACGCCCATGCGAGCTTCCTTTTTTTTGAGATTTTCTTCTGAAATCTAAGCCAATGGTCTCGTCAACTAGCCGTGAAATCATAAAAATCAAGCTAGAAAAATGATAATAACAGCAGCTCGCTGGCAAATTTTCTCTTCTAGAAGATAAATATTTGGATGCGTTGCTTTGCATCTTATGGCTTTTCTTGAAGCAGCCTCGAGCTTCTGTTTATTTTTATTTCAATGCTTTGTTCACGTAGACTGGTAAGAAAGGTTTTTTCAATCTCTTACGTCTCTGCAGATTTCTAGGTTCTCGTTGTCGCTTTTACAGAATGCAAGTTTGGTGTCTTTGTAAGCGTTGACGTCTTATCAAAAAGTACACATGGCTACACCGTAGAAAAATGTAGATTAGACTTTCGCTTCGAGAGAGTGAGTAAGAGAAAAAGATGATATTATTTTCGCTTCTTAAATCGACTAGCTTATCTTTTTTATTTTACCCGGAGTCGAGAGGAAATCTCACCTGATAGAATATGAAAAGTTTGAGAAACATTACTGACAGATATTGGATTTCTCACTACTATAGGATATCTACTGGATGAATTATACGCTTGCTAAGAACATAAAAGAATACGAATTTAGGCGAGGAATTTGATCTTCTTTGCTGAAAATGTCGATTGTCTGATATTTTAAGTAGAAGAGCTTGCGTATAGTTAAACCAACTAGATCTCGTCGAATTCACTTCTTCACTCTCTCGAATGAATTCTCATATTTCAAGCTCAAGAAAATGAGTTAATATTCCTTCCACATAAAAGTATGAAAATAGAAAATAGAAAATATTAAAAAAAGGAAACTACCAACGTGAAACGCTAAATAAATGAATCCAGTTATTTGAATGATCGAACGATACTAGCGAGGTAAAAGAGAAAAAACGACAAACTGGCTGAGGTCACATGTGTATCGATTGGCAAGGGGATGCACAACGTGCTCAGACAGTAGACTCACCGTCGCGGATATAGTCGATATGCCCTCGCGAATCTTCAGCATTAATAATCCAAATCCCTCGGCGATAGGTGGTAGGGGAAAGAGAGAGGGAGAACTGTAGGTAACTTCTATATAGATACTTGCATACATATACATGGTCTCTCTCTCTCTCTCTCTCTCTGTCTTCTCTCCTTAACCGACCGAGCGTGTAAACCGGCGCGACGGCGCGCTAAGCTCGCCCATCCTATAGCTTATTGAGTCGCGCGCGCTGGGGCTATAGTTGTTGTAGCGGAATATGTTTCAGGAGGGACCGATGTGTTTTATTCTTTTCTTTTATCGCGATAGGTCATTATGTGGTAGCTGGGAGTTCCGAGAGTTCTTGATAAAAATGTTGTTTTACCAGTTTTGATTTTCTTCCAAACGATCGACATTTTGAAGAACAAGAAAATGATTAGAGCTGTAATGCACGAGTTCAAGGAAATTCGTTAAAATAAACGCGATTTTTTTTAACTTATTGCAAAGAATCGCTGTTACATAAAAAAAATCATACGACGCAACCGTAATTTGCGAAATTAAATTTCACCATCGTCACAGAAATAAAAGCGAAACAACTGTTGTTTTTAGCTTGCAAGTTGGAATTGCAGATGCATAGCCCGTGGACGCACGCATGCGAAGCTTTTGCTGAGCTTGATTTGACAGTGCAGTAGGAGCACCGCGCGCGCGATTGAATAACCGCACGCATTTAACTCCCATTTTAGTCTCAACCACGGCAAACTCGGCAAACTTGCCTCGCGCTAACTTTCTTCAGCTCTCGGCGCGCAAACGATGAATCGAGGCCAAAGTTTCGGCTCCTTTTGTTCCTAGAATTTTGGCATCTACACTAGCTATATATGGATGACACTACACTTTTCGACTGTATGATGATGACGATGATAACTGTCAGGGATAAGCTGATACTTGATGATTCGGCAACCTACTAAAATTCTGCTTTCGCGTGCACAACTACCGTGAGAGTATGTTATTACAAATTTCAACGAGATGAGTATAGTTTAGTGGAATGGGATTCTTAATTGTCAGCTTTGAAAATTAGCCGTTTGCTGTATATAAAAAATAGAAACGAACGATTGACAAACGAAACTTTTGGACGAGTCGATATTTTAGCGAAAAAGAACTCGTTTGTACAACTGTATTGACGGCATTCTCTGTGTAAAAGGCTACAATTTGCTTCAGGCTGGTTGTTTTCGTTTGCTCTCGTATAAATAGAGACGCTTCCGCGCTCTTTTAATCTTTTTTTTTTTTAAGAAAAAATGCGCTTTAAAATAAAGACCGATAATGAAGAGAATGCAACTATAGTTTTCTTTTTTTGCTCAACTTCCTAAAACAGAATTCCAGGAATTCCGATGCATTACTGGCCAAAGCAAATTAGCGAATATTTGCAAAGAATCTGCAAAATAAAATCACAAAACAAGTGAGCGCAAAGCATGAAATCGCGAAACTTCGAAAATCCAAGTGGCATTGCGATGTTGGATTGTAAATTAATGCTAAGTTACCACGTGCTAAGCGCCTTAGCAGGCGAATAAGGCGAAATTCCGAATAGCCGAGGAAACATGCAGCGAGTCACGACTCGTGGCGTATGCTTCCTCATATTTACACTTTGTGATCCGCTGGTCTTCCCCCTTTTCCTCAATCCTCATATGCATGATCCTCGCGCGAGCAGCAACTGCTGTATGAGGCATAGCTTCGCCCGAATCTAATGCCCGCCGACGTATAATGCATCGCGTGTTAGTTGGCCTACCCAGTGCTAACCCATGTGGGCGTAAACAATCGATTCATCATTTGCCCTTTGGCGCCCGAGCGCGAGTGAGTGAGTGAGAGAGAGAGAGAGAGAGAGAGAGAGAGAGAGAGAGAGAAGAGGATTCAGCTGATTTATTCAGGACGTTGCTCGCGTGGTTACGATGGCTCCGGCAACTAAGCGTTGATCTATGGCGCCAATTTCTTCTTTTTTCTCGTCTCCTCCTTTTTTTGGATAAAGTTTTTTCGGTTCAAGCATCGCGTGCCTCTACTGAATAAAACAATCCAGAAGCAGCGCTGATCAAGCTCAATTAATCATTTTTGACCTCGATAATTATTTTATTATTTGCCTGACGCTCGTATCGCTCTGGCAGATAATTTTAATTTCGAAAAAAAATCTTCTTCAAGTCGAATTGATTTTCTTGACGAAAATTTTAAAGCATAAATAGCTTCTTCTCGCGAGGTAGAGGCAACTCTGGGGTGAAATTTTAATAAGCAAAGGCAAACTTGCTTGCCAGCCGAGTGCGCACACTCTTCCCTTTGATAAACATTGTGAGAGCCAAAGTTTCGCTGAGCGCGGTCGCGCGCTTATTATTTGTTTCGATAACACTCGGTGACTTGGTTGTTTGGGCGTCGGGGCATGTAATTTTTATCTTTATTTTAATTTACTCGAGAGCGAAAAAACGAGGCCGACGGCAAGGACGCCAACATCTCCGAAGAAGTTGGAAAAATTTTTTATCTCAAATGAGAAAAGTTAGATAAGTTTTGCTGTGACTTTTAAACTCGCACTTTTTACAACAGTCATCCCAGGTATGCTGTACAGCAATTAATAAAGATAAGTGAAATAGCTCTAGCGGCATTTTCGCTAGTGCCGGAGAAGGAGAGTGCGACCTTCACTCGATAATGAAAAAAACTGAAAAGTTTTGCCGCGAATAAAACTGAAGACTCTGCCGACTCGAGCGGAAAATTTGCGCAGAGGGAATAAAGGAGGGTAGGGAGGAAAAAGAAACGACGAATCTTAAGAGATATTATCTCTCTCTCTCTCTCTCTCTCTCTCTCTCTCTCTCTCTCTGTGCGTGTGCGCGCAGGTCGATATCGTAGAGCGAGCAGAAATATTTTGAAATTCAAAATTCTAGCGGTCGGTTTTAACGAGGGACTACTCGCAACGAGGGTTTCTTCTCGTTTTCGCTTATCTTTTTTTTATTGAAATTGACGCAGGCGGCTAGAGCTAATTTTGACGCGCGTAAAGTGACTTGTCCGTCTCCTCGTATTCAGCCGTGACGCTCTTTCTCTCGTACCTTCGCTTCAGACTGGCCGACTAACAATAGATCCGGCTTCGCTTGCAGGCGTAAAAGCTTGTTGAACATTTCTGCACTGGGGATTTGACCAAAGTTGATATTCTAGGCTACGCTACTGCCTGCCTTTCTCTCGCTGAATAAAGGAGATGTTACTCTAAATGTTACGTTGAATTAATATTTGAGCCGCGGCCGGAGAACAAGTTTGTTAACTTTACTTGAAAATAAATAACCCAGAACAAAAACCAAGCATCTTGTAATGGATGTCCGATGGGTAAAACACGTGTATACTTACCCGCGCGAAAATTAGTGAAGAAACGGGGGAAATGTTAAACAATTTCGCCAAGGAGACAAGATAACGTTAAACAGTCGGAGAACAAGTTCAATTAAAAATGTCTGAATGACCTCGTTCCAGAGTCTGTCCTCTGGCTGCACGCAAGCTATAAAAAGATAGCCGACAGCGTCTCGAGCGGTCCCTTAATGTTTGAACCGATATCGGTCGTACGACAAAGGCATCGTTACCAAGTAGCAAAGTCCAAGCAGGTTGCGCACACTATTGATCTTCCAACCTATCTCTCTGTCGCTCTTTTTTCCGCTTCTTCTTAACTTTATCTGGCGCTCTTTTCTTCCAAATAAAACTTTTCTCCTACTGATCCGTTGAGAAATATTTGTCAATTATCGGAACCTAACCTAACGCTCTAACCGAACATCTGATTACTGTCTTCCAGCGCTTGATCTCTCGTAATAAGACCTATCGGGGCGATTTGTGCAGCCATTACGAGACAAATGGACGTTTCAGACTTGGAGCCAAAAAATTGTCCCGTTGCGCACGTCCATATCAACCCGAATCGATCGCGCAGCGCGACAGTCAATTCAATCAGCCGGAAATTCAGTCTCTGTATGAATGCCAGTTTACTTCTCGTACGTCAAAATGAAAAGACCATTGACCGACAGCCGCAACACTTTGATAGACATGCTATCGAGGACGACATCCTAAATGTTGTCCTCGCTGCAGCACTGAAATTGGCTGGAAGTTAGTCCAATCCAGTCGAGACGTAAGTTATACACGCATCGAAGAAACGCAATTTCTTCTTTGGACGGAGAATACGAGAGTATATGGGAGCCCTAGCGCGCGTTTATCGCGAATCGATTTTCCAATAAGGCTATTACGTAGGGCGCCGACACTACAGCATGCCCAGAGCATTTGAGATTCTTGGAGGGGCTGCAATGCAGTCGCGGTTACTCGGGGAACAATAGCTTATTCTCTCCTCGGATTCCCCTGAATAACGGGCGCCAGCCAGCGAAGCCCGGCAAGTCTCTCAAAACTCGCGCTGCAACTAATTCGATTCTCGAAAAAAAGAAACAGAGAGAAAAAGAATGGGAGCTGTCTTTCGGCGTTTGAAGAGAACGAGGCCAGCAGCGAATTAGGCCTGGAGCATTGCCATTCCGGACGCGACGCATCCGCGGAATTTCCCTCTATTCGTCCACGATTGCGATAAGCGTGCGATTACACGTCTAGTTTGGCGCTACTACCACTCCCAGTTCACGACCAATAGCTTCTTCTTGTCTTACTTGACCGATCGAATATTTCTGTTGTGCGCAGCGTTGTACGCCGTACCATCATCTATTTCTGATAACGAGGGACGAAGGGCTGATTTATCGAAGTTGAATAATTGAGTACGCCCACGAGATGCTCATTGATCGCGAAACATCGCGGCTTGCGCCGTTCAACAAGTACGAGCGAGGACATGATAATGCAAATTGTTCCTGACAAATTTTTGGTAGAACTTTTCTTTTTGTTTGCGGAACGAAAAGCTTATTCTGTTTCGCGCAGATGGTCTTGCGCTGAGTCATGAATTACGAATGTCTATCGATACGAAGAAGAACATTTGTTTTTGCTATGTATAATTGAATGTATAAGATGATTATTCTGTTTCTGGAAACGCAAGCTTTTTTTCAATCAATACTTTGCTACGCAACTCGAACGTAATCAATACAATTGTGATCCAGGGAATACGCGTGCTATCCATAAAAACTATTACTGTTTACAATGCGCAGCTTCTGGAATGGCTCGTTAAAAAAGTACAGTGTGTAGGCCAGGGGAAGTAGTTATCCAAAGAAATTCTATTAACCGGCGAATAGTTGCAAGCGCGTGTACTTATATAGAGAGAAGGGGAGAGATTCCATTAGCTTTGAAGAAATTTGTAGGTTGGAAAATGGCTTTTGTTTCGCTCTCACGGCCAGTTTTATTCGTACACAGCAGACGTCGTCGCGTTAAAACTTGTACAAACCACCCTTTTGCCACAGAAAGCGCGCGACGTTATCTGACTGTGTGAGCTTAATTCGCTCGCGCGCATTAGCCTCCCGTTTTCTTATTTGCGCTTCGCATGCTGGCCGCGTAAAACTAGCGCTATTTTGCTCCCTAGAGGCTCATCCTCGATAATAGCAATATTATTGTTATTTCGCGAAATGGCCCCGTGGCGAGATAAGCATTTTCTCTTTCTCCGGTTCTCTTTCCCCTCCTCGTCTTGCTTTTCGCTGCGTGAATTAGTCAGACCCGCTATGATGATTGTTTTTAGGCGAGATTATTATGCGCTTGCTTTTAGCAGGCAGGCAGATGAATATTAACAAGTGAACTTTGTTTGTTGCAGGTTAGTGCGACAAGATGCTTAGAGCTAACATTACGGATCCCTTCCGTCAATCTTTGTTTTCATGAGTCGTAAACCGTGAGTACCTCGAGTTGCGAAATGTTTCGCGAAACTGCGCAAGTTTTAAATTAAAACAAGCACTCGCGCTTTCTCTCTTGCAATTTTGCATTTGTAAGCTGCTTTATACTAAACTTTATCCATTGAGTACAATGTATCGGCCAAACAGTAGTAACGGAGATGCGTGCGAACTGTTACTTTAAAAACGAGACCTCTTTCGTCATACCCATACACTGCCGTACTCTTCAAACTTCGAAAAGTATTCGTCCAAACGTTCACTCAAATTTTCATAGTGCTTTGTCGATCATCCCGTCGAAAAAAATATGAAATCTCGAATTGTGCCGGCACGCACGCGTCACGCTCGCAATTCCAATTAAGAGCCGCGCGAAGCTCTTCGAACTTGGCGCGCAAAATTGCAAGAGCGCGAGAAGGAATCTGCGCGGCCGCCGAGTCAGAGCCCTTGACGTAGCTGCTAAACACGTAAGCATCTCCAAAATCCATTCCACGTACGTGACGTAAGTGCGTCGTGGCTTTATAGGCTTCGCAACGCGAACGCCGTTGATATATAACCCCCACGTGTATAAATCGTGACACTTGTGCGTTTGCGCTCGCGCCACTATACTTACACCGTTACTTAATTTTCCGTGGAAATTCACTCGACAGTAGATGGCTTTGACGGGTTATTAAAGAAATAATTAGCACTTGAATTAGCATTCCGTTATAATCGAATGTGCGAAAGAGAGCTGGTTGCATTTGAGAGAGAGAGCATATCTCTGTCGATCACGAAAATGGTAAAGAGGAGCGATTGACGAAAAATTGGCGTAATTCGATTGGCAGTGAAAGAGAGAGAGAGAGAGAGAGAGAGAGAGAAAAAGAGCGAAACAATCGAGGCAACCGTACAGCTTGTTGACTTTGAAAATAGCAGTAAAATCGAAGAAGGTATATGTAGCGCATATCCTCTCTCTTTCTTGACGGAATTTCATCGAGTCCAGCCGTCCGTTGGCAAACGCCGCTTGGCTGCACCGACGAAGCTTGCAAAAAGGGCATCATCCCTCTATCTCTATCTCTCTCCACCCCTCCTCAAGACGGCAAATACGATTTCGCGTGTATATATATCGAGCTGTGGGCTTGCATGGCAAATAGCAAACAGTTCTTGCAATAAAGCGCCTCGAGTGGACTCGCCGAAAGAGATTTCCTCGAGCCACCGCTGCTGATACGACTGCCTCTGCTTCTGTTAGCTCGTGCGTACGTATACTCTATAGTCCCTCTCGGACCTGTTCTTTTTACTTCCTTTATAATAAGTCCGAGGCAGAGGAAAGCACAGCCCACTCCCGCAAATTGTCGTGGAAACAAACAACAACGCACTGATAGCTCTCTTTTTTTGTAATTATCCACCATCGTTCTGTTGCCGTTGTTGTCCGCCTTTGTATTCCTCGTTAGAACTCAAACACTGATTGTTTACGGACCTCTACACCTGTATCCAAGCGTAAAGCGAACACAAAGTTCTTACAAAATATAATGCTACGGCCGCGCGTTATCTTTGTTTTTCTCTTGACCCCTTTTTCCTTAGCCGCTCATTACTTTTTTCTTGTTCTTTCGGTCGCTCTCCGTGCTTCTCTCGCTCGCATATACACTGCTTACACCCAGAGGAATTTTCATAAAATTTGAATGTAATATTGATCATTAATTCCGTGCATAAATTATAACGCCAACGGGTGCTCTTCTTTTTCTCCTTAAATCAGCCAAGTCCACCATTAATATTCTAGTAAACGTTCGTTTTTTTTTATTTCGCAAATAAAAGGTGACGTTACGACAGTACAAACTTAGATCAAATCACACATCGAAACCATAAACTAGATTCTATCAATGTCCACAAGTTGGAAGACAAATTAATCGAGGTGCTTTCGTTCTCCACGAACAATAACACGGTCGCCAACAAGCTAACGATGACTATGTATACGTTCTCGTTTACACTTGGACTAGCCATCGTTAAGCATAGAAAAAAAGATGAGGAAAAAGAAAGTAGTTGAGGACAGCAATTAAGCCTGTATTTACATGAGAATATCGCGTGGCTGTATCGCGCGCAGCTCTCAGTTGATTTGGAACTCGAATGCAATGCTCCAGTGTTTCGTTGGCGCGATCGAATTATAGAGCGCGACTGCTCGACGATGACGACGACGACAACTACGCAGGCTTCTGTATACTCTACATTTGAATTTCGCAACGCGACGACGAACTTGCTAACGTGACTATGCATATACGTACTGACTCTGGTCTACGCTGATGAAGATATAGTGCGATTGCAGTTTCGTTGATCTCGAATTGAATTTCATCAAGCGATCACGTTCGTATCATTTATTTATTTTTAGCCATTCTACTTGAGTTAACATTATAACAAAAGTGATATATTCACGTTAGCTATTAGCCTGTAACTTTGGAACGTCTTTTCATACGAAAAAATTAGTAAAGATTCACGCCTGTTCACTTTAACGCTCGATATTTCTATAGTTATAATTTATTTTTATTATATGTCTGTATTAAAATATGTGTATCTCATGACAAAATAGTTTGTTTTTTTACATTAGAAAGGTCGAACTGTTCTAAAGTTGTGTGATAATTAAATTTGACAAATTAAAAAATATCTTAACTTTGACATAGTTTGATCTTTTTCAACAATTCTATTGCTGCTCTAAAAAGTTCAATCTCAGTTCTCATTTGATGTTATCACGATAATTCTATAATGCTAAGATTTGACAAAAAGAAAAACTATAGAAATGTCGAGCACGAAGATGAATGATCGCGACTTCTGATTTATTTCTATGTATGAAAAGATATTCCAAAGTTACGGACAAATCAGCGACCCATAGCTGTGGCATTCTCTTTGTGAGTGTAAGGAGCGAAAACGCTCCGAATGTGAAATTTTGCAACGCAGCGATTTTTTGAAAAGTACCCCGTATCTTGTTCCCTCAAAACACCACAGATAACAATCGATCGGAAAGAAAAAAAATAGCAGTAGCCAACGAACTCGGGAATTGGAGTTGATCGCGAGGACGGATTCGGCGAGTCGTGTCGAGCAATCGTTTCGGATAGCTGGCGAACCTTTGCCGTCCTGCAGCTCCCGGCAAATAGGTTCGTTACGCCAGTTGTCAGTTTTCCATGCTCGTTCGGCCAAACTTCAGTGCTTGCATTTCAAAGGGACGGCTTGCTTTATGTTGCTGGAAAGTTATTAATATAAAATTATTTATTCAAGATAAAATGAGATATTAATCATTTACCATTACATGTAAATATTCCGTGAAGCATGATGTTTCTTAACTTGCAACTTACATTCGACTCCACTATTTTTTTTTAGAAATATCTTGGTTATTGTTCAGAATCTACACTGGCGAAAAGTTTTTATAATACACGAAAAAGTTTTCCGACAGATGATAAATGGATTCACTTTTATTCAATATTTTGTAGTAACAGGTATTTATATCAAGTCATGATACGGAAAAAATATCTAATTCAATTTCATCCAAGAAAATCTAGTGTGTATTGGAACATTATGCAGCTCGTAAAAAACACGGCGGAGGTACAAGGAAGAATGACGCAATCTTATAATACCGAAATTAAAACATCTGAAGTTACAAAAATGTTCCGAAAATCATCATTGGTACAAATAGTTCTGTAAGTACCGCAATACAAAGAAATTAAGTCCGTTCGCTAACAATTCAACAATTCGATGTGGAAGATAGAGAGCAATATCCTGATCGACTGGACGATTCAATGAGCACATGAACGAGGCTCTAATGGAATCAATGTCCGTATAAAAGCTTGGACGATTAGCCTATAGTGTGTAGGTGCGAGCGTGCAACAGCAAAAAAAGCCATAATCTCTCTCTCTCTCTCTCTCTGTCTCTCTCTCCGTCGCTCTCTCGAATTCTGTCGGAGGATGCGTGTCGTTGCGCACGAGTGAGTCAGTTATAGTACACATCTATATAGCACTGACAGGAGGAACGGTATGCGCGCGCAACTGACTGCGCGCGTTACCACTGATGCAGATAATTTAGCTGCTCGATGCTGCACGCAGCCCCCTCCACGCCGCCGCCGTCACCGCTGCTGGCCCTATTCAACAGCCAAATTGAAACTTTACATTGTTCTTTGGTCGACGTTTCGCAAAATTATTTCGCAATTGCGATCCTGCTAAAAGCTTTTGGGCGCGGAATATACGCATGTAACGCTTTATAAATGTTCTGATCCCAGCGTCACTTGTCGTTATGAAACTCTGCTTTCGGCCTTCCGTAATAATTTTCGTAGACGAGGTCGTTCAGTGAATCTGGTCATCAAGCCAGAATAATATCCCTTTGATATCGCGGTTAATTCACTAATTTTTGGTCGGTATTACTATTCAAATAGATCATTGCTGCGTAATAACTACACATCATAATGCGCAAGCAATTATTCAGCCGGTGTATACGTTTATAGAAACAGCAATAAATCGATGAAGGTCTAGGGCTGGCTGGGACGAGGCGGGAGCGTTGCATTTAAATGTGCAAACGCAGTTTCACGTCTATATTTGCAGGCCAACATATCATTTGGTTCGCGGTTAATATGTCACTCCTGGGTGCTTTATGATACGCATTCGCGTAAGCTCGCACAGCCACGAATGAATCATAGCATTAGTTTTGCAAATGAATGGTGCGCGCGCACGTACAAGATTGTGATAGCGTTACCTGAAAGCCAGAGAAATACACGTGGCTGAATCTTCATACATATTCTCTGCTTTCATCCTTTTCTTTTTATTCCGGGCTTCTGGGGATCTCGGACTGTAGTTGGGACAGCGAGATAAAACAGGCAAACGCGCGCGGCCGAAGAGAACAGGAGAGAGCAAGAGCTTGCGATAGCGCAAGTCTCCATAAAACGAGAGCTGGTGCTCAGGGTGGTGGGATATAGTCGCGTAAGCTGCATGGAGGGATGAAGAAGCCGAGGTAGGTTGGTAGCAATGGTGGGGGGGACAGAGCAGAGAGAGAGAGAGAGAGAGAAAGCGAGTCTAGCAGCGCCGCCGCTCGATAGCACTGCGGCACAGCGCACACTACCTGTGCATTTGCCGACCTACCAAAGGCAGACTCTCGTTCGACCTGCAACGTGCCCCTGCCCCCCACTCCGCTCTTTTGTATGTGTACGTGTATGGATGCTCTCGTGTGTGCGATGTGCGCAGCTGCAACTTATGCATTTATGCGAGCGAGAGAGCGCCATGGGGCCAAAGCATTCCTCAAGTGGTCCACTGCTGCACTTACACAGATTCGTTCCGTTTGTCTTTTCGAGCTGTACGCCAGCCAGCCAGCCAGCCAGCCAGCCAGCCAGCCAGCCAGCCAGCCAGCAAGGCTAATAAATTTGAACTCGGTAACGAGCTCAACTCAGGGATGAGATTGTTCCTTTTTCTGCGAGACAAAGCTGCAATTATTGGTGGCTATCATTAGAGCAAATATTTGTCTGCTTTTCAGAGAATTCTTTCCGACGAGGCTTTCAATAGAGAGAGATTGGTTCTTGAGCACGAGAGATCCGACGTATCCGAATGCTTTCGAGCTCACTGAGCGGAATAACACTATTGTTTTTTTATAGTAATTCGCATTTGCGTCTGTACTTGAGCTTGGCTTTCACTTGGGAATAAAAATTTCACAGTAGGTAAAATCATTTCACCAACCGCATGATTCCCGCATGACTTTGATCCATCAAAATGCGCCCATTTATCTTCATATCCCGGTTAACTTGCAGGAAATCCTTTGACTTTGATACGGCTTAATTAACAGTATTTTGCCCTCTCTTCTTTCTCATTTTCCTCTGTCCCTCACAGTCTGCGTCTCAATTTTCCACGCTGCACATGCGTAAAATTAGCATAACGCCACTATATATACGCATGCCAAGTTGCCTATGGCTAATCCTCCGATTCCTTCGCTTGTCTCTTCCTCTCTCGCTCTAAAAAACGGAGCGAGAGCTCTCGCGCGGAAAAGTCGATCCTCCGAACGACTCAATTTTTGCGCGGCTTTAAATGGCTTCGCCCTCCGTCGCACGGCCGCGCGATATAAGGAAATGGGCTCGCGCGAGTAGGGAACTTCTCGCGGAATGAAATCGGCTTCGCTTCTGGAAGATGAAATAGCTCAGGTTACCTTTGCTTTACGAGTTTGCCGAGAATCTTTTTATTCGCGCATATCGAGATAGGACCTCGCTCGATGAAAAATAAATGTTGAGAAAAGAGGGTAGAGGGGGTAGCGGCGTGGCGCCTGTGGGCTTCGTTTTCGACGAGTGCTTCGCGCCCGAACAGTGCTTTCTTGGCTTTGCTCTGCTTTAATATTTATCGGCTTGGATAGACTTGGATTGAGGAAAAAGATTGATCTTCGCTTTGAGTTTTCGCGTGAAGTAAACTGAGCATTTAATATACACGGTGCTCGTTTAATACAATACTACTATCAAAACTTTACTTTTAGTTTATTGTTTGACTTGTTTAAACGACTATCAGTTATCTCGACTGTATCACTAGTATCCAGTTACTTTTAGTTTTGCTACCCTTACTGACTATTACCTTTAATCTCAGTAGTATATTGAAATAGGTTGTCTACATGCATAATCGAGGAATACAATCGTATTGTTGTCACAGATTCTTAATCCTTAAACTTGAGTTTCTGAGGATTTTTAACTTTGAGTATTGACCATATTGCGACTATTGCGAAAAGACCTATAACGATAAACTTTTGTATGATAATGAGTTTATACTTTGGATAAACCTTTTCTCGTACAAAGTTTAATTTCTGAACAATAAATGACTAATGATATTATTATTGAAATTACCATTGTAGGGACGTACTTAATTTTTATAATATATAGAGCGCAGCACGAGTTTTCTTTGCCATAACGCAAGTGAAAGCTGAAATTCCAATAGGTGGCTTTGACAGCTTTAATTAAAGCCTTGATTAAAAGCGGAATCCCAAATCCAATATCAATGCCTTTCCTTCTTTCATCCTGTATAATTAATCTGCAGAAGCGCATAAACAATAACAGTATTTGCAAATTAGCTTATCTGCTCGCGTGGCATTATCTCGGTCTAGAAAAAAATAAAAAACAGTAAGCAAACGATCATCCTGATCCTTGCTTTGTTCTATCTGCCGAGTGAGGAATGCATTCCACAATTAAAATGTAAATTCCACTGGATGTGCAGCGCGAAACCGACACTTCATTCGTAAAAGTGGCGAGTCGAGAGCTTTGCTCACTCACCGCGAACGTACGTGTATGCGAGTGGGTTTGTACGGTGAATAAAAAAAGCAGGAGAGAGCAGCCACGTTCGAAAAAAAACGAAACTTTGTTTGCCGCGCGACAGGCTCTCCAAAAATTTTCAAATGGAAATTTCCGCGCGTTTTTGCTGAGTGGAATTTTTGGCGATATTGGTGGCAATTGGATGAGATTTGCTGCGCGGTGACTTAGAGTTTTCCAATTTCACGTTGGCGTCATATTTCTTTTTTCTTTTGCGATCATAGCTTGATTGGTAATTTTTTTACCTTCCGTCATCGACAGGTATGAAATATAAATCGTTTCAAAAAATTAATTGATCAATTTTATCTCAAGGGTTTAATTACGGTTATTAATGGGATCTCGATAAAATTATTTATACTTGCATAGTTATACCTTGAACACGATGTAAATGAGACTTTTAATGATCTATGAAAATGAGACATTCGATATACAAGATCTGTTAAAAATGCCGATTATGTCGGAGCGTATTTACTTTACACTACTTGATATCAAGTAGTTTTCCCTCAGGCGAAACATCTCCACGTCGAGCGTGCGTCACTACGTGAATTTCAAGACACTAATCCTCAGAAAAATAGGTAGCCATCAGAATAAAAGAGGCGCTGCCGTTGACGTGTTGCATCCAAGGCAATTTTTCAAATGGCACCTCTCCCTTCCTCTCTCCCGGCTAAATGCACGCGCCATAAGCTTAATGCACTTTTGACGCGCAATGCAAATCCAACTTCTTCTCGGGCGTACGTGTAAATATGAGGCTGGCGCGACGTCGCGCGTGCTCCATCATCTTCGTTCATCTTTTCCATGTAGTGTGTTTTAGCATCGCTTTCACGATGTTGAGTGCGTGTCGCGCGCGCTCGCCGGAGGAACGTCGTATCGATTTCAGTAAAAGAATAAGTTGGATTTCAAGATAAAGAATAAAGAGAAAGAAAAGAAAACGGTTGCTAAATGTCGAGGAAAAAAAATCGAATCGCTTTGAGCGAGACTTTCGAAGAATTTTCCTAGTTGGATTAGCCGTGTTTACCCAGCTGTAAGCAATATTCACCTGACTTCTTCTCTTACTTCTACTGTTTTACGAGGGGCCTTGCACGATTCGAGATTTCGAACAAGTATTCAAGCCAATAATTTTTCTTCTTATTAATCGGAATGTATAATCTTTTTATACTTCTTCATTGTAACGTTCATTGATGATTCTTGAACAAAGCACATTCAAACTTAAAAGTTTGCAAACTATCCCATGATTAAATTCCAATTAGAGTCTTCGGTTTTTTACTTTCTTCATTACTTATTCAATTATTTTTTAGCATAGTCCTTGAATCGCGGAAACTCTAAGTTTTCTTCGAAGAAGTTTTCGGGAATTCCTTTTTGCTTTTCGTGCTATATCTCATGCAAAACAAAATGGCATTGCGCGAGAAAAAAAAAGAAAAGTTCTCGATTAACCATTGTCAAATGAAATTTTTAATTAGAGAGCTGTCGTCAAGTGGCGGCAAAAAGGGAGAGAGGAAAAGACAGACAGGTAGAGAGGAGCGACTCGCTGGTACTCGTCGATTTCTATGACACTCGAGACGCAGACAATCGCCGCGGTATAAAAGTCCATTACGCTACCGTAGATCTCGTGCTCGCTTTGTAATTATCACGTACATTCTTCTCCGTCTCTTGTCCCAGTGTGCTTTTTTTCTCTCTCCTGCTCAGTCGTTTCACGCCAGCGCTACATCCAGCTTCGAGTGGCCAGAGAGCTCGAGTGGGTTCTCAGCTTGATTTTACCGATGGTTATTTGCTTAACATCCCGAGAACGTTGCCTTGATTTTATCCAATTGATATGCACACTCATCTTAAATAGCCCGTTCATGCTGAAGAGGAATTTTGAAAAAGTAATTCGAACAGCAAGGGACTCTTGTACATTGAAAAACACTCAGCCAAATGCCAATGCTAATGGAATTCGCCAAATAAATAGCTGCCAAACAATCCCAATGAAAATTTAAGGAAGCAAAGAGTGTCGGTTTAACCATTAAAGAGAGGTTTAGCATCGAAAAAGAATTCCAAGCAGAGTGCTCAAAGAGACGTCCTCTGCAGCAGATCCAAATCCAGCTAGGAGGCCAATTTCAAAGAACAGGAAAGGAAAAGGAAGTGAAGGGAAGTAGGGAGAAAGAGAAAGATAAAAAGCGCAAGTCTCTCGACGACTGCAGAGGGTATAAGAGATTACAAAATGCTAAGCGGCCCGTTGAGCGACGGAAAATCCGGGGACAAGGATCCGGTGAGCGACGGTACACGGCGACTTAATTAACCTCAGTGCTCGAGGAGTTAACAGCCTCGTAAAATTAGTTTATTTGGGTTCTCTCTCCCTCTCTCTGTTCCCCTTTTTAGTTTAGTTTCTCAAACATTATTAACGTCGTTTAGGTTTTCTTTCACGCGCTGCTTCGACGAAACTTCCACCCCATTCTATACGTGCGGGAAGATCGGCCTTCGTAACATTTTGTTTAGGAGTTTGCCTTGTTAGGTATACCCGCGCTGAATAAGAATGAACCGATCAATAAGCCCATAGTGGCATATAAGAATTCCAAATCAAACGCTTTATGTAGGTAAACTCCCCACCATGTTCGAACGGAAATTTTCCTCGCTCACAAAAAAAACAATAGCTCGCATACGAAAAGGCGCGCTTACTCGAACTGACGATCGCGTCCATTTTGTGCATTACAGAAATCGATGTTTTTAAGCCCGCGGTGTCTCGTAAAATTAATGTTTATTCATGCGCGCATGTAAACTATTCAGAACACTGCCTTGAACATTTGTTCCGAGTGTATTAGGTCATTAATTATTGCTGGGAGGGCATAATTAATTCAGCCGTTCGGATTTAAGTGCAGCCACCGTCGAAGTTTCTAGCGGAAAGCAGCGCGAAACGCGGTTAATTTTACTTTGGCAACAAGCTTCTGCACCCGGAAAAAAGCTTTAACCGCTAACTTTGTTTAACTTTTACTCGAGCCTAAACGCTGTCACTTCATGATACTCGCACGACAATTTCCTGTTGAATAGTGAGACGTGAGCAGGTGACAATTGGTTTTCCAACAGAAAAGAAATTCCATTTCGCGTGTCCTTCATCTCGACAAAGCAATTTATTCCCGCTGAGTAAGGAAAAAGAGTCGTCAAGGGAAAGTAGATACAAGCCAGTCGCATTAGCTAAAGCGACGAAGTAAAGAGGTAAGACGATTACTAGAGAGTCCGGCGTGCGGAGATTCATGAGGGTTCGCAGGTGCGAAATGCGACTCGTGGTTAATCTCACGGCGGAAAAAAAGTGAGCCAACCAAAACAACGTTATCCGACGAGCATGCGCGCGTGCGTGTGTGTCTGTGTGTGCTTGCGCGCGTGTGATGCCGATAAACTCGTTGACATCTGGTGCAGCCGCGTGCGTTTGAATATTATCACGGATTTTTGCTTCATAAATTACCACATGCTCTGACTTATCGTATTCCGGGATGCTTTTCCGTTTCTGTTTGGCCTATTGTCAATGATTTCTTTTTGGAAAAGTTAAATATCCACGACGCAATTTCTCGATTCAATTACGCCGAGTTTCATCCACGGCCAAGTTAGTTAGTATGCAAATTCTCGGAACGAAAGTCGGCTAATTGCTTTTTCGTAGCTACGATTAATCTTCGGACTGTAATATTTTCAATTTTTCTCTCTGCCCTTCCCTCTCTTCCACGGCTCGCTCGAGCAATTAAAATAAAATAAATTTCCCCAGGCAGGAATTATTCCGTGACTAAGAGCTTGCAAGCTCGGAAAAAGGCAATGCAGTCATAAAAGCGTCGACTCATCGCGCAATATATATCCTTAACACGCTCGAGAGAGAGAGAGAGAGAGAGAGAGAGAGAGAGAGAAGCACGCGCGAGTGCATAGTCATCCGACAAGTACAGTGAATTTAGGCTGTATACACAGTCGCGATATACAGATGAAACAAAAAACAAATAAATAAATAAAGAAAATTGTGCTCGGGAAAAAATAACCAGCTAACTGCATTGAAAAAACTTTATATTGTCAATTTATGCAAAAGAAAGTTGTTGTCTCGCATTTTTCACTCTGGATAGCATGTTGATTGTAATAGCGTGCCAGTTTACGTCGCAAAGAGAAAACAGGTGCTCAAAGAAGCAGAAACTGGTTTTAATTTCTTGTCCTACTGCGAAATTCTTTACTCGTCACCAGCGCGACCGCAGCAATTTTAATAATCTGGGTAACTCGTCGTGCTCGTAACGAGAGAGGAACCTCGGAAAATCCTTTTTATTTTCTTATTCCAGCCTGTCGGTACAAGAGGTTATCTCGCCCCCGCGACATCTTTTAATTTGCACTTGCTTTTACTTTCCGTCAAGTTGTAATTCCAAGCGATTACGTGAAATTGCTATGAATGTTTCTCGTTTTTGTTTAATTTCTTTTCTTGCGCGACTTTTATACTATAGTTTGAGGAGAACTGGTTGTAATGGAAAGTGAACTTCGGAGTTGATTAAAATTGGTCTGATATCTTTTCTGAGCGGGGGAGGGGGGTAGAATGCGAGAGAGAAATAGAGCAACTTTAATTTGAAAACAAACTTATAGAGAGCGGTAAAGTTTGTTAGACTTGCGTTAAAGTATTTTTCGGTGAAAGAGCAGCGAAATCATAGTGCATTGTGACGATAAAAATTTCGATGTTAACAAGCAGTGCTTCAAACTTTTGACTCTCTTCATTGCGAGAGGCGGCCTAGATGTTTCATTCCTAATATATCTAAGCTTATTAACCGAATTATTTTATTTAGACAAGGATGCATTGCTAGACAACACTGTAAAACAATTGAGTAGCTGAAAGAAGAGGTCGCTGTCTATAACTAAGGAGCAAAGCCAATTGTACGTTTCGCTGATTAAAAATGTAATAACAAATCTCTGAGCGCGTTAATAATTTAAAACTTTCCCTGCTCAAAAAAGAAAGAAAAATAAAAACCTAGCCGGAGTCGGAAGCAGTAGTGTGCACAATAAATAAACAAGCAGGAACGAGAGGGCGAGGAAAAAAAGAAAGCATCGAAATCGTGGGCTAAATGAATAGGAGCGTCGGCCCGCTTATTAATGAGGCCCGAAGCTGTCTCGGCGGGAGAGCACATCCTCCATTGTCCACCGGGCGGTTGCGGGAACAAAAAAAGCGTCCTCTCTCTCTCTCTCTCTCTCTCTCTCTCTCTCTTTCGCTCGTCGTGAAAGAACGATGAATCTCTTGCTCTCTCTTTCCCACTTCCGGCCGAACATAAAAGCTCGCGAGGATCTCCGCGCGCGCCGAATGAATTTCGCGAAGGATACGCCTCGGGAGGTATACGCGCCGATAAATAATGGCCATGCGTATCGAGACGAAATTTATTTATACAGGCAGCTGAGAAAATAGAGCTATGACAGTTTTACGGCCTCCTTCCACGAAGCAGTGACAAGCTCGCCACGATATCGCCATTCAGAAAAGTATTCGCTTATCAACGTATTTTTCCACGGCATGAATGCGTTGATTAAACGCAATATTTGTTTTCTTCTTTTTGCTCGTATAATAAGCGTCCTTTTAATGCGTGTGGTCGTTGTGACCGCGGGTGAAAGTGCAAATACGAGGCAACGAATGATATTACGAAAATGCGTGCTTATGTAATTTCACGTTGTTCGACATGCAGTTTGTGCGGCGTCACTCGTTAAACAGAATTATTTAGCGCAGCGTACGCCTACGGAAAATTGAATAAATGTAGCTCTTTTGCTTCCAATTTACCAACGTCAACGTTTTCATTTTACATTCAATCCAAATATTACGCCGAAAATACTTCAACTCGAAATACGTAGTAAGTTGGAATTTACGATCGAGGTAGATGTAAACTTGAAGATTTGAAGCGAGCTTTCACCGAGTGTTATGGACTCTTAAAAAAAAGTGCTCGTCTCGACGCTGAGAAAAATAATAATTATTCTCGCTTAGACTCAGTTCACTGATTGCGCAAGCATTAACGTCGTGTGAAATTGACTTGCTGGAGCTTCGATACATGAATATGTAATTTTCAAGAGTGGTAAAGAAAAAGAAGAAAAAGTAAAAATGACTGGAAGGATCTGTTGTTTTTTTTTTGATGGATCGTTGTTACTAAGATAGGGAGTAGGATAAATTTTAGCGCTATGAATCTTTAAATTTCGATCCTCTTTTTAGCAAGTGCGGTTCAGTTAATCATCATGAAAATAATCTTTTCAGTCAGAGCAACAGTGCACTCACGCGCGCACACGCGCGCGCATCCACAAGAGGTTGTGTGCGGGAGGGACAAAGGTGACATCAATTCTCTTAAAAGTTTGATCCGCGGGCGGTGGTTTCCCTTTATTTTTCACGCGCGAGCGCGTGAGAGAGAGAGAGAGCTCGTCCGCTTTTCGCGCCGCTGTACTATATGATTCACGAGTGGCCGCGTCGCACGTGTGTATGTGTTTGTGTGTGTATACTTTGCCAAAGGAGAGAAAAAAAACCTCTATTTCTAGGGCTTATCTACCCGTTGGCCTAATCAATTTTCAGCGCCACGTGTAGTCGACTTGCTGCTCGAGCGCGAATAATTGCGTCTCGACCATCGATCATCGTGCTAAACAGACTGTCTACGTTGTTGTTATTGTAAACCTACTTCTATCGTGGGTATCATCGGCCACCTCTGTTTTGATTTCAGAACATTTTTTCTTCTATTTTTTTTTAATTTAAATGAACGGAGAACTCTGATTACTGTTGAAATTCAAATGTCTGGAATCAAGTTGGATATGATTTATGAAAGAATGGCGTGATATTAAAGCATTTCAACGCTAAGAAAAGACTGGCGCGCTTTTTTGTTCTCTCGCCCTCTCTCTATCGGCGTCTCGTCGAAAGTTTAGGCACTCGCGAGTAATGTAATGACTTCTTATGCGTCGCGCGAAATCACGCTAGACTACGTTATATTTTTTATTGTAAATGTTTGTTAAATTATGCATGTTCAAAACGATGAAATCTGATAGAAAACCGCAAGTGACGTCATTATCCCTGGCATGTCATACCCTCATAATGGTCTGCGAAAATTACTTATGGGATACTCCATATCGAATTACGTATTGCGCAAATCATTATGTTTAGCGTATAGCTTACAAATTTGGCTACTCAGCTTTTAGAAATAACAGAAAAGGATCTGTGTTATTGTGGATTAATGTTGTTTACAGTCATATGGAGTTGATATTCAATTGTTGAAAAAAAAACAATCATGAAATAATATTGCTGCAATTTTCCTTATCATAAATTGATATCTTACTTATCGATAAAAAATATCAATATATCAATGACAATTGAATCATTTCCAGCAACCGGCGTCAAGAGACTTATCAATTGTGTAAAAATTGGCAGTGAGCATAAAAATAACAAAGTGACAAGGAAAGCAAACAAGCTTTCTGAATGATTATTAACGCGCGGTACGAGAACGGAACAAGCGATACAAGCGGTCATCGCGTTCCACAATAATAATAACAGTAACATGAAAGCTATGACGAGGGAGGAATGAGTCTGCTAGATCATTTATCGTACAAAACATAGAAAATGGAAGCACCTGAGAGAGATAGCTACGGGAAAACGTGAGAGCAAGATAGCAACGACTATATTTTTTGTAGCAGCTCCTTTTTTCATGTCTTTTTTTCGAGGTGCGCATCGAACAATCCCAGCGATTCTTCTTCCCGGAGCTCTCTCTTTCTCTCTCTTTTGCAACCCCTCCAGTGAAAATTGACGCTCGCTCGAAAAACAAATCAGTCGCAACGGCTTAAAAAATAAAAATGCCATGAAGCATAGTCTACGATAAGTTATTAACGATGATAACCCAAATACTAATGCACAATGATCATTTTACGTTCATTTAACTCATATGGTTTCATTTATACACGGATTCGTCAATAAATTAAATAACTAAGAGTAGCATAAGATATCTAAAAAAAGACAGTAGGGACAATCTAATGTCTTTATAATTGAACGAAGCGGCGGTAAAGAAAATAAACAGAAGATTGATGGCTTATAAACGACAAATTTCCATACAGGTAAAACTAAACAACAACGAAAAGTGGCCATTCGCTCTCCATTTTCCTCGACGCAACGCACTTTTCCAACAAGAAATCGATGAGCATCGAGAATGCTACCTTAATGGCAGGTCGTGCAGGGCGACAAATAACATAAGCTCTTTTTTTCCTCTTTCTAGAACCATGAGCTCGTAATTGCAGTTCAGTAATGCAAAAGCAGAGGACGCACGAAGCCTAGATTATTTAACAATTACAAACGCAGCCTGTAAAAACATTTCCGCGGACGTCGCAACAACGTTAATGGACTCACGAGAGAGACAAATGATTCGTAACGTTGTCATAGCGTCGTCGCGTGACTTGGTCTCGTATACACTCACGCCATACAAATTTTTAACGATGCCCTCGCTTTGTTTATGGGAAAGCCACTCACTCACACGGTAAAAATGCTCGTGAAAACGAGGTGTTGGTATGAGAGGGGACTACGAGAAAATGTGTCCCTTTAACTTGCCTTATTTATTTACGAGCGCGCGCTCCCTATTTGCTCGAGCAGCTGTAATGGAATTCGTTTTGTGTACTCACGATGAGACTTATTAAATCTCGTTGGCACCTCCACGTTGCACTGTAAAAATCTTATAGTGATGACAACCATAAGAGGCATGCTAATGATATTCAAATAGCTCGTATAATCCTTGAAATATTCAGTAAATAAAGTTTCAAAGACGTATAAATAAGACTTTACTGTCCGTTTCGATCTCGAATGGCTCCGTCAAGTACTATCTGCACAGTATTATGAATGAGAGGATGGAATGTCCTCTGATTCAACGTTAATACTATAAAGCAGCAGTCTTAAAAATAAGCTCATGAAATATTATTTTATCAAATCAAGATAGATGGTTTTATCGCTAGTGAACTCAATCTACATTGTATGAGAATGCAATCAAGAGGCTTTGTTGAGCTCACCGCTACAGTATGAAGATATTGAATTCAATGCGGATCGATAAGATCTGAGGGGAAGGATTTATCTTATCGGATGGCGCTGCTGAGCGCGTGCTGTAATTTTCGCGTCAAGCGCCGCGGCCACGCGAGCTTTGAACGAGCAAAAAACAAACACTCGGTGAATCTCAACAACAGTGAAAGTGTCCACGATGGAATCGGTACGCGTTGTTAATTCGGGTTATTACTCGTGTGCGCGAGATAGCGATCGTGCAAGTCTACTGCGTGGTTTCTGTTCTTTCGTGTACGAGTATTTTCAATCACTAGGGAGCCGTGAATTACCCGTTGGTTAGTTGTCTACCACTGGATTTTTAATGAAGGTTCCATGATTTATTCAAAATTCACAAGAAGCCTGATTAATGGCTTATCAGTTGTTAGGATTATTGTTTGTCTCTACTGGTTTATTCATCGAGACGAATCGCTGAGATATTAATGATGAAATTTTTTCTGTTTCAGGTTTGTATTGGCATTGTTTGGTCACATTAATTATTCCTTGGCCGTGACAGTTACGATGAGAAGAAAGTGAGTTACAACTTGATAATAAGATTTTGTCACTGATTACTTGGTCGAAGAGAGCTTTAATTTTTTTTTATCATTCTAAAAACTGAATACCAACTTTGACTAAAGTTTCGGTTCCATGATTGAATAATTTTGGCACTAAGGTACAAACCGCTGGTGTTTAATTATGCGTTTGCCAAGTCCAGTTAATGAAACGGCTACGGCTACAGAAAATGGGAGTGGAGTGGGGTAAGCTCAACTATGATGTTCTGAAAATTTCATGCTTAAAGTTCGTGCAACTTTGCTGGAAAATTTCGTGATTATGTAACTCATTAACTATCCCGACAGTAGATCAACGGGATTGCATTTCGCTAATGTTTCTCGTCCAACGATTAAGTAAACTATGACAAGAATTGGTTTTCTAATTAATCTGGCGTAGGAAACGATGCGAAACAAGTTTGCCGCTCAAAATTAAAACTTGCACGCCTGACTATTGATCGAGCGTAACTACTGAAACGCGAATCATTTGTTGCAGCAAAGAACGAATAGCCGCAAGCAATGATCTGAAAGCCTGGAAATATTTGTTTGGTCCAGTGACCTAAGCAGTAGCTGCACATGGGGATATCGAGATCGAGGGAGTCTCTAATTTCGTCGGTGTCGAAAGCACGCACGTGGAATTTCAAAACAGCCGCCTCATTCGCGTTCTCTCGACGTTTCGATGCCGCATGCCAGACGCACACGACAGTGCAGCAGAGGCGGCAGTATACACACAGAAGCGACAGTCAGCCTGAGGGGGATTGAGAGGCCATTAAGTTCTGTCTGCAATGTCCGCTCGGCCGTATATATACCTATCCTATGCTTTCGCCGCTGCATGTATGTCGATAAAACTTTGGCCAATTGTAATCGCCGAAGGCAAACAGCCTGTCGCCAGGGAGGGAGAGAGAGAGAGAGAGAGAGAGCGAGAGAGATCCTGCTGGAAGCGGACTACCTATTGTGCATGCGTTATCGCTCCAATGGCTCAATTTGTCGATCGTTAATTTATACGCACATACGCACTCTGTAGGTGCGTTCTTGCGAGAAAATCACTCTAATTAGTCATTTCACGAATGTGTAAGCGAACGAAGCACGATAATCTCTTACTTGCTTCACCTTCTCAATTCCATTCGCAGTCACATTTTACGTTTTCCGCTTTAAAACTGTTTTGAATATTCCACTTGAGAAAAAAAAGGATACGCAATAAAAAGAGGAAAAGGTTCAAATTCGCGCTCCCAAAGCTATTTCGTTTGCTCGTATAACTGCTCTAAGATAAACAACAAAATGCAGGGGCAGATGGCAAAATGATGTAGGAATATTCCGCGCGAAGAGAAAGTACAATGCGCACACACGAGGCACTGTTATGCTCTCCCTTCCGGGCAGATGGAAATTTGGTCGTGACGCGAATAATGCATGTTGAAACCAATTCGCACGAATTGAAGATCCGTATGGCTTGTTTATACTAACGCTTATTCCGAGTGACTGTGCTCTGGCGAAAAGGCAAAAGGAATTCGGCCATACTGATTACGCGTAGCGCATTTCTACCCGCGGGCGGGAGAGCTTATTACTTGTATAGATTGTTTTTAATTTATCATACTACGCTAAAAAGCCAATGTTTACTTGACCATTTGCAAAATGCATTTATTTTGGAATATTAAAATATACTTATTTGGATCGAAATTCTGGCTTAATGGAAAGCCAATGAATATATATAATTAATAGTCACATATGTAGGAATTGTACCGGCACACGTGGATGTAATAATACATGCGCATTCCCATGGAAATGGTATTAAATTATGGAAAAATCATTACATCGAATAGCCAGTATATACTCTGTCATTAGGTAAGCGAAGCAAATTAGCTCCTTTGTCATGCACAAAAGCCACTTCCAACAATGAAAGTCGCCGCGTGGTTTTACGCGGACGTGCGTGCACGCTGACGAAAATAAAACACACAGGCGCGCGCACAAGGGGCATAGAACGGGAAGAGCTTAATTTTACGAGATTTCCGATAACGGTCAAGAGGGCATGTTGAATTTACGGTCCTTGTTGCGCCGCCGCACGTACAGTCTCTCTCTCTCTCTCTCTCTCTCTCGCTCTCCACTCTCCTCTCTCCCTTCTATGCCGCTGGTTCAAGTGAAAGTTGACCAATAAACAACGAGCTCGTGCGCGCGGCTAAAGTGGGCAGCAACGTCGGGAGCAAAAATCAAGCGCTGGCGACGTCACGTGGTGGAGAAAAGCTGGCGGCAACTTATTAAAAGGCGCCCCCAGTCCTGGCGACGTGAGCAACAGCCTTTCACGTGCCTGATCCAACGCTGGATATTTCGCAAGATATTTCACGCGTAATTGGACATGTTCGTAATTTGATTTATAAAGGTTGGTACGTCGTAGCCAGTCGCGAGCGATCAAATTGCGACGTTTCTGCTCCTGCGTACATGATCACTTCATTTTATTTGGAAAGGCCCGAATGTGTAATTCATTAAACGCCCATGTCTTCGTTTTATATTATCGCAATATTTTTTGTTATTGTTCCGTGAATCGAGCAACATCACGATAACATTTCCGTAAAAAGAACTCAGCTCTCCAACCCCCTTGATAAAATACGCCGGAGCGTAGAAGATATGGCGTAACTCGGTAAAACTCGGAATTTCATATGTACGCTCGTACGTGACGACGCCGCTCTACGAGCTCGAATTTTTCATGTCGCTCGTGCAAAGAAGAGAGAAAAAAATAAGAGAGAACGACAGTTTTCTTCTACGATATTTTTTTTCCAGAGCTCGCAAGGAGAGTAATGTTGCACACGTCGGTGATTATCTAGTTGTGCGTACGAGCTTGAAGGATCGTAAAATGGCTGTGAGGAGGGGGGAGGGGGCAGCTGTGGGAGCTCTCGCGCTCTCACTCTTTGCCGATAAAACAAAAGTGGCCGGTAGTAAAGATTGAAGGGACACGTAGCAGGCGCGCGAGCGTAACTTGAGGACGACTTCCCGATATGAAATGTCGATGCTTGAGCTTCTATTAAGAGCCAAGCGATAAAACGCCCAACAAGGTTAGTTGATTAATCCGAGCTAAGAATCTAGGCTATACGACTCATCCAATACACTTGACACAAAGAATATGTATCGTTATAGAATGAGCACTGGATCTTTAGTACGAATGAATATTTAAAGAGATTAACAATATCGAGTGCCCAGCTAACCGATACACTGTATCTCTCTGCATTTTTTATAAGAGAAGATTTACTGGTATCCTGCTGCTGCGTGCAAATCAGTGAAATTTCATCCTCTTCTCCCGGAAAACTACATTCGAGGCGTTGAATAAAAAAACAGAGAAAGAACGGAGAAGCAGAAGAGAGATAGAAAGGAGCCTCGGCACAACAAGCAAATATTTCAACATCCTCGGAAGTACGACATGAGCAAAGCGTACAGCCACTACAAATATACCGAGAATTCGGCACGAATTCACTCGGGCGCACGTACGACTCGGGGTTGCGCACACATGCACATGCGTAAATCTGCCATAGCAGCGGGCTAAAGCAAAAGTTGCAAGCGCGTCAAAATCAGAGACGGTCGAAAAAATAGAAGCAAACGGCGTTTTTTTACCCTTTCTCTTTCTCTCTCTCTCTCTCTCTCTCTCGCTCTCCGTACATGCATAGGTGTTTCAGTCGAAAAAGTACGAGGCTCATCGCGGGAGAGTGCATCGACATCAAATATTTACCCGAGCTGGAAAGAAATAGAGAGAGAGAGAGAGAGAGAGAGAGAAAGAGAGAGAGGAGTCGCTAGATCTCTACAGGATTCATGAGGTTGCGCGAGAGCGCAACGTAAAAATACGCAAGTGGCAGAGAGAGAGAGAGAGAGAGAGAGAGAGAGAGAGAAAGTAGTGAAAGGCGTTGACACGGCCGATCGGATGGCATCGTCGCATGAAAAATTCAGAGCAGCCAACGCATAGGCAAACGAATTAAGAGTGCGCCCCCATGTGATCGATGCTGTGCGTGCTGCTATGTGCACGGGAGACCGAGGCTTTAGCTTGCTGCTGATGCTGTTCAGGAATGGGGTCGAGGAATTCGAAGGGGAAACGGGGTCGTGATTTTTCCAACGATACTTCGCGCTCTGCATCCTGATTGAACGGTTTGTCGGAAAGAGGGGGGATAGCTGCTAAGCGCATTTTTTTCACGTTTCAAGGGAGAATTTCAGCCGCGCCATCGTTTATTCTTCTTTCAGATTTTCTTCAAGAGAATTAATTACTCCCAGCTGTGATATTCAGACACGTTATTGATTCATTCTATTTATTGATGAGACGGTCGAGATAATACTACGTGTCTCACAGAAAATTACTCTTGGTAAGCATTATATTTCGGCAAGCAGGGGCAATATCGATGATGCCATCCGTCAAAATTAGTCACAATGCGACAGCGAGCATCATATCAGCGCGTATCTTTATAACTAAAGCTCACGGGAATAAACTACAGGTGGCTCGTTACGTACGCATAGGGCGTCGACAAAAAAATTGTCTGGCAGAAGCCATTAAATGAGCTTGTTGATTGATCGGATCTTCATAAAAACAAAAAGGCTCTTTGCTCAATCGTAAAATTATGCATCAATAAAAATGAGATGGTTTGTTTAGGAGTAACGCTTGTAAGCGGATCTCCTGAGAGTGAACAATTACCTATGTAATATATAGCTCGATGGTAATACCAAAGCCAAAAGTACATAATCAATCAATCGATTTACATGCTCAAAAGTCATGAAAACGTAATACGAGTACATGTTCCAATTATCATCAACGAGTAAATTTATACTGACTCGTGGGATGAGAAATTCTGTAACGATATAAAGTATCGAATTTCTACGAGTAAAAAGCCAACGATAATTAGCTATTAAAATATATTACAGTGAAATATTCTTGTCCGTTAAACTAAAAAACAAGTTTATTTCGAGGACAGTCCAGACAAAATGGAGACCACATGCAACCTTACATGCTGGCGTAACCACAAGAAAGAAGCGTAGTAAAAATGAAATCAACCTTGAGAAAGAAAAAGAGATTGCAGGTAGCCTCGAGAGGGCGGTCACTACTGATGCTCGACACGCATCTTTTGACAAGTCGTGCACCAATGAAAACTCGTTTCCGACCACGCGTAAATTACGATACCTCGTTACCCGCCTTCCTTCTTTCCTTTCTCTCGACTTCTCTTTTTCTTTCTTGTTTTTTTTTTCTGTCGGTGAGTACGTGCCTGTTACACGTAACAGCAACGCTGTAAGAAGTGAAATATTATTTTCGTATTTTTGCAATTGTTATTTTCTCTGCAGTTATATTGTCGCTAAATTTTTTGTACATAGCGTAAAGTCACTCATGGTCGTATTCTAATGAAACACGGCAAACATTTTTATTCTGCTATGCCACTCATGAAATTGAATTGGAAAACTAATATAAAAGTTGAACGCAGAACATTATTTGGAGCACACGATGCGTAATTTTAGCGTTAACGACGAAAAAAATTCAGTCTTGTGTAATGACATAACGATACAATGAATTGAAAATTTGAATTTAAAATGGCTGGTTAGACAATTAATAATGAATAAAGAGTTAGATTTATTTCGAAAGTAATAGATTTTTATAGAAATCGCATTCTTTTTACATTTCCAGTTTAAAAAAAATTGGTCAGATTTAATGTAATAACGAATATTTAAAAATCGAAATATGCTAACTTTCGCCAATTTTATTATTTTTCAATTACGAATAGTATATTGAAGGAAGAATATGTTTTCAAACTACTGCTTCATTTTGCGTATGAAAACTAACGGAAAACTCAATGTCTCCACTTATACATGATAAGACCCCAGCCCTGCTTCATCACTATAGAACCCCTAAGAAACTTTAAACACGAAAATAAACCATCTCCTTCCTCCACTTCCCTCTCTCTCTCTCAATTTCTCGCAAGCACAGCATGAAATCATTCAGATTGGCGGCGGCGAAATCCATCAGCTTGAGCTAAATCCAGCATCGACGCGAGGTGAACATACACAGATGAACGCGTGTGCAAGCCACAAACACACGAAAGTCGACGGCGTAAAACGGCGTGTACGACACTGATTAGAATCGTGCTCGCCATGAAATCCGCTTGGGAAGCGTGTGGCCCACGCTTCACGAGGATGAGCCTCTGCATGTACGCCCTGAGTAAACGCGCTTCGCTTATTGCCACTCGATCCACTCTCTCTCTCTCTCTCTCTTTCTTTCTGTTTACGCGTGCCTTCTTTCTCGAGTCTTCTTCCTTGTCGTTAGCGAAGCTCTCTTGATTGTGTTTGCCGTCAGATGAGTCTGTTTCGAGTGAGCGTTGATGTTCACCTCTTGGCATTCAGAGAAACCTTTCTATTAAGTTTTCATTCGATTTTGAGAGTTTCCTTCTTGTATTTCATTGCTTTCACGAATCGTTACTGATAAAGGGGTGAGGATAGGTGGAAATAATTTTCTTATTTTGAAGTCTCGGCGAGTTTTATTGAAATGAGCGGAAAGGAAAATTAACTTTTAAAAATCCAAACTGGTAAACCGAGACAAAATAAAAAACCTCAAACAGTGAGGGAAAATGCTGCTATTGTGCAAAAAATCTCACGAATTAACAACGTTACAATGAAAGGCAACTACTCTAAGATAATTAAAAGCGTGCGAGCTGACAATTTTAAGCTGTTTTCTTGACAGACCTTGAAGCCACATTCCTCCTTCATTACGCCGAATTTTCCCCCTCCTAAGGTCTTGTCATCACTGCCGTAACGTTGGGCCTTCGGCACACGCATCCCTTTCGAACCCTCGCGCGATAACTCCGGGCTCTCGCATTTCGATAGCCTCGCGTTGATATCTCGAAAACTCTGCCGCTCACCTTCCACCTGCCAACTCACCGGCTTTAGCCTCTGCACCAACTCTATCCGTGAAGTGACCCACAAAACCCGGAAGCCATGTGCTTTCCAAGGGGTGAAATAGCCTCCGAGATAACTCAGAGCTGATTCTTGGTGATACGGACACGACATCACGTAATGCGTTCGTGCACGTCAATGGATCGGGTAAAAGGGGAGGCGAGAGACAAGCGGTGTAATCGAGCTAACCTCAACGGCGCGACTCTATGAACCGCCGCTATTTCATAATCTCAATCGAAGCTAATCGCACGTGCATCCGTCCTCTCCTTATATTAATACAAATATATAGCACGCAGATCTTATCTAGTCTCAAAAATCTTATTTCTAAATTGCATATCATCAAACTTATTTTCTAAGTCTTAAAATCATTCAAGCAACGGATGATAATTTCGAGAGCGGGTTCTCTTATTACCCGAACGTGCCTACAACGAATTTTATTTAACTCTTTTTTTTTTACTGACAGTCTTAGAAAAGGTTCCGAGGACATAAACACGTGACTATAACGATGCCGGATTGAACTTCTGAGGCACGCATGTGTCACAGCTCATTTTCCCGAAACTTCAGTTAACGGCTCCCCTCGACGCAACACTACTTGTCGATGGCTCAAATCCATACAAATATTTTTATTATCCGGCTCAATGCACTCTCGTTTTTCCAGCAATTACGACTCGAGCTCCGCTATTTTCTTTTCCTATCAACTCAAAACGAAATGAATTAAAGATTTTTTTTTCTGCGTTTCCAACAGTTACATTTATTTACATGCTATTTTATTGATGTTCCTCAATATAAAGTTCCACGTACAATATATTCCATTGACGGTCGATGAAAGAGAAATAAATGAAAAAAGTTCGTGTAGAATAATTGAGCTGAGACGATAACGAAATAACGGAATAACGATTTCGTAAATTACAATTCAATCGAAAGGTACAGGTGGAAAATAAATTATATTTTTTATGCTTTTTTTACGAATAAAGGCAACACGAGTACAAGCATACTCAACGAACGCGCGTTTCCTTTGTTGAACAGTCAATTATTATAAACTGAACAGTCAATTATTATAAACTGAAAAAAAAGCTCGTGTACAAAAAATACACGACCACACACAAAACCGTTTCAACGCGGCACAGCGCTCGTGCTCATTTTTTTTTGTTCAATCGCGCAATTAATTTCCAGCCAGTCACTTCAAATGCATGCCGATCGATACGATACCACACCGTTCTGGTGCTATTTTTTTTTAGCCTTGGCGTTCTCACAATAGACATCTTAGCCACTTTCGAATGAATATTTGCGACGCTGGTAATACAATAACTATTATGCGAATTCATTTCAGCTTAAACTGTCAAGTTTTCATTAACCGTCTTTGATGCAGTGATATAAATTGGTAATCCAACGTGCAGGTTCGTTCTAGTTTATTTTAAACCGCTCGTTAATCAGTCTGAATAAATCATGACAATGGCATCATAGCGGCAGTGGTCGCGCTTCAATTTCATAGTTGATGATCGCTCGGATTATTTATGATCGCGCAATGAATCATTGATTCTCGAGTTGCAAACAAAAAGGTATAGCTCCGATAGAAGCACAAAGTAAAAGATTCACTTTAATACCCGATAAAAGATAGGGGGAGGCCAAGCAAAAAAGGGAAACGAGCCGCATAAAATCTAAAGTTACGGTGCGAGTTTTAAAAAGCCTCGGTCGCGAACTTGAGCGAAGGAGTGCGAGAGAGAAAGAAAATAGTGATGTGTTAAGTACGGCCACTGGCGGCGATTGTTATCTGGTTGTAAAGGAAAAGCGCAGTGAAAAACGAGCATTCGAAGCTGACACGTTGGAAGACCAGAAGAAAAGAAAAAGAAGAAGAAAGTTCGTTTTCATTTTTTTTTCTTTTTGCCTTTTTCTTTTTTCGGTTCCCTAGGTGTCTCCGTGACAACGTTAAAACGCGTTCGCGAATCGCTTGCCGTGTTGGCGCAGCTACCGTGCGCGCAAGTCTTTCATCGCATCGACTGCAGCACGACTTTCGGATAAACACTCCAGAACAATTAGTCTCTCGGTATAGTCTCACAATTGGAGATAGCGCTTGCTTGAAAAAGCAACGGAGAAACAAGTCAGCCAAGACGCAGCTCGTTGCGTTTTAATCTCGATCTTTTAATCCCTTCTTAATATCTGAAGAGGCAAATGCTCCCCCTCCTTCTTTATCTTACTCTGCCTGCTCTTAATTCATCCGAAGAGTCAGCCATTCCCCAAGCGAGTTTCGTTTATTATTCCTAGCTAAAGTAGCGCACTTCGTCTTTATTACAGCTGGAGTTGGCAAATAATAACAAGTCTGCGCGTTTATTATGACTCAGAGAAGCGCGCGTTCGCTCGCTCGCGTGACACGCGGCTAAGGCGCAGGGAGGGGGCGCATTTTCAAATTAGGATTCTGCTCTCGACGAGTATGAGTTCTCTACTCTCGCTCTGCACGCGCGCGTAGCCAACTGCCGTATACAGATCCTATTTGCAAGCTTCAATTCTCGTGCCGCTGCTGTGTGCGTATAATCTAGAAGTGGGTAAAGCGCCAAGAAGGTATCAGCTGCGCGTATGTATTTACACTCTCTCCCTTTTTCAGCCGACTATCAACATGTGCAAAGCCTTACAAGGTTGGTTCGTTTCACTTTTTCGCGTTTTTATCTGCAAATATCTCATAATTAACTCTCCCGTCTACGGCAAATATTATAATTTTATTCCACTAAGAAAGGTTTAATTTAAACAAAATAGAAAAGTGAGCAAAGTTGAATCGTCGTCCGTTAGGAGTGCAGGGAAAGTAGGTTAGGCCAGGCAGCGAGACTCGTAAAACTTGGCTCTCTTTCTCGCTCTTTCATTTTTCGCGTAGTGTACATAAGTCAGCGTTTTGTCGGCGCGTCTTTTCGCGATCCCTTTGTCTCGTGGGCGCGGCGCGAACGAACTGCTGCTACCTACTGCTCGTTCGCTCGCTCACTCGCTTGTTTGCTTGCTTGCTTGCTTGCTTGCTTGCGCCTCCTTCCTTTTCTCGGTCATCCCTTCGGGCGGCCAAAACGAGGAAAGTTCTGCTCGCGTTCGCTCGCTCGCGGGAACTTTTGGAATTTACAGCTAGGCGGAATTCCCAACTAGCAGCTCTTAACAAAAGTCCGTTGAAAATAACGAGGCGCCGGCGCGTATATTGGATCGAGTCTGCCTACTGCATTTTCGTGTGTTTTGGCTAGAGGAGGAAGGTGTTGCTGAGAAAACGAGAGGGGGGGGGGGGAGAGGAGGAGTGCGCTGGCGCACGACTTTGCACACGGCACAAGAACGAGAAAGAGCGAAAGAGAGCCGTGTTAATGCTGGTCACGTCCGTGCGACTGCGCGGGGGGTGCCGAGGATCGAGAGCGCACGGCTATAAAATAAAAGAGAAATAGGAGAAGGAGAGACTAGCAGATAAAACTAAAGAGCCTGGCAAATAAAATTGCCAACCAGACAGATGATAAATAATGGATGAATATGCAAAATGCAGAAGAAAAAAAGAAGAATACACAGAATCACTCGCTAAACGCCGCATTTTCTCCTCTGTTGATATTCCAATAACTTGCTCGTACACGAGCTCACCAAAAAGACAGCTTTAGCGAACTGGCTAGGGTCGAGAATGTCTGATATGCCGTGAGCAATTGCACGCTTTCGAGTTCAGTTCTTCTCCTGGGGCATGTCAAATAATATAAAACACTAAATTCGTGAAAAGCGTAGCTATGCCCATAAAGAAAAACGCCTTTCGGTTTTTCAATTTTTTCTTATCTGCCCTTGCTTAATTCGAGAACTGCTATCTTATGGAAATCTTATCTTCAACAAGAGCGCGCGCGTTTTATCGCACACACGTTTAGCAAAGTTCAGCGCGGACCGGATATAAAATTTTCGAGCCATTATAACTTGCCTTTTCACAGACTAGGTAATCAGAAACACGTTCGCGGCTTTTGACGCGCTTCCATCCCTCGGTTTGTTAGACTACCGCTCCCTGACTCTGAAGAGTAAGTTTCAGTGCAGGTGACTAGAAGATTGAGATTTTCTTTTTCTGCGCGCGAATCTTCTTTTAATATTTCCAAGTTTTCATGAACCAGGAGCTAAATTAATACGAAGCTTCAGGTCATATCATCTCTTCGTAATAAAGCATGTATGTCAACTTTTTCAAGTTAGAGAGGAGTTTAAAAATATATATATAAGACAACTTATTACAACTTTATTAATAAAATAATGCCTGAATTTTGCTTGACTAAACAATCATGATCATTATGAACGACGGCAGTAATAATGCCACCGGCGTGTGCTATATGACAATCAACGAGCTAACAATCATCAAGCTTACAGTGGACCGTTAAAACATTGACACAGTAAATGTAGGTAGAAAGAAACTGGCTAACAATCGCAGAGAGCATTTGTCTACCGTCATCGTTGAAAATCAAATTTGAAGCAAAGAGAGAGAAAGGAGAGAGAGAGAGAGAGAGAGAGAGAGAGAGAGAGAGAGAGAGAGAAGAGAGAAAACGTGCGATTTCACACATGGTATAATTCGCTCGTTAGTCGTACGCGCCACCGAAATTCCAGGGGCGGAGCCTAACGACAGCTATTTATCTAGTCGTACGTCTTTATCTTACTCGTCGCTCAATTTATTTTCGGTCCCTTCTCTCTGTTTTTTACGGCTAATCCGTTGTTTCAAGGCGAGTAAACCACTAAATCGTTGCATTGTTTGCTCGGAATTTTCATAGACATTGAATAAAAATGCCCAGCAATAACAGGGTATAACATTTGAGGTTTTTTGAATGGAACACTATCGATTTCTCTCTCTCTCTCTCTCTCTCTCTCTCTCTCAGCCTATTCTATTACTCAAAGTGTATCCATTTGCGATAAGCTCTGACAACAAAGGGCGGACCAGTCGAAACCAACGCGAATACGATTATTCATACTTCAATTAGCTCGTTCAAGAGCGCTAGTGTTTGCAAACCGCTTTATAACGACGTTATTGTTTCTTCGAGTAGGAAAACATAAATGTTACCGATGCGCCACGTTCCAATGAAAACAAGCGAATTTTTTGCAGAAACACGCGCAGAGAAAACAAATTGACGTCGATCAAATGAAAACATTCGACGTAGGTGGGCTACATCGATGAAATCCTTTATATCCCACAGCGGAGGTTTGTTTTTGATACACCATGCGTTACGTCAAAGCAAGCCTTATTCTCGAAATACACACACACACACATACATATACACGCACATACTGCACTAAAGCGGAACCAGGAAGAGAACGAGGGCGTAACTCGACGGATTTTATCAGCAGAAAAAGCGAATGAAACCGCGAGTCCTTTTCAATGGTTCAATGGTTGGAAAGGAACATGAACTATGGCGTGAGTGAACGCTCCTTTCAAGCAAAATTACTCGGCGCAGTTTAGTCCAATCCCCGGAAAATATGTGGTTATCGCCAGTGCGCGGCTTTCTTTTCCCTCTCGGAGCTCTTCGAAGCACCTCCGCGATCTTTATCGAAAGCGGATCTACTCGTGCCGCAATAATTGACCGGTTGACCGCGATATTTCCAATGGTCAATCGGCACCAAGTGAAAATTACAGAGACTTTGCCCTAGCTCTCGCAGCTTTCGCGCGCGCGAGTGTCTAATTTGATGGATTCTTGTAATTTCTCTCTCGTTACACTCCTCTTGCACTTTGTCACTGCGACAACGTGGGAACAAGTTTTCTCCTCCATTAGCCGTCAATTTAATAATTCATACTGAATTTGCAACAGTCTTAGAAAGAAGTAAGCTTCGCGTCCGTTAAATTAACTCTGTAGTTTGATTTTTCACTCGTGACTGTACCAATAAAAAAGGGATCGATCAGACTTACCCTCCTGTTCTCTCTCTCTTTCTTTTTCTCTTTCAGGTAGCCACTGAGAGCATGTCTAACATCTCTGCGTTACCAAAATCATCTGTGATCTATAGGCCACGCGATGTTTCTGCCTCTACCTATACTATTAATATCCTGAGGTTCTAGGTCGTTAGTTAAGTTATAACTTCCCTGCAACCTTCGATGCTGTTTATTGTTCGCGCTTTACCTCTAAGCTTTAGCCTAGTCTCTCTATAATTTTCGCACTAGTGAGTATTGATTACGATATAGGCTGCGATATAATCGTTTCATTACTGTTATCACCTACATTATTGACGTTTATGTCTCAATTGCTTTTTTCAATATTTTTAGTTTTGCCACATTTTGTAATTCAAATAGCGCTACATGTTATTTTATTCAATGATTTACATTCTATAGCTTATTGAGCGACTTAATGTTTCTTTCTCTCACCCTCTGTCTTCCTACGAAAATCAGCAAAATAACGTTAAACTCACGAATTGAAGATGTATATTTTGAATTCATTATCTTGGCGAACATCTAATTTCACGAATTCCCAACGAGTCGAGCTTTTCATTCGTTGAATATTCTCCTGGCTCCTGGCTCGAAAAAAAATCCTGCGCACTAAGTTCGGACGGAAAAAAGAAAAGAAAATGAAAACTACACGCGAGTTTATATAAGCACGTACACACACACGCGCGCGCACACTCACACAGACACACACATTTATACATAAATATACAAGAATTGGAGGCTGCCGTTAATTTTCACATGCACTCACGAAAGTTTCATAAGCTCGGTAGAAGAGGGAGACAGAAAGAGAGATAGAGAAATGGTGTAATTCATACACGCGAAAAAATCAGCGCGCGTGTATACTGTCGAAGTTTACGATGCTGTGGCTGCAGAAGCCGTTATTACAGCAACAAAAGCCCCGAGATTTTGGGTTTTGGCAGCAGCAGCAACAGCGGCAGCAGCAGCAGCAGCAGCAGCGGCGGCGCCGGTGGTTCCCCTGGATTAGCTCGGGAGCGTCGGTAATAATAATAATGAGGCCGAGGGGAGAAAATAATTCCGAGAGCAAGTTGCGTGAGCTCACGTTCGCGCTCTCGCGAGCCAACAGAGGAGATGATAAACCGCTGCTTTCTCACGCGAAACTTCGGCAGTTTTCGAGAGTACGAGAGAGAGAGAGAGAGAGAGAGAGAGGGAACGGGAAAAAAGGGAGCGCACCACTTAGCTTCGATTCCACTCCCTCGTAGATAGCTGTCTGTTTACGCCGAGATGAAAATTTCACTTGGCAAGCCGCTAATATCTAGGTCGTCTAGGCAAAACGAGAACATTCGGCGAAATGCAAATGTCTTTCTGCTACCTCGCGCTCGCGCTGTTCAACGATACTCGAGCTACTTGGCTATGCCGAATGTGGGTTACCGAGCTTTAAGCTTTCGTTTAATTTGCATCGTTCTGCGATGCGCGGCTCGCACTGGACTAAACTTTCTTTTTTCTTTTTCTTTTTCCGTTACACTTTTTCATGTTCGTATTTGCCTTAATCGTCGGAACCTCGTTCAGTTTTTAATGATAAACTTCGCGACCGCGATAATGAAAATTTCATATAATTTACACGTGACCTCATTCGAACTACATATCTGATGGCATTCCGACACGTTCTATAAAATAAACACATCGTTAGATCTAATCCAAATTTAATCGATCCCATTTTCCACAAATTTCGCATTAGTAGCCTCCGGTCCACATAAACATCGATCTAAACGATTGACTTTCAGATTTTGCAACAATGTTTCCGATAAAAGAATAACTGAATCAAAGCTCGTTTCCACAAAAACGCTGGAATGTGCGCTTATCGTTCGCAGGGCAACTAAAAAGCAGGTCAGTCGAGATATATACAAATGAAAGTAACTAGCGTACTTCAACTTGGCACTTTCGCGGATTCCTTCGAAATATAAGTACTCGAAAACTTCTCTATCAACTCTCCTCGAAAAAAATATAAGTTATCTTCTTGTTCTTCTTTTTTTCGATTAAATTTCCTCGTCTCTACTCCGCTGTCTGGTGGTCATCTCCACGGAAATAAGTCATAATCACACCCTCTACGAAAATAACACTAACGACTTGTATAAAAGCAAATAGAAAAGCGTGACGAGAACCATCAGCGCAAATTAATCATCGAAAAGCAAGCTTTGAGGGAGTGTAGCCCGAATACACACGGAAACAAGAGAGGGAGGCGCAAGTTACAAGCGAACTCGGCACACTCAATTACGAGAGATCCAAGAAAGTCATTATGTATAACCGCCGTTGTTTCGGATCTGCCTTTGCGCAATGGAATGCACACAGAGCCCGTGCGCCCGCAAAAGCTTCCGTAAGCTCTGTATCTCTCGTTCAACTCGTACAAATGCGAGGCATTGCCGTGTGTGTCTTATACGGTAACGTCAATTGTGGGGCGTTGATTGCTGCCGCTGTTGCTGCTGCTGGCCAATGGGGAACCGACGTCGTCTCCTTGTCTGAGGTAACCTGGCTACACACGTAATTAAACACGTTTGTGTATATTTGCCGAGACGATTACGCAGCCGCACATATTCATACCCAAACCACCCTCCTTGCCGCAGCGAGCAAGCGCCTTGTACTCTACTCTACGCAGCGAGAGCCTGTTAGCTTCTATTTTCGTTTGTGCTTCACTCCAGCTACATCGCATCTGCATTGGCCATTCTCTTAGCAGTATCTCGCGTGTATTTTAAAGTTTAGCTACACAGCTCCATTTTCATCAAATGTATTGATGCAAAAGGACGCAACATGGCAGTATTTGGAACGTAGGAAATACGATCTCCATCCTTCGCTAACTTTTAATCAATTAATCTTTCTAGATATAGACTTTTAGGAAAGTCTCGCTCTTCTACTTCAATATCGACAAGACATTTGTCTCATGCCGTTATATTCCATTGCATGCAACTCTCCCGAACGTACATATTTTATGCACACAACGATAAAAAATGTTTGGCTCCCAAATAAACCGGACGAGATGAATTCATCGGGAGCGTAAATTAATGAAGAGAGTAGCGTATCAATTTGAGCGGCGCGCAAGATATACCTAACAAGATACGGATCGACGCCAGTCAGCAGTTTACGCGTGTGTGTCTGCGTTAGCGTACTTGTCGTATGTGGCTTCCCGGCGATCCATATTGGCGGCTTAAGGTGTCGTTGCCTCGTCGCGTCCACAGGCAAGTAACTCGTCAGCGTCGCCGTAGTTGTGATCAAGCGAGGCACCGATCAGCGCAGCGGCCGAACTAACTAAACATTAAATCAGCTATTCCACTTCATCGTCAAAACCGATTAGCCTACTTTACATGATGCCTCGCGCGATCAAAGCATCAAAGTCAGCATAAAGCAACTTGAATCCGATTCTCGCGTGCATTAATTATCCGCTAGTTTTGACCCTTTGTGCGGTTGGCACGCGGTTAACGCAGTCTCTGTTTATGTGCGTTTCTGCGTGCAAGAGGGTCTCTCTCTCTCTCTCTCTCTCTCTCTCTCTCTCTCTCTGTTTGTGCCTTGCACTCACCTTGGTGTACATACTGATTGGCGATTCCCCTTTGCTACATGACTTTCTACACCTTGCTGACGTCGCCGCTGCTGTCTCGTGCTGATCTCGTTGCCTTATTGATACAAGCGCGCGCGAACATGCTGCACTACACGCGTCGCTTAATTACTCGTCCTCCCATTGACGTTGTTGTTGCGTTGTTCAATAGGCCAACTCTGGACTGCAGTCACGCTTGTCTTCGAGAGTCTGCCTGGATGCGTGGGCTGCTTGCCCGCTCTTGATTATCCGAAGCACTCATTCTTTCTCTCTTTCTCTCTATTCATGTGATATGCATTGTCCTATTGGTATATAGAGTAACAGATCAGCCTCGATATGTTTAATCACTCTACTGGGGAACAATACCATAATTATCAGGAAATGTAGGTAATCGATATATATCCAAACCAAACGATATACATCTTCCATTGAGCAAACAATTGACTTTTGAACGCATAATCATTGGCTCGACTAAATCAGATTTATGGAATAATCGAGTACTGTAGTTACGGCCAATTTGATTAAAACGATTCGCACAGTCAATGCGCAACTATGTGCACAATGAAGCACCCTATTAGCATTTGAAAATCATCTAAATAAATCCTCCCCACTAAAGACGTTTTCTATGTAAACAGTCGACCAGTGAAAAAAGTTCTTTTTGTTATTCTCTTTATCGCTCTCCTTTCCTTGAGAGATTCTTCACGTGCGATAAGCATATTCCTCGATTCGTTCGTGACTAAACTTTTCTTTTTTGTTTTGCCTTTCTTTTTCCATTGCTGTTTATGTTATATTCGACCCCGATGATACAATACAACTTTTCGTTGACGTAAAGCTTGACTTCGAGTAAACGATGCCCTAATAGCACTTTTGCCTTTTTCGACTTATTTACATTGGATTTCATTGAATTATTCATGAAAAGCTTATCTAATTACCCACTTTGATGAGAATCAGTCTGACGAAAAGAAACTTTACCTCGTAAAACGAATTCATACAAATATTTGTTTTCTCTTTTGTTTTTGTTTCTATGAAGCGATAAGCGAAGTCGACTGTATTTATAAAATTGGTTAGATAAATGAACTGAAATAAAATTGCATACGTTTGAAAACATTAAATGATGTTTTTCATCAAGAGGCTTTCAAATTCAAAATGTCAATCTGTAAACGCTTTTACATATGAAAATATAAGCTTTTAAATAATTGTCAATATCCTTCAAATAGTCTCGCTGAACGGGGACGTAAATTTTTTTTCAAATATGTTCAAATCGGCAAGTCATATATTTGATCCTTTTCGTTTTATTCGTTTTATATTTATGTTATAAATATAACTAGAAACACAACAGCAACATTGAATATTGTAGATGACAGCGTGAAATCGAAGCTCTTGAAGCTGGAACTGCGGTCAAGATAGAATGGAATCTTGACGAATATACCAAACAGCCAATCCAAGAGGTTGATAATAGCAGATTAAATGCTATAATAAGTCGAATTAAAAATGGGAAAAGTCTCTGCCGCAGTGGGATACCCTCGTAAAGCAAGTCGCGCGCATTCAAGTTAATTAGGCATTCGCGATCGAATAATTGATATAAGTAGCTAGGAGAGAGGTAAGAGCCGGGAGAGGAGCGAAAGAAGCCGATGCAATTATCGTTATTATTCCCGCTGTTCATTCAAAAGAGCCGGCTGCGGGGCCGCCGTGAGCGACGTCGTTATCCTATTGAGCTCGTATATATATATATATATATATATATATATATAAGAAGTGGCCCGTGAGGAGGGAGACATATACATCCTGTCGTGTTCCAGTGTACGCAGATAAGAAGTGGCTGCTGAGGCAGCTTTGTGCGAGTGCACTCCTCCACACACTGATATTCATACGACGCAGTAGCAGCTGTTGATCCCTCTCTCGATCTCCATTTATATCGCGTGGCACTTATATAGACTGACTCTTCTTGTTCGCTCTATTTTCAGATTGGGAGCTTGTTTTTCTCTTACTGAGCCTTTCCTCGCAGGATATTCCTTTCCGTTTTCTTTGACGTGATTTGTCGTTTAGCTCTCGGAGGGAAGGGGAATGAGCTTCCAACGACTGACAACTGAAACGAAATGTATTTCTTTTATTTCGTTTATTTTCTTTTTTGATAGGAGATTAATAAGAAAAAAGGTTTTGTCATATTTATATTCATTAATATTGCTTGATACTATTATCACGCGAGACAGGCTATTAATCTACCCAAATTGCCGTATAGTCCCAAAATGCTTCATATATTTATTGAAATATCGAATGAGTTAATGAATGATCCTAGGAGGTAGGCGGCGAATGAAACGTTGATTATTCTATCTACCGTAAAGATTATTAGGATACTCGCTAGTAGGCTAAAACAATTAACAACGTGGAAATCAGTCGAGAATAAGAAAAGTCCAGTGAGAGCTCGATACAAGCTGGATTAAGGTATTTAATAATAAAAGAGACGGAAAATTCTCTCGGAAGCTATGATAGCCTGCGGGCGCGCGCACAGAGCCAATCGAAGCTGTCACGGTGTCAGAGCCATAGCGTCAGTCAATTCTCCCACATTCGCCGTCGTCGTTGGACTTGGCTCGCACAAAAGCCCAATTACGCTCGTCCCACGCTCTTTGACTCTTGCTGCCCTGTACAGTATACTAATTCAAGTCCTCTGATGGGATCCTCTGTGTTGCAGACGGCGTATACGTCGGTGGCTCAAGGGCGTCGACCTGCTGCTTCTGCTACTGCTACTGCCGATAGCGACGACGAGAGCGGGCCGAGCCACTTTTCCGGACTTCACCACCTACAAGACACCAACCACCACGGAAATGGTCTACCAGAGGTTCGCCATCGAGCCATCGGATCAAACGGCCGTCATTGGGAGCAAAGTCACGCTACCCTGCAGGGTACTCAACCAGAAAGGCCCTATCCAGTGGACGAAGGACGATTTTGGCTTGGGCGCAGTCAGGAATCTCACGGGTTTCGATCGCTACGCCATGATCGGCAGTGACGAGGAAGGTGAGTTTCGAGTTTCGTATTATGCTTTTTTTGTCTAATTTGTCGCAGTCAAACACTTGTTAGTTTGTTTCGATTAGTTCAATAGCTAATGTAGCTAATATAGACGCCTCTTGAAAGATTCAACAATTCATCCGTGACGAGCTATTGATCAATGTCATTTTCGTTTGCTCTCCGATCATTAAGGCAACTAATGATGAAAAACAAATGCGCTCCTATTATTAACAAATTTTACCCAGTAACGTTATATGTATAGTACGTGAATTGAATTTTGAAAATTCAGTATGACGCGAGACAACGTGGCCTTGCATAGTAAAATAGTAGCTGAATCGATAGGCAAAAATGGCGAAGACAAGTAAGGCGACCGAAGAAACAGGAGCCAAATGTCTTTCTGATAACGCGTCGATGCATTTCGTTCATCGAGTAAGACCAGTTTTTAAACGTGTTACGCGCACACCACTGAGCCGTGTCATTTCCATTATTTTACGTTCTTTTTCTCTTTCTTTCATCCTTCTTATGAATACTTTAATCGCAGCGAGCTCACATTTACGACGGTATTGTAGTTTGGTCTCGCGGTTGCTTGATTATACGGCTGTACTTTATAATACCTCCGACTTTCTCTACCTCGACTATGCTGTAAAATCTCAGTCCCGCGACAGTCCGACTGTTTTGTTCTAATGGATTTCTCGCTCGGCAATTAAACTGATCGCGCGCTCGTTGCACGCTCAACCTACGTATAATAAAAAAAGTGCGGTATTTTTTTTTATTCTTGCCGAGGAAGGGAGGAGTCGGTAAAGAGTACAACCTTTCTGTTCAGTTAATAGTCAAAGTTTAATTGAGGAAAAAATGACGCGAATTTGTCGAGACGGGACCTTTCGTCGTAACATTTCCATCGACGCGCCAGCGGCGGCTCGCGTGACCGTCTATTTGAATAACTACGCAGTAAAAACATTCGTGGCTCCGCTTTCAAAGCACCACTCTGGTATTCCCTCTCTCTCGTTTCTTTTTTTCTCTGCACGTCCAACATGCGCGAAACGCAATAGCCTGTTATAAAAATCTACGCTAGCGCGTTTGAAAATATTTATCGCAAATATTTTGTTTCGCTCGGCTACAGGCTCGGTCAGAATAGAGATCAATCTACACATATATACATACATATCTGCGTGTATATATATATATATATACCGCTGAGTTTAACAAACGGAATCGGGTTAAATAAGTCCGGTGCTCCCTTGCCGAAAAGAAGAAAGCGCTTTCTCTCTCATATAATTCGAAATCTGGTTGGCGGCGCGGCGCAAGTTTAAATTAGTTTTGAAATGCGGCGCGCACGCCAGGTATAGTATAGTGTGGTCGCGTCGCGCCGCAGCCACTGCACTAGCGCAGAGCCGCACATAGCCGATCGATATGCACGCAGGTGTCCGCAAGACGCGCACTTTTGATTAACGAGCCCCGCGCGCGCAGCTCCTTCCACAACTTTGTTCGGCCTACTCGGCGAGAATCGAACTGCTGAGTATTCTGCACCCGCAGCAAGAGCACCTTCTTAGCTGACCAAGATCAGCTTGATGAGCAGTGAAATTTCTTGGAAAGTTAGTCGAGTTTCCTTTTTTTTAGAGTTGCGGCTCTACTTTTCTATTCTGCGCCACTGTACTTCGTTTTCTCCATTATATATCTAGGCCACATATCAACAGCCGTAATTAATAGCCAACTTGAGAGAATAATTACGATTTCTTGAATCGAATAACTGAAATATTAATAGAATTCGTTCTATCGTACACCTAAAATTAGTCGAATTTATCCACTTACAATTGATAAATAGAATTGCTTACTTATTAATCATACACATAAGTAACATCAATACATCACTGGCAATCAATCAGTCCAAGTAGATTAATAGTAAATACGACTTATTTATGTATGGCAAAGCAAGTAGAGAGAATAAGCTCGTCTGCTATGAAATGTCGGGGAAAATTTATGATGATGAAAAGCAAGCTTTCTGCGTGTCGATAAGCACTACTGACAGGGACAGAATACGAAAACTCGTAAAATTTGATCAATCAGTAAAAAATTCCTTGGAGTATTTTTCATCGCGCTACAACATTTGGTATGTTCATGATTAGCTAATCAAATGAAGTTAGCTCGTTGCGACAGGCTCAACAAGAGCAATCGCAATGCCGATTTGTATGACCAGAATTTTTTTCTTTTTTTGCAACTAGTTTCTTGATAAAGTTTTAGGTCAAAGAGACATGACAATATTGGTTATAACAAGTCTGCTTAATGAGTCTGTAAGTAGACATGAAAACTATAGTTTCCTTGCGGCACCGCGACATTGATCTCTGCCAGAGTTTTTACTTAAGAATGTTTTTGAAGATATAGATTTTCGTTCTATTTTCGGGAATCAGAGGCTTCTCATAACTATTGATAAATCGGCCGTCAGGTGGGCAAATCGTAAAAGATAGACGCGCGATAAATTATGTCGAGGAATGACGAAAAAGCCCAGAGGAGAGGCAAGATTTCGGGTTATGATTTAGACATAACTCACGAAGTATTAACTTTAAACTATAAATTAAAATGGCTCTTCCGGCGCAGGTTTCCTCTAACACTCGCACGAGCGAGTGGACGTAGAGCAGAGTTTGTATTCTCTTGCACAATAATGGCTTTTATCCTTGGGGCTAAGGAAGAAGGGGTAACTTGTACTAAACGCGAAGAGCTATGGGCAAAATGAACCTTGACAAAGTTTCACCACGATACGATAACCACTCTGCTATACGAAAATTTATATGACTTTCCGCTATAAATTCTCTCTCTCTCTCTCTTTGCTACATAAGATGAATCCTTGCATCGACTTAGTTTTGCGGTGGCTTCTTTTGTTGGTAAATTAACTTGCAGGAGAATCCGGAAAATCGTATGATGAAGTTATTTTCGTGATAATGTAACAATGGTACCGACACCACCACAAGCGTTGATAAATCGCGCGAGAAAGATACGATTTTCGAGCTTGCACGGTGCTTCCTAATCCGGCAATTAGTTTTTTACTTTCTTGCTTTTTTTCTTGGGCGCGACAAGCTTGTTACGGCAATGGCTCTTCCTTCCCGTTGGCTCCCTCTATAATACGTCTTTTGCAGCCCTCGCTCTCTTCTTCTGCCCGAGTACGTCGACGGCCGAGGCAGCAGCGTACATCCGTTAAGAACGTATTGCTCGCGCTTACGTCTCTGGAGGGGACGAACATGTGTGCGTGTGTGTGACCTTTACGAGGCTAGACTTGACTACCATAGCGGGCTATTACACTGAGAGAATTGCTATAATAAAATGTGCTATAGTTGCAGTAAAATTTACTACAAAACATAGTAATCGTAGGATATACTCAAGTCATAAAATTTATTAAACTTTTATCAATTTCTACTATAGCCATAATAATTTTTATATGAAAATATTGAAAAAGTTCATTATAACAAATAATAAGAATAATTATGCCACAATAGTTATAAACAGATGTAATAATGTATGTTAGAATACCTAGCAAATATTATTGTGCCTTGAAGACATTTTACGATGAACGTAGCAAAAATTACAACGGCCGGATTGAAGTCTAAACACGTGCTTCGAGACTTCAATTTGATAATTTGCAGGGGCCACGTTTATATGATTGTTCACTCAATCTTTATACTATATAACAAAATATCGGTCTGAATCATAATCAATAAATTGTAAAAATGCGTGCGGTCACAAGTGTGATACGCAATATACATGTGTATAGCTAATAACGATAATGTATCAATCAATCGTATACGCCCTACTCCAAAAAAAAAAATAATTTCAAGATTAAGGTGACTTATGTGCATTATGTAGATTATGTGCATAATAAAATTTACCGAACTAACCCCCTGTATTCTCTTCACGTAGCAATCAATATGGGTTCTAGTAAAATTTATTAGAATCTATAGCTACATAGAGAAATTTTCATTATTTTAATTTTGACAACGTTACACGGCAATTTTTACTACAGAGTATATATCACGATTACTATGTTTTGTAGTAATTTTACGATCAATTATGGCAAATTTTATAATATGAATTGTCTTTGTGTATTTTATGGTTGAATCAAATTTAATTAATTTTGCTTTTGACCTTGTGTTAACAAATTTTTTTTTATTCTTATGTGGCATACGCATATCATTTCGCATTGCATGGACTTGCAGCGATGGCGTGCCATAGTTACAATTTATTTGAGGACGCACGTATATCGCACGTATATTTACATAAGTCTTACAATTTTCTATGATGACTGTATCTTTCCATCCGTTTCGATATACGATAGACGTTTACGTGCGCAATTGTAAGTTGGCGTAGCCCCTATACTATTCCGACTTTGACGGCGGAATAAATAATAGCAGCGCGCGGGGCACACAGAGCGAAACCGCATGGGTAATTACCGTGGCGCGAGAGAGCGCTAAATTCTCAGCGCTTTGGTTGTATCACGCGAAAGCAATTATCGGAAATATTCGCGCGGTCTCTCTGTCTCTCTCTCTCTCTCTCTCTCGACGCGCCGCGCAAAACGAACTGCAAAATTTCTCGACACATTGCCTGTATTGCAGAAAAGCAAGAGCACAAAATGATGATAATAATAATGATAATACCGACGCGAGTGCTGCTGTTTTTATAAAAGCGAGATAAGAGGGTGAGATTTTGCGTGCACATAAGACCGGCTCGTTAATTATTTCGTGAATTCAGTGAGTTCATTAGTGTCGCGGGCATGCGCGTGAGCAACTTAAACCGATACTCTCTCGGTTCGCTACAGTGTGCACAGAGCCTAACCGATACTAATTTCAACGGCGAGTTATAGCTGCTATTACACGGTTACGCGTAATTCCCTGGCGCTTGCCCTCTTCCTTGACCCCCGTCCCCTCCGGCTACGTTATCGACGGCTTCTGATTTAGTATGGCAATAAACGAGACGTTAATTACAGCGACGTTTCTCTTATGCCAAACTTGCCTCGCAGGCACTACACCTCCAGAGCTTTAAGACTCGCTGCTGCTGCAAGCTCGCGCGAGCATTGTAATTCCAGTATGTTGGAGCAAGCAGCTCGTTACCTACTCATTTGGCTATGCTTATACTATGATTTTTAATTAGCAAACCTTCAACAAGCTTATAATTACTTCTTTACGGAGTCTTCTTTTTGAGTAATCATACCAACTTTGTTGGAAAAAATTAGATGGACGTATCTCGAAAATGCCTTTCACATCTGCACTGCTACATAAAGCTTGCAATGGGCTACAGTATCATGTTGAGTAATAAAAATTGTAGTTGTCGTATCGATAATAGATAGTAGCGTGGATAAGTTTAAACTAAAATATAGTCGCGACGAATGACAAATGAATTGTATTGCACTCGCCTCTGATTAGAATTGGAAGAAAAGCTTTTTATTCCGTCATCTAAGAAGAGAAAATGTTTACTTGAAAGAAACTTACAGCCGAATCGATCAGAGGCACTTTGATGTTTTTTTCTTTATCTTCTTAGAAAAGAGTGCATTTCAAGGTTAAAGATAAGTATCAAGGGGCTCACTTGAGCCTGACGATAATACTTGTAGTGAGGACGTTGGGTGGCCGTAAGTGAGGGTTAAGTGCGCTTCGGTTCTTACACGCCCAAGACGCGGTCAAAGTCGAGAATCAAGTACCAAGGCCTGATAGGCTTTAGTATAGAGCCGCGTCTTTTCATGCACGCAAAAGCTTCACAACCTCTGTGCGCTGCGCTCGATCTATTTTTATCTTACTCCTCAAAAAAGACAATTTTTTTTTCCCTCGCGTTTATGCACGTTTAATTAACAGCTGATTTTCGTGGAGCAGTTAGGTCGACGTTAACACGCCTTAAGCGCAGGCGAATTTCTATCAAAGGCGATCGGGACGTCGACCACGATAAAGGAAAATTAATTAAGGCAAAAGACTTTTTATTCTATGCGCAGGCTCGTTTGGCAGGCTTGATTAACATCTAGGCCCGGGCGAGGAAAATTATTATAGTGAAATAAGCTTTGCTTTCGTAACTCAAACATTATGAATAGGCTCCGCGCACGAGCACGATCAAAGGCCGTTTATTTTTTAAATTAATCGGGTACCGCGCTTCCAAACTTTTTCGAGACCCGCTAAAAGGTTATCCGTTCGATGCGAAAAACCGATCGCCGATGGCCTTTTCCTAGCAGCGTTCAATTCCTCAGCGTCTCTATGCAATGTACGTGCGGAAAGCTTGCCGAACAAGCACTTAATGAAAGCACTAATCATTTTCACAGTCGACCTAATTACCCAGATATCATTCTCGTTCGATAAGCAGCGGCGACGGTGGATGCGCGCCAGTCGACAATGGGCTTCATTTACGCGCGCATTAGCCTCGAGGCGATGACGCGAGACATGTAGTACAGGATATATATTTTGAGGGATACGAGAAAGAGCGAGCAGAGAGTGAGTGGCGTCTTTTTTTTATGCCCGGAAGCGGCGACGCGTCGTTGCGAACAAAAGCGACGCCTCCATTCAGAGCTCCTCGGCTACTTGTGAGTGATGTTTAATTAACTGCTTGCTCACTCGCTCGTTTGTGAATCAAGTGAGAGAGAGAGAGAGAGAGAATAAAGATTCGAATTTGACACGCGTTGGTCGCGTACCAGTTGCCTGCGGTTAAACATTTGCACCTTCATTACGGATCACTGAATTTTATCCAGTCAGATATGAACATTCCTTTAGTGAAACACGTGCGCGTGTTATATACGTCGCGGATGTACTGTGAAAAATCAAAGCTAATAACAATGTGTCTCTGAATATCACGCGTACTGGAAAATTTGTTTGCGCACGAAACTTTGCCTGCGATTCAAGTCGATTAATTCGAATTGACTATGCCCGCGACTCGCTCTACGAAGAAGGAGGCATATATATAGAAAAGCATAGCGAGAATTCGTATCGACTATACTTATAGATAAGAATTTGCGAGTAGAAGCTCAGCTGAAATTTTAAGAGGCGTTCGTCGCGACGACCGATTCTTAAAAATGCACGCACATCCTGCGCTAAAGCATTTATACGCGACTTAAAAAAGTATCAAGGTAGCTAAACTGAATAATGTGATTTCTAACTTGGTTGTAGAGTCAAGTTCATAACTTTATAATATAGTCTGTAGTGAGTCGAATAAGATATCGATGAAATTTTTATCAAATTCGATATCCATTTAAATTCACACTTTATTGAGTTTCAGCCTTTTTTTTAGAAAGCAGATTACTCGTAATATCATTTTGAAAACAAACAATATTTTGCCTCATTAAATAAATTTGATGGATCTTCGAAAAACTTACTAATTACATATTAGAATCGAAACTTTCGACGTATTAAAGTTTTTATATATATGAAACTTTCATGCAGCAGGATATTACTTGTTTTCTTTGAATACATATTCTGAAGTTGTATTCTAAATTTTCTCCAAATTTTCAAACGAACTATCGAGAAACATTCAATTTCAAAACTTCTACATTTTAAGTGATTGAATACGCCCCAGCCATTGAAATAGATCTTGAGCAAAAAATAGAGAATCGGTAGGTGATGCGCTTATAGAGGTGCAATTTAGAAACGCTAGCCAGTGGGAACTAGAGCCTCTTAACAAGCAATTTGGAAAAGCAACCGGCGGCGATTCATCGGACACCGCGAGAGCAACAAAGCGTAGTTCGGCCACTCGAGAAATTCGATACCGTCACCAGTAGCAGCAACAACAGCAGCAGCAGCAACAGCAGCAGCAGCAGTAGCCACGAGCTCTCTCTCTCTCGCTTTCGCTCGACAATTGTCGTTCTTACCTTAGATGCTCACGAGGTAAACATCGTAATCGGCAACGGGTGCGCGTTCCCTCGAGTCCACATAGCCTCAGGCATTGTTTGGTCGCACCTCCGGTTAACCCCACTGAGAGCTTTCTCTTCGAGAGAAACTCGAGTCACGGTTCTCTCTCCCTCTCCCCTTTCCTTCCTTCCTTCCTCATCGGCGGATTTATTTCAAGCCCAGCTGCTACTGCTGGACTTCCTTGCCACCCACACCGATTCTCGCGCTTCGCTGGCGGGCGATCTCCTCCCCCACCCCTCCTCCCGTTCTGTCTCTCTCAAAGAGACTTTGCGCGCGGATTAAAACCGACGATTGTGGTGGAATTTGCAAAGATGGCCGCGTATCTCCACTTTATCTTCAAGGTCTCCTTTCCCTTTTGTTTTTCCAGCTCAAAGTTAATTTTGCGTTTGCATTCTCGAATGCCATTACCATATTAATCTTTTCTACTACATCGACGACGAATCGCAATGTCCTTTCGCGAACAAAATAATTTAAAAACGACTATTACGTTATGCAAAGTATATATCCTATACTGTCCACGATGTACTTTCAGTTTTCGGTTACTACCATATGGGTAACGTACTGAAACTCGTTTCCATAAACGAGAATTTGGCATAAAAATTTTTATATGTCAGCTGGAAGATTCAATTTTCTCTTCAAAAACCATTTTTCTAATATATTTCATGCGTATTTTTTTAATGAAAAAATAACTAAAATTTCTGTTTTCAATTGTATCGGAGCTGATTTCGAAAAACGCGCTTGCGCAATATCCAAACAGTGTGCGCGTGTGTGCGTGGTAGCGGCGAAAAAATGAACGTTTTACGTGCGAGCTCGCTGACACGGAGCATATTTCATTGCTCAGTACTCTGCGAAAACCAGTAAGAAATATTGAAGTCGTAAAAAAAAGCAGCACCCAAAGTGCAGCATAACTCGCACGATCTCCTCTCTCTCGTCGAGGCAAAAAAATATATATATAATAACATAGAATTTGCATCGATTCGGCTATGTCGAAGCTTTCACCTCTTGACACGTTTATCTCGGATAAGAGCAATCAAACGCGATCGTAAAAAGAAGTTTCCGCGAATTCACATGAAATATGCACATACATGTACAATTTTTAACAGCCTAACTATGTACATATATATACAGTTGAATCTCGAGTGTTATGCGATTAACAGCCCGGTCATGTCGTTAAAATTCTCAGCGCGCGCTGAGTTGGCGTTATGTAAGTTCTCTGAAGTACGCGTGCTGATCGGCAATATTAATTTCGCTCGATAATTCTTTCGAGGGATTTCATATATACAACTGCTGTCAGACGATGCAGCTGTCAACCGTAGAACGTATGATATTCTCGCTCGATATGTGAATTTCAATGGAGGCTTCAGTTTCGCATCTGACAGACATTACAATTTTTTTTGTATGATCGCCAATAAAAGCTGGCGACGAGGTACGTCGTAAACAAATCAATCTAAATGAATGATCGATGAAAGCCTATTGCCTTACTCGACAGTAAAACCGTTCATCGCGCGAACGATCGCTGCGACAGGTCTGCGCAGTCATTGACCGATACTACTAGTTCGTCGAGCAAAAAGCGAAGCGCTAATTGTGACGATTTCTGACGTTTCAGGTGACTTCTCACTACTGATAAATCCAGTGGAGCTGGAGGACGATGGAGTCTACCAGTGCCAGGCGTCACCGACGAACGACGGCCAACCAGGGCTTCGTTCGCGGTTCGCTCGCCTGAGCGTGCTCGTGCCACCCCAGAAGCCGAAAATCAGCCAAGGTGACTTCCTCATCACCACCGAGGACCGACAGCTCGTTCTCGAGTGCATCAGTGAAGCTGGCAAGCCACCAGCGGAGGTTCGTATTACAAATCCACTCTTCATATTTATTATTGCCCTGGCTCTCAATCTATAACACAATCAATACTTTCGACCATGGCGAGTTTTATGGGTTCTCACATGAAAATGGGATATGCAATGACATTATTTTTAACAACCAATAAAATATAAGCTCGTTAAAGCATAATTAAGCTTATGCACGAGCAGAAAATATGCGGCAGAAGGGGAGGGGAGAAAATAGCGTTAACCAAAGTTCATATAATACTTGCAGCTTGATTACGTTCGGCGGCAAAAGAACTAAGCGATAATTTTAAATAATAAGTTTTCTCTCTCCCTCTCTCCGATCCGTCGAACAATGCACTTTTACGCATAGCCATCATAAACGCAATGCATTACCGTACTAATTCATCCGTATCGAAAGCGAGATAGGTGTAGGCAAACTGCCGTTTATCGTTGCGCTCTCAGGCGCGAATACGAGTGCGCGTGCACGCGCGCGCGTGTGTATACGCGCCATAACGAATTTATAAGCCGCAACGTGAAAAAGCGTCCGAAGCTTTTCGCTTTGGCTCCGTTCGGGCTGTGTATACACGTGATGGAAGTAATTTGGGATTGAGGTTAATCCCCGCTAGTAATCAACACCCGGATCGCAAGCGCAAGCGAGCTTCCCTCTCTCTCTCCCTCTCTCTGCCGCGCTCGCGCGCTCACGGTTATAAGTATGACTTGTAGATTGAGTTGTAATTAAATCGAGCTTAACTCGGCAGACTGAAAGAAGCGCTAGCGAGTGTTCCATTAACCGATGCACTGCCTCTCACTGCCTCTCACTGCCTCCTGTATATATATATTTATAGCTTGAAAAAGAAGGCCAACTCAATTCGGTGGTCTTAGCTGTTTGGAAAAAAGAGAGAGGTAGATAGAGGGGGTGGGGGCAAAATAGATTGCGATCTAGCCGCAAGAAGTTGGAAACGAGATAAAAAATGGAGCTGCACTTTGAAATCGTATACAGCAACGAGTCGGACTCTCTTTCAGCTATCTTAGCGGGAATAATTATTTCTCGATAAGGTGGTTAACGGTTTTTCATTAACTTTTATTCCCTCTTAACTCTCATTCAATATCATCTACCCTTTTTCGCTGTAAAATAGTAAGCGTTAATCGTCGAGCTGTAAAAAAGAAACAAGCCACATACTCCGGCGAACGCTCCGGTCTCGCGTAAAGTATCGGAAAATTGTTTATCTTCGTTATTGAACGAACGAAATTCACAAAGTTCGTGCTTGCGAAGAGTAAACTTTTCAACTTTCAAGTTCTCTCCCCGACGGGGCGATCACCGACAACAGTTTTCAAATAAACAGTCCAACGTAAACAGCGCGCAACCGTTCGTCGTAAATGTACATATCGATTCATCAAAGTTGGCGAAGGGGTTGTAGCGCGGTATAGCATGCGGCGCATCAAAGATCGCCGGAGGCTTCTGCGTCTCTCTCATATACATGTATTCTTTGTAGTGGGCTCTTGTGCAGCTCTCCCCTTGCTCGCGCACTTGCTTTGTACATCGGCAGACGCGACTACATCATTTAAATCTTGGCTCTCTCTCCCTCTCGCTGCTGCTGCTGCTGCTCTCGCATGTAAGTTAAATACAATTAGAGCCTGATTACAGAGTGGCTATATAACTGTCGCTCACCTTGGTGAGAGCGGGTAATTAGGCACGTATTTGCCGAGGAGCCATCCCGATGCAGTTTTTTTTTCTTTTCTCTCGTCGTCGACGCTTCATTATTCATAGCACGCTAATTATTTCGTCTAGTCTCGGCGCTCGCCATGTACTCGTTACTGTTATGCCCGTTCCTCTCACTCTGGATTCTTTTTCTCTGATTGCCGAGCGCTCGCCACTCTCGTTTAACTTGATTGCAGTGAACAGGCTGCTCCTCTTGTTGTGCGTTGCGCTTGCGACATTATATCCTCGAAAGTTAAACTACAATGGACGCTTGGCGTATTATTTAACCTTATTAAAAACTTTTCAATTTACGCACGCAGTTCTGAGCTACAGTGCCTTACATTGTTCCGATTTGCGGCACGTTATTTTCTCTCTCCAACTGCTGCTCTGAAAATTGAATTGTCGGAGCGTGACCGAAGCTTTTAATCCAATAATTTAAACAATATCGTGCAGTAGAAAAAGTGATATAACGATTATGCGTTGCTATTGAAAACGAGTCGCTTATAAGAACCGTTCGTAAGTCAGTCGTTCACGTACAGATTTCGTAGATCGGCAAAAGGCTATTTGGATGAAAGAAGCGCTTGGAACGAGGGCAAAGAAAAATCCATGTACAAGAAGGCAGTCCTGTCGCTCGGTTGGCGAGCAAGAGCTCAAGCAGCTGCCACATGATCGATGCGCGGACTTATAAGTCGCACGCAGCGCTCTCAACAGGTTCGAGCGCGCAGCTGAGACTTGGCAAGCGGGTATATGTATATATATTGGCAAAAGAAAAAAGAGAAGCTCGAAAGCAGAAAGAAAAATCGGCAGCGACGAGCTCGACGAACAGCCGACTATCCTTCGCACCTAATTACCAGCCAATTAAGCGCAATTGCTTCGCGTTAGCTAGTGAATTTTGCAGCGGCCCAATTAAGCCAATTTCCTTATACGAATTTCTCGCTTCTTATCGACAACTGGGTACAAAGGCTACTTCAGCCAGCTAGCTAGGTTGGTAAATGTAATGGAACTTTTGGTCTGATTGGAATTGCTGATAATTTCGTTTTCAATTATTCGGATGTGCTTGATCAATCAAATTATACGTCCAGCGAAGCTCACTCGACTGAAAATTCAACTTTTGTAATTCCCATTCCTCCTTCGCCAAAACGAGAGAGTACAATTTCCAATATCGACGACTCCGCGGCTCTAGCTGGTTGGCGAATCACCCGAACTTTTGCCATCTTCCATTCCGAAAAATACCAAGCCATTGATTATTATGTGAGCTAGTTCTTGAAATTCATCATGAGGAATATCGAGAATGTCGCTTACACGCGAGCTTATTTTTTTCATTCTTCCTTTTCTTTCGCTCGCCATTGGAAATGGAAACCCGATTGGAAATTATGGTCGAGACCGAGAGAAAAGTCGTTGCAGCGCAAAGCACTTAAGGAAAGTTAACGCTGATTCTTTGAACCTGTTTCCAGACCGCGCTAGAGCAAGAGCAAGAGAGGGAAAGAGAGGGGCTCTTTAGTGAGAATTCCCCAGCGCGATAAACCAATCCGAGAAAACTTTTCGCGGAAAGTGAGTTGGCTTTGAGCTGCTCGATAATGATCACCGGAAAGGGACATCTTTAAATGAGATCAGAAATTTTATCGTTGAAAAACTACCCACCTCTTTCTCTCTCTCTCTCTCTCTCTTTTTCTCTCTCTCCCTCTCTCTTACACACACACTCTAGTCGTGAATTGAAATGATTTGGTGACCTTACATTGATAAAAAAAATATTCGAGCGCAAAAACTTTGACCGATCAATTAATCTTATCGGAAGATTTCAAGTAATTGTTACCACAATCTCATTTTCATTTGATAAAATTCTTTGATAATTCAAATAGCCTAATCCCTTTTTTTTTTGTTATTTTTTCTTTTTTAAAGAAGAAAAAATAACAAATAATCAAGCTCAACAATCTACTTATCAAACTGCCCACGCACAAGCTGATTTTCATCGAGACAATAAAGGTGCAGATTACTGTTTTTTTTTTCTTAGGGTAGAGAAACGAAAACGACTCAGAGAGAAAGAAAAAAATGAGGATTCCAGAGGCAAGTGAAACATACACGAAGTGCGAGTCAATATAAAGTTGGAGAAAAGCCGTTTACCTTCCGACTCCCATTTGCACTGATCGCCAGTGCTTTGTTGTGCGCTTGTTAGCGTAGCTCTCCGCACGCTTGGAACAAACTTTCCAAATGTAATGGGCGAGTGCGCGGAAAGTTCCTTATTAGTTTCGACATTGATCGCGCACACTAGCGACAACGAGGATGCCTGAGGTTTCCTCTATTGTAATTCTTTTTTCCGATTTGTTTTATATTCTATTTTGTCTGCCAGACAACCAAAAAAAAGGTTGGCGAGAGCTATATTGATGGCGCTCTTTGATATCGTTCCTGGATTAACGTGAGTGACTTATCGTCCAAGCTACAGAACACCGAGTGATGAATGCTCGAGGGGAGCGTCGTGCACGCTTTGATTTGGGTATAAACAGCGCTTGATTTAGTGGTCGGAGGCGCGAGGAAATTGAATTTTTGGCCAGACGGACTTGATTTCATTTTCAGACCATTTACTATACCGATACTGTTGTCACATGAGTTACGCTTTGTCTCCCAATCAGCGAATCGTTCAGTTTTCGTCTGCAGTTTTTTACATGTTCACCATCAATGTGAAACCAAAATGTCGACGGACAAGTGAATTTTATTCCGTAACCTTATTACTTAACGATAGTCTCGTGAGTTGAAAAGCAACTAAGATTTTTAACTGAAAATCTCTGTCGACAGTTTTGATAAAATTTGCTGAAAGTAATAAAACCGAGCAAAGCGGGGCAAAAAGTAAAATGTCTCAATTTTCCTCTGATTTCCCTTCGCACTCGTCTGCGTCAGCAGTCTCTTCCGTTCGAAACGACGACAAAAAAATTATTACGCCTCGAGACCATGGCCGTACAGTTAAGTTAGAGAACAAGAAGAGATGGGAGGGAGGAGGTCGGACGAGCAAGAAAAAAAAAGTGTGGCGAATAAGGCATGGAAGCTGGTTGATAGACGCGAGATCAGGCTTGCAGCAGAAAATCCATGGGCGCGCGCACGAAAATAAATTAGGGCGGCGCGCGGTAATCACACAAGAGAGAGCAGCTCTAATGCACGGCGCAGTTCTTATCTTGGCCCTTAAATAAATAGCCCGTAATATATGGGGGGCCTGGCGGCGCACGTACAAGTTTCGTTATCCACGAGGCGGTAACGGCTCTCGTTAATATGATATACCGGGCGATAGGATGGCCGAACTAATGACGCCCCCGTCCCTACCTCCCGTCCATACTCCCAATGTGTACGTACAAGTGTGTGGGTATGTGTGTGTGTGTGTGTGTGTAGCAGCGTCGGAGATTTCGATTGAGCCAGCGTTATTATAAATGGCTAGTAGACGCCAACTTACATTGAGCTAGTGGGCCTCAGGGGCCTATATTAGCATCGACGATGAGGGAACTATATTGTTATGCGCCTTTTGCCGTTTTGGGTGCTTGCTATAAGAGGGGTTGTAAATGTCCCTCTGCGATAGGAAGCGAGGAGAAAAACTTTTGGATTGCTGGATACTACTGTATTTACGTGTGCTGGCAGCTAAAGCAGCCTTTTGAATTTTGAACGTACTTTTACTTTGTTTATGATGTAGTAATCATGTAATGTGTGTGCATATACACGCGAGATATTCCCTCTCTCTCTCTCTCTCTCTCTCTCTCTCTCTCTCTCTCTCTCTCTCTCTCTCTCTCTCTCTCTCTCTCTGTTGACAAAATGTCTTTCATTTGTAACTGTTGGTAAAAATTTCGATTTGCAATAGTACTCATTTTTATATATTAAGAATAAAATGAAAACTTGGTAATTCGATATCAAATAATGAACCAAACATGGCATACCCACTCAGAACTGAAACACAGAAGTAAATTCTCGTGATATGTGATTCTTAAAAAAGAAATGTCTACCTTCATGAGTTTATGGTTCTTCCACTAAATTGACATTTCAAAAGAATTTGCACGATATATCTAATATTCATTCCAAATTAACTGATAGCAAAAAGCTCGAGTACGTTGTCTGCGCGTCGTTATCAGAATAGCATGCTCCTTGCATAAATCATTTGGCGCATTAAAGTCGAGAGGTAGAGAGAGAGAGAGACGTCGCTCGATTACACGGTAAGACTAGTTAATATGGGCTTGGCCCTCTGTGTCTCGCTCGACGCGCTAATCCGATTACGAGCATCCGATCCAATAATTCTCCTCGACGATTTCTCTGCGAATTCTCGCACCACTACAGTTACGAGAAAGAGCGAGAGAGAGAGAGAGAGAGAGAGAGACACCGTATAAATTATCCGTTCAAACGTCCCTGTCACTGGTACTGTTGTATAGATTGTTGAGCGCTCCTTGCTGATTCGTATAAACTAATGATTTGCCTAAGTAGAGTTATATAAACGTATACGTATGCATAAACTAGTGACATAATAGTACCACCCCTCCACCCCCAATCCCACACTTGCCGCGATATCTTAGTTTTCGGGTGAGGAATATGCATCAAAAGCGCGCGACGCGACGTGCTTGTAATTTTGCCAAGACTAAATGAGAGATCATCGGCTTCGGAGCTTAGTATGCGGCCTTTTTATTATTGGCGCAAATCACATTTGCTACAATTTTCATGGGATAGTTCACGTCATAATCTGTAATTAGTTTTTCAGCGATGTTCGTTTATTTTTCCTGTCCAATTTCTATGCTTGGATATTTTATAGAACTTCCTGAATTACGTTTTCGAACGAGATATACTATAATTAGAGCTTTTTGGAGCCAGTTGAATTATTATAAAGACAACAATTCCGTTTAAGGGAATTATACTTCAAAAACATTTCTCGGTACTCGACGAGTAGCTTAATACTTAGCGTTTAGGGGTAAAGTAGAAAGGAACTGCCATTGAAACTCGTATTGACCGAGCCATTTCATATTAAAATACCTTGATTAGAATTAGTTGTATTTTCCAGTAATTTTCATAATAGCAAGAAAATCTTTGTATTGATAAATTTTTTTAATAATTGAATAAATTAACATATAATGCAATTACAAGCACCTGAGATCTGAATTCTTACAAGTACCGCGGTCGAGAAACAAGGATATAGCGCAGGACTGCAATATCTTCATTTTCTGTAAATTGGTTTACAATTATAACCCAAAGTTCGCTTTCCGACGCCTTTGATTATCAATTCCTTATAGCAGTCGCCCTGGGCTGTGCGCGCCTTCGTGCCGACCAAGCCTTTAATGAGGCTCATCGATTAAAAAGCTCCCCTCCAATACCCTTCCCCACTCGAATTTAAGCCGTTCACATTCGAGATAAAAGCTAACTTCTGCTCTCCCTCTTGCGCTCTCTTGTGCTCGCGCGAGCTTGATTTGGATTGCTTTTGTGCATTGGCAAATAAGGCTGCGCGTTTGCGCATAGCTTAATGCTACTGCTGCTAGTGCTGGGCGACTCGTTAATTAATGATGATGAGGCAGACAGAAAGCTTTCGTTACCTTGGATTTCGTCTGCTTTAATTCCTGTTTTAACAATGGCATTTCGTAGAATCTTCACTGGAAGAGCTTTTGTCTTGACAGCGTGATTTCATTTTCTTCTAGAAGATGCGCAAAATTCATTCTTTCATTCGATTGTATCGTTCATTATTAAACTATGCAAAGGTATTCTAGTGGCTTTCAATTTGATTGGTTATCGTTTGAGCGGGTATGCGATCATGTTTTCCTATCAAATGTACTTTACTTGAAAGTTTTTTACGGTTACCACGTATCTTCATCGTAGCCTTCCAATCGTAACATATGCTACGTTATTCAAAAGTTCAGTTTATCATAATGAAAACTGGAAAACTTGGCACCATCGGAATAGCGATTTCCTTTGTTACTTACTTTTTTGAGAAACATTTAAACATTAATTCGTATAATATAAAAGAATTATCTCTGTGTGACATACGTGCACGAATCATAAAAATCACTTAATTCGTGACATACACGTATGAAATGGGCATAACACACAATATACGTGTTTTATTCTCTTTGTGATATATCAAACGCATTCTCCAATATGCGCTACTTTTACGAGCGCTCGACCAACGGAAGGAAAAAACTGCCAACGGTTAAATTAAGTTGAACGTCACTGCGATGGCGTACACGTCTGTCAATCGGCTGCATTTTATACAAAAATTGTCCAGCTTTAATAAATAATGACAACAAATATTTTTTCGTAGTATTGCAATACTGCAATTTTCATTGAAAAAGGGTGTGATTGAATGGAATAACGTACGGCAGTCAATAAAAAATGAAAAAAAACAGCAAACGGAACGAGCGCGATATTTGTCAATTTTTGAACATGCTGACCTCCCGAATAGACGAAAACTTTGAACAAACAAAAAAATATTTTATTTTTCTCCCGTCCTAAATTACACGTGTCCACAAGTTTGGACCGAGAACTAATAAAAAAAAAAAAAAAAAAGGCCAGTACGTTCTAGGAAAAATCATCCAATCGAAAAAAAGAACGTTTCGCTACATATGGAGAACCGAAATAAAATTGAAAACTAGCTCAAATAGAAGAGTGCGAGTGCGCTGAAAACTTCGGTTATCGCGGCAAATGTCATCCAGCGACGCTTTTAATCATAGCCGCATCACTTGTAAATTCGAGGAGATTCGTTGTGGAATTACGTTCGTGTCTCCCGTACATTTACGATCCAGCGGAATACACCGGATTTGCAGAGTGCGAGCGTGCGAAATGGAGCATTAAATTTTGCGTCTATGTTTCGACGCGCACAATTGCAGTTTGGAAATGTCGGTAAAGCTTTCAATGAGGATTTTTTTTTCACCGGCGTACTATACAGAAGGGAACAGCCACTCAGCCTGTAATGCATGACATGCAGCTTAAACTGCGAAAGCAAAACTTGAAAGCTAAAATACCATAGAAATGTATGGTCGAGCAAACAACCAAGCGAATTTCAACGATAGTTACTCATTGCGATGCGCTTCGCGACCTAGTAGCATCTTGTCGTATCTGTCTGTTCGAAAAGTAATTTTTCCGTAAAGTTCAATGAATTCGCCATAAATAGTGAGCCGGTCGTAACTCTTGGAAATGCCAATTAGGCAGTGAAAGAAGGAGAAAGGCTGATTTACAATGGAATATAAATCGTTAAAGGCCGTGACAAATAAATCAACGATTAAATTAATGAGCATTATGAGCGTAGAGAGGCTCGGAAATTGATACAAATCAGCTATTTAATCGCGGAAATAATGTCGCGGGGCATTAATGAAATTACTCGCTCAGAACTGGACATTATTTCGCACGGCGAAGCACGGCCAAATATACACACAGACCGCATAAAGTGCATTAAATTAGCGAAGCGAATTAGGAAAATTGCGATACGCGAGTGGAGTGCGGGTGAACGCGGCGGGAGGCTGTCGCGGGTGCGCAACCGAAAGTTTCAATCCACGCAGGCACGCGCTGAATCCCATTAACTCGCGAGCGCCATTTAGCGAATTCGCAATTGCGTGCACGCAAAGCATCTCTCCCTCTCTCTTCCTCGCGTGCATCACACGGCCACGCGAGGCCTCAAACAGATGGCGGTGTAACATATCGCTTTCATATCAAAAGAAACGAATGCGCCAGGTATCGTCGGTCGCGACGGGCGAGCGCGCGCATATTGCGACGTTATTCCGGTCAAGTAGCGTTGGCCCGTAATGCACTTTGCAAGAAGCTGCCTTCGCATCGTCGCTCTATACCTATATGCCGTGTGCACAATGCATTTGGCCCGAGATAAAGAAATTCGTGGAATTCCCCGAGCGCTGCTCTGCCCGGATCAAAGCGTTGCGATCTGTATGTGTATACGTGTGCGCCTGCTTGCTCGCGCGCGCAGCTCTGCTGTGTATGTGTGCGCGCCAGCGTAGCGATGAAAAATGCGGCCGAGTATGTGGCGCCGGGAAATCGATTCGACGCGAAAACTGTCGTTGCCCCAGCTACATGAATCACAGATTGCCCGAATAGACGGCAAAGAATGGCGTCGAATTCCGAGTTTACGACTTTTTGAATTTCATGAAGCTGCCACCGACTTTTCTTCTTCCTCTTCTCTGCTCGCTCCGCTATTTTTTTTTTCTCTCCTTCGTTCTCTTTCTCTTTTCCTCCATTTCCTATGTTGTTCATGTTTCGCAATGCCGACTTTTATTAATAGCGCAGGTCTCTGCACGATCATTAATTAAAGCTTCCGATGGCGGTGTTATCGTGGTTCCGAGAGCGTCATTAAGTGCCGGAATAGTCGAAGTCGCAAGCCGACCAAACTAATAATCTCGAAAGCGATTTCAAGAGAGTCCTATGTGCGCGCGCATATAGGTTTATGTGGGTGTGCAAAGGGGGCGTGTACAGCGAGGCTGAAGATCTTTAATCGCTCGCGCGCCCACTCCGAGCATACATGTATATACATACGCCACTCCAAACAATTTCTACTTGTTTCTCTACAGGAATCATTTTTTATTCTCGCTCGCTGGTTTTGCGCTCTCAGCTTTGAGACTGGATTATGAGTTTGAACAAAAGCAACACATTGTGCTCGCAATTAGTTGTCACGAATTGCGCTAGCTTGCGTAATTACGAAAAGCAATGATGGCATAGATTGAGAAACGATAATCACTCTACAATGTGCAATCAAGTCAAGTCGATAGTCAAGTAGAAGAGTCCGTGTAGGGTCAGACTGCGGAGAGCTTTTATTATTGCTTATTCTCGTCTGTTTTCGTTACTGTACGGACGATACCGAATGAGAAAATGAATTTTGTAGGAATTGCTGTTGCTGCATAACGATATAAAATGGGTCGAGCGAGAAAATATTGTTGTGGGGTAAGCACGAATAATTGCCACTGGTGAGAAAAAGGCGCAGCTTTTGCTGCGATAGAAGCCTTTGATTTTCGAACGAGAATTTGAGTTATAAGCGAAAGGGTAAGACCGAACTCATCTCCATTAAGACCGCAAATTCAGCCAGAACAATAATTGCAGGTGAGTGGCGTTGGCACGCTACTCGTGGGGCTGTCCGCTGGGGAAGGGATCGCGCGAGAGCTGGCGAGCACTCGTCGAAAAAAGTTGCAGCGAGTGCACTAAAAACTTTCTGGTTTGCGTCTGTTGCAGATAACGTGGATCGACGGGCTGGGCACGGTGCTGCACAGTGGAATCGAGACGCAGCACATACAATACGAGGACGGGCCGCTGTACACGGTCAAATCGATCCTGACGGTGACGCCACGCAAGGAGCACGATAACACCACATTTACTTGTCAAAGTCAAAATGCGGCGGATCGCACGCCGCAGAACGCCAAGCTTCGCGTCGAGGTAAAATGTTCTTTGCGTGCTCGCACGCCAGGCGCCGGCGATACCCCACCGTCAAACTTTCCTCTCGCGCGCACGTGCATTGCCAGCGACTAATGACCGCGAAAACTCTCTTCCTCGCTCGAGCGCAAGTCATCGAGACCATTCGAAGAGCGGCCGCTCGCGATATCTCTTCACCACCGTTCTCGAGGCGAAACTTGGGCAAAGATTTTTAACGCTCGCGAGTTTATCGACTTTTCATCCTCACTGCTTATTGCAAGCTTTATTTAATCGTGCCGCTGGGCCAAGTTGAAATAATGCAATTATTGTGTCGCTCGACGCCGGAACAAGTTAGGAAGCGCGCAACTTTATCACATCTCCAATCAGCTTTCCGACGGTTTATTCGATTAATTAAAGCTCACACCACTTGAATTTGCCGTGGCGCTCTTTCAAGCTACAAACCTGATTTAATATCGTGAGCTTCTATTAATTTAATGACTGACGCTCGAGCAAAGGGCTGTGCCTGTGCCGCGAATAACAAGTCCATGAAAAATTGACTAGAGCTCCGCTCAATCCAGTTGTCAAAGTAAGAAAATTACATGCACAGCTCTGAGGACGTATCGAAAGACTGTCAACCGGCTGAAAATAGTAGTGCTGCGCGCAGTACTGCTATTCTCGGCGCGTATGGATGCGAGCGTCGGTTCACCTGCACACACAGAGGCCACACAGCGGTAGTCTGCTGCTGGAATTTATTTGAAAGCCCGATCAGCTGATGCGGAATGACCCGTGGAGCTTTGGCCGCTCTCTTGGCCGTCGGTTCGTTTGGCTCGAAAAAGAGCAAAACGAGGGAGGACGCCCGCGGCCTGCCAAGCAGCTCGGAATTTTCGCGCTAACGAACACGAAGCGAGGAGAGAGAGAGTTTTCCGCAGTTGGCTCCGCTGCAGTTTTTAAACTATTTTGTATTCCTGTGCAGGTCCGTTACGCGCCGAAGGTTTCTCTCAAGATCCACCCTGGCTTCTCGCAGAACGAGCGGATACGCGAGGGTTCCGAGCTGCGCTTCAAGTGTCGCGCCGAGGCCAATCCACCCATCATGGAATACAAGTGAGTATACGCCCGCGTCTCTATGTCACGGCTGTTTGCGCAACACAAACGTACACGCGAGTGAGAGAAACCACCGGCGCTACTCTTTGCTTCGATTGATTGCGTGTACGGCTGATTACTGGCGGTCTCTCTCGCTCTACGTGCCGCTACTGCTGGCTTCTGGCCTTTCCCGCTCTGCGCTCGCGTGTGCGTCTATACGTATGTGCTCGCCTGCATTTCATTCCAATTGCAATGGATTCTTCTTTCGTCCCCTCGCGCCAGTGCGACGATCGATTGGTTCGCTGTCGACTGATACTGATCAACCATTAGCTTGTACGTGTGTCTGCCTTGCTACTAGAATTAAAGCTGACATAAGAAATTGACTTGTCATACACGGCCGATTCCCGTTTGTATCTGATGCAGCTCTTCTGTCACTCGCTCTACTCGTTTATTCCCTTCTTTTTGTTCGATATGCACAATAGATGCACGGCAGTTTTTTTTCTTTCTACTGCAAAAGCGACTACCAAATTTGTAATTTCATGCACATCGATAAACTCAATTGTAAACTTAGCTGGAGCAGAGAGATAAAACAAAACAGGCTGAGAGAGAAAAGAAGAGACGGGTCCCGCGCATTACCAACAGATCGATATCGGAGAGAGTAATGTCATATCTGACCCAGCTCTTTTCCCGCGCGCACGTTCCGCGCTCAAGATTACTAATCTGTAGCGTTTGCCGCGCAACTGAACGCATACCTATTACTCCAACTTGTTACTGGCGCTTGGGAAGGTAGAGGGGGATAAAACATAATAAATGCCTACAAGCGCAGAAAGAGCAGGATAAAAAACAGGCTGCTTTTAAATATTTACAGAAAGACTCGCTCGTGGTTACTATTTGTTCTTCATTGGCCGCGACCATAAAGTCAAGCGAATAATACAAAACGTCCAATTTATTTATGCTGCGCAAACACCTCAATATTTACCTACCTTATCAGACGCGCACGCCACAGTAATTCGTGCATGAACTTTAGATTTAATCGCGATTATTATAGGCAAGTACCTGCAAATAAAATTAAAACGCGTGAGCGTTCTTTTTTCTCGATCGAAAAGCCAGCCTTTCCAACGTATTATACGAAGCTGAAATTACGAAAAATCAACGCTGCTTTCGAGCAGTTAAGGTGAAAAAAAAAATAATAAATGATCGTTGATGCTCACGATTGAAGCGGCTAAGCTTGCTGAGAGGTCGAACATTTTTTAACGCAAACTTGCTAGCTAAAGGTGGGCTTTAGCGCGGGTCAGAAGCGAGTTTGTACGCGCGCAGTATACGCAGTTGCTTTTGACTTGTGCGAATAGTTGGCGGCGTAGCTGCAAGGCTTACATCTGAAGCCATGAAAGTTATCATGTGTCAAAGTTAGCTGTCGGGGAAAACTTTCTTGTTTTTTTCTTCTTTTTATTTTAACCTCCCTTACGTGCGCGTATACACGAGCAGAGCACGGAGTAATAACTCTCGCAACTCGTTTCCGCGTATTTCTCGCCCGGCAATGCCTGATATGGGTGCTTTCGCTCGTAAAAGAAACAAAGAAAACGAGGAGCTTTCATTATCAAATTCAAGGGCGTTACGTTGGTGTGGCGCTGCTGCTCTGCTCGCTACAGCCTATACATGCGCGATGTAATAAATTTATCGGAGGCTTTTATGCGCGTGTATTGGAAAGCAATATTACTGGTATATTCGAGCTCGCTAGGGAGGGATTTAAGAGCTCTTAAAGCCATGAAATATCGTACACGTAAGAATTTCACTGTTTCGTGAAAATCACTCATATTGCTGTATATGTGCGCATAGCATGTATCAAATCTGCTAACGCGATCGTAACCTTTCTTACACCTCTGACCTGTAACTTTTCAAACGAGAATATGATGGTAATCGCAGTATTGGTTTGACAGATGGTACATCAACGACAGGAAAGCGGTAGGCGACTACACGACGGAGATGGTGATCCACAACGTGACACGCGACTATCACGACGCGATCGTCAAGTGCGAGGTGTACAACGAGGTTGGCAAGAGTGAAGAGACCAAGACTCTGGACGTTACGTGTGAGTATATATACCTACTGAGCTGCAGAGAGGAAAAAAGATATATGAGCGCCAAGAGCGTTAAGTGCCATGGCGCATGCGATGCGGCAATAAGCCAGAAAGTTAATCAGCGATGAATCCCAATAACCGCTGCAGAGAGAAAGACAGAGACGGAGAACTATCAGAGCTCTTTAATTATTCTCCAAGTCGCTTCACTTGATGCTTCGTTAATTCTGCTGGTCCAAGTTTATTATGAACCGCTGGTTAGTCGATTATTCGCGCTGTGAAGCTGCGTGACACATTTTATTGAATTACTTTAATGTAGACGTTTCAATTCAATTCTACAAAATAATAATTCGAATTGCTGATCTCGTGGCCCATTTTATCTGTATTCATTTAGTTGAAAATTTATTAATTCTCGATTCCGCGAAATCGGCATTTGAAACTAGAAATTAAATTCATTTTTACGATGGTCGATTGATTTTCGCAATTGCAAAAAAGTCCACTAACACTCGCCAACTTCTTTCCTCTCCATGCTCAATCGGAATAAGATAAAATCCAATATTTTTAATTGGATCTCTTCCATGCCTTTATCATTCCAATATTCCGACGATACATTCATTTCATGACTTACACATCGTTTATTAAAAATATACATATATTGTTACGTCAATCATTAAATAATGTAATTATTTTTTTAACAAAACCAACGGAATATGTGAAAAATTTATGATGTGTCTCTGCCAATATCTGTCTGATATGTGTACAGATATATCAGCTATATAAAAAAATATGTCTACATACATCAAACAAATATTCGCATAGACGTATCACAAGTTTTGCGCATATTCCGTTTACTATTTTTTAAGTATACTTTTTAAACGAGAAAAAAAGCTTTTACCATGCGAACTTCAGGCTGAAGTGATAAGCGTATTTCGAAAATCAGAATGCATATTTTCAAAACAATTCCGTGCCGTGTATATCTCTGGATGTGCGTATGCCTCGTTTCATATTCAGTCGAGCTGTCAGTGAAGAGAGGAGCCACGTACGATTATCAATGGCAGCTACTGTCGAGCTCGTGTTTGTTGGAAAATCCAGTGTATTCACTCTAATTATTCCAAATATCAGACGTTCTCTCTGTTTCTCTCTCTCTCTCACTCTTTCTCGCGTCTGGCTGTTCCAGTTATCAAAAGCGATAATGACTGAATTGAAGTATTTCGAAATAAATAATGATTCATCGTAAAAGTTTATTCTTTTTAGTAAATACGGTGTGATTAATGAAAGCGCACGTTATATTTTGTTATTTCGCGAAAAATATCCGATTTTTCGCTCACAGAAAACATTACTCTTTTCACTTTTGAATCGCATTTTATATTAACATACTTTGTTTTATGAATTTGTTTACTTTACCCTGGAAAAATTATTTTTTTTGTAATGTACATATAATTTTTTTCAGTAAAAGTGGATACTAATTACAAGAAAAAATAATAATCATTAAAGATTTTTTCAATATAAATCCCCATAGTTTGTTATTTGCGCTAATTCATTTATATATTTAGCTTGAATTTAATTATTTGCAATGGAAAGATCAAAGTATTTGATGGAAAATATAAGAGAAAGGATTACTTTTAATTAATCTCTTTCTTTGCATAAGGAATGACTGTGACTTTCATGTACACGATCATTCTTCGATAAAATAAATCGATTCACAATTGTTTGATCTTTTATTCCGGAAAATGGGTTTGCTTCTGAGAAAAATCTAAAAAAACTGGGAGTAGAGAAAAATCCTATTTTATACTTCTATCTTTGTTGGGACCTTTGTTGGCTCACTTGTACTTGCAGAAATTAAAACATACATTTTTTTTATCAATCGTGTTGACACGTCTGACGGTACAAAAAATATATATGGGTAAAAAAAAAGCTAGAGAAAAAAGCAACAGCAATGAACAAAATAATTTATTTGTTCACAGATGGTCCGCAATTTAGGCATCCACCAAGCTCGGTGCAGTCTCGTTACGGTGGCCAAGAGATCCTGCAGTGCGACGTAGACGGCAATCCCCAGCCAGAGATCTACTGGACGTACGAGGACTCGGATCGTATTATCGCGACGACTTCAAACATCAGCGTGTCGGTGAGAGCGGAGAACGACGCGGGACGTTACTACTGCCATGCGCGCGTGCCAGGCTTCCCCGAGTTAACTGGCTCGGCCAACATCTACATCAGGGCGCCGCCCACCATCATCTCCCAGCGGACCCAGTACGTGCCCGACGAGGGCCTCGTCAAGGTACGTGCCAGCAATACTCTCGTTCTTGCTCTCCTTCTGTCATGCAAGACCCGCGCACACACGCACACACTCTAACGGCCGCCGCATCCCGCGTCTATTGAAACTTTGATTTGCTGGTAAACTGTTTCTCACTCGGAGTGCTCTTTATTCAATTAACCGCACATGCTTCAGATAAAGAATTCTCGATTCAACCCGTTCTGTTGAAAATGAATAATCGAGAAATGATTGATTAATAATTGTTCAGGTGCGAACTTAATTGACTTAACTGTTTATAATCTGATTGCAATGAACGTTATTACGTTACAAACGATCTTTGAGAATCAGATTAATTCTGAGAACCTTGTTGTCTCACGAATGATAAGCTCTTTCCAACCTCGGTAAACATTGGTCTTTGCAAAGGAATAGTTATTGGCGAGACGTTCTATCAAAATTTTATAATTCAATTGCAGACGCATAACAGTACAACGGTAGAAAAAGTAGGAGCTGGTTCGATAGTAATATTGTGAAGCATCATTTTTCTTTAACGACAGTTGGTTCGCTACGATGTGGCGTTGTGCATACACACAGGGCTCTGAAATCCGATCCTGCGAATGGCACTAAATATACGTACAAAGTCGGCATGCAACTGAACGATCAGATAAAAGTTTAAACCGTTCGGGAATAGCATTCCCCTATAACATTTCGCAGAAAATCTATTTTATAGCCTAGTTGTACTGCTATTGGTGCTGCTATTATTGCCGCGATCGTGGTAGCTTTCCAACAAAATCTAATACAATTCTCCCGAACTAGCCCCAGAATCGAATTACACGTTTAGCCTACGTAAGGCACGTTTAAATACTAATCAATTGTAGTACTCCATGTGGCTACAATCCAACGATAAATTGTAAGCAACATAAAGATTGTGACAGTAATGCACATATCTTCAGGTACAGTGTATAGCGATCACGGTGCCAAAGGCTGAATCGGTATTATGGAGCTTCGCTGGACGTGAGCTCAACTTCACGTCCAACAACACGCCGTTCTATAAGCACGAGGACTTCGAACCCGAAAGGGTTGTCAGCACGCTCACCCTGCTCGATCCTGTCTCGGCCTACTTTGGCGACTACAATTGCACTGTCACCAATGCCTACGGCACCGACTCTGCCATCATCAAGCTCACCACGCATGGTAAATTTTTTTAAATTATTACAACCTCAGCCATAAGACAAATGCTACATTTTTTATTACTATCAAACTCTATCTATATACATGCTTCATCCCATTGCCATTAAGTATTAAATTCACGTCGACAGCTTGTACGGAACTGCTCGTACTAACATTGTAATGCGCGCTTGCATAAAAGCCGTATATGTGCTACTTCAACATCGTCGTTATGGCTGCCAAATCAAATTATTCATAGCACGTTGAATTATTATTGGTCGGGCACATGTATTACAGAAATATAACGTACAAATGTCGTCTTCACTGTGAAAGTACCATTCGAGGCAATGTCATTTTCACGATCGTTTTACGTCGTCTAAAAGGTAACATTTTTGACAACGCAGTCAGCCAGCATTTAATTATTTTTCATTGTTTTTGAAATTGCCCGCTATCGGCATCGTCTCGCTTTTTCGTTGACTAACTCGAGCAGAATCGAAAGAGAGAGGAAAAAGTTTCAAGATGTCGTCGTCGTCGTCGTCGTCGTCGTCGTCGTCGCACGGTGAATGGAATTCAATTAAAGGAAAACTCGCGGCGAAAGAACGTTATTGTGAGAAGGCTATCGGTGGCCCAGCTTCGTTTTTTCTCCCTCGGCATTTCTCAAACTCGACGGACTGCAATTTGTTGGCTTTTAATTTCTCGACAATAATGTTTACTTGGGGGGGCTGTATCTTCGAAATTACTTTCGACAGGTTACAAGCAAAAAAAAAAAAAAAAAAAGAAAAAAGAAATAAAACCACTCTTCGGATTGAACTCTCACTCTCGCGATATCGATAAGCTATTTAAAAATGCAAATGTTGCATCAGAGATTCTCTTTTCACCACGGTGCAAACGAGTAATTTCAAGAATTAAATTAAGAGTAAATATTTTTCTTGCAGCGCGAGAGTTTTTTTCATCAATTTAGTAATAAAATATCATCGATAAATTTCGTGAATATCTCTGTACGGATTATCAGATAAAAATGTCAGTGTTCATGAGGTTTTATGCATAGCTTACGAGCATTTAACGAGATAATTTAATTTGATACATAGTTATTGCCCGCTGCGTGGCGATCCATTATTAACCCATACATATAAACGGTTGGGGAAAAATAACGAGTAGCCCGCTGGTTGTCGTTGCCCACCTTTTTTCAGCGTCAACAATAATATTGCGAGTTTGCGCACATAGCTTTATCGCTGGGTCGAGCACCACGCGAGGTATATAGACGTCGCGCGCACCTCATCTTCGTTCACGAGTCAACCTTGTTTTATTAAACTCGGCGCTTGACGCTCAGCGTTGATTCCAGTTGATTGGCAGCTCATCCTCATAGTCGCGGGTCTGGTTATCTGCGTGGTCCTCGTTGGTATCATCGTCATACTAATACTGCATTGCCGCGATCGCAACAAGCAACCGCAGCCAGCCAAGACTGTGCCGCAGGGACACGACAACGACATGCGTGAGTATCTTAATACTGTCTCTGGCGAATTCTCGGTTTATTCGAATAGCCATCTTTTCTCTCCCACACGAGCGAGCTTAAGTTTAATGGGTTTTCCGGAATGCGTTTTATACGTGTCCAACAGGTGGCCATCAACATTCCGCCTGATTATTTTCTCTATTTCTATTTCCCAATTCGCTGAATGTTTATGCTCCGATGCATCGGGTAACAAGAATTCCCTGCTCGTCCGCTCACTATAGATCTCGAAAATAATTAAAGCCATTCTTGTTCATTCGTGCTTTTTGGGGCAAACGGGCTATTTTTATTTTTCAATGTTCATTTTTCTAATATATATCTGAAAAGGATTTGAATCGCCGTTGCGAAATGATTGATTTAAAAGCTTGATGTATCTGTGGGCTGATAGGAACGAAAACTGACTAAAAGAGCGTTCGTAACCACATGTGTTTCTGACGAATTGCAGAGGAGACAGATTCGAATGCGGACCGGTATAGGGAGAGCGACCGCAGTAGCAACCTGTCGGACGTGAAAGCCGACATACGGGCGGGTTCGAGCGTCAGTAACGCTGAGAGCGTGACTGCGCTTGACAGTGAAGGCGAGGGTAGCACCCGAGGAGTGAACGCTCTCGCACTTGCCGGACCAGTGCCTAATCCTATTGCTGGCTTCAGGTACAGCGCTGACTATACTGAGCCTTCTTTCCCGCCCAAGAGCAACGTAAGTATCATGGTGAGTCCTTCGTTCCTTATCATTTTTTTCTGCCCTACTTTGCTTCTTTTTCCCCATTCTTCTGATTGGAATTTCTTTATCTTCGTCGAACCGCAAACTGCCCCACGGATTTCATATTCATCACCGATCAATATCCAATGAGTTCTACGACTATTTGTTTACTGGTTCTTACTCTATGAAATTTTAGATTTTTGAAGAGTTTGAAATTTCATTGAAAATCGAATTTATTTCTCATTCAACGGATATTCTTTGGGCTCTATTTTCTATTTTCAATAAGTTGCACTTTTGGTTTTCAAAAATTTCATTCAATTATCTTTTTTCTCAGACATATATTGGCGTTTAAATGAACATGACACGTGGCATTTGAAATACAATTTTATTTAAAAATTTGTCTTGAAAATTAACTGGGCGTGCATAGGGTGAATTTGTATTTGAATAAACTTTTTATATAATTAGCTTGATGTATAAATTGGAAGCTCTGATTGAAATTCATTAGTAGCATGAAGTTTATCGCATCGAGGGCACAAATAAAATGCAGGTAATCGTTCGAAATATCCACCCGTTAAAATACTCGAAATTCGCGCGAGTAGCACTGAAGTATGTGAAATATACACCTACGCGCAGCTGATGATTGCAATTAAAATGCCAACAACAAGCACCAGAACAATGTACGTACTCTGCAATTAGCGCAATTCAAAATTAATCATCGTCAATAATTAGCTCAATACTCGGGATTCCGCAACGACATTGTCGTCACAGGAGCATGCGCGCGCGCGCGAGAAATGTCGCTTGAAACTCCAATCAGCCGTAAACGCCGCTGGTTGCAATAAACACGTATCCCTCTCTGTCTCTCCCTCGGCATACAGGATGGCAGTAACAACAACGGCTACGTGCCGTACGTGGATTACTCGCGCGACTACATGCCACCCTCGACGCAGGCGGCGATGGGCGCGTCTCGCGAGTCACTCAGCAGGATAGCATCCAGCGGTATACTTGCATCCAAGAAGCTGGGACTAAGCAATGCTAACTTGGGAGGAAATGCTACCCCGCCACAAACTACAACGCCGATTATAGATCCCAGGTTCTCGGCTACCTACGGCAATCCTTATCTCAGGTCAGTATTTATATTCTAATCAATTTCTTCAAGATCGAATGCCGTCCAACGGTCGTAACGACGAGTGACAAAGGAGTGCAAAGAGAGAAGCGAGGCGCGGGTGTGAGCGGGATTGGCTTGTTAATCAGGGCGGCCGCACTCGGTTGCGTCATCAAGCAAATAGCCGTGAGGTTTGAATGCGTCTTGTGTGCTGGTTGGTTGCAGAATGTCGGCGGCCGAGCAGCTGCGACACGCGCCCCACACGGCAATACCGGGGGTGACGCCGGCTCCCCCGCCCTACACCCAGGCCATGCGGATGAATAACCTGAATGCCCTCAACGGCGCCGGCCCACAGGTAATTTTCAGCCATCAATTATTATCGTGCTGCCAAGCTCTCTCTCTCTCTCTCTCTCTCTCTCTCTCTCTCTCTCTCTCCCTCTTCATATAAACATACATGTATACGCTCACCCATACTAGCTTCGCTGCTGCTGTCACCGCTGCTGCTTTACGAGCGCCTGATGAATATTCTTTTAATTGGGCAGCTCTTTTGCGTGCGTGCGATGAATGAGCAGGCTTTTTCTTTGTCGTCGTTGCGAAATCAGGTCAAATGACGTTTCTCTCATCGCGATTCTATTGGTTTTTTTGCTCGTGTATATTGCAATTCAGCGGTGATGCACAATGGACTATTTCGTTAGTTATATATTTTCGTATGAAAAACCAATCGAGATCAGCGATCAATAACTGTCGGGATGAGCTCGCCTCGTGACTGAAACCTATTAAAATTAAATAAGCATTCTGCCATTGAGGTGCATCGGATCAAGATATTGTTCGACTTTCTTCGACAAATCTGTAATTGAATTGACGAGTTCAAATCATTACCGATGAAATCCAATCAAGGATGGGACGTCATTATCGCGCTGAAGCACGAGAGAGCATGCTCGACAGCACGCAATCGTCGGCGCTGCTACTGCCGACAAAGTCCATCGTGGATCAAGCGATTCGCTCACGCACCACGTGCATAGAGAGACAGAGAGAGAGAGAGAGAGAGAGAGAGAGAGAGAGAGATGAAAGCAGCAACAGTAACAGTAGAGACATCGTTGTTAAACCATGTTTGAAAGCTCACGTCGACGAACACGGGAATAGAGGAGAGTGTCGAACAATTAATTAATGTTTAACGTCTAGTCTTTGATTGTACAGGCACCGCTATCGGCGCACTACATAACTGGCGGCCCAAACGGTGGAGTTGCCACGGTGAAGCGCACCTCGGCGGTGAGCACGCTGGCAACGCACGTATGAGGCCGGCCGACGTCGATCGAGCCCAACTAGACCTACCGTTACTCCCACATCCCCCAAGCCGATCAAAACTACGACGACGAGTTACAACAGCTAGAGGAGCTCGAGGAAGAGCGCGACCTGTGCGAGCGAGCCTACGCGCTCGCCCGTCGTGCCGCCGAATTCGAGCAACTGCTCAAGCTTGCTAAAGACGAGGAGCAGCAGCAGCAGCAGCAGCATCGACACTATCACCGCAAGCACGGCAACGGCTACGCGGTGGCGCAAGTCGAGCGAGTGCTGCGCCAATTGAGACGCGCCTCGCGCGATCATCGACGCCTCATCGAGCAGAGGAACGACGAGATGGAGGTGCGTCTCAGGCGTCGAATGACCGCCCAGCACAATTGGGCCTCGTCGACCATGTCGATATTGTCGTCGGTGTCGAACCTTGCATGCGCCGTCAGTCAAGAGGACGATCAGTTGCTCGAGCTCAATGAGCTCAGACTGCTACATCGATACTGCGACGACGTCTGATATACACATCATCGTCTCGTCTATGGGTGGACGAGGGAGGCAAAAAAAGGCGGCGCACATTGTCCAACGTTACACCTATCTTTTATTCTCTCTTTTTCCTTTCTGTTTTCTTCTTTGTATATCTCTTAAGTCGGGTGGGCGCCGCGCAGTCAATAACTTCCAATTACGAAGGCGGCTCGACGCTTTTCCACTGTATAAATTTCGCCGATGTACATTTTTAAACGCAAGCGTCGAGTGCCGTCCATTTGCGTGTGTGCGTGTGTGCTTTATTCATGCGAAAAAGTTATAAATAGTATCAATAAGTCGTTGCGAGAGAATTTTTTCGTGTGGCACTGTGTGCATTGCGACGCAAGCGAGAAAGACAGAAGGAGAGAGATCATTTGGAGCCGCGATATATCGACAATCTTTTCATCGACTTAAAAGAAAAACTCTTTTTATTCTACGGGAGGGGATCCTCTCGTTAAGGCATTAAAGCACGAGCGTTATCCGGCGTTTTCCTCTCATCCGGTTTTTCTCCACCTGCTCGCTTTGGTAATTAACGCATTATTCAGTGGCCCATCCCCCCCCCCTCCTTAACTCGTTTCTTTTCTTTCTTCTTTCAACTCCACTGCAGTTACGTCTGCGACCAAGCGTATACGACTTTTTATGATACGTTCAACGAGTGGAAGAAAAGATATTTTTACTTGCTAATGAGAAAATAAGTAGAAATAATCCAGTTTGGCTAGCCGCATCAAGTTGCTTCAATTTCGAAGCGTCAGTTTAGTGATTCTCATTTTTCGTTCTTCTTCTTCTTTCTCCCAAAAGTGACTGTATTTATAGAATTTCCACTGGCGTTGCGCTTTTAATCGGCGAACGTACGTTTCAATGCAAACAATTGAATTTAGAGCAGCGAGCTACGGGTCACTGAAAAACATCAGAGCACCAAGTCCGCGGGGAATACGATTAGCGAGAGGTATGCGCCAATAACAGATGACAAAGCTTAAAAATACCCCGTTCGGCTGTTATTTTAATGATTGTTATTCTAATTGCTCACTTGCCTTGTAAAGATAAAAAAATTTATCAGAAGGGGGAAGAAAAGAAAAGTTTAGCGACTCCACCGTCGGAGCAAGTTTCCACTTGGCCTGCAAAGTATTATTCCAGGAGATAAAAGGGTAGCAGCGATTATATATATATGCATACGGAAAAAAAATTTACTCGATTTAAGTTGCCACGAAAACATACTCAAATTTGTTACTTAAATTGAGTAAACGAGTACTCAAAAAAGTAAATAATAAAAGAAGATATCACAAAAAAGGTAAAACTTTTTACTGCATACAGAAAGTAAGAAGCAGTAAACAAAGGATCAGAGGCATGGATGGATCTCGTAAGTCATTATACCATAGAGCTTCCTCTTGTTCAGTCATGGGAGAATTTATTGTATATTTTTTTCCAATTTATACGGTCGATGAGCTTCACTCTGCAATTCATGTCGAGTAAAATGTAGGCCACAAAAAAGGATGCCTTTCAATCGTTTTGTTCATTGAATTGCACCAAAATCACAATGCGGGACGCGATTTATCTACAATCACGCACAAAGATAAAAAGAGAAAGAGAACAGGAGAAAAAGAAAAGTAACTCGAGATCCAGCTACGTGTTAACTTTATAGTTCAACAATGAATAAAGAGAAAGAATTAATTTTTGTTGTTCATTCTCTTCGAATGTACAAACTACACTTTGATCAATACGAAACGTAGAACGTATACATTTTCACCTAATGATCTATTGATCGAATGTCGAGTGTCTTCGCATTTTTTTTTTCTGTAAATATACAAGTTAAAATGTGCGCGAACAGCGCATGGTATATAGAGAGTGTAGCGGAATACAAGCCGCGTTTTCATTTTTTACTTTTTTGAGGTACGGAGATTTATCGCATCGCGTTGTACAAAGTTTTGCGCTGTGTGTATCGTCGTTTGTAACGTATTTTTCGCAACTCTTTCTTCGAGTCTAATCTTTGAAGCTTGTTTCAGTCGTCAAGGTTTAGCTTGCGCTGTCGAGATAAGGTGTATTGTTTTTTACTTATTTGTTCTTACAATAGCGTGAGAAAAAGTGCTTTTGTTAGATTTTTTGATAGTCGAAATTAAAAATAAAAAGGAAAACGGTTAGAGGTGATTATGAACATTATACGATCGCCCCGGATACGGTAGAGGGAAAATTAAAAACAGAACTTTTCGATACAACGGTCTATTGATTCCTGCCCTGCGGGTCGAACGAGAGAGAATATAAAAGAGAGCAGAAGCGCGTTAGCGTGCAGTACAGAGCAGAAGCGATATTTTCTCCAGAAGAATTTGGCGAAAATAATTGATATTGATAACGAAACAGGGTAGACTATCAATTATTTAACGCAAAGGGGGGAAAGAGGAGAAAGAGGGTTTTTCGCGACGATATTAATATTGATAACGGCTATAGAATCGACGTGAATATTGACAGTGACGCGTAAGTATAGACAATTCAACGTGCATGGCAGGCTGATCTATCAAACGGCGATTCGAAAGTTCATCTTGTAAATAAAAGATTTTGATGCCAAGGCAACTAGCATTGTAATTACTGTAGAGCAAAGCACAGAACTATAAATATATAAATAAATATATAAAGGAGGTGGAACTCGTTGTAAAATAGCATTCGTGTAAATATATAGAGAAGGAAGAAAAAGCGCGAAATAAGAGAAATAATGAGTTATATTGGCTCACGGTTATGCCCATCTCTCTCCCTCTGTTGCTCGTAAGGTGTGTGTGTGTGTGTGTGTAAGTTTAGTTAGATATTTTTTTAACGACTATGAATCACTATTCGCATGCGCGCATATTCTCCGGGCTTCGTCGTCGGCCGTTTACGTTCATTGATCCTTTGCCACCCTCTCCCCTTTTCTGCTCCCGAACGTCGGCATAGCGAATGCACTGCAACTAGCACACCTTTATTGCTTTATTTTAAACCGGTTAAAATAAATCGGATGAAGGTCTGTCTGATTTTTTTTCTTTTTTTTTCTCTCGCGCGTACTGCGAGAGAGGGTGTCAATTCGTGAACGACGTCGACGGTAAAGCCGCGATTGATTCATATCTCTATCTAAGAATTGATTGTAACGATGCAGAAGATTTTATACTGTTATCTACTTAAGACTTCGACGTACTTTTTTTATTCGAAGTGTGGACGTGAGTGAGACGCAGATTTAAAGAAAATCTATTATAGATATATTGAGACAAATCTGAAGAGTTTAAATGTGTATAAAAATAAATATATTGAGAATACGTATGCAATTACGCACAGATTTTGCTCGCCACATTGCGTAGAAAACCGCGAGCTTCAAAAGTTCGCGGCGAAAACAATAAACAGCCGTTGTATAAAAAAGCTTGTCGTGACGATTTCATGAGCCTAGAATAATGCCAGCAGTCATTGATGTTTTTATTCAGTTTTTTTCAGCAACATCTACCGAAGATAGCATTTCAAAGAGTGATTGACACTGTTTTAGCTAGAAATTTTACGATGTTTAAAAATATCGATTGTTACTGTAAATTTATGAAAAACGAAGTTACGAATATTATGAAACTTTCGGCATCTTAGAACCACTGTACATGTGGGAAACGATTGCTTATCAATTATGAATTTCTTTGCATATTAGTGAAAAATCAGGTAGAGCTGAAAGCACTGCTCTGACGTTTCCCGATCGAGCGTTGTGACGTTGACGAATGATATTTCCGAATAGCTCCTATTGAAAAAAATTAGGTCTTTTGAAAATACAATCCGCTCTTTTAGTTTGTTTAATTTGATGGAATACAAAAGTAACTCGGAAGCAATTTTTTCTGAAGTAAGCAATAACGATGACGTCAATCTCAAGAGTAGTAAATTTCAATTTAATATCTCGCACTGCCCTATAGCATTTGATACACCAGGCATTTTTTGAGCTATTTTATCTCTCTCTTTTTTATTTTAAATTAAATTTACAATAGCATTGTCAATCCATAATGATAATAAGAGCATAACTTAAAGTAATAAGCATTTCAAAACGAACATAGAAAAAAGACTGTTAATACTACTATTTCATTTCGTTTTCCAATCACTGTTCGAGTTTTCATAATTTAATACAATTTACAGAGGTAAAAATAACTTTCGCACTATTCTAATATGCTGCGTGTAATAAATAGCAGTGTATGATATCTGTGATAATATATAGGAAAGTAGTTAACTATTATAATAAATAATTTATTCAAAATGTTTAAAATGATTGACATGACGTTATTATATTGCTTAAAATTATTATATAAAATGTCAAGAATATTAGCAAATTCGTTAAAGTTTTTTAGTGTTTGATCAAATTTAATAGTAAAAAAGTGATACTGATTCGGAAGGACGCTCGTCAACGAAACTCGTCATTTGTCAAAAGATTTTACGAATAGATAGTTTAAAATGGATTTCTTATTATAATCGTTAAGAACGCTCTTCGATACTTGGTAACTATCTTTGAAATACGGCCTATGGACATTTCTTCACTTAACTCATTTCATCGAAATAGATGCGTACGTTTGAAAGAAAACTAAACTACCAACCCGAATGTTCGCATAGCAATTTTAAAAAATCAGTCACATCAAACTGTATTCCTCGAACACGTGCAGAACTGCAATCAAGAAAAAAAAGTTCGCATACAAATCGAATTTTCATTGACCGATGCGCAATCGTATATATCGAATGTATGTACATATGCATAAGGAAAACAAGCGACCTATTGTTCTCGTGCAGTGCACTCGTGCCAGATTTAGCCTCTATCATATACGAAGAGAATCGGAGTGTTTATTAGATATACAAAAAATGAGTTGTGTGATTTTTTTGGAATCGAATTTTTTTTATAAACAAAGGAAAAACCAACTTTTCAACATAGTACAATCAACCGATATATTGTATTTCGATCCGAAGCATAATAAAACTGTCAGCTTCCACTCTGTATTTTATTATATGTTATTTATTTATATTGTGTATGAAGTTATGACCGAGTTTACAGAGTACTTTTCAAAATTGTTTAGAATCGAAAAGAAAGGCGTGACGTTCTCTCTGTGGAAAAGAGCTCTTTTTATAGCAGTTTTTATTTAACATCGGTATTTGTTATGGGGTACGCGACTACTCTAAAAATGAATAATGATAAATACAAAGAAAACTTGACCGTGGAAATGAAATCAATTGAACCAATTTCTACACTTGGCTGATCTCAATTAACAAGTTCCATTGAACCTCTGCGCATAGCATGAACAAACCTAAAAAGAAATAATTTTTTGTAACGTTCAATTATTACTAGGTTTTTCTATGCTCTTTACTTTGTAAACGAACTAAAAAAATATCAGAATAATAAGCACGTCAATAAATTGAGCTCCTATTGACACTCGAAGAGCCTGTTACGTATTCAACGACAATGAAATTAACTACTCAAATCAAAGTATTGGAACAAATAACAAACCCATTTTTTTCATAAGGGTCAATTCATATCCAATTTAAAATGATAAATAATAGCTTGTTTTAGAAAAAACTTTTAATGATCGTTGAAATAACGACTTGGCCTATTGTTTTCTACAATCAACGATGCAATTTCACTTTGTACGCATCGGTATGTCGTTAACAAATAAACAGCCGAGTGAAATATCAGATAGACTGTAATTAACGCTACAAAAGCAACTTGTGCGTAAATGTATGAGTGGGCACTCTACCATAGATCACGTCCGTCGCTTAACTTCCGGTGGCTGTTTAATATAAGATGAAAACCAATATGAGCGGTCGCTTTATTCTTTGCGTAACTCATACATCGAAAAGACTTTTTGTACGTATCTGTAGAATGAAAAAAGATAACAACTTCGAGATATATTGTATATGCATAAAGGTCAAAGTAGGTGCTTACGTTACTAGCTCTCGCACCACTTCTCGTGTTCACGACTAACAAAAAAAATGACGATGAGACATAAGATCTTCCATTGATCGATTACAAGGAGCAAAAAAAGACGATCAAAATTTATATATATATTATTATTATATATTATATCCTTAGTTCTGTTTATGTGACACTGTGCCAATGAAACAATAACGAATGAATTCTATATTTGTCGATACTTGTCGCCTAACGATGAATCTCGTCGAAAAATTATCCATCATATGATTCTCGATTAAATCATCTAATTGTGCGTTGTGTTTGCTTTACTTCGTGCTTTCTGCCAAGGACGAAAGCTTTGCGCATAACTACAAGGTAAACGCGAAACGACTGTTCCACTCTCTCATGCATATAGTACATTATAAGTTTTCTGTTTTTTTCATAAGATTTCGCACGCGCAAATTTCTTGGCAGAAAGCTGGAATAATTACTTTTTGTTGCCAAAGACGATTTTCTCTCTCTTTTTTTATTATGATATCTTAATGTTTTGTACATTTTTTGAGTTTAACGTCACGCAGCAATAAGCATTGATGACTTGTCGCGCCAAATAAAGTGCTTCGATTCATGCTGCAATTTGTTATATTACTCTTGCGACTTCCTTTGGAAACATGATGCGTATACGTTGTAAGTTTATCATTATCAATTATTACATATTTTTATTTCGTTTTGTCAGTTTACTTAAGCACGTAATATTCCGTTATCGTATAATACTCATGTCTATTTACTATAACTACGTATTACATTATGATTACGTGCCTTTTGTATATTTTTCATTGGCCTAAACGCCACGACATACATTTATATTTATAATGCATCACGCAACGATATATATTATATTATATTACTTCGATTGAGCTGTATCAATTATTTTATACACTTTTTAGAAGGATTATGTACCGCAGCTGTTATTATTTCATTAAATCCTGCCATATCATAATTATATTTGAATTATAATTTTATTTATTTCATTTTTCACTCCATCATTTTTTTCTTTGCAAGTTATTCTGTACGTGTATTTATTTCTGGTAAGTTCATTTTTTTCTTTATTTTTTCAGTCTGTACACAGTCATCAACAATTCACACTCATTTCACACTCATCCTCAATTTTCATGTGTGATTTTTCTATCGAAAAGAAATCGCTATAACGGCTTAATTGAATGTTCAAATATGCATGTGTCTAGTTGTATAATAAAACTAACGAACAAAAGACAAATTCTATAAAAAATTGATCTAAAAGAATCCTGTAATATAGAGATTTGTAAGAGTCGAAAAGCGTCTGAAAGTGGTTAGGCGAAAAAAAATTATATATATAAAACATGTTTCATCTATTAACTCATGTTGAGTCTTCATTACTCGAATGAAAGCGCTTTTTTCTGAAGGTTCGAAGGTTCACGCATGCTTGATTACAATGCAAGTCTCTGTGTGTGATGGAAAACAGAAGTTATTTAAATATGTGTGTGTATGTATATATATATATATATATTTATATATACATATATACATACATACATATACGCAATGAATATATGACATAGCCTACGAGCTGAGAGAAAAAATATAAATTCCTTTTACGAGGGAGCTAAATAGTTTTCAAACATTTTCAACCCATGCAAATAAAAGAAATCGCTCGGCTTTTCTCGGCTTTGACGAGTTTGAGGGGCGCACTACGAGGATCGCTTTTGAAGGGGGATATAAAACCATTATAAATAAAAAATATAAAAGCTTCCTGCGTATACAAGAGTTATATATTGTAAATAATCGAAAGCCATTGCGCGTGGATTAAATATGCATTTTTTCGGTGTAAAAAGGGATATCACGTTTTCTTAATGCGAGTGCGCTTTGCGATTCCAAGATCTCTGAATTTCACGTCATTCTATCTCTCTTTCTATTATGTAAAATTTTCATCAGTTCGAAGGACTACAAAAGCGATCCTTCCCGTCGCGGCAGTTCATGATTGTTCTAGATTGAAATATTATATATTGGTCATTAATGATGTCTACATTCCCTTAATAAATCTACCACTATTACTTTACGGAACTATCTGTACATACAAATTTTATATTCCTGCGGAAAATAACAAAAAAGTACTTGATAAAAAAAAGAACATATGTCAAAACGTCTTTGCAATTTATTGACTTTGTAGTGACAAGCTCATTTGTTGTAAATAAACATAATTTTCGAATTTTTCAATAAAAAATTTCGAAAAAAATCATTAAACCCCATGTGTTTTTATTAATATAATATTATCAATATAATTAAAGTGGTCACATTACAAGACTTTATTAAACAATCAAATTTCTCTTCTACAAACTTTATTGCTTTTACCAAGTACAAGACAAAATTTACAGAAATAAAAACTTGATTTTCATTACATCTAATTTTTGATAATAATTCATGCTTTGTAACAATCAATTAAATCTACAAGTACCTTAATATTAACGGCAAAGAAGACAATACCGGCACCCCAAATATAGTCGAAAGAGTCCAGACCTTTGAATTCTAATAAGTATGCTGCAAACAACCACAAGCTTTGGCTAAGTATCCAAGCAGCTAACAGTAAAATAGTCCTGGTAATGCTCATTTTAAAATAAGGTAAGCAAATTGGAAGTAAAGAAAGGAACCAAAAGAAATATTGAGATGTCATAACAGGGTTGAAAGTGACCATTGTTATGGCTTGAGTAAACATGGCAAATGGTAATTTTTCTTTTGTGGAATAGCGAAATGCCAAAGCTACAAGTATAGCAACTTGTGGTAAAAAAGTAAAAATTTTTTGCACTATGCTTGGTTCTTCATTAGCTGAAAGATATAACATGTAGAAAAATACAGAAAAGTTATGTCTCACATCTTTCCTAATTAGATGATAAATGAGACTCTCATTCAAAAATTTATGCCCATAAAATACATAGAATAAAGCAGTCAAATCAAATAGTGTTAGAATACATGATATAACTAGTTTCAATTGTTTTACATTTGGTATAAAAATGTTATCTTCTCGCAAGTAAAGATACATGGCTAAACTAAAAGCCAAAGGATAAAGTCTAAAATGTATAGATAAGCCATGAACTATGCCTGCCATGATGTATTGATCATTTTGCAGTAAATACAGAGTCCACAGAACTAAATACACTGCCAAAGAGTCTGCATTTCCTCTTGTTGATATAACAATAGCCAATGGGTTGTACAGCCAGAGTAGTGCACAGAGATTTGCAGTTTGTTGCTTGAAATTTTGAAAAATCAAAATTTTTTTCATCAACTTGGCCACTAATATATCAACAATGGAAAAAAACACTTTACCAAAGTCTGGGTGTATATGAACATTAGGAGCCATAAGTAGAGCTAACAATGGAGTATAACGATAAGTATGACGATCATATGGCGATCCCTTTTTGATAATGTATCTTGCAGCATCTGTATACACTTTATAGTCTACATCAGTATATGGTACTTTGAAATATTTATCATGATAATTTGCATATGTTATAAATACAAGTCTTATTCCAAAAGCAATTACACAGTGCATCCATATAGGAACCACATTATTTAGTACTATTGACTTCTTCTTCATAGCTGTCTTAGCAGTAATCTTGATATTAGAAGTAAGCTGTTTTGTCATTTTGACTGACTTTATAGTATAAGTTTTACAATTTTATTTTATTTTGAGCTGCTGCCTTTAGAAGACAAGCTTTGAATTGTTCAAATTCTTTTTTACAATCATCCTTTCTTAAATTCTGTTTATTTACTACACATACTGCATACTGTGAACTTGATTCTTTGCACTGCAACACTAATGTTGGATATTGCCTGATTCTTTGCTTAGCCCTTTTCACAGCATCCATAACCTCAAGAAATCTGAATTTATTTAGATATTTTAAAACCCAGACTTTGTTTTAATGAATTCTGATCATCCTCTGAATGAGTTAAAGAATAAATTAAAGGCGACAAAGAAAGGCAGGTACCAAAAAATGTAACAACATATACAAAAGCTGTAGGATAACGCCGAATCCTAATTTTTTCACTGAAGTTATGTTTGTGCTGAAACTTCTGCTGCATTATAGTATTATTTTAAAACTTTTTGCTGAAAAAATATAAATAAACTTTAAAAAGTACATTCATAGTTCAAGAATACATTCCTACAGATAACTTACATAATCAACAGTCTTGTGTTCATAAGGCTTAGAAGTATCAATACCTTCACAAACCACAGAATTTGAGGAATATTTAATACAACACTGCCTCAACTCTTCAATGACACCTTCGCATCGAGAAGGTTGATAAACATTTTCTTTTAGGAATAAAAAAAGGGAAAATATTAGCGAATATCAAGCATTAAGGTTATGTCAATTTTAAGATCAAATGTAAAGAAACTCACCTTGTAAGCACTTTTGGAGTTTGCAAGCGAATTTCTTACAAGGATCAGAAGTTGTCATCCAAAACACTATATTACACTAATCAATAGTAAATAAATAATAAATAATATAATGGCTTACAATACGATCCGGCAAATTTCTTCAGCTATACCAAGAGTACCGAATGATTTTACTTTCTATCGTTAAGATGAAACACGCATTAACCAACAGCACGTTGGTATATATAATGTTAAGTGACTAATTGATGATAAACGACGATTCGCGAAAAAAGATAGCAGGTAAATTACCGATTGATCTTAACCAATCGATAACGCAGAAAGTTACAGACTACCGTGATCAATTTTTTCTTTTATCATAGAAGATACATTATCCCGTAAACTATTATTTTTTACTAATGATAAATACTTTACCAATTGAATATAGTGCTATTATTTTAATTCATAAAGATAATAAAATGAAGAAAATTTTACATCAATTTTTCTAATTCGATGTTTGCTGGAAAGAAAAGTATTAAACAATGTATATAAGTACATATAATTGTAGGAAAATTCGATTAATTTATCTATAATTATGTTAATTAAACTTAATATTTACACTTAATAATAGCGAAATTTACAATCCTTTATTTTTCGTTAACGTATTAAATACCATTGAGTTCACTTATAATGTAAAAGAAGCGAAAACGACGAACTAGCGATTCAAAGTGCTTTCGTGGAAATCGCACAAAATTTTTCCATTCCACGAACAAAAAGTTGAAAACATTTAATCACATCAGCGTCAGAAAAATGATGATTGCAGGAGGAAAAGAACCATCAGAATTACAAGAGTAGAGGCTGGAGGAAACATAAAAAAACACGCGTGTGTTATTACAACTTGAAACTTAATAATCCGGCATCATTGAAAAAAATTAATCCGCGCGAAGAACATCTTTCAAAGCGGCATTGTCAAGGTGTCCTCTAAAAATATTGCAACGCACATGGGGTGCGAATTCGCTCGAATTTCAACCCGAGATCGCTCTATTTTACATCGAACTATCGCTAGAAAATCTTGAGAAAATATTTTCCTTTTTTCCCTAGGCTTGAATCTTCGATCGCCGTCAATGCGTGCCTGTGAGAAGTGGTTGTCAGGGAGAGAAAAGGTATAGGATCATTGTACAGAACGGCAGCGGCAGAGCGGCTCTCGGCCCCCAAAAAGTTTTTACCTGGCGGCGCACGCCTTTGTCCCCCTCAGTGCCGTAGGCAGATAGGAAATGAATGGTGCATGCACGCACATCTCCCCCACCCCAGGCCTCTCTCTTGGTTGCAAGCTGCCGCGCGCCTCGCTGGAGTTGGGGCGCGTGCGGCTTGTGCAGTGGCGTCCCCTTGCGGAACTACTCCCACCACCAGCAATTCGCCTCAGCGAGAGAGGATACACTAGTCGAAGCCCGACCGCGGAGCGCTCAGTTCGAGTCGAGCATGCGGCAAGCGAAGGTTGCTCCGTACAAGTCAGCCAGAAACATGCTCGCCTTGTGACAATCTCTCCAAGAGACACAAACTAGTCGTGTGCGCGCGCGTTTCGCTTGAAAGCAACCCACCGTTGATAACAAGTGTGCCTCCGTGTGCAGTTCTACGATTGCAGTTTGCGCGTGTAACGACGACGACGATCAGTGATACAAAGTGCGAGAGAGAGAGAGAGCCATGGCTCGAGTTTCGTTCACGTGATACTGGACGCGTGGAACAACTTCAAGATTCTCTCACGATCGCGAGAGTGAAGAGGCGCCGCAACACGGCATCATGGCTCGATGCTTGTTGCTGCTGTCAGCGTTGTGCTGCCTGGCGGCAGCGTCGCGGGCGCGAGCCTCGTGTCACTGGTCCACCGAGGGCAACGAGACACGCTCGGCAGTGTGCGGCCTGCGGACTCTCGACCCGACGGCCATGGCCGCGCTCGCACCGTCGCTCGACGGTGCCCTCAAGTTGCGCCTGGGCTGCAGCAGCGTGCACCACTTCGAGAGCACGCTCAGCGGCGAGAGCTGGCACCGCATGAGCGGCCTGCACGAGCTCAGCATCGAGGGCTGCAAGCTGCTCAGGATGCCCGACGCGGCGTTCCAGCCGCTGCTCGAGCTCAAGCGGCTCACCGTGCAGACGTTCAACGTCGAGTGGGGACTGAGCAGGCGGCTCGAGGTCGCGCCCGAGGCCTTCGCCGGGCTGCGCGAGCTGCAGGCCCTCGAGATAATGGACAGTAATCTGAAGGCGCTTCCCGCCAATGCCCTCTGCGGCCTCGGCAATCTGCTGGTGCTCAACCTCACGGGCAACCAGTTCTCCAACATTAGCGAGCTGGGCTTCGTGCAGGACGAGCGCGCCTCGCGCGACGACTGCCACACGGACATCCGAGCGCTGGACTTGTCGCGCAACGAGCTGCGCAGCCTGCCCGAGGACAGCTCGCTCGCCTCGCTCAGGCAGCTGCAGGAGCTGCTGCTGCAGCACAACTTCGTCGACGACATCAGCAGCGAGGCGCTCACCGGCCTCACCAGTCTGCGCGTCTTCAACGTCAGCTACAACAATTTGAGCAACCTGCCGAGCTCGCTGTTCGCGAGCACGCGCGACCTGCGCGAGATCCACCTGCAGTACAATCAGCTGCGCGAGCTGCCGCGCGGCACCTTCACGCGCCTCGAGCAGCTGCTCGTGCTGAATCTCGCGGGCAATCGTCTGGGCAGCGACTTCGTGAACGAGACCACGTTCGTCGGGCTCATTCGGCTGATCGTGCTGGACCTGTCGTTCAACTCGCTCACTCACATCAGCGAGCTCATGTTCAAGGACTTGTTCTTCCTGCAGATCCTCGATCTGAGGAACAACTCGATCGGCCACATCGAGAGCAACGCGTTCAGGCCGCTCTACAATCTGCACACGCTCGAGCTGTCGGAGAACCGTCTGCACGCTATCGGGCCGCAGCTCTTCAACGGCCTGTTCGTGCTCAACCGATTGACTCTGTCGGGCAACATGGTGTCGAGCATCGATCCCCTGGCCTTCCGTAACTGCTCGGATCTGAAGGAGCTGGATCTCAGTGGCAACGAGCTGAGCAGCGTGCCCGAGGCTCTGCGCAACCTCGCCTTCCTCAAAACCCTCGATCTCGGCGAGAATAAGATCAGCGAGTTCCACAACGGCTCCTTTCACAATCTGCATCAGCTCACCGGGCTGCGGCTTATCGGCAACGAGATTGGCAATCTCACGCAGGGCATGCTCTGGGACCTGCCCAACCTGCAGATCCTGAACCTGGCGAAGAACAAGGTGCAGCACATCGAGATCGAGACCTTCGAGCGCAACACTCGCCTCGAGGCCATCAGGCTCGACGGCAACTTCCTATCCGACATCAACGGCATCTTCGCCAGTATCACCAGTCTGTTGCTGCTCAATCTGTCCGAGAACCACATCGAGTGGTTCGACTACGCTTTCATACCGAGCAACCTCAAGTGGCTCGACATCCACGGCAACTTCATCGAGAAACTCGGCAATTACTACAAGATCCGCGATCAGAAGGTGCGGACCCTCGACGCCAGCCACAACCGCATCACCGAGCTCGCGCCGCTGTCCATTCCCGACAGCGTCGAGCTGTTGTTCATCAACAACAACTACATCAACAGCGTGCGGCCCAACACGTTCACGGGCAAGGTCAACTTGACTCGCGTCGACATGTACGCCAACATGATCGAGACCATGGAGCTGACCTCGCTGCGGCTCACGCCCGTGCCGGAGAACAAGATGTTGCCCGAGTTCTACATCGGCGGCAATCCCTTCAACTGCAATTGCTCGATGGACTGGCTGCCGGTGATCAATAACATGAGCGCGCTGCGCCAGCATCCGCGAGTGATGGATCTCGACAACGCGATGTGCCGCGTGTCCGGACCCCGCGGCACCGCCATCGTGCCCGCCTCCGTAGCCAGGCCCGAGCAGTTCCTCTGCCGCTACGAGGCCCACTGTTTCGCCCTCTGTCACTGCTGTGACTTCGACGCCTGCGACTGCGAGATGACCTGCCCGTCCGACTGCAAGTGCTACCACGATCAGACCTGGAACACCAATGTGGTCGACTGCTCGGGCCTCGGCAGTCGCGACATCCCCCGGCGCATCCCCATGGACGCCACGGAAGTCTACCTCGACGGCAACGACCTGCGCGAGCTGCAGAATCACGTGTTCATCGGACGCAAGAACATGCGTGTGCTTTACGTAAACGGCAGTGGTATCGAGTCCATTCAAAATCGCACCTTCAACGGCCTCAACAACCTGCAGATCCTCCATCTCGAGGACAATCGCATCCACGAGCTGAAGGGCTTTGAGTTCGAGCACCTCGCCCATCTGCGGGAGCTCTATCTGCAGAACAACCTCATCAGCTACATTGGCAATCTCACGCTGCTGCCGCTACGCTCGCTCGAGATCCTGCGACTGCACGGCAACCGACTGGTCACCTTCCCCGTGTGGCACGTCAGCCTCAACAGTCGCCTCGCCGAACTGTCGCTAGGCGGCAACCCGTGGTCTTGCCGCTGCAAGTTCCTGCAGGAGCTGACCTCTTGGGTGTCGGACAACGCGCACAAGGTCGTCGACGCCAGCGAGGTGTGGTGCTACAACAACGAGGCGCGCCCGGCCTACAGGCGCAAGCTCAACATCAACGAGACCGCCTGCTCGGACTACTTCGCCCAGGGTGGCGTGATCGAGAGCATCATGGTGTCCGACTACTTGCCCATGGTCGCCGCCACCCTGTCGGCCATCCTGCTGCTGTTGGTGCTCGCCGTGCTGGCCTTCATCTTCCGCGAGCCAGTGCGCACGTGGGCCTACTCGCGCTACGGGGTGCGATTTTGGGCCAAGGCCGCCGTGCCCGAGGACAAGGAGCGGCTGTACGACGGCTACGTCTGCTACAGCCCCAAGGACGAAGACTTCGTGATGCACACTCTCGCCGCCGAGCTGGAGCACGGGGTGGGAGTCCGGTTGTGCCTGCACCATCGGGACCTGCCGTGCATAAGAGTGGCCGCGCCGGTGGTGCTGGAGGCAGCAGAGGCGTCCAAGCGCGTGCTCATCGTGCTGACGCGCAACTTCCTGCAGACCGAGTGGGCGCGGTTCGAGTTCCGAGCAGCTTTGCACGAGGCGCTGCGCGGCCGGCCCGGGCAGCTGATCGTCGTGCAAGCCGGGCCCCTCGGGCCCGAGATCGAGACCGACCTCGAGCTCAGGCCCTACCTGCGTACCGCGGTCATCGTGCGCTGGGGCGAGAAGAGCTTTTGGGAGCGGCTGAGGTACGCCATGCCGCCCGGTGACGCACTCAGGCGCAAGTCGTCCTCGCTCTACCGGCGGAACGTCAACACCTACACGCTCGAGGGCCGCCCCGAGAAAGGCACCTCGAGCCTGCGAGTCGCCGAGCACATCGCCGCTGGCCACCATCCGCTGTTCAAGGACTCGGCCGACTTCATGCAGGCGCCACCTGCCTACTCGAGCACCGCAACCTTGGGCCACCATCACAACGCAAGAATCGTCTCCGAAGCGACACCGGCTGTCCATGGCCGCGACACTCCGGCCAGCGCCACCAGCCCGAGTCCGAGGCTGACGATGAACCGAGCTTACCAGGAGCCATCGATGGACGGTCCTAACGATGCGGCCAGACGACCACTCTCCGAGCACATCTACTCGTCCATCGACTCGGACTACTCGACTCTCGAGAGGAATGCCTGGAGGCAGCAGCAGCAGCAGCAGCAGCAGCAACACCAACAACAGCATCATCATCATCATCACCAGGCGGGCAACAACGCGCAGTCCGGTCAGGCTTACCTCGTCTAGTGTGAGCGCAGTGCGCCGCGCCCGAGATAAACCGTTACATGCAGCGCACGAGAGAAAGAGAGCCGGTTTTAACGATCTCTCTCTCTGTCTGTCTCCCCCCCCCCCGCCCCCTCCCCGTTCTCTCTCTCTCTCTCTCCTGCTCTCTTACTCTCTTGCTTGTGTACGTGCTAGCTGCTGAGCAGCTCTCTTGCTTGCTCGCTCGCCGATATCTGATTCCGCGATTGTTCTACGCCTGTACGGACACTTGGGGGAAAATTCACGCTCGTTCTATGTACACGACGTTCGCCATGGCTCTGTTGTTCTGTTCTGTTTCGATGCGTTCCTTGCGTTTGCTTTTTGTATTATAGGTCCAACAAGTATGAAAAAAGACTCCTTTTTTCTTGTCCTTTGTATAGTCTGTAAAGTAAGGTTTATTTTCCTTCTAGATTATAAGTCTTGGTCGCGAATGGCAGTGATTTGAATTTGAAAGGTCACGAGACGTACATATGAACTTGCAAGTGCGCGTGCGAACGTCGTGAAAAAAAGAAAAAATGATAAGGGAAGAGAAAGAAAAGAAATGCATATTAATACTGATTTTCTTTATTTCTCGTTTACACTTTGTATATTTCGACTCTGTGAACTGCCGATGGCCTACCTCGCCAAAATGACTAGCGTGCGCGAATGAATGTGCGGGAGAAAACGAGATTTTACTTAAAAAATAAAAACGAAACACATGCTTAAACGACGAAATGTGCCGAATGACGAGACCTCGTTCGGTCTACGTAGGCACGTTGTACGGCTCTGTACATATTATACTTATTTAAAGAAAGAAACAGAACGAATAAGTAAGAGATGCGCGCCAAATTGAGTGAATGATGTATTTTAATGTGATGCAAGAGTCATGAAATCGATTAAAAATAATAAAAAGCCTGCTTCTGGAAAAAGAGTCTTAGATAGGCAATTTTTTATAATTTTATATTGACTGCTAAATGAGAAGGCTGTTGTACGATATGTAAATATGTATACTTTTAAAAGCGATTAATCTCTTCGCCTCGTGTAAGATATATTCTCGATCCTTATATAGGTTTTTCTTTCGAATCTTATTTTTTTTCTCCAGAACAAAAAAAAAATGTATAAGAGAAAGAGCGAAAAACGCAAATGGAAATTTATCGTATCCGTGCGCGCGATCACGCAACGTATACGTGCATTGCGTGTATATATATGTGCACACACGCGACTGTGTATATATTATACATATATATACGTACATAATATTTGCTAAACTCCAATTTATTTAATTTATGTGAATAAATTTATAACTTACGTTATTGTTTCAAAGTAAACAACTCATCGTCTTATGATTTACCTAGATATCCTTATTCCCTTCCATATAAAGAAAAAGAAACAAACAAAGATTGTTCAATTACATAACAATTGCATGGGCAATTGAACAATCGGAAAAAAAATATTAGCATATCCTCCCCCTCCCCACTTTGAAACGTTCTTTTAGTTTTTATTATCTTAACGGGTGCGATAAAAGTCACGAAGCCAATGATTTCATTAATAAAACACATTACACGAGGCAATGCCTCAAGGAAAAGAAAGCATGAGCAACAGCAGCACTTGGAGGAGTTGGGAGACGCGTGGTGCTCTTAAAATAACAGCAGCAGCAGCGGCGCGCACATGTGTTCCAGCTTTGGCTGTCGACAGATTGCCGAAGTTTAAGTGTCGGCGTGCGCGCCGCAGTATGAGAGAGCGAATGATAAGATTTAATATTTACTGAGTAAATACCGCTGAAGGATATATAGGAGTTGCGTAAGATCATCCACTTGCACAAAGGGCGCCATTGAAAACTCGAGCCATTTGTGCAATCAAATCGTTCGCTCGTTACCGGAAACGCGCTCGATTAGTCGATTATCGCTTTACGATCAATGAGAAGCTGATATACAAATAAATCATGCTGGAGGAAAGAGAGAGAAAGCAAATACCGTATCATTATTATTCTTCGCAGCGACAAATGTAAATGCGACTTTTACGCTAATTTTACAATTCAACTCTTCTTCCAAACCCACCTCGTTAATCTCTTTAACTCAAACACTCGAGCAAGTTATAAAATATATCTTTTTCCGAACTCGAGCACTCTCCGCATTGATTTATTTCATTTTTATGCTGTCTACATCGAAAGTACAATTTTCCTCGGTGTGCACATCAATTTAATTCTGAATGAAAATCGTAAGCACAAACATTGAAATTTAATTTTCGAAATCAAATTAAAATCGCGCATCCGGCGATAAAGAAAAAAATGCAGAAATTCATGCGTGCAGCGACGGAACATTTCCAGACATAAAATCCTCGCGCGCGCACCACTTGAAAAAGTATAATCAAGCGGCACACTCCAGTATATGCTAGCCAATCTCGGGCAATAGAGCTTATAAAAGCAAATCCAAATAATGCTCTCTCTCGTACCTTATCAGTCCCGTACTATTTTCGACTGCTCGAGCAGCGAGCAAACGTTGGGAATAAACTTTGACAAGGAATATTTATACCGCAGTCGACGCTTGCGAAAAAAAATTCCACTATACTTATAACCGAGGAGGGTGCTTATTGCGCTTCGACACGAGAGAGTCCGATCCGCAAGTGAGTCGCGTGCTGCCCATTAATCATTCGTTTCCTAGGCCGCGAACGTTCTCGTTTCCGACTTCCGACGTGTCATAACAATTCGCGAATCCGTATAGGCTTATTAGCGGTTGATGCATGCGAGCGATTAGCATCTCTATGCTGCGACGTAAAAAAACAGAGAGCTGCGACCAAGTTATCGCTCTCCTCTCTCTCTCTCTCTCTCTCTCTCTCTCTCTCTCTCTCTCTCTTTTCCATTATCATTTTCATTATTCAAGCGCTCCGCGCGCGAAATTAGTTGGCCGAGCGCCGACTGCTATTTTTCTTTGGCCTTCTTTTTATTCTTCGTCCTGACGATTATTCGGGCTTTAGCAGCGAATTAATTTGATTATTTTACGGCGACGCGCGGCGAACTTTGTTAATTTGATTGCGCGATATTAGTCATCTTTATCGCTCTGGAAAGAAACGGCAAATTGATGACGCGTTTTTCTCGCGACGGTGCAACGCGTGGAGAAAGAGGCAGAAAAAATTACAGAAGAAAAGAGAACGAGGGCCACGCACGCAGTTGAAAGCTACTCGTACAATATTTATCGTGTTAATAATACATTAACATTTACATGTACTGAATATGGATCCAGTTCAGGCTATGGAAAAGTGTCGTTTCTGTTCGAGGATGCATGCATATTCTCACAGCCACGTGCTTATACATGAAAAATTAATATCTCTTTATGTAAACTTGTCTTCGCATAAATAATCACGCAAACCTATAAGCAATTATCGGCAATTAAAAAGAAAAACCAAAAAAACACGACATATCAAATGTTTATTAGACTCATTGTAACGAGAGAAAGCAAAGTTGTCTCCGGAAAGAGAAAAAAAAAGGAAAGAAATTGTCCCACGAGCGGCGTGTATATGTGCGGGAAGGTCTGAAGTCGGTTCCGCGACGAGTCTGCACGCGAGTCACGCATGCCAACGGAACCGCTTTAATAAGGGCTTTAAGGCCTTGTGGCGATGGTGCTCGGCAGCAGGGTTAGGTATAGGGGCTACCCTCTCTGCTTATGTATACACCGGTGTGCGGCGCGGTGGTGGTGGTGCTCGCATCGATCGCGCCGCGGCGTCCGTACAGCCGCGCACCTTCATTATTAATGCCCTCTTCTCGCTCGCTCTCACTTGCAAGCTCGCTTCTTTCTTCTTTTCTTTTCTTTTTTCTTCTTTTTTTTTTTTTTTTTAACGAATCGTCGCAAGCCCGACGTCTGCTCATTCAATATATATACGCACGCGCGCGAGTAGGTGGACTGGCGCGTTTATATGAGCACTTGAACGATGGGCATGAGAGTGGAGACGCTCTCGAGCAAATATATACCGCATGGAGGGGTCAGCCGCACTCTTCTCTCTTGCTGTGGCTTTATTGCAAGTTTCGAGGTTATTAGGCGCGCGAATAATCGATTGTCCACACAATCGCAAAGTGTTAATAAATAGACCTATTCTCGCGCGACCAAGAACTGTAGGGATTTATTATTCAGTAGTAATCGTCCGACTTTTTGCGTACGTACACACTCTGAACCGGATTGTTTGATATTTTAAGTTTTTCTTTTTTTCATATAATCGCTGAAGAAAGAATTAACGAGACTTTGTAGTTGGCAGTGAAGTTAGTTTTATCAATTATGGCGCGAGCGAGAGAGCGCAAAATTACTTCTTCGGTTCGGAAAAATGAAACTTGTTATGTATAAAGCGTCCCTCTTCGTTGTCGTCGTCGTCGCAAGCGAGCGAGCACCGAGATTCGAGAAGTAGGACAGAGATATTTAAGATTGCCCGAGAATCACGAATTTTGAAAATATTGACTCAGTTATATGTGTCCTCTTTCTCTCTCTCTCTCTCTCTCTCTCTCTCTCTCTCTCTCTCTCTCTCTTTCAAAATTTATAGCCTACGCACTTGACTTTTGTTCTTTCTTGCGCGTGATTTTTGTTACGCTTCTTGACGTTAATCAATGCTTGTCGCTTCAAGATGTCGTGTTATCTATACAATATCAATGACCTATTGTTTACTCACGAGTGACTCGACGGAAGCTTGTTTTAATTATTCCTAACAGATGTCTATATGTTCGCGCCGGTTTGCGTCTTATACCCGCGCGAGGCATTCTAAATGTATTTTATATATCCATAAACGCAAAGAAAAAGAAAGTTATGTGAAGATGTACGTTAGTCTCAACTATGGCATAAAAGCATATATAATATAGTGCAGCGTCGCATAAAATTAGTTTTAAAAAGCCGCCTTTTTCTCCCCCTTCGCATTGAAAACGTTGCAGTGCCGTTGCCATGCATATGGAAAAATGTCCGATGAGGAACGTTAACGAGGAGGTCTCTGAGCGAGTAATGGGATTCGACACAGCTCGCGTGGCAGCAGCAGCAGCAGCAATAGGTATATACGCATTTCTGTCTCTCTGGTGATGGTGGTGTGCTTGTGTACCTCTGTGGTCCGAAAAAGGTCAACGTGCGCGAGATCGATAACGGCCGAGCGAGAGAGAGAGAGAGAGAGAGAGAGAGAGAGAGAGAGAGAGAGACAAAAAGAGTCGGTCGCGTATTGCCGCGATAAATCAGCTCGCGGAAGGAGTGGCATCTACAGCCGTTTCGATTGACTCTCGATAAGGGGCGCCGCTCGCCGCTTGTGCATGCTAACCGTGTCGAATTCCTCTCTTCTCTACCAGCATAGAGAAGCTTCATTTCGGAAGAAGAAACACACACGCACATATATAAGTTGGACCACTACGCGTCATTACGTAAACGTTTAGATCCGTTTGAGATACATATGGCTCGGTTAATTTATTGAACCTCCTACCGAGGCAAAGGCCATAAGGCAGGAGGCGCGCCGCGCCACGGTCAAGGAGGTGTAGAATGACAATTTTTCCGGGGAATATCGCCTGCTGTTACTGCTGTAGCTCTCCCTCTTATCCGATTGTATTTTCTGTTCTCTTGATTTCATTTCCCAAGTGGACCTTCCAAAACCTTATTCCTGGATAATTAGCAATTAGCTCTTGTATAGATGGAAAATCTTTGGAACGCGGCGGCCGCAGCAGCGGCAGATGTTCGAGTATACTTGTGTTTATTAGTGGCTTGTAAGAGGCAGTAGCTTTTGGGCGTTAACCTGCGAGACTATTTGAATGGGGCCTCGTAAGATGTAAACAATAAATTGACCATTAGCTAGACGTTTGATACGCGTGCATCGCTAATTCAAATTAAACGAGATCATGACTTATTGTAATGCAGGATGAATTTCGATCCGAGACCACGCTAAGAAGCTACTTTTACGTGCACCCGGCAATCGACAGCGGAGTCAAATAATTGCATCCATTTAAAAGCCACTCGAGAAGTCGACTTGGCTATCGTTCTCTCAGCGACCAAAGCCCCTCGAGTCTCTCTCGCATCCTGTCCCAAGGACACTCAACACATCTTCGTCGCATCTGCGTGGCATCCGTACACACTGACTGACCCCCTGACCGACGTTTGCCTTTGACGCAAGCCGCAAATGAATTGCTTGGCTGCCGGCAAATGCCATTAGCCAATGCATATACGCCACCCCCTCCCTCCCACTTCTATCCGTCGACTCTCTCTCTCTCTCTCTCTCTCTCTCTCTCTCTCTCTCTCTCTCTCTCTCTCTCTCTCTCTCTCTCTCTCTCTCTCTCTGTCTCTATCTCGTAGCTACGTACGCCCGATTTTGGAATCAGGCTAAAGTTGATCAAACTGTTATGCGGTCGGATCTAATTTCCCGGCCCGAAGGACCTTACTCCGCGCTGGCTGAGCGACGGATTGACGATGCCTCTCTGTTCCAAGTTCTGTCGCTAGTTACACCATCCGATATATATAGTTTTCAAACATTTACGCACCTTCCTGCTGCGCGCGAGCCAATTGCCTTTTGTAAAATTCCGTGAGATAACGTTATCCACTACCGAACTTCTGCAGCTCGATTCACTCTCTAATTAATTTGGTAAGTTATTTAGTTTGATTTGCCCACAAAATGCTCGTGGAGTGATGTTCCTTTTACGAAGTTATATTTGAACTCAGAAAAGCTTTCATCCCATAACTTTTAGGTTCACCGGGCAAAATGTCAAAAGCAAAATGTAATTAATAATTTTTCATGGGTAGCTGTGAAATCTACCTTTATATTTTTTCTTGAATAAAGCGCAACATTTTCACGAAACTCGACGACAATAACGAACAAATAAAGCACCATTGTATGAACATTTTTTTTTCGTACAACAAGCAGAGTGCGCTTTCAAAGGCAAACGTGCGTATACGCACGAGCTGGCGCAATTTGTTTGTTCAGTGGCGATAGACGATCGCAACTCAGCAAACAATTAAGCGACTGCATTGAAAGTTATTCAAAAGTACAGTTTTTAAGCGAACTCTTTACTTTTCTCAATGTACACTTTCAAGTAGAGCAAGAGGCAGTTGAAATTAAGGAGCCATTTAACATTCCAGTAGCTGTAGCAGGACGGCGGCAGTCGCTTTTTTGCTCTCTACAGCGAGAAAATTCGGTAAACAGCAATTAACCGACGTGCCTACTACGCCCAAGTGCATCAAGCGCATCAAATACTCTTTTCAAGCGACGACGACTTCAATTCTAATGGCAAATATTTATAATTTAAGCCGAGAGGCGCAGAGTCCGATAATTATTAAAGTTTCCGGGGCGCGCAAAGATACGCGATCATGCTAAACACATACACACGCATATATATATAACAAAATGAATTTATTCTCATCCTTCCTCTCTTAAAGAGAAAGAATCTGTATGCTTAATAACATTAATCGTCGACGCAGTTCAAACGAGCTGCAATAAAATTTTTAATTATCTCTCGCACGACTTTAATGCGGTTATACGCGCTCATTGAGATATTTAGCTTCGAATGAGAAATTTTAAAAACACTTGGGAAAACTTCACTCCAGTCGTAAAAATAATCCGAACTCTCGCGAGAGACGGAACCGTGTTTTTTTACGCTCTCGATAAATATTTCCGATTAAATTGAGACGAAGGAAAAAGAAATTGCGTGACCATCACCTTGACTTTTTTCAAACTTAATGTATTTAATAGCCCCGACATTTCGGGGCTCTAGAGCGTAGGCGTTAAATTAAAGATTCCCTCGACGAGAAGAAGAAAAAATATAACAGTAGAAGAGCGCGAAAAAGAAGGTTTTGCAGGACAAAACTTGTTTCGGTTGGTCATCGTTAGTCAATCTCCCGTACGCTTGGTTCTCTATGCTTCTATCCATATCGAATCGCGAGCCGCAACAAAACCAACAACGCTTCAATGCGCGTGCATATACGCGCATGTAAACACATTTTCCTAAAAGACGCAGCACACTAACATAGAGAGAAAAAGAGAGAGAAGTCGGCGAATAATTGAGAAGCGTGAATCCGAACCACGGAGCAGTCGGCGCAAAAGGCCGCGCGACGCGATGCGCGCTCGGCCCAGTGGGGTTCCTTCGACAGTTGAACCTCTAACTTGCAATAAAACTGAGAAAGACTTTGATTGGGCCGCAGGCACGTTTACGACTCTCGATTTCTTCGGATTTCTTTTTATTTCCTCTTCTCGCTCTCCCGCTCTCTCTCTCTCTCTCTCTCTCTCTCTCTCTCGCAGTTTCTCCACCAACGCGCTTCGCCCGCGCGGCTTTGTGTGTGTCCCTCGGTGTGCGCTCGTTAAATCGAGACATCCTTTTCGAGAATTAATGACGCGCGAGAGAGCGGCTACTCCGCAGGCGAATACGTATTATTATATGGTCGCAATAAAATGCCGTGCTGACTTTATAATAGTTGATAAAGGTGACACACAGACGCCGAGCGCTGATTTCATCGCCACCTTGTTCATTTCACCGTCGACGGCGAATGAGAGAAACAGACCGAAGTGACGCGCGTGCCAACTCTATTATATGCGCCAGAGACACGCTCGTTTTAATTTTAGATTCGCCATATAAATTGGCGACTTCGTATAGTTTTTTGCTCTTTCCCTTATGCGAAACTCACTGCGCGCTCACGATTTATAATTATTGGGCTTGTTTCGCGGAAACTTTGCACAAATTAAGACATATTTATACGTGTATACCGACACTCATTCCAGAAACCTGACTGTGTATTTTTCATCGATATAAATTTCAAACTAACAGTTGGTTCGCACATCCCGAGGCAAAAAATAATCAAAGGCTAATGAGGGAAATACAGCGTGAAAATGTATACGTATAAATAATTGTGGCACGAAAAATTGTTAATCATTGTGTCTAAGCACCGTTGATTTATCATCTCTTCTCTTTTCTTTGCCTAAAGAACCGCCAACCAAACCGTAAAAGCACTCGAATAAAAACAGCCTTGGAAAGTCTTCCCACCCACGTGTGTAATGAGTCGGAGGCTTATATTTTTCTATCAAGAATCGGCGACGGTAGCGGCGGCGGCAGCGGCGTCGGCTTTTTTACCGGCAAAATCGGTATACGGCCCCGCCTGTGGATAATTATTCGGACAAAAATTGATGAACGGCTCCCTGGGCTTTTTTCCAATTGAAAATCTGCCTACTCATGCACGATAGAAAAAAGTAGCAATTCAGCGTGTGCGACTCGAAAATGAGAGGAAAGAGAACGAGATTAGACAGGTGCTTCCACGTACGCACGCACACGCGCACAATGCATGGTAGAATATCCAAACGAAAGGCAACGGTGAATGAAAAGCCACGCACGCGTCCGAGACGAATCAGCGGTACGCGCGAGCGCGCGTCCGTGACGAATTTCGCGCGACGATTTTTTCGGCTGTACACGTATCCCCGGGTATACATAGGAATTCGTCACGTGAGCGTCACAGCTGCTTCTTCGATAAGGGCAGAAGAAATTGCAGCTGCCCGAGAGCAGGGACGGATTCTATTTTTAAGGACACGTGGTTGAGACGTTCGTCGCCGGATTATAAAGCTAATTCCAAGTTACCGCATTGATTTAATGCAGCAGCTGGAAGCGAATGAGCGGCTAGCTATCGGTTTTCTCGCTCGCATTGCAGCGATGACTTAATAATGCCCTGCCAATTGAGCCTTTCAACGCTAATCTCGACGAAGGTATATTATAGCCGTTCCTCACTGCCTTCGCCGTTATTCTATATATACGCGAACAAAAATGCAACGATTATAAATAAATAGCCGACCGTATGCTCCCCGTAGAGATGCATCTTCGTGCGCGCTAACTTCAAGGCTAACTGTGGATACGTAGTAGGAGATAAACAGTGTGGCACGGCGACAGAGAGAGAGAGAGAGAAAGAGAGAGAGAGAGAGGCCATTGCCGCCGTTGAAGCGGCCTGCGCTAATTAATTATCTGCTTAATTGACGCCGAGTGCAGAGCGACGCGCATACATAGTGGCTCGGAGCCAAAGAGTTTCATGCAGCTCAAGTTGGATTGATCGACTAACGATTCAACAATAACGTTCACATACACACACACACACACACACACACAAAGATATACAATGGATCTTGCCGTCCCCCTGGGCGGGCCTAGAGACACCCGAATATCGAGGAGCCTATAGCAGCCCCTTTGTCTCTCCTCTCTCACATCGTGCTTCCACCTGCGCCCATCGTACACGTATGTAAGATACATGACTCTATCTCCATCTCTCTCGCACATGAGCGCGCGCTCGCCTGGAAAAGGTTTAGCAAGCGCCTCTCTCTCTCTCTCTCTCTCTCTCTCTCCCTCTCTCTTTCCCCCTGTCTTTGCTGGCTTGTTTTCGGCTTTTGACTTTTGTCTGGTAAATGACTTGCAATAAAGGTGAGCGTTTCGAACAATGGCTGTATATGTCGCGATCGTAAAGCCACTTTTTCTTTTTACTTACTGTAATTTGTTACGTTTATTTGGCAACTGTTATATAATTTCCTTTTCGTCGGGAAAAATAACTGCGTCATTCTGCGCGGAAGAATGTTTTTAACTATCATGTCAGAATTTTGCATGAGACATCTTTTTTTCGATACTTGAAGACAAATGACAAATCAATCAGACGTCAAATGTATTGAACTCTCATCTTTAACCTTTCGACAAGGCGTATTCAATCTCGAAAATTATTAACTGCCTCAATAGTTTTGATTGACATCAACTGTTTTTTCGATACTCATGTCAGTAAAATTTAGGTGAAAAGTTTAAGATTGAACGTTACGTAGCGCTATTTTTATCGAACTTCCGCCCGGCGTTATCGAAAATGCATCGAGAAATATTAAAAGTAAAAATAATATCCTCAGAATCTTTATTGAAGTACAGGAAGATAAATAAATTAGGTTACCATTCAGATTTAGAAGAGATTGTTAAAAAATCGATAAAATTAATTTGGCAAGCAATAGTCAAACATCGCACCTATTGCCAATACCATATTATGCGAGCCTCGTATTATCTTTCATAAGAATGGCACGTGTCGCACTGACGAATGCACAACAACAAAATGCATGTTCCGAGCACATGTAATATCCAAAAATTATTTCCGACGTACGCAATTCGATACACCGACCTCAATGAGCGGGCGCAAAGTTAGTCGCATGCTGTCGTTCGTTGCGGCAGCAACAACGACGGCGGCACTTTCTTCGTGAAAGATTGATGGGCTATCGATGATCGATATCGCGCGCATTGTTGTCTTGCTCATTGTGGCGCGGCTCGTAAAACCAATACGCGCGCTCGCAAGATTAACCGTCAGCTCTCGCGTACTCGCGCATTGTAATGCGTGCACTCCGTCGAACAATGCTTGAAAAAATAATGTACGCGCGGCACGCACAAAGGGAAAGACTGCTGGAGAAATTGACAATCGAAAGTGGGAAAATGTGGTCTGTCGTAATTGCGCTTGAGTGACGAAAAAACTTGGGCACATCTCAAATTGGTATATGAACGTTACTTGATTGATTTCATTATCGACACTCTCTGGATTAGGTTTCGGAAACCTATTATACGTCGATTACTTTTATTTTATACATCATACCCGTTATAAAATGAGACGATGCTTTCTTTTACTTCATTTTAGCCTTACAAGCTGCAATTGCACATACAATGTTTAATTTATCGACGATTGTTCGCGTGAAGTTTATTTTGCATATTTTAGCAATAAATTCAATATCAATGAATATACGATAATTCATTATTCTTCTCAGAGACTGGGTACACAGCTGAGTATTCGCAAGAGTTATCGGTAACAATACTGCGGCGATGCGGGGCAAACATAGCCAATATACACACACGGTATCCCCAAAGTGTAACCAGATATACATATAGGTATAGAGCTACATGAATAGCTATATTGCAGTTTCCCCTAAGGAAATCACACTATTCTTGTCTTAATATATTCTGACTTTATTAGGCGTTCAATATTAAAAAATAGACAAGGTGTATCAATGAATCTTGAAGCGACCTGGACAAAAGGAATCTCTTCGAGGTGACTTCATCCAAATAATTACAATCCGTTAGAAATTTAATTGTAGGAAGCCATTCTTGATTTGACGATTTTTCAAAGTGCCGTTTTGAAAATTCATCTTCCATCAAGTAACCATTCTAATATAATCAATACCGTATTTCAAAATCTTTAATGCAGAATAAAGCTTAGTATTAATTGTACAAATCGATCATCTTATACTCGATGTGATTTTCATTTATTGTTTCCAATATGTATTCTTCATGAAAATTTGCTAAAAAGAATAAAAGTAAATTCAGATTGAAGAACATTGCAACAAGAATGCGCAATAGCAGGAGCCGGCGGAGAGGCACGCGATTCGAAAATTACAAGCAATCCTCTAATTACAAGCGCGTGAACATGTAAAAATTCAGAGGACCGCGGCGCGTGAATGCAGCACAAGCAGGGGCATCCGGATGCTGAATTTGCACGTAAACACGCGCACTTGACTGCCGATTGGAGCGAGCAGCGTGGCGGACGGGCAAACGGTGACGCGCGTTATGCACACACATATATACGCGCACGCATATTCGCCTAATTGGACGTTAACGAGGCCCAATCATCGCGCAGAGCCGCCTCAAAGCTTAGGCAAACTCTTCTCTTCCCCCTACTGCAAGCATTGCACGTCAAAGCTCGCTACTCGTTGGGAAAAGAAAAAGAGGAAAACGTACGCGAGTGGTTCGATCTGTTCTTCGCTATAGAGAGGGGGGGGGAGTGAGAGAGAGAGAATGGGGGAGAAGAGGTCGTCGCGTACGAAACTAGAACTCATCGTGCGGTGGGGCCATTGTGTGCTCGCTCGCCGCGGAGTCATTATAAAGTTCCACGGCAGCAGCAGAAGCAGCAGCCAGAGCCAGATTTCGTAAAGAGGGGAGGGAGAGCAAATCGGCTGAGAGTGCGGTCGACGCGCGCGCGCGCGCGCGTGTGTGTACCTATACGAGCTGCGCAGCTCAGTTTACGGCCTCTTGCAGATGAGTTCAAGCTTTGATTGTTTTGCGTTTTGCATTCACGAGATACAACGGCAAGCTGTTATTAGCTACCCGAGATCATTTATTAAATACGCTTAGTTCCCTATGATAGCTGAAACATTTATTTTGGAAGATTATCACGATGGACCTGGCGGTCAATACGCCAAAGAAAAAGAAGAGAACGGAACCTGCGAACAGCTATCGACAGTTTTACAATGTTGCCTTAGCACAGTGTACGTATGTGTAACAAAGAAAGCGATTAATTTTCCAATTTTCAATCAATTTACATAGCTTGCGCACTCGCATAGAGTAAAGCTGCAGCAGCAGCGCAAGCTATCCATCGCAGAGCAGCGGCGACGGCGGCGGTAGCAGCAGCAGCATGTATTAAAGGGGGAGTCTCTCTTGGGCAAGCGTAGGTGTATATAAAGGCGCTTGAGCTCGCTTCGCGCATGTTTGCTTTGTTAACGTTTGCACTCGCGGAGCTTGAAGGATCCAACAGAATCCATTATTTCGACGGGGGGTTTGGCTATATACGCGCTCGGGCACTCGCTCGCTACAACTTGACCGTGGCAGCGCAGCCAGAGAGTATATATACACGAGTTTCGCTGCAGCGAAATAGCGTTATCGCGCGCGTTGAATATGCGAAGCCAAATCAGCGTTCGACGTTTACATCCGCAGCCGAGTATTTCGCGCGAGCGACACTTGATTTGATCATCGTTGCTCTAGAGAGATTCAATCTTGCATATGAGCCTTTTTCATTTTCTATCGTCTCCTCCTCCGACGAGCCCCACTTCAAAGCGCATATTTATAGGTCTAATTGTTACTCGTTTTATCCTTCGTGCGAGTATTCCTCTCCCAGACCTATTGCATTGTCTCGGTCTTTCATTATATTTCTTTCCTTTTCTTCATGTACGTTTTAGAATTTTATTAGCCTGGATTCGTCGATGTGCTCACTTGCATATTGCCGAGGAGTTTTCTTGGCTACGCTCGCGGAAAAACAAATTCGTCATTCGCTTGTACGCAAACGTAACTGTATAAAAGCCCCCCTCCTCCCCCACTTTCTTGTCAGTCAACCAATGCGCCGCTTTTTCGAAAACTGGATCCCGGAATTCCTCAAATGTATGTATCTCTCATCGCTCCACTGAGAAAGGGAGAGAGGGGAGGCGGAGTATCACTCGGAACAGAAGCCGAAGAGCCGCAAAAATTACCATATCAACACGTTTAATCATTCGTCGACAAGAAGGTAGAAAAAAATGCACGTACACATAAGCTCTCTTGAAGCATACAAAAAAAAGGAGTAGGTAGGTATCCTTATTTTTTTATTTTCATTCCTCGCGCCCGAAAATCGAACATACAAAGGCCGAGCAGTCCACACAACGAACGTACACATCCTTTACATGTAAAACAGAATCTTGCCCCTTCTAATGACAAGCATTAACATGCTCGATAGACGTCGCATCGTTGCGAAATAAGATCCGGCGAAAGACGTTGGCAATGAAGCGCGCGGGGAGTAGAGGCGCACGGTCACTCGATACGTGAACTTCTCCAGGAAGGAAAGATCGCGCCGCATTGTATCACGGGACAAGCGTCCCACGACGCGAGGCAAAAAGTGGATCTAAAGCGTTCAGCCGAGGTGTCTGCAAATGAACATCACTTAAACTTTAAAGCAACCGACTGGAAAATCATTCGCGACGACGCCGACCGACGTCCCTTGTATTCTTTATTTCTTTTCATATACCACGTCTTTCGATATGCTACAACTGCAAGGGAATGTCGGGGGTTGAAAATTTAAGAGGCATTTTTGCTCCACCCAATAGAGAGAGAGAGAGAGAGGAACTTGACTGCATCGATATACTCTTCATTCGTACTGTTTCTTTCCTTTTGCATCCTTTTCTCGCGTCCGATAGACCCGCCTTTTTACGCGCGTTTTGCGCAACGTTGAACGAGTGCGACTCGATTATGTTTTGCTGCGAAGCAAAAACGAGGGCAATGGTTTGTTATTAAAGCTTGTAAAGCTTGGATGGGATAGCTAGCAGACTTTTTTTGTGTGCTATTTTTCTTAGGCAACTTTATCACCGCGACCCTATAGCCACTGTACATACAAGCTTTTGTTACATTCAATATTTTTCAGAGTGATGAAGTCAAACATATTTTTAAAATATGGAATAGAGCTTTTACCGCTTTTAGATTCCTTCCAACCCTGATATTGTAATGTTAATATATATTTTTTCAAAGTTTTACTGAATTCATACTCTTATATTTTCAATAAAATTGACTTTCTTTGTAGCGAGTATTTTTTACCTTGAACGGAAACTCGTTTTCCTGAATGTTGATGATCTGTAAAATATTTGTCTTTTTCTTTTCTTTTTGTTTCTTTTTGTTATGAAATAATAAAATCTACGTTTACCGCTATTTATCGCTGAAAAAAGTTTATTTTTATTTTAACAGAAATAATTTTAACGTTGCAATTGGAAATAAAAAAGACATTGTGAAATCAAAAACAGTAACTCGAAGCATAAACGATATTGTCTACAGTTCTTCTTAAGCTGTTCCTTATAATGCACATTTCTATGCAAACTGAAGAATAGTATAAGCCACGAAGAGCAGATAGAGGAATACAGACCAATAGAGTTTGCCGAACTAATTTTAGAAAATGTAAATTTAACGGTTGAAAAAAAGTGTGAAATTCGCGCCGGTGCATGAATTCACCAATTTATATGTATATCCCCGTGCTCAATACATACACAGATATAGTCGGTCACATCATAAAAATGAGTTTCATAACGACAATCGCCCGAATTTCGCCTTGGCTAACATTTTTCCAATACAGTCACCGAGAAATAGAGCTACTTTATTTATATCTATCCAGCTTCTCTCTTATGCATGGAAAGACAGAATAAAAAAAGTTTATATAAGGCAAGAATCGGACTTTACGACGATCTATCTTGCGATTGTAATTTAACAGGGCAGTATATGCTCTAGAATATCGGCAACAGCTCTATACAAACGACCTCCTTCCGTTCACCACGTATACACACGCACGACAACGACGACGACTACCACGTTCGCTCCCCCTCGTTTCCTTCTTTAACGACGGGATTTCACACGTCCTGCTTTCTGCGCTGTGAGCATGCATTCGTTATCCCGCTCTCCATCTTCGAAATTACTATTATCTCGACAAAGTCAGAGCCTGCCATGCCTCATCTCTCTTTCTCTATCTACGACCGAATTCGAATGTTTATACTTTTCGACGCTCCACCTTTCCAGACAATCTTCCCTTGAGCGATCAAACCAGAAAATTACACGGGATCGGGTTACATTGAGAAGTACTTGCCATCTACGTACCAGAGATAAATGAACGGGACGCATAGAATTAAAAAATTATATTTCTTTCCTCGTTCACTTTGAACTTGAGTACAGATACATTGTTGCTATCAATTCATAACGATATGGCATACTTTCGGAGAATTAATATCGTGTATCATGGACATGTGAGCGGTTGTGTTGCATAACAGTCGCTTTTTCCACATGTACCTATAATTGTACGAGATGCTGGTGATTACGATTCCATCTTTCCGTATCAATTTGTACAATGGTCTACAGACTATTGAGTTACGCTGTTAATGATGTAATAAGACATTGTATGAGAGATAGCTCATTATCGTTTCTATGTGTTTTGCGCGTATCCATGCGGTATAATTTTCTGCGAATAATTATGTTAACCGACGACACGATTCATTGATCGACAGTACAAATAGTCCGATGGGGGCATAGTTTTGTATTGGGCCGATATTTTTTCCTCTTCTATCCATTCATATTCACTATATGCCGTTTTAATGATGTTAAATGTATCCCTAATCAAGCTACAATCCAAGAATCGATCGGACAAATTATACAGTCAATCAACGTAATCCAGTTTCTTGTTCTTCTCTTTCATCAAATCACACCCATGTCAATCATCGAAAACTGTAGGGAAGCCGGAGCGCGATGTACTCGTATAGTAAAAAAAAATATAGTCTCCGAACGCGTTCGAGAATTTCGGATGACAAAGTAGATCTCGAGGTCGCGCACGCAAAAGAAAAAAAATTCAATTATCTCTGAAGAGGGACGGGACGGTGTGGCCAGCAACATCGCATCGCTTCGCAGGCAACTTTTCCACTACTGGCATTGTACACGCCTAATGGAATCCCCCTTGCGGTGCAGCGGTAGCGCTGATTGATTAAAATGCAAGTTATGAATAAATTATCGTCGGACAATGAAGACGTTTTACAACGGGCGCGCGAGCGGGAGAGGATGTAAATCGAAAAATTAGCAATGAAATTACAAGCACGCAATGACGCCACAGTTTTTTTTATTCAATATCGCTTTTTTGCGCACCGCGAGGAGCCGCCAAGTAATTTTAATCAATCAGACGTGCGAGTACGCGATATGAAAGGGCGTGCGAACTCGCTGAAAAGTTGTTGTCTCATTTAATGAATGGAGGATGATTTATTCTTTATGTTTCTCAAATAATTTGCGCTTTAATTGCCAAGGCAAGGCACTCCGTCATCCGTTGACGCATGCACGTTCGATAAATCTGCGACCATCAATTCGACAAAATCAACGGCGTTTGGATTCGGTTAGGCGATAACTCTCGCAAGAGCGAGAGAGAGAGAGAGAGAGAGAGAGGGAGAGCTCGTCCATGTCCCGAGGATAAGGTTTATCTTGAGAATGCGCCGCTAAGCAGCGTGTCCTTTTGATTAGTCTTATCGACGAAAAAATGGAGCGAGAGGCTGGTAGTTTTCGAACGAGCGGCCAAAAGCTTTGGTAAATTGTCTTGTGCGTGGCCAACGCACGGACGCAGACTGGGGCTCGCATTCGTCTGGCGGCGAGCAGAGCTTGTTCCCCGATAAGAAGTCACCTGCAATTAAAGGCCCTGCTCCGCTCGCCGGATATTCGACTCCACCTGCTGCACTTCGTTATACCCGCTTCTTTTTGTTTCCCTTGCCCTCTCTTCTTCTCTCTTCTCTTTTTCGCATTCCCTTGGCCAAATGAGAAATAGGATACCGGCTTGAGATTAGATTACTCGTCGGATTAGAGGGAGTAGAGAGCGGAGGCGCGAGGTGACACGAGCAAAAGATGGGGCGCAAAAAATGATTATAGGCCGAGGCAGCCATCGGACGAGAATTAAAAAATAACAGCACATCGCATAATTGACTAGTAGCCGCATGAGCTATTTTAGGTGGCCAGCCGCAGTCCGGATAACTCGTTGGACGATGCGCAGTGCGCAGCTCCTCAAGACTGCGAGCGGGAGAAAAGAGAGTGGATCGTTACGGGCGCGCGAGCGCCAACGCAGGCGTGAATTAATGTTATAGGCTGATTAAAATGCTAATCGAGAAGCATGGCTTCAAGAAGCAGCTCGAGAACTCCTTACAAGCAGCTTTGCCTATTGTCATGCTGATCTGCTTCTCTATAAACTGTCCGACTAATGTTACATATCCAACTTTACAATTCGATCACCTCGGCATTTTTTGCTCGTAAAGTTCCGTTCCACAACTTCCCACGTTAAGTCTCATTTGACTCGAGCTTTTGCCGCTCGCGCTGCTCAGCTGGACTAATTAAAGCTCGAGCTGCGCGCAGCTATTTGTAAACCGAGCCGTATAGAAAGTAACAAAGATCGGCTGCGAGCAAAGAAAAAAGCACGAGAAATGGCCATTAAAAAAAATTTACGAGCAAAAAGCTAAGGCCAAGTCGTAATATTAGAATTATAATACTCACACACCGTGTGCACTCCGCGAGGATCGCGTAATCGCAGTGCAATTAAAGTAAGCCGTCAATTAGCACTTTATAATAAGGAGATGGCCAATAAAAGAAAGAAGCGTCAGGAGGATGCTGCAGCGCAGTAGCAAGAGTTGAAGTTGAACACGAGAAAGCGAAGCTGCCATTATATATAGCCGTCCGTTATTAATTCATTAAGCTGCAGTGCAACGAGCATTCCACGAAGAAGAAAGCACAACAGGAGACAGGTATATAGAGGGTAATTATGGGGGCTCAATTTCCCATTGATAAAAGCTTTCGCGTTCGCACAGACTGAGAGCGCAGAATTCTAATCCTCCTCTCTCTTTCTCTCTCTCTCTCTCTCTCTCTCTCTCTCTCTCTCTCTCTCTCTCTCTCGTTCGCTCGCTCGTGATGATTAAATTCCGATGGCCGAGCTTTCAAAGGGCACGAATCTTCGCGTTTCTCGGACGAAACGAGAATAATGGACGAGCCGCGGCTGTTCTGATTAGATAGTGCGCTCAGCGCTTTTATCGAATCCGATCCTTCCCTCCTTCTCGTTGCTTCTGCTGTTATGAGCTGCTGCCGGTGTGAAATGACTGCAGACACTGTCGGTTCTACTCTCGCGCATTCAACGGAGCTCGATGTACGCGTACCTTTCTTTTCGCACGCGGATCTCTCGCGTTTTACATTACACTTACATTGTATTCACGCACCGCCGAGAGCGTGAAGCTTTCAGGTGCACACGCGGAGATTTCCTCACAATATCTCATGAAATGTTTGACAAGAGAATATAGATAATTAACGTGTCACGCTCGCGAATTCTTGAAACGGCCGTTCTCCGAACTACATTTTATCAAGTTGTATAATACACTGTAATCCAAATCTTTATTCAACTCCAAAGAATATCAAAGTAAAACTTTGCTGCGAACGTACCGTTATAAAGGAAGAAGGAAAAGTCACGCAACGTGCACGCCATAGCATCCTTGCACGCACGCCGAGTGTACTTGGAAAAAATGCATACAGAGATTGCGTTCTTCGTAGAGCTGAATCGAAAAAAAGAAGGCGGGAGCAAAAACGTTCTATAATAGATACATTACGTTAATATAATGGGAACTGCTGTAGCATCGTAGTAGGAGGTGAAAACCAAGAATCGAAGCCAGAGCGGCGGGCGGGGAAGAGAACGTCGCGCGGTGCGGCTGCATCCCAAGAAAGAGAGAGATAACGCGGGTTAGCAACAGGGGGTGTGTATACAGTGAGCCAGCTTCTCTCTCTCTCTCTCTCTCTCTCTCTTGGTCACATGCGCGCAGATAAATGCGGCTGCTGCGCCGGTAGCGGATGCCTGCCTCATTAAGGTGGAATACGCCGTGCGCGGGCGTAAAGGCAAAAGCACGATGAAACTAATTCGAACCACCGGCGCACCGCCGTCTCGCTGAAAATAATTGTTGCCCTGTAAACAGATGCTGCGGTACGTACTGTGCGCCTGCGCGCGTCCGCAACTATTGCGTCGAGAGAACTTTTTCTCAGAAAGAAAGAGAGGATTATCTTCGAGATTATTTATAGGCGAGGGAGCAGCAGAAAAGGAAATGCAGCGCGTGTGGGAAACATCCGAGAATATATTCGACGATGGGTACATCTTATTTACGGTTAAGTTCGTAAAAAGATGATTCGACATTTTCACGATTTTCAAAAGCCGTTGATTGATATTCGATTATTTCGTTCTCACTCTTGCTCGTGCGAAATCATGAAACTCAAACGAGCCCAAAGTGTGTATACAACTTGAAATTCAAATTGGCAGTGAGTGTGGCGCAGGTTAGTTTTGCTTATAGAATAAATAGCGGTATCCGCCGGTTCGCTCGGTACGGATAAAAATCGAGAGCAATTTGAATAGCGCGCAGAAGGGATGCAGCCTTATAGCGTTCGGCCGCTGCGGCGCGCGCGCGTAAATTGATTTACAGTTACAAATGGCGCATTCACTTATACACACGTGTAACCGCTGCCGCCAAATGAATCGTACAAATAGTAATTTTGCCAGACGTGCTAGAGCGGGATAATCAGGCGCAAATGGCCCCATTTACAAGTGATCCAATGCCGTTCGATCCCATTCGCGACAGATGCACGTGTGGAAAGTCGAGCGACAGCGAAATAGAAATCCACCTCTTCGGTCTGTTATCAATCAACGAATGGCATGCGAAAATCCACCTCGCGCGGTTGTGCCTTTGATTATTAAAATGAGAGGGGGATCATGAAAATTTCTCACGCTGACAGCGTTCGTAACGGAGGTAGCGCGTATGCGCAATCGAAAAGGACGATCCCGGCGATATCACCTAATGCAGAGAGAGAGAGAGAGAGCTCACTTTTACTTGCTCCGGGGCATTGAAAAAGCGAAGACAATGGGGAGGGCTGCGGCGGCCATTCGCCAAGGAACAGCGGTTTTCCAGCCTATTTAAGCCGCCGCTTGGCAAGCAGCGCGTATTTTCTCAAGATCTCCATAAGGCACTGGCGCGCAACATCGGCATCGGCAGCAGCTCCCTTTATCTGGGCCCGCAAGGAGGGTCTCATTAAAAAGGCAAAGCCTGCAACGACGACGACACGTCGCGATGGACCGACTGTCGCTCCACCTACGCATATACATACGTAGACCGTCGGATTTTCGGCATGTCCCGGCGGCGCTGCTGCAATGCCGAGCTTTCGGGACTCCGTCGGCGTGGGATACATGCCGTGCGAGCGAATTTCCTGGGGGGATTACACCCGAGAATTGGACACGTTTTGCCGCCGAGCTGAAGCTATGTTCCCTTCGATTGAATGTTTGCCTATACTTGAGCACTCGTGGACGTGTGGTTGCGCGCAATTCCTCGCTGTTCGATTTTCGAAAAACTGACGATGATTTTGCGCGGCAAGCTCGAACATTGCCGTTGATGCGCGCATTCCGCACGGCTTTATTTCAATATTGTATTTTCATTTACACTTGATATAGAGACACATGCGAGCAAAGCAAATTGCGCAATTTCATTACATAATGAATTCATTTGGCATTCGGGATGAAATCGTTCATCGGCAATTGCAGGACTGAATACATTGTTATGGGAAATTGCGCTTCTTCGCAGGTGTACAGGACTGAAGAGGCAACAACGATATCTCTCTCGCAGCGCAGCCGTGCAAAGTGTATTGAAGCGCAGTTCTCAGCGACTGTCACCCAACTTGAGCTCCATTTTCTCGGAAAGCCTATTCATGGCCCATTGATAGCCCAAGGCAGTAACACGGCAATTGATCAAGGGTAGAGAGGGAGGGAGAGAGAGAAACTCGCGGTGGTGTAATCAATTATCCGTATTCTTATACGCCACTTTGGAACATCTCTCTCTGTCTCTCTCTTGGAGTCTAGTGCGCCACTCGACTCAGGATATATAGAGAATCGATTAACAGCCATGTACACAATAACAGCGGCAGCCTCGCTGAATTGGACTGAGGTTGCCTCGTAAATTAATCAGCCAAGCGTACGTGCGCTGCGCTCCACGCGCACACGCATAAACGTCATATCGGAGTACGTCAAGGGGACGAGCGCGGTTACATTGTTCTCTCATCTGCAGCGATTGTTTCCATGGGAAAAACTTTAATGGGGTCTCTCTTTCTCTCTCAATTATATATGCTAAATCCTGCCGTTTGTGAATTTGTCGTGGAGCGTATTACAGCCACCGCGGGCACACAAAACATCACGTCCACGATCTCTCTCCCTCTCATTTTCCGTCTTCTTGTCTTGCGGTCACGACTCTGTTTACCTTTCACTGTGCGCGGGCTGCTGCCGGCCGCACAGCGCGCGCGCGCGCTTGTACGAGCTTGTCATATACGAGCGAGCTATTTCGTTCGAAATCGAAAGTGCAAAGAGCCTGTATGCGCGTATATGTGCAAGCCTAGACGACAAATGATTAAGTGGTAATATCGAGTTGTAATTGGCGTCAGATGACGTATCTAAATTTGCTTTAGGTGGTGTACATATATACAGCTGCTAATGGCGGTTGTGCGGTAAAACATCACTGCGCGGCAGATATGGGGGAGAGCAAGAGATTTTAGGTGCGATACGCGGAAATATGAAAGGTTGAATAACGTCATTCACGAAAAGATAAGGCACAATGTATTTATAACAAGCAGGTATAGATATTGCGTTGCACGCGTACACACAAACGTATATGACGAAGGAAAAAAGGTTGCTGCTCTTTCTCTCGGCGAACGTAAATGAAAACGCATCTTCGAAGAAGCCAAATGGAAAAAAGCAATGCAAACAGAAATTCGGGGTCCACCGTGTAACCACGATGCAGCGGCGTCTCGCTCTCTCTTGCTGTGCACCCGAAGGGGCTCCGCGTTTCTAGGCTCCGTATGTATCTCGGTGCACTTTCGTTGCAGCGCGCGCGCGCTTATACCTGCTGCTAGCTGCCGTTGCTGCCACGGTCATTATATCGTTTCGTACCAATCTCGCGTAGTAATTCCAGCGCGCGCAGCCGCTGCCGCCGCTCTGCAGACTTTCTTTCGATCAGCGAGAAATCGAGCTCTAATGTCGGGTTTAAGCGCGGCGCCCATTAAAACGGCGATAAGTAATCATGCGGTAGGAGCCACCTCCTCTTCCTTCGTTTGCCTGGCAGTCGATGTGCGAACTTCACGCTGACGGAATTTCACGCGAAAATTCCATCTCGCCCATCATCTGACTCGTGTTTGTGCGGGATCCGACGTCGGTGTGCTTCGCTTTCCGCTTGGACGACGATTCGCTTTTGATGCGATTGGGCCAAGAATTGTGCCGAGCTTCGCTGGCTTTTCAACTAGATTGCATAGTTGTTGTATCACGCGAGAGGCCAGCAACACGATAATGCTCTTACGTAATGAAAATTTAGTTACTCGCGGGCTCGCTCGCTGCTTTCTCATGATATGCCGTGTAATCGTGCAATTTTTACTTATTACCACGAAATGTTGCGCTTGCTTTAAAATTCGAAAAAAATGTGATTTCTCAATCGAAAAGAAAAACAAAGGTGCGAGGCGTCTCAATTCATTCCTGTCGGAAATAGCGTTGTCCCTCGAAGAAAAAAGAAGAAAATCCGTCCGAAACGTGCATCTGGGAACTAACGAGGCCTGTCAAGTCCCAAGAAAGCCACAGGCTGCCCCTGGAAAGCCAGATAGTCGGTTTTTCGCGGGAACTATACGGCCCAGGCAGCAGTAGTTCCCTGCGGAGGTGCACGCGCATCGGCGCCGTGGAAAGTCGACTCGACGTCGCACGGCGTCGGCCCCCTGCGGGGGTAGCGCAAGCCTGCGCGCGTGGCCACGCTAATCGCTCATTCGTCCTAACTTGTCTCCGAGCGTGGAAAGTTAATGCGCGCTTTGTATCTATCATTATTATAGCCAGTCAGAGCCTTTTTCCGACGGTGATTTACTGACATTTGTAGGTTGAGTAAGCGTCCGTGGCGAGCGAGCGATTTTATAGAAAATTACATATGCCGGCGATGGCTTATGGCGTAATTATTATTATAGACGCGTGATTGCCAAATAAAAAATGTTTAAAAACTGAATGAATCTTTTGTGTGTTTGCGCGTAATGACTTGATTTTACGCTGAAATTTCTACGTTATACGAGTAATGCGATAAATTTGGTTAGGAATGCCTTTGAATGCAACGCGCACGCCGAGAGAGTTACGCAAGGTGAATACGATATGGAAATGCCGAAATTTCGAAAAGCTTTCCGACAAGATCTATCTGCCTGACGCTTAGGCGCATAAACATTATTAAGCAGCGTGGTATCAAATGACAGTGACGAACATCGTGTGCGCCGTGTGGCTGAAAATTCCCCGCGATGGCGAGCGCGCGCTGCGGTAATGATTCAATCCGAGCGCGCCCGCTACATACTCGCGTTCGTGCTTTTTTTCAGACGGCCGACGTCGAATAGTACTTTCCATCACGCGAGCAACAAAAATCCAAGGAAACACTTTCTCCAGCGCGCCCGCCAAAGAGACAGAGTAAATCTTGGACAGAGCGAGCGCTCCTTGTTCCTTCCCATGCAAGCATGCATGCATGCACGTAATCTCGCGATGTCGTTGCTTTATAGAGAGAAGGATCGAGATATCTAAATAGGACTCTATCGGCCCGACCAATCTGCAGCTCGCGCGCCGAACCTTTGATCGGCGTAACGTTGCGGCTTTATGTAAGATCGCGACTCTCGCCAAATAACCAAATAACAGAAGCGCGCGCGCGGACACGAATACGGCGAGCGTTCTTTTTTCCGAAAAGAGGTGCCTTCGGACGCAACCCACACCGGCCGCTGTGTGTATGCATATTTCAAGCGGTGTGCGTGCGCGAATGGCCGTCACGCGACCAACACCGCGGATATCGCGAGCCTGAGCTTGCCCTCTCCCCCCACCTTGCCATTCTGTTTACGTATGCAATATTAAATCTCGCGGGAAACTGGATTAGATAAATTTTATAAATTATGCAAATTGGAGTGCCTCGAGCGCCTTCCTGCTCATCGCGTGACACGTTCGCCCGCTCGGGGAATGCCCTTTTCTCCTCTCATTCTCGACGTCGGCCGCGCATTTCGTTGACGCTTAATTAGACGCCGCATCCAAAGCAAACAGGTCGCGGCGCGCGGAAAAATAGACAAGAGCCGAGCCGGCCGAGTCGAAATAATTAAATTGAAATCAAATATTTTCCCTCGGCGCTCGCGAGCAACAGCTAAGTAGTTTGACGTCGCGCGCTCGAGTTGTAGCAGCTTGTATACTCTTTTCGTGTTCTCTCTCGCTCGCGATTACTTATTCCCTGTGCACAGGCTCTCGCGCGCGCACGAGCGCTACTTCAATTTCAAACAGCCTGCTACTCGCCTCTTCTTCTTCTTCTTCTTCTGCTTGCAGCGGCGAGCCTCTCCCACCCCATGCCGAGGAGCGAGGCTATAGCGACCTTGCTTTTCGCTTTTCCCTTTGAATCAGCAGACACGAGCAGGAGACAGGCGAGCAGCAGCGCAAATTTTCTAAACATGCTCTTTATCAAGGACCTCTTGTATATTAAATGTCATGCCTTTTACATCAAACGAATCGACGAGGTATATACGTGATTTTTATACCCGGGACAAATTCCTGGCGTTTTAATTAGCGCGCTACTTTACGTTGCTACCATTATTATTGTCCTTAGTGAAGCTAATTACAAAAGTGACCAAGTCAAAGAGAGGCGCTGCGCGTCTTTCCGGAAAAATTCTTCGGACATACTTAGCGGGAGCAATTTGAGTTACGATTTGCGCGAGCGCGCGACACACGCCAATAATAACACGTATTTTCGAGTAATTATTATTGTTGGAAACGTGCTCGGTGAAAATTGAAACAATTTTATCGACTGAGAAATAAGGTGATTGCACAGCTTGGCAACGCAATAATGAGCACGTACAACAAATTCATAAAGTACACATCGTACAATGCACGCAGCCAAAGCTGTCATGCATACGTATATATGTACGTAGCACGCATGCGAAGAAGAAGAGGATCGACGTTTAAACGTTTGTGGAGCTTGAAAGCACGCTGCGCGCGAGTGTGCGAGCCGAGAGAAAATTAGCATCGATGAAAAATAGCCGACGTGCAGACGAAAATTTGCGACGCTATTATCCACTTTAATACTTTTCCGCGACGGCAGCGTGCAGCGTATACGTACATACACACCTATCTCTCCGCTTCGATGTATATATATATACCGTGAAATATATTTTAACGTCACCTGCATACACACAGACACAAACTTTTGGCGCGAAGATCTTCTTTTGCACCCCCCTATGTGTTAATGCCGTAGCTTACTAAACGTCATGTTAGGATCGCCACGCGTACTGACGACCCACGAGAGCGAGCAGAGTGTAATTGCCGGTTCGTAAGCTGCTGCCTTCTTCTGAGTCCTACGAAAAGCGCCAACGTTATTAAAGCATTGACATACGCGAATGTCAATGGAAACCCGTTTATGTGTAAAGTAACCGAGCTCATCCAGTTTTTAATAATTTTGCAATTCGTTCAGTATTGTTTTACAATGCTAACGAGCCTGCATAAACGGCACGCTCATTATGAAAATCGCATTCACGCAATTTCCTACGTATATAAATTTGTTTGATGTCAGCCACAAGTAATTCTCGTCACGAGGGTCATCTCCAAAGTCACTATTAAGGAATTTGCTAAGGTTTCCATACCGTATATAGTTTTATTTTTATCTTTAGAAACCAAACTATAGCAAAATCTATTAGTTGCATATTATTTCAGACAGCTCGATCGTATTAACTGCCATATTTGTACGAGTTAATCACTAGGCATAATTATTGATTTTCACTGATAATTATATTGTTATTTGTCATATGTATTTCTTTCGAAACGTAGTACACAATGATAATTGTTAGCTAAGACTGTTTACAAACAGCAGGTATAATTATCTTGACAATTTACATAAGGTGTATGCAATGGGCCGAAGGTGTTATTTTCTCATTACGTAATAGGTAATTGAAAGATCTCTCGTAGCGTAGTAGTACTCGCACAGTTAAGATCAATCGGCTAAAAACGTGCAGCACTGAACTTAAAAAAGCGCTTTTATGTGTTCAGGGAGAGGGGGGAGAGTGAGAGAGAGCAGCTAGGAAGCATCGGAGAGAGAGAGAGAGAGAGAGAGAGAGAGAGAGAGAGAGAGAGAGAGAGAGAGAGAGAAAGCTCTAAAAGTAAAACTTAGCTGCCGAGAGAGACCATTTACGAGACAGCCAGCAAACTCGAGGTCTTACCTGTATATCTACGGCCATCAGTGTATAGCGTAAAATCGGCTGGTATATACCTGCCGTGCGTCCTAATACACCTAAGCTTTTATTGCCGCTACTCTCTCAGCAGCGTCGGCGGCGGTGGCGGCGGTGCGTTGGTAGCGCGCGATGAATTATTTGCGCGCGCCTCTTCAGCGCCGAGCCAAATTGATTTCTCCATTTAATGCCGCGCGGTGATAAACAAAAATTATTGATGCGCGTCGTTGTAAAACAGCTGTAGCAGGACGACAGCGCGCAAGGGGCGAGTTTTATGTGCACCAGTATATATAATACTCGGTCGCTTTTTTCGTCCTTTTTGGCGCGGCCAGTCTGCGTGCGTTCGATTGCACGCGCGCACTCGCGAGACAGCCAACATCAATCTATTATTTACGGCTTTATTGTCGATGGATGTATGCTTTATGTACGTGCGCGACGTTCGGAGGGGTCAGATAGTCGAGAGCAGGACAAAGTTGTTCCTTAGCTAATAATAATCGTATCATTCGCTGCGTACGAAGGCAAAGTATCGTACGACTGTTGCTCTGCTGCTGGTTTATTTGGCACTGCCTGCTGTCGGTCGATTCGAGCAAATAGCGGCAATGAGCTTTCCTCGAGCAGAGGAAAACCAGGTTAATCCAAGCTCTACAATCGATATTTCAATTCTTACCGCAGGCCGAATCACCTCAGCCGACTCGATCAAAAAATCTCTTTCTCTCTGCACGCTGCGCGCGCACCATAATGCGAGCTCAAGCAAGAGGCTCGAGCGTTGGTGGATTATCATTAGCAGAGGATTACACGATGCGAGCGCGTGGATTTTATTGGTTAATAATTTCTTTTTTTCCCGTCGCCGCGACCGGCGCGACCACCGCGAATCTCAAAGTTGTACAATCAGCAGTTTTAACGAGCGAGTAACGACATCGTCGGTTACACACAAACGCGCGCGCATAGCAGACAAGCTGGGCGCTCGCTCTCCGCGCGCGCGCGCGCGCTACAAGCACTTTGCGCGTGTACGCGTCAATCATGTAAACAAATGTCGTGCGCGCGTCTCTGCGTTAATGGGTTCTCTGTTGGATTTACGCGATGTTAAGCTGGCAAAAGATAATGTTCGCTCGCTTATATATAAAAATATCATCGAATCATAGGTACACCTAACGGGTCTTCCGCGTGTTCTTCGCTGCTTTTTTTTAACCCCGTATAAACACACTTACGTATGTATACTTACAGGAGAGTCTTAAAAAACGTATCGCCTAATAAGCCTTCGCCACACAGGCGCGCGGGCATAACAGATAACTCATTTAGATAAGCGGAAGTACCTAATGAGCCTACATAACCGTCGTTAATAAGTCTAGAAGAGAGAGAGAGAGAGAGAGTATCTAGATGTATAAACAATTTTGCCGAAAGGACTGTAATAAATAAGGGATGGCTTTCTGTACTCCCCGTGGGAGGTAGCCTCAGTGCCATATAGTATTTGAAAGGTTTGTCGATCGAAGCGGTTCCCGTAAGTGAACGCGTGTTTGCGAGTAAATTCAATGCTAATAGAGCGAGCGTGCGTTTGTACGTGTGAGCGCGCTTGGAAATGCATTTGGTATTCATAATATTCGCTCGTGACTTTTCCGCGCAAGGGCTTAACAGAGCCTAGTATCTTGTTGCCCTTGCGCGCGAGGAACAATTACGAATAATGCCCATGAAGGTCAACCGTGTGGCTCGCGTGCGAGTTAACAGTCGTGCGATGGCAGAGCGATGGTGCAGTCTTCTTCTCCTGTACGCTCCTCCTTCGTCGTTCGTCTTGTTCGTCTTCTTGCGCGCACTTCCTTCCCCTCTTCAACCAGCACATGCGCTTTCTCTCTAACTCTCTCGGTCTGAACGTGCTGCTCTCGAGGATATCCTCGACTCTCCTTCGCTGTGCGCGCTCGCACGCGGACTTTTGACACTTCGTATAATGCCGAGGATGTGCGCCTCTCCAACGCGTCTGCATTGCTTCCCCTCGTACGCAACCAAGACCAAGTCCCGTATAATTGAACGCTGCTTCCTTCTTCCTTTTTTATTTTTTTTTTCAACTTGGCTTTTTATCTCCTTTTCAATTTTCTTTACTCTTGTTAGCTAAATTCCAAAGATTTAAAAAACCAGCCTGCTTCCATATTCCCGTTCTAATTTGCAAAACAGAAAAGTATTCTGGAAAAAAACGCATTAAAAAAAAATTTATTTAACACCGTTGTTCTATAAAAATCGTGAAATCTTGTGCGTTAACTTAATATTAGTAGTAATTCAGGTACATAAAAACATTGACGAGTCGTCAATTTCTTTTAATTTTGCAGATAATTTGTGAATTTGAGCGCGGAGCGTTGTGAAAAATAAGCTCGAGCAGTATTGGGCAAGCGCGGTGTTTTGTCTCGCTTGAAAAAAAAAAATAAAATAAAATAAAATAAAATAAAAGCAAGCCCCTAATTACGGTCGTGCTTTTTTTCCTCCTCGTAACCATGAGCCTCTCCTCTTCTTCTCGCCTTGCGTCCCTATCGTAAAAGAGTGAGCTGCTACGGGGCGCGCGCGCGCGCGGGTTGCCAGCGTCCAGCCTCTCTCCTTCGCTCTTCGTCTCGGACATTCGAAACGATCAGCGGTGGCGCAGATGCAACACGACCACCAGCTGCTGGATCTCTGCCGTGCACTTTTTTCCCCTTTTTACCTTGCCTACACTCTCCTTTTTTTATCTCTTTTTTTCGCGCGCGCGCGGCGTCTCAAGGCAACGCTGCACGGCAAAACTCGAGAACAGCCGGGCGTTGCTAGAGGGGCATAAACGCAATTATAAGGCGCGTGGAATTTCGCGCCAGAGAGAGAGAGAGAGAGAGAGAGAGAGACGAGAGTTCGACACGCGTGCGAGCTGTGTTTATAAGCGTCACGTCGAAAGAGAGATAAATTACTTTGGCGAGTTTTTAATTAGCTTGCAAGGGAGAGAAAAAGATAGATAGGGTGAGGGGGGGGGGAGGGGTGGCTTATTTCGCTTTTTTGATTTTTTCGTCTATCGGCTGCTGCTGTACGAGTGATTGATGACTCGAGCCAAGCTGGTTATCGATAAGATGCACGTTTACGCGGTTAATGTTGTGAATTAGGCTTCACGAGATTTCGATAGTAATTATCGGTCCAGGATTAATAACGTCACTAACTACTTTTCACATCGGATGCCTGAGAATTTTCGGGTCGTATTAATTAATTTTTATCCGTAGATGCAGCAGCCGTAAATTTTTTTTCTTTCGCGACAATATACATAGAGTTTGACGTGACGGCGACATTTTTTCAATAAAATTCAATCATCGAAATGTGTGCTCTTATAATAAGAAAAATACAGGAAAAAGATGCTTGGATACGAGAGCACAGATTGTCCGACGTAGCTCTCAAAGATCAATAATGAAATGACTTTCTCTCGAGTGTATCCAATTGACCAGCAATTCACCGCAAAGTATCCCTTATCGTCCCAAACGAGAACACAGTGCGGCGCAGAGAGCGAGCAAGAGCTCAGCGCGGCGCAAGCCTTGCGCCAAGAAAGTCCACCGAACCCGCAGCAAAACGAGCAGAAAAACAGCCAAGTCCATGTCGACGTCGAATTGTGTTGGCTTGACCAGCGAAGAAAAGAGAGTGCAAGAAGAGAGTGCACTTGGCTCTCTGTGCAATTTATATCGTACAATGGTCCCCCGAAAAACCCGAACGACGCAGCTGGCTCGCTGACTACAATGCAAAGATAGCATCGCCAACTTTTGGGAGGACAGCTGTCGTCGTCGCGCATACACGCGTTTAGCTCTCGAAAGCGCGCGTGGACGATATGACGATGAGATGCCCCACAAGTTTTCGCCGCACGCGCGCTGCCTGCTGCTGCGCATGAATCTACTGGACCGGAATGCAATTTCGCGCGTGCGCCCGCTTGACGTTATTAGTCAAGCAGTATATAGGTGAATCGGGTTAAGGTCAGTTCAGTGTAACGAGTTTTTTTCTTCTACCTTTTGCGTCATTCAGCGGAGCGTCTTTGCGAAATTTTATAGGCTTTTGTGCTAATTGGAATTCTGACATATTTTTTTCTTCTCGTGCAACGCGGGAAAGATCTTATGAATCGTCTGTTGAACCGTTGAGAAAAGTAAGCGCAATGTAAGTGTTTCGACGATCGTTAAAAGACCATTTAAAAGCGATAGGGAATTGACGTCGTGGACACTGAAATGCGTTGGCAACCAAATTACATTGATTTGTCACACGTATACAAGACGTGAGTCTGACATTGTCACAAGAGTCTGTCTGTGTTTGCAATTAAACAAACCGTAACGAACGCCAGTTGATCATGAACGCGCGGGGCGTGCTTAACAAGACTATCGAGATTCCACGACACACATACGGTATTTTGCGGTGTCTGACAAAAATCCCAGCTGCAAGGAGAAAATAAAAGTCGCCAAGTAGAGAATTCCAACCTCGAGAACTTACAAGCTCGTAGAATCCAGCTAATTTCCCCGACAAACGAACAAAAAGAAAAACAACAAGCCGTAACATGCAAAGTTCACTAGTTTAGAGAGGGAATTTTTCCAAGCGATAACTGGTTAGCAACATTAATCATATGCTGTTTCAATACTTATTATCAGGTGTCGCTATATAAGCCGTCGGCCAATATTGCCTGTCTCATTCGTCATGAGTGCATGCCCAACTTATCAAACTGTACTTCACCGCGTTTTCGTAACACGAAACTCGTCTTACGGCACATTAGGATTTCCATTATTTTTCCTTCCGTCGGCCGCATTCGGTGGTGTGCCTGCCCAGCGAGTCACACTCAAACTCCTTGATTGAAAATAATAAATAATAAGTAACCAAGGTGAATTGATAGCGTCAAGCCGGTCTTTAATAATGTCGCAAGTATACAGCTTTGTAAATGATAGCTGTATCGAACTTCCACGGCTGGATAGACTGTATACTCGCGCAAGAGCAGCACCTGACCAACGCGTTTCTTAGCGCGAAAAACTATGAGAAAGCAGAAAGAGAGAGAATAATTATGGTAGGTTGATTCGACGAGAGAACTATAGCGGCGGATATCATTACACTACGCGCGCTCGTAAAGGCTGCGTGTGCGCGGCAACGCGTGAATTTTTATTTATAAACGTGGAAGCGCGCTGGCGTACTTTACGAGCAAAGTCGTTAAAATATGCTCTAATGCGTTTCCTCGCTCGGTAGCTTTGTTTTCTGCATTTTGTTGTTCGAGAGCGCGCGGCGGTGTTTTATGTACGAAAATTACCTGATATATTGCGCAGTCGCTGCCTTTGGCTACGCATCCTCGCTCGATTGGCCGGCCCGCGCGCGAGGATTAACATGTGTTTATACGCCAGGAGAAACTGCGCGCGGACTTTTCTCGGACGTGTCGTAAATTTATCCGGTGGTCACGTAGCCTCCCAACCCCCAAAGTTTCTTTTCTAATGTACATATGCCATTCCCGTCCGTCGTCCCTCCGACGCGCAATGATATGGTGATTTAATCGCGGATAATTTATAATTATATCGTCAGATATATCACGGAGGACGAGGCGACCTACACGAATAAATTGTTCAAATTGATGTGGCGGTCTTCTTGCACGGGAGCGAGAGAGGATGTGTATACAGTTAACCGATTTCCGTAGATCCCCGCTCGTAAAAAGATGGATATCTGTATTAATCGCGATTGAGAATATATGCCCTTCTCCGAACGAACGCGACCATTGATCGAGCCACGAATATTTGCACTCTCGACAACCTGATCGTGCGGCCTTTTTGAATATTTATTAAGCTTCGGTTATGAATAATAATTTATATGCTCTCGTCCTCTGGTATTTATTACTCGTGTAATTAGGGTCGTCGTTTTTTCAATGTTATTGATTGTAATGCACATGATTACGCCGAAAAACATAGTAAGTAGAGTTCTTTTTGAGGGAAGGCAAAGGATGATGTGTTGTTAACCGTCACCGGAAATGCTCGTACTCATCGAACACCGTACGAAGATAACATATGTGTCATTCATTTTTGACAGTTTTCTCCCCTTAATTACCGTGCTTATCCAAAGAATACGTTCCGCAATGCTGAATTTTACTCGTAAAAGTTTTTCTCGCCATTATTAGTGGCTTAAAACAACGCTAAAAAGAAAACAAGCGTTCCCGCGTGCCAATTTTTATTATGCATATTTTAATATATTTTGCTTTCCTTTTTTGCTGTGGACTTGAAATTCCTCATGACTGTATAATTCGCTTCTTTACTAATTTTTCGTACACCTTTCTGCTCTCCCTCCGGTTTTTACTTTCATTTTCAAAGTACGTTATCTCCACCTGCAACGCATTCCTTTCTTCTATACCTGTGAGTGTACATCTCGCACTTTGTAAGCCCTTCAATTAAACTGTTAAAACTATTTTTCCCAAGAGTTTTTGACAAACCGAGTTTCTTGTTAGTACAATTTAAGACTCTTTTTTTCGATATAATTCACAATGTAACGATTATTTCTAATAAGTGAGAATGTTTTTCTGTATGTTACTCTGTATATTCTTGGATTGATGCCTGTACCTACAATATTCTTCTTGAATATAATGCTACAGCCTACATGTGAACATAGCAGTATGGATAGCGAAAGAGGTGCAGTCCATCGTGTACTGCTCATTCGTCCGAAATTTCACTGTCAGTTTCTATCCATTTTTCTCCCGGACTCCAGAAGCACGTGGCATTTTGCTCGCTCTTTTCTGTCTGTCTACGCATGTCATTTTATATTTGCAACTGAAACGAAGGTTAAAATCTGCACAGCTTTGCATCGCTCTACTCAGTTTCGTTGGAGAAAGACTGGGCTCTCGCGCGCGCTCACTCAAAGGCGGGCAGCGCGCTCATGTCGTTTTTTTCGGCGGTAAGAAAAAGACGAGGGAAAAAATATAAAGACAAAACGTACAGTCGTGTGTCTCGCATCGCAAGGCACAAAGCATAATGCGCGCGGTGTATAATTTCAAGCGGTTCACTTTCGCGGACGAGCCACAGTATTTTACCTGGAAAGGGACTACCGCCACGGAAAGACATAAACGCCTTCCGAGAGAGAGAGAGAGAGTTTTTTCCTCTCTCTCTCTCTCTCTCTCTCTCTCTCTCTCTCTCTCTCGCTCATTTCTTGTGTACTCGTGCAGCAGCAACAGCAGCCGCGCTCATTGCACGCTATTTGTCGTGGCAGTGCGGCTGCCGCGCGCGCCAGCTTGTCATTATCCGTTCTCAATTGCGTGCATATAACCGCGAGATTAAAAAAGGGGAATGGAGATGTTTTCTCGAGCGGATCGTTCTTGCTAGGACAGATAGAGAAAGAGAGTGCTACTTTTAGCCTTTATATAATTGTCCGACAATGCAGGATTCGGTTTGCTTTATGATGCCTTCTTTCTTTCTCCTCTACGCATCAAGGTTATTGTTCCATTTGCCGTGTCCGTTGTATTTTATAAGATTTACGGGAAATGTTTCGAAAGCTGATTTCTCGTGAAATAGCAAAGCGCGGGATGAAAAAATTGCTCTATCTCTTGTCATTAGAATCTTAACAGCCTGAAATTACGCTGACTAATAACAAGTCAAATATGCGCTATTTTCCCGTTAATCCAGGATAAAATACAATTTTTCAAATTGTTTTCATTAGCATTTACACTTGTATAGAATTTAATTTTAGCCTTGTTGGTAAATTAGAATTAAAAAATAATACACTACTTGTGTCACAGTGGATTCTATTATTTTTATACTTATTTAATTGCCCAAAACACACAAATTTTAATATCAGTTTTAAAATTAGTACATACGTTGTCGAATTATCCACTTTCCAGACATTTGTAGCTAAATTTGGAAGGTTCAGGATAACAGACATACTAAAAGTGAAATTTGACATGTTAAAAGTTGGTTTGTACGCACTCCATGAGACTAATGAGTAACTTTGAAGCATAATTGGCAAAAGCTACGTATATGCAAATGCACAGTTAATCTTGACGTTTCAGAGTTTAAGCTGGAGATGGAAAAAGAAGAGGTAATAAAAAAATAAATCAATAAAAGTAAAATAAATGACAGAGGGTCCAATTTTAATTATCAACTCTTATTGCGACTGGCTGGGATTAAACCGAATACATCCCCAAGATTATGAAGATAAATTACAGTTTATTAAAGTGTTATTCACCGGTAAACAAGAAACTTTTCAAAGTATCCTACTCAGCTTAACTTTAAGCCAAGAAGGCTATGTATATTTTTTTTATCTTTGACATACAACTCTCAAACTTTTTCAAATTTATGCCGACAATAAATGAAAACATTTTTTGTTTATTATCACAATACTTACTTTACTCCTCGTACTGTAGCAACGAAAAAAGACTTTTCCATTGTTTTATTTTAAGCTCTCGCGAAACTTGCATTTTAGCCCAGTGTGCAGGCGCGAAAAAAGAAGAAAGAACTACGCCAGGCAGCAGTAGGGCCATCTCGACGTCCCAAAATTCGAAAGCGAAAATGTGTCGGGTCGTGTCCCCTGGAGCTTTGGCCTCGAGGCAGCAGCAGAGCAGTGAACATCTGATTTTAATGGCTTTTCTTGCACACATTCACGTCTACATCCGAGGTGCTTGCACGCGTATAGGAAGGGTATATACCTTAGCGCGCGAGCGAGTGAGCAAGTAGAGAGGGCACGCGTAATTGCTTAAATGAAGTACTTCCTCATCTTGCTCGATTCGTCATTTATCTCGCGCGCGAACGGCAGCCCTATATACCCATTGTAGTGCACGGAATTTCGACACATACATACCTATATACTCTGCCACGTTAACCGTCCTAATTCGCCTTAATACGGGATTGAGATGTATGGAGGAAGATGTCCCCAAGTATAGAATGAGCCTAGGCCGGATTTTCAGAGAAACAATGCCACGCAGTGACTAAAAGAGACCCACGATCATCTCGCGTTCGCTGTATAAGCTTCTCTCTCTCTTTGGTTTTTTCCCAAGCTTCATTTTCGCCTGTGACCTTTTTTTCGACCCCCTGCCCGTGCGTTTCTAGAGCACCCTGCAGTTAAGCCTTCAAATTGCTTTTGCGACGCGTTTAACTTTTTCATTTTACGCTCGATGTCAGAAAAAAGAAGGGGACGCTGATCTTACAATTTGTCCTTGTGCAAGGTGCACTTCTGCCACGATGAGTCGACTTTGTTCTTGTTCCGCCGAAGCGTGTATTCGATCATCTCCTCAACAGGTTAAAAGAAAACCAACGTACTTTAGTTTTTAGGGCTTTAAAAGGATAGAATTTCGGCTAGGATGTTTGAAGTCCTTGACGTTGTTTTTTTCTTTTAAGATTGTTTGTGCTATCGGTTTACTTTTTTTCAAAAATCGCTTTGGTATAAAGAAATGCAATATGAAGTGATTTGAACTGATATTTTGGTTTCGCTTTGAGATATCATACGCCAATTGTACAGATTTAAAACGATTGATTGCCGTATACACATTTACTGACCTATACACAGATCATTTTATCAGGCAAAATATACGCTTCGTATTATATATACACGTAGAAAAGCTCTTGACGAGCTGACTCACGAATGTATGTATAAGCTTTCATTTTTATCGTATAATCGCTAGCGAATCGGCTTAAAACGAACTTTCTTCGTATATATGAAATTGCACATAAAAAAATAGTACGCTCGCTTTATCCGAGTAAATAAACCAGCCGTGCCCAATCAAACAATGCGCGCGGTCGAATGCATACTTTGTCGCCTTACAAATATTCATTTTCCCGGTCGTTCGCTGTACATTTCTTTTTTTACGAGACGAAGAGAATCGCAGTCCATCAGAGCCAATTAAACAAAAAAAACCATATTTCATTCAAATTGCAGCATATAAGTTTTTTATTGTCGACTTCAATTTGCCTCCTGCAAGAGAGAATTGTAACGATTTATTTTATAAATACACATCAATCAGCGCTCGGATACATATATAAGTTTGCAATTGCAATGTATACGCATACGAAATTACATTCTCGCAAAATACGTAGTCATTGAAAAAGCAGTCTACACCTGTTTCTTGTGCACACTCAATGGGTTCCACAACTTAATTAAGTAATAAATAAATATCGGAATAAGTCGGTCGTGTAAGCGAGGATTCACGTTGAATATATAAGATACGTATAAGGTCTTCCAAAAGAAGTAAGACTGCGTCCTCCCACGGCCGTAAACAATAGCAGGCACGACGGCGTGATCATCGACCAATGAAATAAGTCGACGACGAAACGAAATCTCGTTGGTAACAATTTACAAGGCGACCAATCTTCGATATGGAAAGGGAGAAATTTTCGATAGGATTATCGCGCGAAACTACGCACGAGGACTTGTCGCGCCGATAAGTACGGATATATTTTCGGACCGCAGCGCTGGCTGCGCGAATTATGCCGTGTTCTTATATTTTTTTATTCTACCTTGAATAAAAAAGGAGGCTGATGAACGAGCCTGACCCAAACGTGTTCCTCGTCTCGGCTCCAGATAATGCCGACATTTCGTTTTCTTATATTTCTTTTTCTTCTTCTTCTTTTTCTGCTTCTCCTTCTTCTTTAGCTAACGCTCATACTTGTCGGAGATTTCGCTGGAGATTTTTCGTGTTGCGTACGAAGTGAACGACTTATTTACGATAATTTAATGGAGGTCGTTATGGAATGTCGATACGAAGAAGATTGAAATAGAGCCGTTGAAAGATTGAATAAAAATTAAAGAAAAAACTAAATATAAAAATACATTTGAAAAATAAAATTTGAAAGTAAGAATAAACGATAGGATTTCCGAAGTGTGTTTCACAGATTTACTGGAAACACGACCAAACAGATTGCCGATAATGGCGAAGGAAGGAAAAAGGTTACATCATAAAAAAAATACCATTGAAAAATTCTTTCAGTAAGTTTTTTACGATCTCGCTAGCGCGAGCAAGGCTCGGAAATCCTCAGCACTAAAAAAAGAATTTGAGGGCGTGCTTCACGCGTACATAAGAAGATCGAGAGCGCATCCGTTACTGATGTGGCCATAAAGGTGGGAGGGCAATGCGTGAAATTAAAAAGAGTTGCTCTTTTTCTCTGCTCGGTCTTTTTCGAAAAGTCGCCAAGTCAGCATCATTGTCCAATGCAATTCTTGTTTCTTTTGATCTAATAACAATTAAGCACTCCACCTGTTGTATACACACATACATGTATTTTTTTCTCTTTCTGCATACACGCCCTCCTTCTTTTTTAGATCTTGCCAAGGCATGTTAATGATCGACTGATTTATCGAGTTCCGCCTGTTAATATTTCCCTACTCAAAAATTCTTTTTTCTGCAGTCTCTGATTATTTAAATTATCGCTTCAATAATCAATATATTATGTTGAAAAAATAACCTTGTTTACTTAAGTTATTCGTCTTAATGGTATCGGATTTATAAATGTAGGCATTTGTTTTATTTTATTTATGTTTTTTTTACTGACTGGATTTTTATTCTAGAGCGTTCATGCGAATACACACATGCAGTGCGTAAATGTGGATCAAGTGTTACTGCGTACCGATAAAAAAGATACTTTGAAGCTTAAATGCAACATTTTTCTTTTTGTGCATACGGATAGTCCTATGCATACCTATATATGTATGTGCGAGCCAATGAAATTAACATAAAAATTGCGATTAATGGGCTTGATATGGTATTTTAAATTTTTCGATTCAGTCTTTATCGAAGCTCACTTTGACGCAGACAGCCGGCATGCATTTTTTCGCACCTTATAACAGCCTCAATTAATCTTTACTTTAAAACTCATAAAGCTTCTTATATATACTTATACGGCTCGTGAATTTCTTCGTCAAGGTGGAAATTTGAATATCTTTTTGTTTTGTTCGCCTATCACCCGCTATAGGAATTTCTAATACGCAAACGAAACAGCTGTAATTGAAACGTTTGATTAAAATCGTACAATAACGTTCGTCGATTAAAATCCTCCTACCTATATGTACAGTTATACTCAAGCTTCGACTGGTTTTATCTGTGTGTCTTCCTGATTCTTATTCATAAATGTCTCAGGCTGAAAATAGTCGACTATTAATTAAAAGTCCACCTTATTTTTCTAGTCGCACTTCTCTGGTGACTGTTTTTTTAAATTTATGAATGTCCCCTTGGGTTTTGATAGCATAAAGCTTGCATCGTGTATAATTAATAATTCCAACTCGAGAAAATTATATACTCGGCTGCTAGTCATTCTTTTATTTGACTGAATAGACGGGTTTTCGGTGGGTAGAGACATGTTTTTCTTTATACGTCGGTCAAGTGGTATTCGATGGAGACACGGAGATTTAATCGAAAGTGGCAATTTACTGTTATTCCGCTTCGCTCACTCGACAGTTAAATTTTTTACTCTCTGTCTCTCCCCGTTCAACTGTTTGATATCGATACATTGTGCAGGAACTTGCAAATGCCCTCCTGCCACTGCAACGAATATTTCGCAATTGGTACTGCGAATCACTTTCTTTTTTGTTGTTTTAAACTCTCGTCGCGAAATATTGAGTTGTCCTCGTAGAAATTTTTAATGCGAAATATCTGCAACTCGTTGACCAGCAGTTCAATTTTAAAATGAAATCTTGAGCGCAACGGGCGTCGGCTGTAAGTTCAACTTATCTAGAGCTGCGCGTTTGCGTCCGTTACACGAATAGGCGAATTTTCCTCTTCGTGAAAAAGTCGCTCGTTACTCAGTATCACCTTGATGGCGACCATTGCCTCGAGTTACCAAGCACGTGACACGTACACGCAATACAGTACGTGAAGGGGGAACGGCGCTGTGGCACCCCGTCGCGCGTTTCTTCAAGTGCGCGCACACCAGTCAGCGTCCGATTAATTTTGACCCCTTGTGTGCAGCCGATGATGCGGTGGCAGAAACTCGATTGGAGGGTGTCTCTCTCTCTCTCTCTCTCTCTCTCTCTCTCTCTCTCTCTCTCTCTACGGCTTTTTTCTTTGCGACGACGCGCCATCGACGCTCGTTCGTTCCTCGTTTCGAGCTCGATTGAGATGAATGGGGCGTCGATTGTTTTAAATTGCCGTTTATATTGCTTTTTTATTGGATAGCCGACCAGAGGTTTCACAATGGGGAATTGTCACTCGGCAAATGTTACGTGATTATTCACAGAAATGCGATAATTGAACGGTCGCAATGTGAATAGTTGATGATTTACAAAGGCAATGGCGAAGACGTATAAGATGTACTTCAGTTGGCGCTGCAACTGTATGTGACAGACTTAATCTCTCAATCATTACAAAACTCGACAACAGAGCATCCGTCTTTACGGCGGAATGCGTTGCTATTAACGAAGCTGTTAAAATTGCTCTCAATCATACTAATCAGAATGTAATCATTTTCACTGACTCTCTGAGTGCGCTGTTATCTCTCAAATCTGCCAATCTTTTTATTAATATCAAAACCAACCCTTATATCTTTGAAATCCGGCATAATATTCACAAATTTCAGCAAAAAAGCTCTAATAATAGTTTCATTCAACTCATCTGGATTCCAGCGCACTCAGGAATTCAGGGCAATGAAAGCGCCGACCGCCTTGCCAAAGAAGCAACCTTACTAGCTTCCGACTCCGATCTGAAAATTCCTTTTACTGACCTCAAAATGTACCTCAAAAATAATGCTCGTCTCAATACACTTAATATCATTTGCGAGGAAGGAACGATCAAAGGTAAAAATTTCTTTCAAAACTTTCACAACGACAAAATCAAGCCTTGGTTCCACAAACTCAAACTCCCGAGAAGCGCTATAACTACTATCAACCGTTGCAGATCAGGGCATTATAATCTAAAAGCGTCACTTTACAAAATAGGACTATGTCAGGATACAACTTGCGATTGTAACTCTGAAGTTCAAGATCTTGACCATATCCTGTGGCAATGCCCCAAGTACGACAAAGAAAGAAACATTTTAATCGACAACCTTAAGCTCTCTAGAATGTTCCTTCCTTCCTCCAGTATTGTGATACTAAATAATATTAACGCCAAAATTGCTCGACATCTATGTTCGTTCTTCAATGATTGTAAAATTATTATTTAATATTAAAACTCAGCGATAATATCCTCACTCGATGTCAAACTACATTAGCCATATTATTGTTATCTTCTCTGTAACTCTTCACCCATAAAAACTAATGTATATTTTTCTCTATTGCAAAATAACCCTTTATAGGGTTGAGTTTGCCTAAATAAAAAAAAAAAAAAAAAAAAAAAAAAAAAAAAAAAATGTAGGAAAAATACGAGAATTGCCAATTATTTTTCTTTATCATTCGCTCATACATGAAAAAACTCAGAGCACATATACGATATTCACATATCATGTTGAAAAACTATTTTTAAACATTTTATTTACAAAGATAAATTAGAAATCCATCAACTGACGATTTTCTGTTCTGATTGAAAACGTGAAATAAAAACGTTGCTGGCTTGTTCAAATCATCCAATCGCAATGTCGATTTCTCAATAACAAGTCCATTGGTTGTGAAGCTCATCCAGGCACAAAGTATGAAAAGCACGTTCTCGCTGAAACATTTTATTGGTGGAAAAAAAAGGAACACAGTGGGAACGTTGCGCAAAAAAGGCGGCCAGCAATCGCAAGTGGCGGGAGAAAACGTTGATTCTTCAAACGTATACAGCGCGCTTTTTTAATCATCACAGGCGCGTTCGCTCGCAGCTCGTCCTTGGATCCCCATACATAAAAGTCGACTGCTGCTTGTCGTCGCAGCTTGAATTCAGCCATCATACGCACAGCAGCCTCTTAATGCAATGTAACACGGTCAATTAACCGTCTGTGGACGCGGTCAAATGAGCTGAGCTGAAGAGTCGTCTCTATCGATAAGTCGTAATTGCCCCGATGAAACTGAAGGGGACGTTGATTTCTTGCTTCGTGCTTCGCAGGTGGTCTTTTCTTTTCTCTCTTTGTTGTTGATGTTTCGAGCGCACATACGCACACACACGCGCGCATGCGTACGTATATTTTGCACTCTGACGCGCTCTAATGAGCGTGGAACGAGAGAGAGAGAGAGAATCAGAAAGTTAACTAATGAAAATTGGTGATTTTGGCCACTACGACACGAACATTTAATTGAGTGCGTGCGATGCTCGCTGTAAAATACCTCGGCTTTATACGGGTTTTCGTTAGGTAATTGGCGCGAGAAAGTGTGTGGACATAACTTAATTAAAATCTGATTTGTTGTTCGTCATGTATAGCGAATTTTCGAGTATCGATCGAAACATCGATATTCAATTGGAGACTTTTAGCTTGGGTCACGCTGTAAGTTTTGCCGAGCTCTCTACAATAGAACTCGTCTTTTCATTACGAGAAATTAAAGGGCAAATGGCTCCACTTTCGTGGGAGTGCACTTCTCTATCAGCTGCGTCGCGCCATGGTCATGACGACATTTTCAGACGCGCAACGACGTCTGCTAACTTTTTCTTTGCCTCTTTCTAGAGTAGTGCCACTCGCAGAACCGTTCCAAAAGTTTATTTTAAAAGCACCGGCGCTCATGCTAAATTTTAAAACAGTCTTGGAGTTTATATTCCAGCTTCAGAGCAAGAGTCAGACCTAATGAAAAGTTTTATGATTTTCGAGCGGAAAACGATGAATAATCTGTGGCGGAAAATAAAACCGAGCAGGGATTTAATTTACTTTCAATCGCGGCAACAATAACTTTCCAAAAAGTCCAATTTTGTATTGTTCTACTAGCCAAGCGTGTCTCAAAATCAAAATAATGCTGGCGCTTTTCCATGATTTTTCTAAAGCGCGCGCTAATTTTAAAACATATTCATCGTTAGAGTTTGACAAACTGTCTGTTGTCGTTGCTTGGTTGCTTGTTGGTTGGTATATATGTGCCACGTTGTCGACAAGTCACAAGAATTCAGCCGGGGAAAATAATGACGCAACAAAGTCAATCGATCATTGCTCGTATGTTCGTGAAATCCCTCGGAAGAACGAAGACACGATATAGAGGAGGCTCTCTCTCTCTTTCTCTCAAATCCAATTCTGACAAATGTGCGCGTAAAGCCCATCTATCGCAAGCGCGCGAGCGGAGGCAAGCAACTCGGTCTCTTTCTTTCTAGGCGTTATTTCCGATGTGGGTCAACAGCCCTCATTGAAAATCGTCGCTGCGTGAACATAGAAAGAAAGCTGAAGCTTCGTCCCCTGAGAGACAGACGCAACGTATGTTGCGTTGCTGCCTCGAACGAGTGGATGAAACTCTCCCAACCCAACCCCATCATCTCTTTCGCTCTTGCACAAAAGACTTGTTAGTTTTCTCTCTCTCTCTCTCTTCTCTCTTTATTTGTTCGCCCACGTGTGGCGTCAACACACTTTGTGACTATTTTTTTATACGCTATTACGTTTACTGAGGGGATCGAATTTTCGTTTTGTAAATAATAATTCAATAAAAGTTCATATTGCATCTGTTAGTGATGAGAAATTGTCGAATGAAACAAAATATTCATGCTAGACAGCAACCGGACGCGTATAGTTTAAATAAATATCGAGAGCTTGATGAAAATGGTTTGACAAACAATTGAATTCCGCCCCGCAAAGACGCATCGTGCAGGATGAATGATTTCTAGATTTATGCTAGGTGCGTGAGAAAGTTTCGATTGCTGACTGTGCGCTGGTCGGGCGGGGCCGAGCGACAAGAAATCATAAGATATCAGTAAGAAATCACGAAACTCTCAGACAAAACAAACTCTTTATCAATCGTATGCCAAGGCGGTATACCTATAGTTTGAGCGGCAAAACTGTCTGCTCAAGTTAGAGAGAAAGAAAGCGAATGCCGCCCATCGCTTCTGGCTAACTATTTTTATCTTTTCGCTCTCCCTTGAGGCAGAAAAAAGCGCTATCTTCGTAACTTTTGTCAGCCGCCGCCGTCGCCGAATGAATTTGTCGAGTACAAATCGTTTTTCTGTTCTCAAGAAAGCCGATACTAATGACAGTTCGGAGGGGTGTCACGTTATCACCGTCATGTGGTTCCGAGGTTCTTGAAAAGAAAAAAGGAGCTGCTCGTTCCTTCGCATACATACACATGTACGTCACTTTTCTTCTCGCTCATAGGCTACCGCAGACCAGTAAAAGATAACGCCTCACGCGTGGTTTATTGCATTTTCGAGGAAATCTGTAATGCCTCGGCGCAATAAAGTTTTATATGACTGAGAGCGCGCGAGCGCGAGCTTTTGAAATTTTTGAGGGGGTGAATTATGACCCCTCGGAAAATGAGACGGCTCCTGTTTATTTTTTCATTTGAAAGCGCGTACAGAGTACTTTTTATTCTCCCGTTAACTACACCCGCTCTTTAACTCTATAAATTCGAGTTTTATGGGATAAGTGTCCTTTTTGAACGTGGCCCTTTCAAATTGATTCAAAATTCGCGTTAGATAGGTACGAAAAACAACAGCAATTCTGAAAAAAGAGCACTTTTAATCGACTTGATGATACTTTTATGACTCTATACGTAATAAAAGCTGCTTGACGTAGTGTTCCACGACAATATTTACCGGCTCGCGCAACTTTCTTTCTCTCACGCCACGCGCGCGAGAGGCCGTCACTCATAATAATCATCATAATAGCGAAACTTTGGGGAAAAAAATGACTCAGCCGGTAAATTCAGCGGTCAAAAATAGGATGACATTTTTTTTATGACTCAGTCAGAGACAAACACGTACAATTGCTTATTGCTGGCGTTATAAATTTCAATCGAATCAGTTTTCGTACGACCGATGGGAATCCATCTCTTGCATTTCGGCCGAGTATTTTTTAATTGTCTTGATGTCGGTGCTCCACTTAAGAGCAATCATTGACGGACAGATAGATAGATAGTAGAGAGAGAGAGAGAGAGAGAGAGAGAGAGAGAGAGACTTGAATCAGTCAAGAGTACAATGGACGAAAATATACTATGCTAAGTTGCTTGTTATTATTTTAACCCGAATGTTATTTTTAGGTGAGTCAGCGATTTTTTCATTTAGATAATATCAATTTTGTGTTTTTCCATTGGAATCGGTTGCATCACACCCTTTTTCGATCTATAATGTAACGAATTTTCCCGCTTATCTGTGTGATTCCATCTGATAATAATCGTTTGTGACCGTAACGATGTATTATCCGTAGAGGACAAAAGTACAGTGTCCTTTATAAATTTTGTCGAGGTGACGTCACAGGCGTCCGGCATTTACGGATGCAAGTGAAGTTCTAAAGACATCGGTTTGATGTAGTTTCGGCCACCTGTCAGCGCTACATGCTATATACACGATTTAATTAGTAAAAACAATTTGTATATGCTCGCGTGCGGTGAGAAGAGAAGAACTAGTATTTAAATTGGAGAAACGCGTTTGAAAATTGTACAGTCTAAATGTAGCTTGGGCGCAGTAAAACTAGTTAGATTCTAATCAAAGGATACGAAAGGATCGAGGGGGGGGGGGGGGGGCAGTCACAGTAGCTTCGAAGCATCGATCAATTAAGATCGCTTATCGCCCAGCGTCTCTCTTACTCTTGATTCTCCAATAAAACGCAAATGTCTAGAGCCACTTAGCGTGTCTATCTCCCATTGACAATCACGACAATTTCATCTAGCAATGCTCTTGGCAGCGAAACTATAAATGGAACAATTGACATCGATGTTTGGGAGAAAGAGCGCATCACCGTGGCCTTACAGCAGTGTCGTCGACCCGTAATTCCGGCGATAAGCATCTAAACTCGCGCATGATCTTAATTGTCGTCGTCGAGACTGCTGCTCCCGCTGCGGTCGACTGGGCTCACGACAAAGGAATGAATTCGTTAACGAGCACTAATAAGCGCATGACCCAACTCGCCCAAAGCCGCGCGCGCGCGCGCGCGTGCACGGATCTGCTGCTGCGCCACTCTGGGTCGAAAGGCAAGCCCGATCGAGCCGAGATTCGGTCGCGCGATCGCGCCGATCTACCTGCTCTCTCTCTCTCTCTCTCGAGCACTTGCTCGGATTCCTTTTTTTCTCGCTTTTCTCGATGCCGAAGCATAAATCGCGCTGCGCCATCGTTTTTATTCGCAAGATTTTAAGCCGAAAAAATGCACGTCAGAGATGAAATTCTTCACGGTGTATTCTCCCCGTCGATGAATGATGATTTAATTTGAGAGATGGGAGCGCGCGCGCCGGCAAAAGGATCTCTCGCGTATTTTTCATGATTTATAAAAGGTTTGCGCGCGAACCGCCCGAAAGCAACGAAGAAAGAGGAAAAATCGTTAAATACGCCGCGCGCGGTCGCGATTGCAAGAAGACGTCTCGTTAAATTTATAAATTATTCATGGCCTCGGAAGAATGCATAATGTCGATGAAACAGGCCTGAAGAAACTAGCTATACCAAAAAGGCACATTGTCGACGGCTTTTGTATTAGATATAGAGAGCCCTACGACGCCGAACGAGTGGTCAGTTATAACCAGGCTCCCCGGAGGATATTTAATTACGAATGTATATACACGAGTTTCTTTACGGTCGATTTAACGGTCGCCTCGCCGGTGAAAATCTCTAGCCCAATTCCGCCTTCTCCGAGACTTGAAAAAAATCTTTATATCGCGGCAGTGGAGGGGCCAACAAATTTATGGAAGTCTGCGTGATATTTTATTTTCGGATGAAATGAAAACAAACTGTAGCCTTTCCGGATTTTTCGTCACTTCTAGCATACCTCTCAGATTTACGACTTTCAATTTTAGAAAAGTTTTTGAGAATTCTCGGTGGACAAGTGCAACGCTCGATCAAACGTGCGCGCCAGAGCCATTTCATTCATTCGCGGTTTTTCGAGAATTCGCACTATGAGGAACGAGCCCAAGCGAACGATCAGAAGCGTTCTCTGACTGCCAAGCATGGCACAATAAAAGAAATCTATTCCGCAGTCGCACCAAAAAAAGTTGGAAATAAAACGACTGGGAGCGTCGAAAAGGAAAAAAAATTAAAAACTAAAAAGCCTGCGAACGAGTGAGGGACAGAGAGGTGACGGCTCTAGCATATGAAACTTAAAACCTTTCTGTTTATATAGGAGCTCGCAGGTGTCAGCTACATGTTCTTTCTCTCTCGCACTCGTGTGACGGAGCGAGAGAGAGAGAGAGAGGAAGAGATCGAGCCCTCAACTCTCATTCACGTGCTAGAGCTGGATCACTCTACTGCGGAATGAGCGAAAGGAAAAAGAAAGAGTCGAGAGACGCACAAAAAGTTCACGGGCGAATGAACGATTGCGCGCTTCCCGCCGAGAGAGCACAGAAAGTAGGCTCGAATCTCGTCACCCGCGGGAGTTAAAAATCCACGCGCACACACACGGACGCGCCTCCGATCTGTTTCCCATGTGTATACCTAACTACTATACATACCTGGAAATGGGAGACATCTCAAAGTCGCGCGCGCGTCGCACAATGCACAGAGCCTTATTTAGTGCGTTGCCACCTTTTTCCCACACGCTCCAAGGATTCTTTCCTTGGCCCTAAGATTCTCCCTAATGTGCGTCCTCGGGAAAGAAAATTTCTTTTTCTTCTTCGACTACAGCCGAAGGAGTGCCTATAAAGCGCGTATAAATCAATGCGGGAGGGCTGTCGTTTATTATATAAAAAGGAAGGATTGCATCTTGAATCGACGGCGTTTACAATTTAAAGGCCATTTCACGGCTAGATATATATATAAGAATGTTTTGATGTGGAAAATTTTTCACCTGAAAGCTATTTCTGATCCGCTTATATATCTAGCTAAAAGAGAATCATACGAATTTTCAACGACGCCGTTTATTTCAGTCATTCGATCGATCCTTCCGACATCACCTGTTGTGAGCAATTTAAATCGACAAAGTGATTGTTTCATAACTAGGTACTTCATTGGAGCGCTTTTCCATTCCAATGAATTAATCTAGCCTCTGAATGATTTACATTTTATTTGGCATGAAGCAAAAGAGCAAAGTGTCGGTTTATCCCAAAAGCGAGTCGCGCAAGCACACCATCACAAACATTTCGTGAATCAAGTCGCGATAAATCACAGCTCGTTCGCAGTGCCTCTTTGAAACCAATAGAGAGAGAGAGAGAGAGAGAGAAAGGACGACGCACCGTAAACACTCATCTGCGCCGTGCGCGCGCGCACGTTACCTACGGCGGTTTAATAGGCGAGAAAAAGACTTGCGCGCGTCAAAGAGGGGAGAGCAGAGTGCGCCGTGCAAGCAAAAAAAAAATCGTACACGCGATTGCGGCTTCGTATATAGCATCTAACGAAGATCCCCTTGCAAGTCGTTTAGACCTGTGGAATCTCTCCCCTTCGAGCGTATACGTATTCCGCACAATGAGGCATTTATTAAGGGCGACGCAACTTTCGAAATCTCGTTTATTTGAATCTCAATGGGACACATTTCGGTTTGCCATGGAAATGTAAGCTTCGGAACGTCGGTGCGTAATTTATGATTCGAACAAGGGCAGCAAAAGGTCGTTTTTCGCCTTGTTATTCAGTTCCGACAAACGAGTCATGGGATGATTATTGTATATCTTGCGCCAGAACATCCAATTTTTGCTCTTCCCCTGTCACCTTACTCTTTCTCTCGCTCTCTTTTCTGCAATCAGACGTTTAATTACGGCGTCGTTCCATTTTTCGCTTTTTTCCACGGCGATTACCGCGGAGCTTTGGATGACTTGTATCCGGATTATTGCGCGACTTAAAATTATGTATAAGTACAAAGCAGCGCAGTCGAGTGGTTACTAATCAGATCGCTGAGACGCCGGACGTTTTAATTACACCTCCCATTCGATCTGCGTATACAGCCATGTCGCTTTTTATAATTACTATTTTCCGCTGAAGTGAAAAGTGAATAATGTAATAAATAGCTGCCAATCAAAAGCAATCTGTCGGAGGACATACGTGAAATACGAAATCCCCACCCGACAATCAACGGTCGCAGTCAGTGACATTCAAACCCCCCGCGTGGCGTAAAATTCTCTCAACTTAGCAGCAGCGAGAATTACGTTTTCATTATATTCCCCGATTCTCTCGGAGGGCCGAGCAACGGACTACACAATGCTCTCGACTCGTAATAAAATCACTCACACGCGCATAGAAACGAGAGAGAGAAGGAGAAAATCCACACGTATAGTGAAAAGTATACGCGGCTCGTTCGACAATGGGGCTCTTTAACATTTTAACGCAATTTCCCGTTAGTCGGGCGTCGAAAAATCAATGGCCATATGTGCACTTCGTACATGTCCGCACCGCATACAGCACGCGTACTCACACACGACAGCTGCACACGAAACGGCCTCGGACGTTCGCTCGCATTAGCGGCTTCACGGAATTTCTTATATGCGTTTCGTGACATATTTCACCGTGTGGCACGTATAGGTACCGGCGCTGCGAGCGCGATCTATCCGTCGTATTATGTGCGTATATATATATATATATATATATATATATATATATATATATATATATATATATATATATATATATATATATGCGCGATACATATCGAGAGCAAGCTCCCCGAGAAATGAGGCTGATATTTTACGCGAGATATAACGCGTGTATGCATGAGAAAAAGAGTGAGACAGAGTTAGAGAGCGAGTAATGATAATGCGCGACAACGATTGCAGATATCCTATTTTTTGCGCTCGCTGCGGCTGAATGTTTGAGATTTTCTAGAATTATCAATTGAATATTCGCGACAGAATGATTAATGTCCTTGATTTTTTAATAGGAAATCAATTTTGCATTGGAGAAAATTTTTTTATTAGAATGAGACGTCACCGACGGTAAGTTGATTAAAATCAGTTCCGTGATAACTTTCAGCTTCAAAATGGATTGACAAAAATTAATAAACATCAGAATCTTGAACGATAAAATAGTTATCGCTAAGTTTATTTTGTTATATTCGATCAATCTTGACTTATTCTCAGGAGCAAAATCGAATGCCGAATCTGTCACTGAATCAGGTATTAATGCAGTTATTATAAAATGCTTTTTATGGATAGAGAGAGAGAGCTGGGTCGGTTATACGCTTACTATCACTTTGGTAAAGCGTCCAAAGTTGCTTCGACGTCGCGATCCGATGTAGAAAAAAAGGGAGTGGGGCCTTATGTGCTGTTAAGCTCGCGATATCATCGACAAAATGATTTACTATATTGCCGATATCACAATAAGTCACCGGCGAGCGCTGCCGATTATTCTTTATTGCTGGGAAAAACTCGCTAACAACAACCGTCTCGACTGGCGAATTAAAGCCACAAATAACGATGCCCTCTAAAAGGAAAAAAATTCGCGTCCCTTTCACGGCTTTAGTGTGGCAGACTAGAGTTGTGGGAATGTTTGGCGTAGCTGCGACTTGGTTTAACAACGGCTGAAAATAAAGTACTCTTTCGGAATAGATATTTTGATAATCTGACCGAAAATGTTGCATGCATTTGAGTGAAGCTATTGTAGGATACGATATACTTACGTATATAAACTGGCGCAAAACTGTCGGAGATTGAGAGTATAAAAGATAATGGCGGATGATAGGTGGGAGATTCAACAGACAGCTGAATTTAAAAATCGCGCATCGTAGCCCGCTAAAGCTGCTGTAGGTAGCGCCTCGTAGTATGCCGTCGAAATCGTCGACTGCGCCATTATGACGTACTATTCGCATCTGCGGTTGGCAATGGCTTCCGCGCGCGATGATGAAAAATCTCGCCGCACACGCTATGATCGATAATGCAGAGGCGAGGGTGTAAGTCGCGCGTGTCCGCGTTTGTTCTTCGCACTTACGTATACGAACGCCATTAAAAGTCAACAATGAAGTAGGTCGAGAGAGCTGCCGTTACTGCCGGCGTTGCTGCTCAAACCCCCTGCCCCTACCTCGCGCTGCTGGCTCAAAGTCTTTCAGGTTGAGTTGATCGATTAGTCAAGTTTTTTCTCGAAAACTTTTAATTTCCTTTTTTGTCAGCCGGTGCAAGCTGACGTTGCGAGATTTCCGCTTTGAACGTTGTACGCTAATGACGGGCGTGCGGCTCGCGATCGAACCCCTCACTTCTCCTTGGCGATCGAAAACGATTGAGAAGCCATATGCGGCGATTATTATTATTAAAAATAAATCAAGCGATGCTGAATACTCATTCAATTGGTTATTAAAGGAAAAATTTATTTAAGGAAAAATATTGGAAAGCGATTGACACGATCTACAAAGTATCACCGGCGGTTTATTTGTATAATAACTCTGGAATAAATAGCAACGGATACAGTAACCTTTGCACAAGCAGCTCAAGTGCCTCGCTAATAATCGATTGAATATTTCAACGGTTGAAAGAAGAAGTGGAAAAAGGAACACGCGGAATTTATCGCGGAATAAAGCGATAAAAGCAAAGCGTCTTAGAAAAGAGAGGCCGCGTCGTCTTTTCTTGCTTGCGCGCCGCCGTAGCGTTTCGCCCGTAAGATTGTTATTATTATATTATTGAGTCGGTTGAAAAGCGCGCGCAAGGTTTTGTTCGTACAGCTCTCGAGATTACCGTCTGATAGAATTTTATAAGTGCGCGGCGTAGCTCGCGGAAACTGGGTGAAGATGGCAGACCTTAAAAAAAATGAAGAGAACGCCGTCGCTGCTTCCTCTTCTCTATCCTCCTTGTTTTATCTCTTTCCCTCTGACGGTTATTCTTCCTCCTGTCTGAAAAAAAGTTATTCAATCTCTTTTTTCATAATGAGCGAAACTTCAACAGCACCGGCAGCGACAGTAGCAGCGCTCGTTGTTTCGCCGCGAGTATACGTATACCCGTCCTCTACTTTCTTTTAACAATCTGAAATTCGATTCAAAAAGCCACGTTCTTCATCGAGTAAATCGCATACGCGGGCGGATCTAGAACAGGCGTAAAATGGTCTTGCTCGGCACAGCTTGCGGGGATTTTTGGTTTCCGAGGCGTTACAGCCGCGCGTCAAAAGCGCCGGCCGAATGACGGGGTGCGCGATCGACTTTCACTTAACGAAGCCTTTTCCTCGGCTTCTATTTTCGGGGAGGGCTGGCCATGCTCGCCAAGGCCGTGCTTTGAGCGTTTACGAAAACGAATTCAACTTGTACCAAGCATGTACATGCACTGCTGCGAGACGCGAGTGAGAATTAATTTTCGCGCGCGCTCACGCGAAGCCTGATTGATTGGGAGGCCGAGGCTCGTTATGTTTGGCACACGAGAGACTCCATTCCAATTTTTCATGCAAATCGCTCGAACGCGAGAACCGGTGCATGTACACATGCACACTCGCGCACACGCGCACGCCTCGTAGCGCACAACGTCCCAGTTTGTCTTGTTCGGACACTACTGCTGCTGCTGCTACTGCCACTGCTAATTGTGCGACACTCGACCGCGCAAACGGAGAATGTATATATATATATATAAGCCATTTATTTTGTTAGACTCTAATGTGGAAGGTGTGTGTTTATATCTCGAGAGCAGATTATAATACACTTAGACTTTTATTCCCTCACTCGAATTTTATTACTTGATCGATCCAATAATTCCAACTTGATGGATATATTCAGAATTTAAGAACTGTCTCATATATATAGTTACGATGATCGGCTACCAATACAAACTTTTGTGTTTTTGAAATTGGCTGTCGATTTCTGAAGCCTGTGGTCTCCGAAATATTACTCGAAATAAGCCCGGTCCTGCACAGCCACATGTGCTCGACAGAAGGTACACAGTCCTAACTTTCTACTACCTTCCAAATGTTGCTAACTTTCACGAATTCATCTACCAAAATCCTCATTCCAACGCTAAATATGCATGAGGGGTATATCCGTTATTGTTGTGCGGCGTCTTCGTAGCCATTAGATTGTTTTTCCAAGGTAAAATTCGTTGACGTATATTTTGTGCGCGCCATGCGTCACCGTGAGCATTATCTGCATTAAAAATGTAAATTTGCCGACAGCTTCATCAGAAAGTAAACGCGCCCAGTATATCTCGAAGCTCGCAGAAGGGGGTGCAGGAAAAAAGCTAGCTACCGTGACTCACATGCGCTGATTCACAGGGCTCTGAATTGGAAATTGTTCATTAAGCTCATGTTTTGCCTACGAAGATAAAATCGTGCAAGGGTTTCTCTCTCTCTATCTCTCTCAACGCAATAATTGTATGGATGGGCAATCAAAGCTACATTGCACAGATCTACAACATCGTTGCCATCGAAGATGAGCATAAAAATGTTGCTATAACCACGATATTTCTATAAGAGTCGCGAGCTGGGTGCACACATACTCGACCCACATCTGCACGAAATTCGCCGGCGGCCGTGGGGGGAGAGTTGAACTAATGAAAACGCCTTTGCCGTCGTCACGGCGCGGCAGGAATATCACACGGCATTGAACTCGATATTAAAACCGCAGCGCCCCGAGCGAGTGTACGCAAGTGTGCAGCCTAAGAGATATACTTCAATGGAATCGTCATCCACGCAACGCCCACGTGTGAATCGTTGCTGGTTGCTTGGCTCTTCTCACGACTTTGCCGCGGTGCGCTGCTTCGTGCCTCCGTTTCTTCGCTTCTTTTTCTCATTGCCGATCGCGAAACAGGAAATGGCTGATCGCAAAAAAGGAGAATAAAAATAACGTCGCGAAACGATCGCCACCGAACGTCGTAATGACTACGTATTAAAATAGCTGGGGCGATTTTCAGCTGAATAATTGACTCATTAGCAGGTGAAGCTTAATAAATCCCGCAATTTGCCTCGATTATTCAAAGACCTAATCTTTGCCTTTCTCGATTATAAATAATTCACGGCGATCGTGCGCGCGCGACCTAGAAACCTTCTCTCTGTGTGTGCGTGCGCGCGCCTGTGCCCGTCCGTCTGTCTCTTTCTCTCGAGCACAATCGTGCGATTGCTCTCGCTATTGAGGTCGGCTTTTTTTACGTTAGATCACATCCCTGAGCGCAAGCCAGCAGTACGCCCCGCTATAATATAAATCACGCATTAACATATCGGCATCGCGCATCTATGAATATTATTAAATGATAATTATTGGCTTTCGCGCGACGAAAAGCCAGAGCCCCGTGGGTCGTGTGTGTGTGCGCGCGCAAGCGAGCGTACTGTGGAAAGGATCGCTTTGATTCGCGTGCACCGCGATGTTATCTCGATTTATTATCCAGCCTCTCCTTTTTCGCTCTTTTTCCACTTGCGTAATTTCCGCTATTGATCTGGAACTGTATACTTTTTTTCTTCTTCTCATCCCCTGCAATTCATGAATTTTCTCAGAGCATCAATTAAAACTTTTTAATGATTTGCTTGCACAACTCGGCACTGAATTTTCCGAAAGTTTTGAGCCTTCGCGTACTTGAAAACGTGCTCGATTAATTTGAAAACTTTCCGGCGATTTTGTGTGGATTATTAGCGTGCATGCGTCTAATAAATAACTTATTGCGGCGTATACGTATCATCCAAGGAGGACTCGGTTCCTCTTTTTGCGATGCGCAAACGAGAGGGGAGCGAGAGGCGTCTTAATCCGCGCGGAGCGAAGAAAAATCACTTTAATAAGAATAACATTAATAAGCAGAGCGAAACGAACGGTGCACAGATACCGCGTAATTCATAACCTGCTGAAATCGAACGTAATAATCTCCTTAAACAAACGTTTACCGAGCGCTTCAGCACGAGATCCCTTCGGGGAGGCATGCAAGCAAAAGGCTTTGCTCTCGCTCGGATCCTGACCAATTTCCCTTTTTTCCGTTTCATCAATCAAAAACCCTCGTGCGGCCGCAATAAAGAAGGGCTGCGCGGCCGATAATACATGAAAAACGATGAAGAAAAAAAAGGAGGACAAGCAGCGAGAGAAAGGCGAAATAATCCCCTGGACAAATCGCACGAGCGCTGCATTTTGGGTGTTCTTGGGCGGCAGCCGGCCCCTTCGCCTTGCGCGAGCGCCGCGCGGGATTATTAGCATCTTTATGCCGTCGGCGCACGCGGCGACGTGTGCGATATCGGGGTGCGCGCGCTTCAAACGTTCCGCGCGAGCGGCTATTGGCTTCGATTCGGGCCTGTCAGTGTGTGCGTGCGCGACATGTGCAGAAGAGAGCCTCGTGCTCGGTATATATGCGTGCTGCTAGCATTTTTATTTGTCTCTTTTGAATACATGTTTACGTAATCCGGTCCGCCGACTCGCGCTGCTTCTTCAGTTTGGTAGTTGGCATGTGTGTCGTGTACCAATATCCACTTGTATTTCTTTGCGTCGCATTTTCTCGTTGTCAGCAGTGTGCTTTGACCTAGATCGGCGCCTTGTCAATTGAAATATGCAACTGCCTTTCCAGAAAACCCGTAATTCAATTAGTTACCGCGGAGTATCAGGTAGAAAATGTGCAATGCGCGGCACAACCCAGAGTTATCCATCTGCAATTGTCAGTGGAGAAGGCACTAGTTCTCATAGTCTCGTAGCCGCTTCTCCAATGCCTGTCGATTACGCACGCCCGCTAGATTCATCGCTGCTTCGGTATAATACTCGTATACGTCCCCTCCTTCGCGCGCAAGCGAGAATTTTGTCATTTACGGGGCTTTTGGTCTGCGCACGCATTGCACTCGTGAGAAAAGGAGCTGCTAATCGGCAGTCGCGAGCCATGGATTTATGGGCTTCTAATGTTCCATTAAATGAAAACGTTACGCGCTTCGTGTTTATGCGGACCTGTGCGCTCGCTCAATGGACGGCTTGAAGGAGCACGCGCGTTTTATTCGTCTCATAAACGAGGCTCTCTCTCTCTCTCTCTCTCTCTCACTCTTGGAGCCGCGCGCTCGTATTGTTTCTGATAAATAGTTTATTGAATTTTAAAGCCCAGCGATAGCAAAGGGAATGCAAGGGTTTCGCGTCGTTGTGAAATTTTATGTCTACTATACGACAACTAGAAAACAGTTTTATCCCTTCGGAAAGCAGCTATAAAGTAAATATCCTCGAAGCGTCGCTCGTCCGCCCGCGTTCCTCTCTTTTGTTCGCTCGCAGTGATAACGCAATTCGTCGTTCGAGCAAATTGCGCCCGACAACGAACAGTCGACTAGGCAGTCTCCTCGGCTCTCGTACGAAGGCAAACAAATGCTTGCGAAGGTCGATCAACGCTGGGCGTATTAGCGAGCGGTATTTATCAAACAAAAAGCCCACAGCCATTAAGCGGCCGAGCGCACGCCTCATAAACCCAATTTCAATCGTCACTTAGCTGCAGCAACAGCGCCAAGTTCGGATTTGCAATTGTAATGAGGACGGGGCCAGCGTATGCGCGGTGCGCGCGCCGGAAAAAGAATATCCCAGAGCAGAAGGCGCGCACTCGCCGATTTCGCAGAGTTAACGGCCGAACATTTTTCAGCCCCACGAGGGGGCTTGCGCACGCAGCCCTGCTTTGTCGCGAGTCAATTACCTATTCCGCAGGCTGCTGCAGGTGAAGGATTAGAGGCATCCAATTTTTATGAGGGGCACTCGGTTTTCTCTGTTTGCACTTGGTATCGGGGCTACGCGGCTAAATAAATGAACAAATTCGAGTGGACTATCGTATGCACGTGTCTAGGATAAGGCTTGTACTACTTCATTATTCGGCTGCTTTAAGCTCTGGTGCGATTTGCATTAGGTGTCGATCGGGCGGTTTAATTTTTCATGCGCCGATACGACCTGTTGGCGTACCTTTCTTTTACTGATCGCCGCTGCAGCGAAACTTTTATCTAGACTAAATCATCGAGGCGGATCAAGAAACTAATTCTTATTATTTTTTGACAATTTTCAAATTTTTGAATTTGAGAACAGGTGACTCATCGAAAGTAAATTGAATGTGACTGACCGACGTAATTACTTGGATAACCCTATGCGGCAAGGTGGCATTCATATGTTTGTTGAATGGATCTTATTTTCATAATAAGAGTCTAGACTGCTGGTGGAACAGATGGCGTAAAAATTAGCGGTGAAAAGAAAGAAAGTAGAGAGATGCTGACAAAATTGAGCAGCGAAAGACGGCACCTCTCAAAGAAAGCCCATGGCCAGTTTGAAAGTTTAACGAGTGAGCGAAGGTGCTGACTTGGAAAAGGAATGTAGTAGTAGTGGTGGAGTCTTGTCGTTCCTTTTATAATGAGCTCAGCGTCTGGAAAGTTGTGCCTTTGGCCCTTGCGAGTTGCATTAATCCGCTGAATTATACGATTAGAGGGAGAGCAAAGGACAAGGAGGTATAAGGAGGGAAGCTCGCGTTCGCTTGTGCGCACTCAATTTGACGATCTTGCTGAGCTGTGCACGAAACTGCCTTCGGAATCGTGTGATTAACGCACAGCCCAGAGTTTCGAAATTGAAGCTTGGCTGCATGTACGGCGGAGAGGAAAAAACTGCAAATTGTCAGCTGTGATTTTCCATCTCTGCCTCGCAGTTTATGGAAATCTAAATGCAAGCATTCGCCAAGTTCATTCAGACACAATTGAATCGCGCGGGATTGTCAACCGGAATTCCGTAGCTGTCGCGAGGTATATATAGATCGGTGATAATGAGCAATTTCACAGGACGCAAGTCTCTCAGGGACAGGCACAATGATAAGCTCGAGAGTACGAGGAAACGAGAATCGAGAGATCCTCCAGATTAGCTTTCCCATTCTAGATTAACGAGTTATAGTCGTGTGTTTACACGTGCCTCTATGCGAATATGCATTATCACGGGGTGGGCACAGCCACTTACATATTGCACGAATCATTAACGGTCTCTATCTCTCCAACTCTGCCGCGTGATGTAATTGCAAAAATTACTGATTAGATCGATGCTAACTTACATTAAACCTCGATCGAACACCGCTTAGAATTAGTTTTTCTCTTACGTAAGAGCCTTTCGTGCGATCCATTGTCACGTAAAATACCCGACTTGTTGAATTGCGTTCTCGACTCCATGCAAAGTCTCGCGAATGTAAATTCTCCATAGCTTTCCATAATTATGACACTAATAGTTTTCATGATAAAGTTCGGGCTGACGGCCTGGCTGGCTGACTGGCGCTCGAGCAGTGCTATCTGACAGAGTAAAAAGGAAATTGTCGTGATCGACTTTATGACTGGAAAGATTAGAAAGTTGATACATATATAGGCGCTTTCATCATATTTTTTATTTCTCTATTGCCACATGCACGTGGAATATACGTTTTGGCTTTCACTGCTGCAGCATTCCGATCTTCATGTGTATTTAGTCTCCAGTTCTCTCCTACATTTTGAATTGTATCTCGTTGAATTGAGCAGTACACGCAAGATACTTAAGCAGCCTGTAACATTGAGAATAGCACATTAACCATTGCCAAGATCATTCAAAAGATCATTAAGAGAGCATTGAAAATTTTCATTGGCGTGCACGCACGCACACATACACACATAGCGAAATGTTTTGGCCGTTCGTGAACTTGACTGTGTATGTACGTGTTGCAAGTATACTATATTAATAGCGCGACGAAGCTGTATACATGCTGTTTCTCTCTCACGCACAAAAGGCCGGTGCACCGTTAAACTGCCCACACGGTCAGTCTATGTGTTGCCTTAGGCTGCGCATATACGGGGCGTGGTCCGCGAGTTGCAATTGCAGTAAATCCAAGGTTTGTCTCGGGCCTTCTCTCCTCGCTTGACTCGGCTCGCGCTCTCCTTTCGTGACGTCCCTATCTGCGCCCGTCGATCCGCTTGCATACATTACCTCGCCAAAGGATTTCTATCGTTTTCCAGCGCCAGAATTCAATTCGACGACTTACATGCATTAGCAGGCCAACGGAAATTCTCTCTCTCTCTCGGCTTTGCATGCACGACGTTCGCTCGCGCGCGGCCAACAAGCTTAAATTCAGTCGTTAGTGCACACAGACCCTTCGACACAAAAACCCTTCTGTGTGGTCTCTCCCTCAATCTCTCTCTCTCTCTCTCTCTCTCTCTTTGCAACAACTACTCGAGAGAGGACCTACTTTTGAGACATTTCGATCGGTTGTGTGCAGGCCAGCATATTCTAAAATTTTTTGAAAATGACCAAGTTTTTCTACGACGCTCCCGGAAAGACATGTGTCGCTCGATACGAACTGTGCATACAGGACTTTCTCGGTCTCTCTAAACAACTTTATTTCTGGGGGCACAGTTGAAATACAAGAATAAAGGTGCTGACAGTTCATGCCTTCGTGATATATACGCGGCTGCCTTGCTACGGAGATTTCGGAAAATCGTCACGTTTTACGAGCCAACAAGTCAGAAAACCAAATTTCCGGAACACGTCGCACACGCGAGAACGTCTGATTTCCTGCTCCAAGAGCGAGCGAGCGAGCGAGCCTCAGGTAACTTGAGAAAAGATTCGGCCTGAATATGTAAACCTTCGTGGAATCTTCTTCTATATATCGCTTTCTGTTTTTTTATTCCCTTGTGTCTGTGTGTACGTAGACCGTGTACACGCGTCAAAGGATGCGTTCCAATATAGATTTTTTCCAATGTATATTCGCGTGAATATTCATTTTTTGCTCTCCAATAAAGTTATGCAAATACGTTTTTGGATCGACTTCCCTATGGACTTTGTAAATTACACCGCCGAGGTAGATGATGAGGATGCAAGAGTTGTTTTAATTATGCATGATACAATTAAAGTTCACCGCGAGTAATTAAAACTTGTTGCTTAAAGATTATGTTCGTTAAAAGTGAAACTGCTAGGCGCTTCGTTTACTTATTTTCTTTCCCTGCGCAAGATTTTGTAATTCTGCATGTTGTACATTTTTCATTTCAATAAAATTCTACTAAACATGGAGATTCTCAACCTCGGCATCTCATACATGTATGTGTATGTTTGCCAGCACGCGCGATACGATGGTGTAATTACGTCACCTACATACAAAGCGCTCGTGCTTCGGGTATTCTGCCTAACAATTTTCCGGAGGGAGCATATTTACGTGCACGTTGTTTGGGAGGGGGGAGGGGTCAGCGCGTGCAGAAACTGGAGCAAGCGAAGAAACCGTTCTCATTACACTACTGCGGATTTCTCGATGAGAACAAGAGGGGCGAGGAGGGGGGAATGGAAAAAGGCAGAAAGGATACAATCGACATCTGGAAAAATCAATTTTCCGGGCGACGGACAGAGAGAAAGCATTTCATATCGCACGAGTATATATAGAAAGGAAGTCGCTCGAGCTTAGAAACTGGTTTGCAGCGTGGGAAATGCGAGAAGAGAAGGCGCCAAGAGAATCCCGAGAGCGCGTGCGGACGGTTTTTTTTTCGCACATGCAGCAAAAGACGTAGCGGTGCCTTAATTAATTGTGCTCGCTTGCGATACTGCAAGCGCTCTTTGTCTCTCCCTCACGCGGCATTTATGTCGACAGATTTTTTTTCTCTTGTACCTATGCTTGATTGCTTAATGGCGCCCTTATCGGTCGCCTATACATTATATTCGTGGCTAATATGCATAACCAACGAAGCAGTGGTTGCGATTCAAGGGACATTGCCAAGTTTATTAACACTGTTCCGGTTTATCGAGCTCGTATGAAATCCATGCGTCGTTGCACCTCGCACTTCATCAGCAAACTCTGATCCGCGGCCGAATAGTCGCCGGTTGGGCGGATAACGATAGGGGGGGGGGGGGGGGGGACGAAAGACAATCGGCGAAAAAATACTCATTAACGCTTGCACGAGCGCACCTCGAAAATGACCACTTACACGGCTGATTGGCTTGCCCGCTCGCTGGTTCAATTGGACGTCAAATCGAGTCCGCTTAGCTGCTGCTTTTTGCGCAATGGCCTATAGACGCGTGGCCTAGAAAATGTTCTCGCGGCGTGGCGACATTGCAATATACGCATAATGCCAAGCCGTTGTCGTTCGATTTACCGACACGCGTGTAATTTCCATTTAGCAGCCGCCGGCGTGCGTGTGAAATATAATGCTTCATTTGCACGTGCGCGGGCCTCTCACTCTCCAGCGTCCTGCAAAATCGTCGTCACCTGATTTAGCTCGAAACCGCGCTCCGCTCGATATTTCAGTTTAATGTGGGAGAGCCGCAAGTCGAGGATTTATCGTTCTCTCTCTTTCTCTCTCTCTCTCACTCCCAGCCCTTTTCTCTTCGCTTCGGAGTGACGCAAAAAAAGCCGCATGCATTTCGCTTGCATCTGGATAGCTGGCTGTGTGAATGTTTTCTCCGTTCTTCTGCGCGCTGCATCTTCGGGGGCCAGCAAGTAGGTGTGCATAAATTTCCGTTAATGTGTGTCATCCCCGGCAGCTGCTGACGCTCTATGGGGTAAGTATATTAAAAATGAGAAAGCGTCTCGCGCCTGCTACTGGCGTTTCTCCTGAATTGTGGCCGTGTATATTAGTTTTGATATTTTCCCAGCCGACCATCTATCTCGCGTGCAAGAGCCAATGTGACCGTGGAAATTGGCGCTTGAAGCGTACCACGAAAAATGTAATTATTTCATTTATAAGAGCCACCTGGACGCCCGACGTAGGCGAGCACGTAAACTGCGCGCTAGAGAGACGGCGCTCGACCTATGTGCTTCCTCGAAAAATTCATCGATCGATCGCCCATTAAAATCAATCCAGTAATGAATTCTCAACTGGCCTGTCGGTTTTTGCCGGCAGCGGCCTTTGCGCCGCCTCGTGTCTGCGCGCACGCGTGCTTTTAGCACGCAACGCCTATCTCCGAGTTGCAGCGAGCGAGCGCGCGGGAATGGTTCTCTAAGAGAGGAGAGAGCTTGGCAATCGGCGCGAAACCGTTGCTCGCACCACATACAGCAAGAGCCATCCGCCCATCCATCTATCGTGCGCGCGTGTGTTCTCCGCGGTATAAGGGCGACGAGCGAAACAAATCAAAACGGACAGCCGGCTCAAAATGGCCGTTACTTTTTTTTCTCCGCGCGACGCTTTGCAGCACAGCTCCACCGCACCGGCAGAGAGAGAGAAAGAGAGAGAGAGAGAGTGGAAAAAGCCTATGTATACTCGTGCAGCCGCAAGCCTTTTACGCAATTTTCACCATAAGTGGGCCAAGCTGAATGAGCATGTGTTGCTGCTGCGGCGCGAGTTACACTAGTTGTGGGTGTGTAGGTGTGCGCGGCCATAGGATTCTTACTCTTGTATTATGTGTAAGCCTCGGCATAACCGGTATAACACGCCTTTTGCAGCGCCGGTCAAAAGTCTACCTTCGTACACCGAAGGCTAATTTATATGTTTATCTTGGTTCTTGTTTATTCTATTGTCCTGTTATCGCACGCATCTACATACTACGATTGATTTTCACGAATCCGACGTTTTGCGTGTGCAGTTAGGTGTACACGCGCCGCGCTTTGTATTGATTAATTGCGACGTATAACACTATCCTTTCATCTAATAATAACACTATCAACGGGCATAAAGTCGCGCGCGACGCATTGAACAGCCTGATATTTCTAACAATAGACTCTCTCTGCTCCGGTTGAACGAAAAAAAAGGCACGAACAAGCGAGTGTGCAAGTGCGCTAAACGAAAATTTCCATCGGCCAGCCGAGCGTGAAGATAGGCTCGCTCTGTCTTTCGACGGGGGCTAATCGAGCCGTCAATCGTAAAAAAAGAAGGTTCTCGCGAGCGCAAAAAAAATATGCAAAACCGCACGGCCGTGACTGTTTTTGGTCGGCGCGCACACACGTATATATATACATAAACAGCGTTTTGCATAGAATTGCAACGGCGAGATATTCACTTCCTCGGCGGCCGCGTTCTAGGGATATAACTGTTGTTCGCGAGAGCAGCACACGCCTATGGCCTCGCCGCCGCCGCAGCTCGTTCTTCTCGCGAAAGGAGGGCGGCGGCGGCAGCGTTAATTTCCTTCGCCACTGTCTGCCGCTGCAATTTCCTGGGCTAGAGAGAGAGAGAGAGAGAGAGAGAGAGAGAGAGAGAGAACCGTTCTCTTTGCAGCAGCAGCAGCAGCAGCAGCAGCAGCAACTCTCTCGCTCCTGGCTTTTTTTTCGGGGGTGTACAGCGAGAGAGAACGTCCAGCCTACGTCGCTGATCCTGCCGCGGCTACAATCTTCAAATTGAACCTTCTGGTTTTTAGTGCACAAGCCGTGGCGTAGTTTTTTGTCGCTTTCCGGGAAAAAATGCGGACAACGCGTTGCACAATGCATCCGAAGTACGTTCATTAAACGTACCTTACTGGCACTAAACATGCGATGGATTTAATTTTAAATAGTGCATTCTCATGGCGCGGACCTTGATATTTCCGGGCTTCTATATCAACAATGGAAGGGAATCTTAGTTGCACTTCACAGCACTGATTGCTGATTGCTATTAGTAGTCGGCGCTTGTCGTTACAATGGCCGTTCGGCCGAAAACGCACTACTCGCATTTGTGTGCAGCGAGAAATATTTTATTCGTGGCTGATAAATATTAAGCGCAGCCGACGCCGGCGGTCGAGCATTCAATGGGGCAAACAGAGCGTGTGTAATGAGTGTTGCAAACGCTCGCGCTGGCGCGTCGTAACCGGGAGGCGGCGCACGCCAGAGCGAGGGAAAGACAAAAGTTTTATTTATCACATAAAAATCAAGCGAATACAAAAGGACAGAATATGAAAGTGTCGCAGAGCGCGATCGGTGAAAAATATGTGTATCGATTTTGTCCCTTTCTCTTGAGTGCCGCTGCGAGCAGCGCACGTGAGAGAGCTGTGTACGTGTATCGCTGCGTGCCCAAGTTAAACGCTCGTGCGCACTCGCCAATGTACGGCCAGACTCTGTTATCTCTGTTAATGTCTTGTTCCTTTTGTTGCTTGTAATCGTGGCGCGAGTAGGTGACAGCGCAACAAGCCTTCAGAACCTCGCTCGCACGTACGGCCAGGCGTTTCAATTTATTGTGCAAGCGATTAATTATTTCATGAATGCAACCACGCACACATCGGTAGCAATCGAGTCAATGGTTTTGATTTCATAATTATCATAATTTATTGCTCGCGCGCGCAACTACAAGCCTCTCCCAACTCCTCCCGATCCTCGAATGAATATTCAAGGCGTATACGCGCGCGATTTTCTTTTTCTCCACCCCCCTTTTTTTCTTTCTCTTGACCCTCGCCCGTTCTCAGCCCACGAGACCGAGAGAAAATTGTATGAATAGAGCAAGTCGGCCGCTCATGCGTGACCGAGCGCGAGATTTTTCTTATTTTATACTCGACGACACATTCAGGAGATCCTGCTTCCTTGCGCACGGTCTCTCCTTTTCCATTTTATCTCTTACGAGCGTCGCAGAGCTTCCTCTGTATCGCAGGCTTGAATAATGAGATATCGAAATCTTTTTCTGGCTGGCAACGTCAAGCGAGAAACTTCCATGCGCGAATTATGACGTTCCTTTTCGTCCTGCGTAATTATCCCACGACTTATTCCAATGTGCATTCGAGCATCTCTCCTCTAATGTTATTCTGGTTTTCCATAAGCATGGCGCTTGACCAAAATGGCTTGAGTAAAAGGTAACTCGGTGGTCACTTTCAATGGAGCGTCAGTGCAATCTCGAATCGTTATTTTTAATAATCTTAGTCGCTGTCGTACTTGCGTGTCAATTGGAATTTTTATTTTCTCTCAAATTGGATCCTCGACACTGACATTAGCATTACACACGTTGACAATCAATTGAGGGACCGAGGAGTAATGAAAAACTTCGTGAATTGATTTCTTCGGCAGTGTCATTCTCGTTGGTAATAAGACGGAGCGAGGGCAGTTCCACAAACGGCAGAAAATTGCCTCGGCAAGATTGTCACTTGAGCGCTGCTGTCGCGTCATTTTTGCGCAATTCTCGAGAGCACGAACTGCAACTTCTTGACTCTTTAACTGCACTCCACGGCAGATACGTATGGACGCATGAATAAACGTACGTACGTAGCTGCATTATACTCTTGGCGAGAACTCCGAGGCAGCATAATACTGCACTGCTCCCTTTCCTTGCTCGCTCATCATTTGCGTCGTTCTTTTTATTTTCCTTTTCTCTCTTCTTTTCTCATCCTTTTTTTCTCCTCATTGTAGCGAGTGGCATTCTCTCTTCCTCTCTCTCTCGCTTTGGCGCGCGCGCGCAACTGATAGTTACGACTGAGTGGAGTCAATTACAAGGGAGGAAATAAGATGACAATTCATACTTTAATTTGGAACACGCAACAGACACATTGATTAAGATCCATGATGTAAAACTAACTCTCATAAAGAGGCAATTCTCAGTTGCATGCTACTTTTTCTATCGCGAAATGTCAATTTTTCTATGTCACTTTGACCCTCTTATTCGACTTCTTTTTTTATCACTAGCCAGTGGATTTCCGTGCTAACTAGATTTGCGAAATTTAACGCTCAACTTTGTTGTGCCCGCACGCGGCGCTTTCGTGATGTCAATTAAAGTTAATTGCTCGTGAAAATTGGAAAACTCGGTTTTTCGGTCGAATTTCATTTTCGCACGCGTAGCACTCTCTGCCCGGGCGCTATCCGCGTGTCAGTCTGCGTCACCTTGATTTTCCCATCGCGTCTCTACTTTTTTTTTGGACTTTCTCGTGGAAGCGGTATCCCACGTGAGGATAATTCTCTTTCTCTTTCTGAATATATCGGTCCAATTTTCCGTACAACTACGTGCACTCTGTCAGTCTGCCGTTACGATTTTCTGAACTTTCTTTCGAACGACAGCTTTGCTATTGATCCAGATACTTTAGTTTGTTTTTTTTTATCAATCTCAATGCATTATAAGTGACTCGTTATCGGATCCCATCTGAAATGTAACGCGCATTTCTAGAAGCGAAACAATGCGAAGGAAATTAGCATCTGTCGGTTCGTGCAACTAATTTCCGATCAGAACGAGCTCATCAGCAGATAAAGCCCTCATTCGGGATTCAATTAGATTAAAAAAGGAGAGGATCTATCAACAAAATGTTCATTACTGATCTTTCTCGGTGGTGCGGCCACGCAATGCCTAATAACCTTGGCGCGCGCTGATTGTTCCCGGTGGTTTTCGCCCTTTGGCGCGCAATTGTAAAAAGGAGCAAACTGCTTGAAATATAATGATACAAGTCTATGAGAAGATTTTATAAAGAAAACCGTAATACATACTAAACTTGCTCTTGTTTGCTAATTATTTTATGATTTTTATGTTCAAACTTTACTATTTAAATCATTTCAAATGTTTATTTACTTGTGGGAATTGGATATTCAGAGAATAAATGTAGTTTTTATTTCATTATTAACTATGCTCTCTTCAGTTGTATAAAATTCACCAACATTATTTTTAAACGAATAAAAACTTGACTAGATGTCAGGTAAATATTGTTATTTTGAGTATTAAATACCAATAAATAAATACATTTATTTCTATCTTTCTCGCTCAGTTAAGTGCTTTGAATAATCAACTATTTTATAACAGAAATATTTATTATTCATAAAAAAAGTCGTACAATAATAAATATCGTGCAGTACTTTCTTAAAACAAAACACATTATATCGTATAATTATGAAAAAAGTTTATTAATTATGATTGAATTTGTAAGAAACGTTAATTTCATTAAAAAGAAAGTTCTGAGGGTAAGAGCACTACTAAAAATGGATGCTTCGAATACCGGCTCGTTCGTACTGTACTGCAACTGAGGGACATCTTGAGGACAGCAACTTCTCTGATACTACCGCCATCCCATAGCTTTTACGGCTAGTCTGCCAAACGCCGCATTCGTTTGAAGGACGAATGAAGAGTGGGAAATAACCTCTTAACTTTCCTTTTTGAAATATAATAGCGGTACGAAGAAAATACAAGGTGCGGGCCGAAAGGAAACGTTGATAAGTGATTGCTCGATAATTTTTAACGTAGAATTTATAATACAAGGATCGAAGGTTAGTGCGTGAGATATGTGTAAAAATAAAGTTAACGGGTTCAGTTGACAATTCGTTTTTAACAACAAAAATCAATTAATCAATGCTCGTTATTCAGAGGTCGCATTATTGCGATGTTCTGCGCCGGAATACCCACATCCGGGAGCTTTAGTGCGACTTTAGTGTCTCTTTCCGGACCGAAACGGACTCTCTGGCACTCTCTTCCAGTCGTCGTTATTTCATTGGACATGAATTTCCTAATGTGAAGAGTTTCCTGTTTTTTTTTTTCTTTTTTTATTCTCCAATCTTTCGGCCTGATGGTTAGTGTAAAAGGGGCGCAAAAGCTCTCGCGGCGATCCTAGAGTGAGAGAGAGGGATAGCGAGAAACGGCGCGGGCATAAACAGAGATAGCCAGGCAGAAGCAGTAGGTAAAAAAAGAAACTAGAGCGAGCGAGCGATCGGAGCAAAAAGACACGTCAAACTGGTATAGGATAGTATAACGTTGGGCCGCGTGTGCGCGCGCGAGCGTGCTCGCGAAGCAGCAGGAAAGGTAGTCATTTTCTGCCGGAGGCCCCCCCTGACTCTATATATCCCTTGCATCGCGAAGCTGAGAAAGTCGCGAGTTTATGCAGCGGGTTTCCTCTCTCTCTCGTTCGCGTACACTCTCGCGAGAAAGGTGCATAACCGGGCGGGGCACCCAAGTTGCTGCTGCTAGTTCTCTCGCAGAGTCATCGCACTCTCTCTCTTTCTCTCTCTCACTTCAAAGCCCCTTATATTTTGCGCCGCGACTTACGCTCACTTCTCTCTTTCTTTGTCGCCAATTCCATTTCCCTGCTCTATTTTTAGACCATCGTTCTAATCTCTTCTCTCCGCCGGCGGCAATTGATCCGCGTGTAACGGGAAACTGTGCGGAAAGCTCTGCTGCGTGCATGCGCGGGTGTCGAGCGCTACGCTCCTGCTGACATTTAATTGTGAGAAATCTATTATTTTGTAATTGGAATGTAGTTCTATTTCTCGCCACATGACGTTTCTGGCGGGCTCCACCTGCGGCGACACCAACGGCTGATACATACGGACTGAATAACGGTTCGTGTATACATAATTTTAACTTTTATTGTTTTTTGTTTATTATTTTTGATATTATTATTATTCTGCTCTTTACTCTCAGTAGTGGCGAAAATACATCCATTTTTTTTTGTTTACATGTGAGTGACATTGAGATTATATAACATTTTATATTTTTCTTGTTACATATTTTAACATGAAAAGAACTGATGTTCTAATTTCGATTTTATAGGCAGTAAATATAGATTTGAGAGAAAAAAAAATAGTTTATTAACATCGAGTTTTACGTAACTTATTTACTCACTCATATTGGCACTCAAACGACACATGTCACAAAAAATATTCATAATATTTCGCATTTTCTTCCGTTACGTTTAAAAAAAACAAATTTTATTATATATTACGTAAGCAGAGCACATACATAACTGTTATGCCTGTTATTCACGCTTAATTTAATTAAATTTCTTTTACTACTTTTTTTACTTTTAGCTGCAGAACAGCTAAATCATTCAACCGGATACTTTTTGAGAAATGTTGTAACTTTAATTAATATAGCGTCTTGAGCAAGTATCACGAATGTTGGTCACTAAGCCAAAGAGCTTGGTTTAGTTAGGACATTTTTTCTAAGTGGATAATAACGTATATCGCAAACTGTCTATCAAGAAAAATTTTGAAAGCAAATGCGAATACCATATATAATAACATTTGGCATAATTGAAAATTCTATTATACATATATCCAGATTACAGCAGATATCGTATTTCATCATCAATTTTTCACTTTATAAAACATTAAAAGTATAATCCTGTTGGACGATCGTCTATGTTACGAACTTTTTGACGTCAACAGAATGGAAGTCCCTCGTAGGTTTGGCAAACTACCTCCTGAAGGGAAGACAACTGACCACAGGCACGGTGGTGGCACTTCCGTCGTGCGGAGGGCACAACTTCTTCTTCTGCTTCGACGACCTGGGCACAGCACACATACGTAGAAGAGAGAGAGAGAGAGAGAGAGAGAGAGAGAGAGAGAGAACGAGTGAAAGGGAGCGAGTGAGAGGGAGGCACACGCCCCCTTAGAACGGGATGTCGGCGTGTTTGTCTTCGTCTCTCTCTGTATTTGCGGCTCTCTCTCCCTGGCGACTTATAACAGCCTCGCCAAAGTTCACGCGCATGCACGTAGTATCTTGCGAGAGAGAGAGAGAGAGAGAGAGAGAGAGAGAGAGAAATGCGTAAGTATATATATGCGTCTGAGAGTGCAGTCTGACTGCTCCTACAGCCACCCAAACTGTATGGATTGGTTTGTTGCTCAACGCTCTTTTCTCTGCTGTAGATCTTTTTCGCGCTCTGTACCATGTTCTGTGTGTATTTCAACGCTTGCTTCGCTGCCGTTTCTGACATTTAACAATTTTGGTCAAAGAAAATTTCATTTTCGACTGTGACTTCCTCGTTCTCACCTTTATTCTTGGCTCGTTAAACTATCTTTTGTCTATACAATTGTTGTAAATTTGTTAATGCATCGCCCATGACAATCTATCAATTCTGCAATGGTATCACAGATTCAGATCCACTCGAAATATTAAACATGTAGCCCGGATAGAGTGCTTATGTATTATATGGAGTAAAGCTGTATCGTTTACATAATACAGGTAATTTGAAACATGCTTTGTTGCTCTTCTGTATTCTATCCGTAGTTTCGTATGAAGGCTATTATAAAATAACTCAGAAATGTATGCGTAAATTAAAATGTCGACTCGTTTGATAATAAGCTGCGATAAAATATTCCATGGTGCAAATTTTAACAAGAATGGCAATTATATCGCTGCCTCCTTCGTCAGGTTTAAAATAGCGAGATAGGTAAGCAGACGAAGCGACAGCGAGTTATTATAGGTCTAGGTCAAGCAACTATAGCTGGCGCTGCCTGTGTTGCAGCATAGTTATATCAATCGATAAGCGATGCAACCGTAGCTGGTGTATATGTATGCGATGTAACAGCCTCTAATTAATTTTAATTAAATCCATTCGTTTGCAGTGTACACATGCGCATACAGAGGCCAATCGCAAATACATCCAGCACGGAAAATCTCGCCGATAAATTACGCAATTCGACCCGGTGTGAAATCCGAAGCCGGTACACGGCGCCAGCGCACCTAATTCATCAGGAGTAATTTTACAATTTTCGCACTCTCTCCACAATAGCAGCCCCGTCACCACTACACACACATACACAGCAGAGAGCCGTATCAATTATCCCTTTGCGATCTGTAACAATACATGTGGCTAGGGAGAGGGTGAGGGAGAGAGAGAGAGAGAGAGAGAGAGAGCAAGAGCCGCTAATTAATTGCGAAATCATCGAAGAGACTCTCACGAGCGAGCGAGCGGGCACACGCGCCCATGTTAAAAATCATCCGAGACAAACAGCCTACTCTCGATTATCGCCTCACTCGGATCTGCCCATTCCCGCACCGCTCATTGTTCCACCGCGTACAATCCAACGCGCGCTGTCGCGCGCCTCTTTTTTTCTTTGTTTTTTCTGGCTTTTTTCGTCAATTTTCAAACGGACGCCATTTTACTCGAATTTCTCTGCCAGGTACGATGATGGAATTTATATGTATAAACATATATGATGTTTCGACTTAAACGATCGACGCGAACGTTCGCATGAGTGCGCGCAAAAACTTTTGTCACCGCTGCTGACAATTTGTAATCTTCATTTACGGCTTGAATTCCGCGATTTCCGGTTTCCTTGTTTAATATGCCACTCGCGGTTTGCGTCGCGCAAATAGACCCGATCGACCGGGCGCATTTTGCAATGTGCCCTCGATCGCACGCTCACTCGCAATGTTGCGTATAAAAAGAGGAAGAGATTTCGTTTCGGGTGGTACAGCTGGTGAAGTGCCTGTTTTCAACTGCTTTGCAACAAAAGCCAAGCGAGCTATCCACCGAAAATGCAGATAGGTAAATTAAGGTAAAAAAAAAATTGAAAAAGAAGAGGGTCGTGGGTATCCTATATATTATGTCTCTTTCACGAGCGCCGACTCTTTCAAACCGTGCGGTACCAATTTCTCTATTGAGTTCTACCTCGAAACACTCAATGCGATCCACGAGACTCGCGAGAAAAAAAGCAATTTCCGTCACAATGCCAAACCTACTCACGCAAAAGCCATATTCCATATAGTACAAAAGCATAAATTCGCAACAGAAATTGGCAGCTATCGACAATAGCCGGTGGGTCAATTTGTCGCTAGCAATAGCCAAACAAACGTTAGCGATCATCTTGTCATCGGCAGTAGGACAATAGTAGCTCACACAGGCGCGCGCAATAGGCGCACGCCAACACCACCTGGATCCCGCCGCAGGCCTTGGCTGCATACAGAAGCTCAGGCGAGAGTCGGCGAGACGTCTAATTGGGATTTCTGCGCTCGCTCGTTCTGGAGGACTCGTCACGCGCGCTCCAGTGTCGCTGCAGTGGTGCCACGGAATTTTTCACGGTTGGGGTGTGCGCAAACGAGAGAGAGGTGGAGACCGAGAGCAAGGTGCGATGCCGCGCTTAATGAAGATTCTTGTTTTGAGCCGTAATTATTTTTCAGTTCGCGGGGCTGTGTCGTGGCTTCAGTTGAGAATCGCTATTTAGCCGTGTGAATGTGGACATTCTCTTTCCATTCGACGGCTATAATTGTTTCATTGACATTAGCATACTAATTGAAACGGGTTTCTCCCTTGCAAGCAGGAGCATCGCGAAAGTAAAAGTTTTTTTGGGCCAAGTAACTGCGAGGAGTTTCGGAGAGATGCTCGCATTGAGTGCAAAATAAAGTGGATAAATTCGATTGTCAAACGGAGATGGGACCACGGCATACTTTGCTAGAAAGTTATTTTTCTTTGGGGAACGAAATGAAATTACGAAGGCAGTGGCCGTGGCGAGGTGGAGAGGCTAACTGTTAGGTAAAAACATCAGATATGCTCGGAGAGCTCGTGTTCTGAAAATAATCTCGTTACCGATCCAAACAATTTCACCGACTGCGAGCAAGTAAGCAAGCACGGACACACAACGAGAGACGTAACCCGCGGCAACAAAAAAACTTTATCGTGCGCTACTACTGCACTACTGGTACTCTGATGGATTGGATGTTTATTTAATGGGCATGTAACATTAGAGCCGATAGGCGCATTCAGCCAAATCACGAGAGACGGGAGCGCGCAGCAACGGATTTATAACGACATTGCGCAACCAGCAAAAAGCCGAGTTCTCCCGGGGGACTTTTCTTTTCGTCACTCGTCGTCGTCGAGGAATCACGTTCTGCCTCGCTCTCGTGCGCATTTGCTCTCGCGGCCAAATTCTTTTTTTCCGCTAGCTCGCGGTGTATACACGCCGGCGAAAAGTGAAGGGGATCGTTATGAGCGATATTTTCTGCAGGTATCTGGCGAAATTCATCTCCGCGTGGCGGCGGCGGCGGCGGCACGTAACGAGACCGAGATGAAGTGCGCGATATTGCACCGGACGAGAAAAGCAATTATCGCATGCACAAAAGCACAAATCGCTCTGCTCTCTCCCTCTCGGCCGCTGAGAAAGTTTATCGACAATGGCACTCGATCTGTCGCACTTGATACCACTATGGCGGATCGTCCGAGCTCGCCTTGCCTCTACTTTTGGACATCGTCATCGAAAGAGCTATAGAATTGATTAGCCGCGCCCCTGACAGACAGAGTCGAGTGTCAAAGGCCGAGAGGCGCTTTGAGGATTTGCAGCGTCGCGTCCGCTTATTATAGCCCTGCAAGAAGAAAACGAAAGAAAAACAAGAGCCGAGGAAAGATGCTCCTTTGGCCGTCGGCAGCGCGCGGAAAAACAAATGCGCCGGGGAGAGAAGGCGAAGGGCTATATTCGGGCGCGCGAGCTCGGGCTAGCACGCGCATTATTTCGCTTTCATCTTGCGCAAGCTCGCATTAGAGTACAGCAGCGGCAAAAGAGTCAAGTAGAGAGCGGCTTCGGGCCTCCTCTCCGCGCGGCTCAAGCGAAATTGAAGGAGGCAACTTGAAGTCAGTTTTGTCTCGAGCAAGCATCTCACGCTTAAAGAACATTCAATCGGCCGCTACGCACCAAGTGAAATTCACGCGGATAATTAACCAAGGCAGCATACGCATACAGCAACACCAGGGCAGCGGCGCACGATCCGTTTTGTTCGCAAACGAAATTTTCGTCTGAGTCACGTCGTTGCTTTAATTAGCCTGCCATCACTTTCGCCACCGCTCGCGCATCCTCCTTTGCTGCTTCTGCTCCTCCTCGCTCCCCGGTAGTCTGTGTGAAATATTGTATTGCCGATGGTGACAAGCTGTTTACCACGTCGGCCCGTCATCGTCATCTCTCTCTCTCTCTCTCTCTCTCTCTTCTTTTTTCCTTACAGCGCAAAGAGAAGAGAATTAAGAAGAGCTTGCGCCTACATAAGAATATGTTAGCACGATGAGGAGCCTCTTTAAGTCTTGAGAGAAAGAAGAGGGAGAGGCAGCGTGGAAAAAGCCGAGAGATTGATGGCAGTCGCGAGATTGAAAAATATTTTGGCAAACACAATCTTGCATAGTCCATGAGATTACCTGCATGATGCGGCCTCTTTTCTGGCTCGTGCGACCTTTTTATTTCCTTATGTGCTTTCCAGCTCTCTACGAGTGATAACGCACCGAGGGTATTACTTATATGCATAAGTGAGCGCATTAGCATTTTCATTTCATTCTCGGCATCATGACAATATGAATTTACCTGATCACGCACATCTTCCTTTATGTTTCATCGACATTTTTCTAACTCGGAAAATTTCTATAATATCGACAGGTATGAAAATTCAATCAAACGCCGCCAACATTTTGCAGTGTCATCGGAGGGAGGGTGCGAGAGGGTTAAGACGTCTGATATTTGAAAAATCTATAGTTGCGCAGCGTATGCAAAAGTGTTAAAAATTGTGCGACAGCACGGAAGGGTCGTTTATCAGTGTCAGTCTTGGAAGAGAAATGTGCGTCGGTTGTGTAACAAAAATATTAATCTCTTGTGTAAATTACGTCACTCTCCACTCCAAAAATGGAGTGCACTCGTTCGATGATCTCAATTCATTGACGAAAAATAGAGAGAGAGAGAAAGAGAGATGCGTATAAAGCTCAAGGACGATTGCTGCAAAACATTTCCGCTAGCGAAGTGCGAGTCGAAGGAAGGCAACGTACAGCCGCAGAGAAAGCTACGACTATAACGATCCTGAATACAGCTTTGACGGCAAGCTTGCACTTTGCTGGCCGTAAAATTCTACTCCACTTGGCGCGCTGATATAACGGCTGCCGTATGCGCGCGACATATTCAGGCTTTAAACTTGAGAGACACCGTAAACTGGGCTAACTTGCTCGCACCAGTTCCCTAGGCTACTTTGTATGCTAGCATAGAGAGGGTGAGAGAGAGAGAGAGAGAGAGAGAGAGAGAGAGAGAGAGAGAAGCAGCTTTCAAGCAAAATCTTGCGCTAAGAATTGAGTCTTCGATGTATATCGGCCGCAACGGTGATACGTCGCTGCTTTATACGAAACGTGTATGTCTTGTGCTTTTATTCTTCTTTTTCCAGATTCTCAATTTCAAGAGTAGCGAGCACGAGCTCGACACGCGACAGAAAGCGAATTTGCAATTCCATTGCTCGTCGAATGCTCCGGGGCATTATGTAAACGTAAAGGTGAAAACGGTTGTGAATATCGCGAACGGAAACTTAATACTTTGATATGGGGCGAAATAGTTTGCTTCCTTGCATCAAGTCGCACGTGTATGCTCCGTCATAGTTATACAGCCAGAGCTATTCCCGAAGTGTTACGTACATCGCTGGCCTCGCTGGCGCAATACAGCGCATAAGAGCGTTTGGCATTCAGTTCCGACTGACTTTAAAGGAGCCTTTTCCTACATCAACTCGTTCTCTGACATTCGCTTAATGAGAGATAATTTTCCGTCATAATGCTCCCATTGTACGCATTTCTTTGAGCTCTCAACCCTTTTCCGCTCGTGAAATGTACTTTTCTTTAAGGGAGAGAGAGAGAGAGAGAGAGAGAGAGAGAGAGAGCAGCTGCTTCCAACGACAACAACAATTCGTCGATTCCAATCCGTTAACCAAGCGTGCACACGCATTGCAAATAATAATCGCATAATCGCGAACAGGCACATTAAGTTGATAATCGATATACGTTGCGCCTACATATATGAGTGTGAAATTCCGTGTGTTGTGGTGCAGACACTTCCATTTAGCAATAAAGCCATGCGACGGTGACTACGACGACAACGTAGAAACAGAGTGAGAGAGAGTGAGAGAGAGAGAGAGAGAGACAGTGACAGGCGACTTGGTGGCATCCTTCGTTGCATCTGACGTGCGCTTGCCTCGCCACATGTCGCCCTCGGCATCTGCTTGCTTGCCTGTTCGCTTGCATGCGGCAGGGTGAAAATATCGCCAGCAAGAGAGAGAATGAGGGAGAGAGAGAGAGAGAGCGAGGATGCTGTGTCCTCGCGCCAGATGGGACACACCTTGTGATGTTTTCGCATCGATGCCCGAAAGATGCGGTTTCGCCGCAAACGAAAGTGTTCTCTGTCTCTCTCTCTTTCTCTCTATGCACAATCGATTCAGATTTCTTTCTTTTTACGCTTTTCTTTCTTTTATTTTTTTTTTTTTATTTTTGATGCGATAAAAAATTCTAGATTAGAGTGTACATGCCACATTTTGCACGCGTGCGTTGAACGCGCCATGAGAGAGATTATATCGATCGGAGCTCGTACATGTGTGCCAGATATCGCGTCATATTAAATTCTATATAAGCTCTTTTAATAATATGACTTCGTAAATCAAGAATTTTAGCGAGATTAAATTTGCCGAGCAAGGGCGTTGAGACACATTTAAGCGACCGAAATTTCCAAAGGCAGGGTTAGATACATCCAAAGTTGCATACGTGCGAAATGTATTAGCTGTTCGTGTAATTGACAATAAATCACGCGAGTTATTTTCTCATGAACGAATTCTTATTAACTGGTGTAACGAGCGTATGCGTGGCGCTGTTAATTAAAATTACAAGACGATTAAAAAAGGAGTCGATTAATCACCCACTCAGTAAAAGTTATAGCAACTTGCAATATGATGAATCCATCGGAACACTAATAAACACCAACTTTGATTTCGTATCTCGGAGCTATAAGGGTTGTTTCGTAAAGAAATAAAAAACTTCTTGTTGCTCCCATCTTTACGAGAGCATATATTTCGATCAAGCATGAAAAAAAAATGCATACGTGTCAGTCCCCAACGATAACACTCACATATGTGTCATCGCTTAATCTAATCCACTGCGTGAGCTGGGACTTTGAAAAAAAATACACCGCTTGAGTAGGTTAATTTTATTATCGCCCCTGATTCGGCTTCTTCTTCTTTCTACGAGAGAGCGAGCGAGTTATTGCTTGGAAATTTGCTGTTATCAGCTGCACGGGCAGAAGCCTTGGCAGCAGTCGAGCGATAACTCTGCATTACAGTTTTTTGCACGCTGCATAGCAGCGAAAAAGTCTTCGCGATGCTCTTCAGAGATTCTCGTTTCCCTTCCTCTTTTCTCTCTCTCTCTCTCTCTCTCTCTCTCTCTCTCTCTCTCTCTCTTTTTTATTCTCGACGCTCGTTACTCAGACGTGCGCGCGCGCGCCTCAAGAGCACTCGCCAAGAGATACCTAATGGCTTTAACAGATATAGTTTATCCACGTGTCGCGCGGCATTACTTTGTTCGTGCGTTGGGATATGAGCTTTCATGTTCAGTTTCCAGTAGTATAGCGAATATATTTTGCGGTTATACTCGATCGACGAAAGGCTGGAAAAGAAACTTTAATTTTATAAACGTTTTTGTTGATTGTTTTCAAGTTGTGATTTAAACGCCAAGCACCCGTGCATCGATCCGTTATTATAGAACATCAATGGCATCCGAAACGGAAATGGAATGTTTGAAAAAATTAATAAATAAGCTTACCAACAGGCGTAACTCACTCCATTAAGAGGCATTGCCTACAGGCGTGAAAACTAAGATAACGAAGTAATATTGACGCTCATGCATACTGTGGCCGAATCTGCGTTATAGCCGGTGAGTTCTATTCAATTAAAAAGTGCCGACGTGGTATCTCTGTGTTGATTGGCGCATTTTTCAGCTATCTACCTCGCGCAAAATCTAGTTTCCAAAACTTCGATCCATCGGCTCCCCTTGCTTGTGTGTGTGCGCGTGTGCATGTGCGCGCGCGCATTAACCTTACCGATTCCGATGCATACAGTGTGTGAAATTCGTTGGGTGAGAGGTGATAATCTAGTTCGCCTACGGCACACATACGATGTTAACGCCATGGCGAACGGCCTGTTAAACGGCGTCAAATTTTACGGCTGGGCTTTTCCTTACGTGTGCGGCGTCCGTGCCCTTTTTTTTATGTACTCCCAACGTCGATTTAATAGCCCTATATTCCTCGCTCATTTTTTTTCTTCTTCCGCGTGCTCTTATTATCCTTACGCATCGTTAAATGTCGACGGGGTTTATGCTTATTTTTGCACGCGCCGACATCAGTGTGTATTGCGGAATTTTTTTATGGCTTATTTTTTTGAAATCGGTTGTGCGATTAGTTGCATGATTGATTTTTAACGCTGAAGATTTTACATAAAAAATTATCCAATTTCTCTGTATGAAATGAAACTGAAACTTGAGTTTCATAATTTTTCATGTATATAAAAAAAAACTAATTTTCTTCAGAGTAGCTTCCAGTGAAAGAGAGAGCCCTTCAAACCGAAATGTTCAAGAAGGCAGCCTCTCTTCTGTTCGAAATTACAAAACCGATGGCACACGAAGTACCCACACATATAGACACTTGCGCAGTGCTTGCCCGCTTATGAGTTGTTAAAGGTGACAGCGCTCGATATCAAGTTAGTTGAAGGCTCATAGCGGCTAAGAGAGCTATTTTCACACGACTGCTCGATTGACGAGCACAACACGTGCGCACCTATAAGCTTCGCCTCGCTAAATCTTCGTTATTAACAAGCTTGGAGCTTGCGGCTGCGTTATTGCTGTGATTCCGAGGGCAACGTATGCACTCCGCTATAGATTGTATGATTTGTGTTTGTTTCTCACATTAACTTGAATAGCAGTGCGCTGAAGGTGACTTTTCCTTCCTCATCAAGATTCGAGACTACCTCGTAGCTCTCCCGCGTGGATGTATAATTGAATAACCCCGATCTCTGCGCGATGTCGACTCAATAAAGTCGGTTGGTGCGCGGTGCGGTGCACACGCGGTCGTTATCTGTAACGTGTAATTTGGCATCATGGGGTCGGGAAATCTGGGACGCGACGTTTTCTCTCTCTCTCTCTCTTTCGAGTATAGTTTATCCGAGAAATGATCATCAAAGAAAGAGAAAAAAATCTGGCTGAGTGTGTATCCGCAGCCAATTTAAGCAAAAACACGTTCTCCGAAAAAGCTTTTTTATCTCTTCATTAAATCTCGAGAAAGAGAGATAACGCGGCAGCGCGCATCTCTTCGGTAGTTCGTTTGGTTCGGCATCGTTAGCATAAAGCAAAAAAGAGATGAGAGAGAGAGAGAGAGAGAGAGAGAGAGAAAAAAGCGCGCGAAGAAAACTACAATTGCATCTGGGCGATGATCTCGGCGATTCCGGAACGTATATCCTTCGGTATGTATGTGTGTATGTGTGTGTGTGTGTGTGTGTGCGCGCGCGCGCGCAGCGTATTACCATTCAGAAACGTACTTTAATGAATGTTTCCGTTGTCGAAGATAAAACTTGTCTCTCCCTCTCTGTCTCGCTTTCTGTGCACGGGGCGCGAGATAACGAGTACACGTTGGGCGCGCGCCCGCGAGCCGTGCAGCTAAAAAAACGAAAGGCGCGCCAGCAGACAAGCGAAGGTGTCGTCCAAGGCCGACCTGTCCCCTTAATTGTTTTTATTACTATCAACGTGTGAAGCCGTCTCGGGCGCAAAAGAGAGAGAGAGAGAGAGAGACGACGACGACGAGCGTTGACAGATTTATACGTGCAACTGCTATCGTACTACACACGCCTCTCGTTGTCGATTTTTTAACGATCGATCGTTGCTGATGAGCTGGCCCAAAACGATTTATCGTTGTTACCCTGGGTCCCGATTACAATCTCTCATCGGCACCTGCAAGAGTTGCTCTCGCTTTCGGCGACCTGCTTTTGTGCGCGCGCGGCCATACTATAAAGCGACGCGGCAAAACTTTCAGTAATTCGAGCCTTTCGCTTGTGGTCGCTGTGCTGTCGAAAATTCATAACCATACGCGGCCGTGCGTGTCGCTCGCAAAAGAGTTTTACGAGCAACGAACTCGTCAACAACAAAGACGACCGACTTTGTCGAATGTCTTTTACGACAATGAAATTTCCAATTGACTCGCGAAACGAAAGCAAAAAAAAGTAGAAAAAATTGATCGCCCCAGTCTCATACATATTCATCGACGGCATAAAGAGGCGAATTGTCCTTTCGCCGAAAATCACTTTGATAGCACCCAACCCTGGGTCATTTTGTATAATCAAGCGTCGTTGAGTCGTTTAATGACGCGAATTTTAATGGACAAAGTGTCATCACAGCTTCTCCAATTGGCCCAACCAATCCAACCCTTCTTTTTCTCTTCTACGCTCCGACTCAATGATTTATATGGATACGGATAATGCGTTTGTTTCTTATTTACGTGTCACGCACGACACGCATCAAAATAACCAGGCCGATCGAACGATAATGTCTATGGTTTTTAAATGTTAATGTCGCCGTGCTGGCGATAAATTATAATCTCTGGCTGTCGATCGATAACAAGGAAACGCACGTTTCATTGGCGTTCGCTTTAGATGTAAAAATCCAAGCAACGTTGAATTTCAATGTTAACCGTATAGTTAGTACATTCTCTCTCGGCTGACGTATATACAATGAAATTCTAATGCCATTTTCACGGCAGCGCCGCGCTGCACAGCGCATTATGCCGGTCTTTCACCTCTCGTGCGCCTCGCTGCTCTATCTACCCTTTCATTATTTTTCCGAGCTGCAAAGGGCGAAAAGTCCTCGAGCAAGGGAATAAGACGCCAAATTTATTTGTTTGTTATGTACGCGGGCAAATGATCCTGACAAACGGAGTCGGAAGATTTGCATTGGCGAGGAGACGTAGACGGATTAGGGGGGCCGAGATAAAGGTGGCGGCGTCGGGCAATTCCAGATTATATTTCATTTGGAGCGCTGCTGGCAGGCTTTCGGCTCTCTTTTTTCACGCTCAGACAAGACGAGGATTCTTCTTTTGTGCGCGATGGATAATGGGCAGATAAGCGACGTGAGCGCCAGGTGCTGCTATTTTTTACCTTCTTCGTCGCCTCTCGTCTCGCAGCCGATGCTCACGCCTGTCGAAAACATCTACGCTTTGATGGAAGCTTTTCTTTGCTTCGACTGATAAAAACAGATGCTTTAGCCTCAAACTGATGTGTTTTCTGGTTTCCGGGAATGTCGCTCGAAAATGTGGCGCTTGCCTTTGTGAACAGCCTAGAAAGAGAAGAAGAAAAAGCATTATCTGTAGTTATTTTTTTCGATCCATTACTTATCGCTCTACTCTAGAATGCTATTTTCCATATTATAATCTTCGTTGTCTGAAAGAGTTGAGCTTGTCCTTTACACAGCGCAATTTTCACATTAGAGCATGTTGAGATAACGATAAATACGAATAGTGAACAGATCGAGTGTATACATCAAACCAATCTCTCATTGTATTTATTCACAATGGTTAGATAAAATGAGCTGCATACAAGTTGCTCAAACAAGAAATATTTCCAAATTAAACACCGTACTCTCTTCAAATATTTACCCAACAAATCATCGTTCTTGACTCTGATGCAGTGTGTATGTATGTGCGTAAAGATTATTAGACACGGATCAATAATGATAAAAAAGGTAAGAATTGCACGGTGCAGAGCTTGCAACTGGTGGAAAAGTAGAGTACTCGTGGGTTAAAAGGGCACTCGAGGAAAAATGGAGCGCGAAGCTACGGTGTGAAGAACGAGGTTGGCATTTGCAACGAACGAGAGAGGCTTGTAGTTATTATGCTGAATTTAAATTCAGGACTGGCGCTGCCGGATTAGGGCGAGACGCCAACATCGCAACTCGTGCATTCGGCAAACACCCAGGCAGAAATCTATTCCGACTTGAAATTCTACGTGGCTAAATTGATTACGACGAAAGCCCCTTAATCACTTCACAAGTGCTACGCTCCTTCTTCACTGCACACTCGGGCGTAGGTTTGCGATGCACATGCGCGACAAATTGAAATAGTTGCGGAATTCGCTCGCCGAAGGAAATTTCATTTTGGCGGCGCGGGGCCGGCATTGCGGATTTGGCCGCACGCGAACGCGCGGAGAAAAGTTTGCGCAGTCAATTTGGTCGGCAAGATACACGCGTCTACTTTGGCTTGCGCGGCACAATGCATACGTAAGGGCCGGCAGATTTATTTGGCAAACCGACGATTTTATTCCGCGGGGAGAAAGGTCGGCCGTGCCCCCCCCCCCCCCCCCCCCCCCCACCGACCCGGGTAATTTCATAAAAAAAAAACAGCCCAGAGAGCGAGGTCGGAGAAAGGAAGATGCGCTTTCTTTTCATCGCGCGCATAATGACCACGGGACAAAACTAAAGCGTGGAAAATATTCCCATCATCTCGTCTTTCTTCTTTCTCCCCCCCCCCCTCTCAGGCGCGCGCGCGGCTAGAAAAATTATGCGGAGGCGCGAGGATTGTTTCATTCCGTCGACTTATTTGCCAGCTGTTTCTCTTCTGCGCGCTTGCGGCGCGATACAATGGGACTTTTGTTTATATCCGCATGGATTAATACGCTGTGCTCGTCTTCTTTTTATCGCGAATTAGATATAGTGTCTCGGCACTTGTTCAGCTTTTTTTCTTCTCGCGCTTATCCTTGAAAACTATCCGTATTCCGTGGCTTCTTACCCGGCAAAACTAATTAACCCGTTTGTTCGAGGCGGTCATAACTTTTTCTCGCTCGTGTGAATGACAGCGCGTGAAAAACGATCTCGCCGACTTGGTGCTCATTCAGAGAAAACACAGTCATTGCGCCTGTGCACTAAATAATCGCGTGCCGTGGCGTATTATCATCGAAATCGCCATCGCCATTGGATATAAAGGCAATAACTATTTGCACAAAGGAATCAAGCTGGCGCTTTATCCTGCTGGCCGCTGCGCAGGTATGCGCGTGTACGTGTGGATATCCTCAGGGGGCACGGCCCAGATATTCGTCCGGGCGAACTGTGCGATTACGCGTTCGTTAGAGGGACGAGTTCGTCCTCCTTCGCGTATAATTGCAGAGAGCGCGCACTGCAGATATATACGCGAGGATGGGAAACGCAACAGCAGCTTTACGAGCTTTTGTTTTGCGCGCGCGTGCAGGAGCAAAACAAAAGCTCACAATCATGGGAATATACAGCAGCGAGATGAACGAGGTGTCGCATAGAACGCGATAAATTTTTGGCTTTTATTATCGAGCAGCGATGTTACAAATAGGCAGGTTGAGAAATAAACTGACCGGTGAGGGATAAGCGTAACGCGGAACGAGATGGCCGATATAGAGAGAGATCAGGGAGTACGCGAGGCGTAGGCTAAGCGGAGACAGCGCAGACCGATCTACGCAAGTGTCACTTTATTTATCGATTGTTTGCTCACCTACGCGCAGCACACGCACGCGCGCCACTTTTGTTATTGCGATCGAGGACAGCCGGTTACTTAACTCCTCCGGTAATCGCTGCAAGGCTAGTTGTTCATTGCTCATTTCTCACGAGGCGCCGCCGTGTGATAATGGGGGTTCGCGCGCGCGATCTATACGTGCGCGTGCTATCCGATAAAAATTGCTGTGATTTATTTGATTGAGACCTGATGCAAACGCGTCCCCTTCGCGCTTGACTTGTAAGATCTATATCGTGCGCGTCGCTTTTCCCCTCTCGTCTTATTTTGCAATGCGCACTTTTCGAAATGTAGCGCGATCTAGAACGGATATTCGATTTGTATTACCCAGTATATTGCATTGCTTTTGTGTTTCGGCTGAATTTTTAATGCACGAAGGTTACTAATAGCCTTGTTGGCAATAACCGGTGCATCCATCGCTTATGCTGTACTCAACGTCCGGTTGTACCTGCCAACGTATTCCCGCGGCATCACCTAGAATGAATAATGATCCTTTTTTTTATTGCGAGCGGAAAGATAAAATAACTAGCTATAAAAATACCGACGAGTCGTGGAATTATAGTTGCATGCTTAGAATAAGAATTTTCAATTATATAAGGAATTGGTAAGTTTTTGGGCAAGATTCCATGGGACTATAAAATTAGCATGCCTTTTTCATTGCTTTATTGGTAAAGTGCGAAGTTAGCGATGCAGAGGTAGGGAGGCACAAGAGGCCCGCACGCTGGATCGGCGACTCACTCAATAATACTCTGGAATTGAATTTTCAAGCGGAAACCGATAGCCCACATACGCTCTGAAAAATCGTCGTCGTACTACTGCACACACACACGCACGCGTGGAAGTGCACTACATCGACAGCGAAAAATGTTTACGAAATTGCATGCCTCGCTAGCTTGCGACCTACATGTTCGCAAAGTCTTCTTTCTCCGAGCGCTCACTCTTGACAGTCGCTGAATCGTATATGTGCAGTCCTTTGGCATTCGCACTAAAAGTCCGCGCGCACAATACTTTACCTATAAGGAAGCTCTTGCCATTTGCATTAAAGCAAGTTGCGCGGGCTCGATGATGCACGCAGGCGTAGGTGCTTAAAAGAGCCGCGACGAATGAGTAGAGGACGAAAGAAAAATCTGCGTTGCCCGGTAGCCTGCATTTCGCGCGCATTCACTGGTGTGCACTAGAAAGAAAGCCGAACAAAAGCTAGTGTATAGTGGGTGGGGAGCACTATCGAGGATCGGGAGGCTGGCAAGCTAATAATCGGGAGAGACCTTTAGAATAGCCGAGTCATTGAGGAATCGAATATTTCCAACATTTCGTTTCCTCGGGGCTTATTTTTTTTCTCTCCGAGAAGAGGACGTAGACTTATCCATCGAATGAATCTGCTGAATGTACGACGCGAGCTCGCGCTTCACTTTTTCCTTTTTAATGAAATACTCTCCTCCTCGCGATACATCTACGCATTCATTGAAACCAGATATTCAATTCTTTCCTTGCTCGGCATTCGAGCTAATCAATGACTATCGACTAATGGAGCTTGCTATTGAATTTCGCAGAATGTACTTGTTGATAGGCTTCGAATTAATAACTAAATACCTTGGTAAATCTTACATTTCGATACAATGGGCAATGATCATCGAATGTACAATTGATAGAGGTCCCAGAGGAAAGATCCAGTCGGTAATACGTAAGAGGACGTTTGCCGAACGAAGCAAATAGAAGCTGGCGTCTAGGGTAAAGTGATTGTAGATCCATATAAATTTAGCACCGTCGGAGCATGCCAGTTGACACAGCAATATCTCAGCCTCGCGTAGTCGAGTCCAGTTAGTCGGGAGAGCTACGCGTTTATCGGGCGCGTTTTATCCTCTAATTAGCCGTATCAGGCACAAACATACAGACGCGCGCGCAGAGCATTGCCCACTGGCATTTCCTACATCCACACAGGAAGTTTTGCGTCTCTCGCGCATCGACACGCGAACTCCTCGCTCTCTCCCTCTCTCGCGTGTAGGCGCCTCTTTTTCTCCAGGTAGCGCGCCCTCGGAATTTCAATAGAGAGCGCGCGAGCGGAGAGGCAAGAAACCGGTTCGCAAAGGCGCGCCCGGTTTTATCTCGTCTCTCGCATACGTACACACGCACGCTCGACGTGCACACGCACACACACACACACACACACACACACACGAGTGCGGCGGACTTCTTCACACCTTCGACTAATTAAAAGAACCGTCCATGCTTCTTTTTGCGCCCTTTCCCTTTCGCGGTATAATGTTATCCCTGCTCTGGCTACCCTGGAGATCTCGCGGCTCTCTCGTCAGGCTTATCTGCTTTGACGTTCGCGTGCTCGTTTTTGTCTTCCTCCGTCCTCGTGCTCTCTCGTTTATATCGGGACCGGCGCGGCTTCGATGCGTCCCGAATTTATTTTGCACCGTAATATTTCGTATACGCAAACGAGCAGCGAGCAGCACGGCACCTTGCAACGTTTCCGTTCTCCCTTCTTCACTTTTATTCCTCTCCTTCTCTTCTCTCGAAGCCGCGAATTTTAATCGTACACGCGCGCTCCCTCTCTCGCTCTCTCTCTCTCTCTCTCTCTCTCGCAAATGATGTATCTCGGACGCGTGCGTATACGTGTAGCTCGAGCAAATTATAAGGCTCGCTTGCCGAGCATATACTACACACAATCCTTCGCGGACCCTACGCTACCTTGTAACGTTCAAGCAAGCCATTGCGCCCAGAGATAACGCTGCTCCGCAATGCAGCGTGAATTTTCGGCCTTATCGGCCTTTCGCGTGCATTATATTAGCGCGCAGAGAGATAACGCGCGCGAATAAAGGAAGCGAGAAAAATAATTACAATGGGCGCGAGAGAGAGAGAGAGAGAGAGAGGGGCTTCTTCTCCGTGTCCCCGATGAGATTGATATTGCTCGAGTGCTTGAGATCAAGAATTTGTCGAGCTGATAGTGCTTAATTGATTGCGAACGAGTAACGATAAATCATCGGCGTAAGACTGGATAACGAAATAGACAATAATAAATCATTATTCGACAAGTGATAATTGATGTTATTTCGTTAATGTGAGCGGCAGTTACAGTTGTTTTGTAAAGTCAATAATTCAATACTGCGTGAGTAAAACAATGCGCGCGGCAAAGTTGTGGAAGTGTGGTTATAACTGATTTCGCTGGGAAAAGAGGAATTTTTGTTTGAAAAAGGAAATAAAAAGAAAATTACATAATAGATTGCAGTTATTGGCGTTTGTATGCGCGCGCAAGGTACAAGGGGGCGAATCGATGTACTCTTCTTTCTTTTTCATTCCATAGCATGTGTGGTCGGCGCGTGTATGTGCTGACCACGCACGCGTGTATGTAAGTGTGCGTGTGTGCACAGCCGATGCGTTTCGAACTGTAATACGAGTATTTAATTTCGAAGCTGCAGCCGACGCCTCGAATGAAAACGTAAATTTTTACGACGCGTTAAATGAATCGCCGGCAAAAAGTATAAGTGCGATTCATTCGCTCGTTCTCCATTGTTTTTCATTTTCAACTGTTGCATTACGAGAGCTATCGACGAAATCGAACACAATAAATTAACGCTTCGCCCGTGTACTATCGCTATTTTTTTGCCTATTTTTGCGAAATATTCTATATGGGTACGACTATGGAGAGTGAGATATTCTTCATAATGATACTTTTCAATGATGAATCTGATCGACGAAATGCTTGCTGCTTGTTTTCATTAAAAAACGCGGCGCATGAAAAAGGAGCCGAAACGAAAACCTTATAGCTCGTCCACGCCCAACAGAATTCGGTTGCCTTAATTGAAATCCAAGCAGATCTTTCTCATGTGTTGTGCAGATGAAATTCATTTATTAAAAGATTAAGGTCTCGTGTAATGAATGACAAAATCAAATTATTTAATTTTGTTGTACCGCATGCTCGGTAATGCATGCCTTGTAATTCATATGAAGATTTGTTGCAGTGTAATATCCTGTGCTGAAAAATGACATCTAATCTCGGCCTTTTCTGATTAAGATACTGCGACTTGTTATAATCACATTTAATGACTTCTAAGCTATTTATTTATACAATCTGGGTATAATTAGAAGGGAAAAAGTAAAAATAAATTACTACGTAGTTGACTAACGGTTCATTAATCCAAAATTGCTATCTAAATACCAAAAACCATGTTTATGTTAAATCAGAAAAAAGAAACAATGAATCTAATGTGACTAGGCTTTTTTTTCATAAACACTCGGCTGTTTGGATGAAAAAGCGCTTCATTTTCGCGCAAAAATACAAAGGCAAATAGCAGCAACGGGAGTTTTGTGTGCAATGATGTCAACATGCAATTGCATCGATTGCAACCTGCAGCATAACCATTTGCAAAACTGTGTGTGCACACACATACACACATACATACATACGAGTGAAATAGAGAGAACCACGTACGTATATACTTCCGAGCTTTACCAGTCCGGTTATTGTGCAGCCTGAATATGATACAAAACTCGTATTCAAATGCGCAGAGTCTATTATCCACAATATGCGAAAATTCACAGCATACCACAAAATTTCTTTTCTAAAAATTGTTTTTATTTTTCCCATCTGCTTACTGAAAATGCCTTCGTGTGAACGAAGTATTGTGAGTTGAATTTACTTATTTTTAATCTCATTCAAAGCATGTTATTGTCGTTGAAAAGAATATGTACCGTAGAACAATCCATTAAATAAAGAAAAATTTTTTGAGAAAGAAGTTGCAAAATAGTAATGATTTATAATAAAATACTTAGAATGTACAAGGTATCTTAAAGTTTGAATTAATTTCAGATTTGTCCTTTTCGAAATAGGCCACAAAGAAGAGATCAGCGTTTCCATTGAAAATTTTCATAATGTAATTTTCACGAAGCCCTGAAAAACAAAAAGCGCTACGCTAATTTCATTCCATTATAAGCAGGTTTTACAAAACCAATTGATCTCGCGTTACATCGAGTTTCCACTCATTCAATAATTTTTACCAATGACTCAGCAAATTTTCCAATCGCATTGGAAAAAATAGCCAGATTTACGACGTTTTTCATTACAGCAGCCATGTACTAGACACTCTCCCATGGAAATATCTAGCACGCACATTCGCATTCGGGAAAGAAACAGCCACGAAATTAATAGCCCAAGCAAGCTCATATATAATCAGCGAGTTCTATATCGATCGCCGATCTTGCTTTCTCATTCGCGGTGTCGCTACGTGTATGAAAAAACACAAGTGCTCTACGTATTCACGTCTCCGAAAAACCGTATAGCATCGTCGTGAAAGAGAAAAAAAGAAAGAAGAAAGAACCACTAAGTCAAAGTGGCAATCGCGCTTGCTAATCTCGCTCGCGCATATAATTACACGCGTTTGCCGTTACACTGAAACTTGTCTCGCTCATGAAAAAAAGGGGAAAAAAACGGGAAGTGGGGCCTGCTGCTGTTGCTGTTGGCGCGTTTATAATCAGAAACTAGAATGAAAAAAACAGCGAGTCGCCGGTATACGCTCAAGAGTAAAGTTGCGCCACCTTATTCACGCCCTGGACAAGTGGAGCGGAACTCATGAGAAAATTGTGGAATTCGATGGGTGGGGCTGCAGGTGTCGCGCGCTCTCAGATAATGTTAGGCTTTTGAAATTGATGACACTTTGTCGGGATTGCTCCGGCTTTTATTCTATTCAGCGCGGTGGCCGGAATGAGAGGGAAATGTTTTGCCTCCCCGTCACGCTGAGAGTTTTGCATATTTGGCGTAATGAGCAGCTTGTGTTTTTTTTTTTTTTTTTTCCTTTTGCTGTTGTCACGCGGCTGGATTAACATTTTTGCGGTATTACGGTAAGTATTTCTTTCGACACGAGGCTTTTTTCTTTCTCTCGTTTCGCGCTCGCGGAATTATATCCGTTTGTACTCTCAGGAATATTAAAAATAACATTTCTCTACGAAGAAATAACAGGCTTTTACGTTGTGCCACCTGCCACCCTGACGTTTCGATGACGTTCCTGGAAATCGCTTTTTTTCCGAAGTAACCAAACGCGTTACGTAGCAGTTGTTATTAGGTCAAGCCCATTCGTGCCAGCTCATAAACAGATAAAGAGATCGCTGTTCCCTACAAGATTTCTGCCAAACCATCAAGTTTCAAGCGCGCGCGCAATCGTCTCGAGTCAATCAAGCCAGTGATTATAACAAGTTTGCTTAATATCGAGCACGATAGCTAAATTGCGAAAATCGATTAGTGGCAATAATGAAGTGGTCTGTTTATTGAAAGGACAGGTATCAAATCGAGATTATAGTTAAGCCGTGAGCGGAGCAAATCGGAACTTTCATTAGAACGTCAATTTACTGGCTGCGGCGTGCGTACGGGCTTGGCGGGGGGGGGGGGGGGGGGGGCGGCACTATTCGCGCGATCGGTGCGCGCAAAAATCCAAAAGCGCCTCTCGAATTAGCATGAAAATAACCAGAAGTGGAAATTCTGCGCCTGTGCAAAAACGAGGAACCAGAATGCAAAGTAGCGGCGGTAAAGGCGCTGCTCGCGTGCATCCTTGAACGATCGTTCGGGCGAGAAAGGGAACAACCAGTCGTAAAAGCTCGACGACGCACTTTTGGCCGTGGGTGTGACGGAGAAGAAAGGTAACTGCATGGAAATTATAGCGCCGATCTAAGAAGTCTTTTCACTCTCGATCGAAGGATATCTGCGTACGCGCCGGTTTTAGGATAATGAGCGCTGAATTTAATTTTATCTCGGAGGAAAGGCTCGCGGTTGGTTCCCTAATGCTTGTTTGTACGCTGTGAATAACCCAACGCTATTGCATCTGCGCGGATATCTGCATAGAATGGCAATTGGCCGGATGAAGGTTCTCTTTTTTTTTCTTTTTTTTCTTCTTTTTCTTCTTGTACGCGCGTACGGATTAAGTACTATAGCGATCCTTAATTTTTTTTCCTTTTCCTCTCTTTCTCTTTCGTATTGTCGGAGGCACGTGAGTCAAGCGATATGATAATCAGCGCTATTTACAATTTGTCTTTTTTACATTTACGCCAAGTTAAGCGTACGCCGATTACCGTGCGATACATTTATCGCTGGGCAAACAAATACCTGATATTTTTTTCTTTCAGATATCAGCTCGAATACCGACTATGAGACTATTATTTTGCCATTCAGAAGGACAACAATAGAAGATGAGCATTATTTTGGAATGATACTCATTTAAATGGATAAGCAGAGTGAGAAATATGACAAATTGCCAGCACGCCGAGCATTATAAATTAAGGTGGGCAAAATACACGAATATATAGCGCGAATCTTAAAGCCGAGCGCTTGCAGCCCGCGTTCGTGTAGCATATGGTCCTGCGGGTAGATAATAAGCGGCGAATGCTAATTCTAGGGCAACCCCAATACCTATTTGTACATCGTAAATTTATGGCACAGGGCGTGGCTTTAGAATTGTCAAAACTTTCCTCATCGCCACTGTCTCATTTAAAATGAATATTGATGCGTTATAAAGTGTGCGCGCTCATTAATTCATATTCCCATTATTCATCCATTCGCTATATAGAGTCATTAACATTCTATTAACATATCGTTAATTTGAGGTAAGACGCGCCGATAAAATATCAAAGTATACACTGATTGCCGAAGGTGCAACAGTTTTCTCTGCGTGGTGCGCAGTAAACAAAGTGCTAATCTTGTGTCGAGGGTCGTAAGATTGTCCGCGTTATCCCCGTGCGTATCGCATCGCTCTGCCAAGAGATAAAAAATTGGAGAAAGGAAAAAGAGTTTCGACGGACACTCAACAGGCTGAGAAAGAGCTCGTCAAAGGAATTCCGCTTATTAAGTCGTAATATGATAATTTGATTTCCAGCTCTAAAGATGCCAATATGTGGCGTGAGTGGGATTTTAAATATTTGCCATCGACTGCTCTCTCTCTCCCTCTCTCCCCCTCGCTCGCGAGGAAAAAGTGAACGAGCGTCGCGTCGCGTCGCGTCGCGCGCGCGCAGTGGCTCTCTCGAGAGAGAGGGAGAGAGGAACCAACTGAAAAGCCAATAAGGCACCGTCGTGCGCGTGCGTCGAGGGGGTAACGACTTTTTGCGTATAATATTGTATATTGAAGTGCTCCGCGCTCTCGAGAGAAAACGCAGCTGCGGATTGAAATAGTTTTGTCGTCAAATTGAATAATCCGCTCTCGCAACGGGATTTTCCACTTCTTATATTCCCTGCGTCGCGGAAAGCAATTGAAGCCAATCGAATTCAGCAAAACATTCGAAATAAAAGTTATTTCGCCACTCGACAAATATCTCAGGGTGCTGTCACGTGTCGTCCAAGGATAACTCGTGGAATAATTCATCCGATATTTCCAAACAAAGATCCCGCGATCACCGGTATATTTCGGCCTTCTATAGTACTTCGCTACGTGCTGCCACTCATCGGGTTGTTCGGCTGAAATGTTGCTCAGAGACGCGTCTAGTTATTTTTTTTTTTTTTTTGCGCGTTGCCTGCTCTCATTTTCACTTCGCTAAAATATTACCAAAATTAAGCACTGCCGTGCTAGTTAGCGCACGTGTGTTATTACCACGCATTTTCGCAGAGACCTCAGCTGCAAAAAAGAAAAGAAAGCTCGTTTTTTTCATTGGAATAGAATGTTATCTGGGTAGTAGCAACAGAGCAACCTGTCCCGCGCCGCCAACGGCTCAGCTAAAGGTGTATTGCGTACCGGCCAGACTAATGACTCGGCTAGTAAAACTCGCTCCGAGTGCGACCGCAAGAAGAAACTGTGGTGTGAGAAGTGGGATTTTAGTGAGGCTGCACCAATCTTCTTTTTCTTTTGACGTGTATATATATATATATATATACATATATATATATATATATATACATATATATATATATATTTTTTTTTTGTTTCGCTTTATGAAAGCGGTCAAGTTTTCATCGATGTAACATAGACTTTGACGGGAAAGTAATTCATCTTTCATTGTGCCGAGATGTAGCACAACAGAATTTGATACCGTTTTTATGTAAGCCCCAATTGGACACGATAGTCAACAATGTGTAGAACGTGTGATAAAAATTTCGTGCCAGCGATGTTTACGTTGAAAATCAATACTCATGATTGCGATAACGATAACGATGCTTTCTTTCTAATTTTATTTTTTGAATTTAGAAAAATAGCAGCTTTGAGTACAGAATCGCAATGTACAATCTAGAATAGGTTTGATTATTGAGTTACTCTATTGATAATTAAATTTCACAAGAGTGCACCTTGTAAAAGTGTGTACGAACTCGAACAATTATTCTAGCGACTATAAAAATTGACAAATTTGATGAACGTGCTGCAGAATAGCAATTCAATTGTACGAATTGCAGAATTATTGAAAGTGAAAAGTAGCGTAGGTAGCGAGAGTAAGTGAAAAACCACGTTGGCACCGCATAAACTAATTAACAGCAACTGTGGAAAAGGGCGTTGATCGTAGCATACGAGTTGCAGTATATACCGTAGCACTTACAAAACCACAACAATCATCTACGCCGACGAAACGAATAATAAGAGAGTAAAATGAAAATAAAAAAAATTAATCTGCGTAAAGCGTCTGGCCATTAGCGTCGTCGACCGCAAGTGCATCTCACGAGCGTCTCGAAAATAAGAAGCGCGCAAGGTAAGAGACGAAGGGAGCCGCGCGCGTTCGCAAGGAGAGATAAAACGGTGGGAGAGAAGCAACAGCAGCAGCAGCAGCAGCATCAGTGTAAGGAGGAGAAGGAGGTTGGACGGACGGACGTTCGTATTAATTCCATTGTCGGTCGCGAATGAGGTATCGACTGATCTAATTACGCGTCGGTGGCGAATCCCATGCAAATCTCCTCTGGTCTTGAGGCGCGCATATAGATTTGTAGTGGCTTTAATGGGCGTCGATCGATCTTCATCGGAGTCGAGATGAGCGCCCAGATATGCAATCACTTTGCTCTCGCAGATCGCGTGGCAATCCATCAAGCGCGCTTTTGCCAAGCGCTTTCGCAGACTCTCTCGCTCCTTTCTATCCGTAGGAGGACGACATCAACTTATACACCTTTGATCAGCATCGTATATAACCGATTTTTATCTTTACATGCTTCTTTCTTTTGATTGTCTCGAACCTGCCGGAAGAATATATGTATATATACGGACGATCGGTGTTGAAAAATGCCGAGGATAAATTATACCCGCGATGATCGTGTGAGACAATGGACATAGAGAGAGAGAGAGAGAGAGAGAGAGAGAGAGAGAGAGAGGGCGCGAGTAATGCTCGTAAATAAACGACGAGAAGCCCATTATTATTTCAACAGATCGATAAGTGTCTTATAGCCCTTGTGGCACTCTCTCTCTCTCTCTCTCTTGCCGATATAAATTTTCTCTCTGTGTCGTTGCGGGCGTCAGGATCGCTTTAAACATTCATCGCTCGGGCGCTAATTAGTAACTCACTTGTAAAACAAACGCCGCGCGCAATTGCTAAGTGGCATAATTGTGCGCGAGAGGCGAACGTTATACCGAGAGAGATTACATACCTACGTCGCGCAAATTTTGCATGAAGTCGCGCGCACTGCACGTACTCGACGCCCGAATGGAGTAGACTCTAGAGTCCATACATCAAGCGCTATCGATGATGCTAGTTTATATCACTGGCTCACTGCTTCGCTTTTCGATTCGCGCGCGGCCTTTCAATTATACTCCGCTTTGCGCGCGCACTTATGTATCTAACATACATCCAGCTTCGTGTTTTATGACGAGCATCCGTGAATTAACGATGATACATGCGGCCATATCAGCTTCATAAGTCGCTTCTTCGGCTATCTTCTTAGGATCGTCTTTGATTTTGAAGAAAGACCGGAGATCCATTCTTGCAGAGCATGGTTTTCAGCGTTGTCTTACTATTTCTAAGCGGTAAATTATTAATGAAGCTGGTCTAGTTAACTCAGATAGAAGCGACTACGTGGCATGGAAATTGATAAAATAAACTTATTGCAATATCGAAAGTAGATTGGAATATAATGCCAATTGAATTTAGTATTACGGTATTGGTTTAGTATAACATCCGGCGGAGCGAGCGGAAATCTGAAATCGCTCGCAAGCTCGAACCGACAGATTGTCTCCAATAAGCAGCACGAGAAAGAGAGTAAAAAACGAAGCAGTAGGATGAGCTTGCACTTTGCTCGTGGAGCTTATCTCCGGTTCGCAGAGCTGGGCCGTCTGTTTGTCGGAGGCCCGCATATATAATAAGACGCGGTGCATGTAACGCGGTGGTGCATCGATTTGCGAGGTCCGCCGTCGTCGTATAATATATATCCAGCGGCCGGAGTCGGCCTTGCTCTCCCTCTGTGGCAGGGACAAAGCCTCAAGATTCGCTCTCGCGCACACACTGACAAATTGTCCTTTGTCTCGGCGAGAGCGAGAGTGATCGCTTGCGGACGAGAGATGAGTTTCGGTAACGAACCTCGCGGGGGTATATTTCAATTAGACGGCCAACCGGCCGCAACCTACACTGGGACACCACAAGAAGGTCAAATCCTCGGCCTCGAGGTTGCGACTTTTGCGTCACCTCTGATTTCTCGAGCCACCATTTTTCCCAAGCTTTCTTTCGCCTTTGCCGCATGCCAACGCCTTGCATCATCGAGCTTTTACGCTGCATTAATCGGATCTGAGCTACGAACATACCGTCGACTGTGAAGTTTCGGTCCACGCGCTGCAACTTAGAAATCGGAGTGCGCGCGCGTGACAAAATGCTGCAGCAGCCTCGCGATTGACCTCCTTGAGTCTCCCTTTTTCCTTCGCTAAAATCGCTTGCAGCATTCCACGCGCTTCTCTCTCATCTAAAGGCTTATACGGAAAGTGCAAAAGTCAATAATCGTCTCTCCTCGCATAATCATCAATTTTACCAGCTCTCTCGGTAACTACGAAAATTCCTAGGGCGAAACATCGTCTAACGAAAAAAACAGGGACGACGACGAGACGCTCGATAAAAGCCCTGCAACTCTTCTTTTTTTTTCGTCGACTTCGCCCGGAAATGAGTTTCGTTAGGGAAGGTCTCCTGTGTTTATGTGGGCGATCGACTTTAAAAACACTCGGAACTTTTTAAAGTCGATTCCGAAAAGCAGATTCCCCGTATCCGTTGAGGGGTTAAAGTGAGAGGAAGAAGAAAAAAAAAGTGCACGCAGCGCGGGATTCTTTATCCGCGGGACTTCACTTACTTGCCTCAGCGAGCTTTACAAAAGAATTCCGCAAATCTTTTCTTATAAATCCAGGATGTAAATTTAGATGGCTTTGCGCGCCGAAAGCATTTCGTCGGCGTAGTGGTGACTAAGAGCAATTTTTTTTGTTTCTCGCGGTACGTACTTCAATAGTACCGAGAAACAACGATATATAGAGAAGTTCAAAGGAGGAGGGGGAGGGATGAAGAAATTGTATAAGTGGGGAGATGTCGCTCTGCAGTAAAAGTTAATGGCCCCCATGTCGCATATGTATGCTGGTATATGTTTTCTATGGCGATTAACATATCTTAATTACAGGTGTTCCGCGTCCCTGCAAGAGAGAGAGAGAGAGAGAGAGAGAGAGAGAGAGAGAGAGAGAGAGCGCGAGCTCGCCCCATCGAAGGCGATCAAGCCTTCGGCCTCGAAACTCGTACTTGTCTCTCTCTCTCTCTCTCTCTCTCTCTCTCTCTCTCTTCCCTTAATCGCCATCTCAACTTAGTTTTCTTCGTGTCTTTACGTTCGTTATTCTTGCAGTTCGTTTTATTATGTGCGTATATGCTCTTGTACCCTCGTTATTCCCATGACTTGAAATGTATGTGCACGCGTGGCTCGCGAGCAGTTGACTCAAGGTCGAAGCCTTAATTTATCGTTTTGTTGATGCCCGCGTTCGCCTTTGCGATCAAGCGCGCGCATGCCGCGTGTTAATTTAATTTCGTTATTTTTATACCAACGACAAAATTCATGCATCAATCAGTTGTTGTACGACACAATGTAAAAAAGAAACGTGCATCGTGGCTGACAAACTCCAAGGATGCCGGAACTGCGCCTTGGAGAATTTTCGGCTCGACTGATCGATCGATCGCTCGTGATCGATCGCTTCATTTGGGGATCTTAGAATGAAGAGAGAGAGAGAGAGAGAGAGAGAGAGAGGAGAGAGAGAGAGAGAGAGAGAGAGAGAGAGAAAGGGAATAACAAAACGAGCGAAGAATTTGAAGCTTCGACAGTGGTAGCAGCAGCGGCAACGGCAGCAGCAGCCCACATGATACGCCCCTATATAAATTAACGCTCGATCGAACGGCGATAAAGTTTTCCAGGCTGTCTCTCTCTTAGATGAAGGAAGGAACAAACGACAGAGAGAGTTGCTCGGCGGCGCACCGATAATTGGCCTCCACTAGAGGAAAGGAAAAGGGGAAGCCCTCATTACGCCAACTTGTCACTGATTGCCGATACGTACGATAGTCGCTCACTCCATAGCAGCAGCCCAAGTCGCTCCTCTCTCTCTCTCTCTCTCTTGCCTTGATCTTGCTGCATCTGTGTGGTCCTTTTCTATGCCTCGTTCACTGCCATTCAGCAGCGTCCGCGCGGGGCTATAGTTGTACAGTTTCACCTAGCTCCTACTGCCTACGGCTCGATACGACTAATCTCTGCTCTCTCTCTCTCTCTCTTTCTCTCCTTCCATCGGTAATGGACGTACAAATTCGCGACGTCATTAGGGTATTGTCGAGAAACCGCTTTCAATGCCACGATTGTTTTCTTTGCCAATGTACACGAACCAATGCTCTAGCAGGACTTTAACAGGTCAACTTCTATCCGCATACTACGGGCTTTCGCCAATACTATAAATTGCTCGTTACGCGCACATCCGCGCGACAGTGTGTACACTGAGCCGAGGCATTTCTATTTTATATACATGTTTAAACAGAATATATTTTGCGCAGTATCTCAGTACCTAGAATTCAAATGGATTTTCCATACACGCGAAATATTCAGTGTATGCATTGGAAAAGTCGCGATGCGAAGATAAATCGCTATTGTATAGCGTTCCTCCGATCATTTTGCCAAAATGCAATTTAAAATACATATCGGCACGCGCGCCTCGTTAAAAGTTAACAAGCGAATACTTGCCCGCTGAATAGAATGTACGTGTATGCGAGTAGCCCTTGAAAATCGATAATTCAAAAACTTTGCCAATTACCAAACTACTCCTTTCCGATAAACTCATCAGGCTGTATCGTGAAAAATACGAAAAAAAAACAAGAAAACGAAGGTAGAACGAGATGTACAGTGCAGCACGGATTCAATCCAAAAACTACCTACTATTCTCTTTCAACGAGTGGGCTTGGTCCCTTCGAGAGCTACCTAATGGTTGCCTACGCCGCGCCGTGAAAAACAAGTCAACTGGAAAGTTCGACAATAGGTTTACCAATTATATTCGCCAATATTTTAGTATTTACGTCCCAAATGCGAATGACATTCCTGCCAGATAACAAACAATCCTATTAGAATAGGCAATCTTGGCTTTATACGGAAGTCTTGAATAGGGAGGTTTGAGAGATCATCAGTCAAAAACTAGGTCATTCCATTCGGTGCGAATGAGTGCGAGCGAGGACAAATAAAGCAATCACCTGCGGAGACCACTGCGAATGAATCAACCTGGCGACGGACAATGAGAGAGAGAGAGGGAGGGACGTGATGCTGGTGGTTCGCGAAAAATTCGATCGAGTCCTTGAGTCGCCGCGGCTGCGTCCATCACGCGACTGGCCTTAATAAATCCCGGCGCACCTCCACTCAGCCGTGCGAGCGCGCGCGTGTATATACCGATATTAATTCCTTCCACCGCCTCTGCCGCTGCTGCTGCTTCTTCTTCGCTCTTATTTTTTCCTTTGGCGTAGGCTACTGTCTGCAAACCTCGGGCTCATTGTTCGCCTTAAGCTTTATTTCTCCCTACTTCCTTCAGCGCGGATTATCCGTAGCGAGGGGCTACTTGTTTTATATATAAGGGTAATTGTCTTTGACGTCCGCACGAGCTTGTCTTCTCTCGAAATATCGTCCCGCATTCGAAATAACATTCTGAAATTTTCGGTCGAAAATATATATTTCGCTTTCGTCGAATCGCGAGCGCGCTCTTAATCATCTCGCTTTTTCATTTTGGCTTCGACACGAGCGCGACGATAAAACAATAAACGACAATTAATCAAAGTCCTCGCTGTCGCTCTATGCCCATTATTTTATACGTATCTTCATTCCAATGAATAATACTCGCGAATTACGCGTATTTGTACGGCTATGACCAGGGCACAATAAATCTCTCTACGTCAGCCTCCCACCCTATTTCCGCGACCAAGTCTTAGGTGTGCAAGACTGCGCCTCTCGTATAGGAAACGCTCACAGGACAAGTTTTAAAATTAAAAAATAATCAGCCAACGGAAATAAATCGAACATTTTGTTCGTCAACGAACGCTGGGACTCGTATTCCAGGCCGTGGCAATCTCAGCGCAGAAAACGTAAATGTCAAGGCAGTATAAGTTCTTATCTCGCACGCGAAACTCTCCCGTAGGGCATATATAAGAAATAAGGAAGAACTAAAAAAAATGGAAGGGGCCTCGCGCGCGCAAAGCGAAACAACGGAGCGCGATAAAAGAGATTCGCTGCGGCCGATCGGCGTTTAATGGGGAAGAGGCCCTATTGTGATTGCGATCGAGAAGGAGAGAGAGAGAGAGAGAGAGCCCTCGCTGCCCGCATGACACTCAAGCGTGAAATTTAATGGGTGAGTTTTTCGCGCGCTCCAGAGAAAGAGGAAGATTATTAAACGATTCGCTCGCGAGCATTGTCTTTATTGATTCATGAGTCTTGTCGCTTAGATATTAAACCGAATCAATTATATAGCGGCTACATATTCATGCATGCATACATGCATAAGATTTTTATTTTTTAACTCTTATCTGCGACGAGAAGGTGGTGCGCGCGAAGCGAGCGAGTGCATTGTTCGCGGTGCGTTACTGATTACGGTTGCGGGTATAACGGTCCAGGACAATAAGGGAATGTATTTGTTTTCGTGGGTATATCTTTGATATGCAGATTGCATTTGCACTTGGGAGAAGCGAAAAAGAATTACTTATTTATTTTTATACCCCCTTGCACTTCGCTCGTATTTTTGACCTGTTCTCAAGGCTGCTTCGATTAATTCGCTTTCGATCGTGCTGTTCGTTAATAAAAACATGAATTTTTACGTAGAACTCGGATATTACACGATAACATTGAATTGACATTAGCAAGAAGACAAAGCACGCGGGGAACGGCGACAGAGCTTAGCATGCAATTATTCAATTCGAACAAACGAACGTAACTAATTGCATACATCGCAGCCGGGCGTGCAAAAGCTCGAAAGCGTATTTCAATTCCGCGTCGTGCGAAAATAGAATGCTCGGTAGAATTGTAATGGTATAAATAGCATTATGTCAGAAGCGTACAGCGCTTTATCACTGTTACCTAACAGTTCATTTGTAATGAGATGAATTGAGAGCAGCAGCAGCGTCGCGACTTGCTATTGAGATACAACTGAGAGGCTCAGCTGCTCTCGCGCACACTTAAATGATGAATTATATAAGCCCTTAAGCGCCACAATACAGACAGACGTAAGAAGGAGAAATAAAGGGTAAACGGCTTTTCTCCCTCTCTCCTCTCGGTGCATTCGAAGCTCGCTCGCGCTCGATCCACCGAGGAAATCTTAAATCCGCTCGCCTAATAGGATAATAGCCGAGTCAACGAGCAGTACTTTTTCTTTTTTTATGTTCTATTCCTCTGTTGTAAGTCGATGTTACTTTTCAATAAAGTTTCAATATCGAAGCGATGAAAAAAAAACACGGGATTGCACGATCACGATTGCTGCTCTGCCGCTGGGAAAAGCCATTAAAGCACAGAACTAGCCAATGGTAGAAAAGCGCGATCGGCACAGCTCATGAGTCTTTCTCTCTCTCGGTTTTATTGAATATCGCGCGTGCGAATATCGCGCGCGGAAACCGCAGCTGCGCGCTCGCTGCTACCGCAACATAATGGCTCAACCAGAGAAGCGAGCTTTTGCGTACGCCTTTTTCCGGTTGTTATTGCGCCTTACCAACTGCTGGTGGAGTTATAAGAGGGTGAAACTCGCGTATTTTTCGCCGATTAGCGCGCCTAATGTGATTTACGAGTAGTACGCGCGTAGAGCGATCGGTTGAACAAAAAGGGCTTTGAAAAAAACGCAGCACCTGGGAAAAGCCGGACGATCAGAATGAGTATCCGACGTAAAGAATGGAGAATACGAAAGCATAATACGTTCTTTCGAGTTCACATTTAACGCACTCAAAGTGTTTCCACGAAAGAAACGAAGAGGCGTTGAAATCGTGTACTTTGAATAAAAATTTTAAGTTTTTAAAAGATATCCTTTATAGTTTCTCATTCGAATAATTACATCCATTGGCCATCAACTTATTTGGAATTCGTTGAACGAGCAAATTAATCACTCCATCAGCAGTAAAAATACCGCGCCGAAATAACGAAATACCGAAATTCCGACATCGTTTATTGAGATTTCGCATCAACGTACGAGCTCGCGGCTTGAAAAACCTTTCAAGCGTTTATTGCCACTAATATTTTATTGTCGAACGTTCGAGCAGCTGCCACCCTTTTTTTAATAGTTCGTCTTGAGAGAGGAGCAGAGGAGGCCTAACTACAAAAAGTCAAAAAGAAATGAAAAGTCACGAGGAAGCATGGTCCCGCAGTGTTCTCAGGTCAATCTAAATAATAGAAGTGATGTACTCTCTTATATCGTTTAACGTATGCGCGTCAGCGTTAGGCGTTGCCCGCATCAACAACACGCCAATTGATATAATTTTGGAGGGACTCTCGCGTGTGACATTCGTCTGTTTCTTTCTCGTTGTCGTGCGGCAGTCTCAAGAAGTATCTCCCCGCACGCGATCAAATAAACGTATGTTTGGACAACCGTAGCTTGCATCGAGAATCGAGAAATGAGAAAGAGGAAGAAAAACGCGCGCCGCGCACAACACATACTCGTATTATGCGGAACTTTGCATGCGACATTCGTTACCGCGACCGTAGCCTGTTTGTCTTGATTGTTCATACCTGTTTGAGGATCACATATGAAATTGCACGCAAATCATAGCTAAGTTAGCCCCTGTTACATGGCGATTGAATAAAACGATCAATTAAGAAAAGTGGAGCGCTCGAGCAAGGGCGCTTAACCTTATTTAAAACAGTATATACGTATTGCGAGTGCTCGTGATGTCGCGCCCCCGTCGCATGTCTGGATCCAATTTAACTTTTACGGCTGGCTGATACAACGGGCCAACAACAGTGATGAACAGAAAAAAAAACAAAAGACAAAATAATGAAAATTCGGGCAATAGCAATCGTCGGCGACTGTGAGGCGCGCGAACGCGAATACCTACAGGTTTAACGTCGTCTTCGGGCCAGACAATGACAGCGAGCGCGAGCATAAAACTTATCTGCGGTCGCATATAAAAGATCGGTGCCGCGATGACGGCTCGCGCTGGCTATTTTTACGGGCAGTCGAAGTCTTGGCATTCTCGGTTTTAATGTCGCGCAGCCCGCCGTCGTACCACCTCATATTCGTGAGTCAAAGCTTAATGGGCATTATCAGTACGTAAATCAGAAAATCCGGAAATGCCATGAAGCAGCTCTTCAATACTGCGTGTCGAGACGAAAGAAGAGGATATTTACGAGCTCTCTGCTGGCGCTTCTTTTTCGCCGATTTCGCGGAATCCGCGCGCCAATTATTTATGAGAAACGAAAAGATCTCGTGATCTATTACGTCCTCGATTGCTTTACGAGGTGAGCGGCCATAAATTGTTCGGCTCGGCTATTAACAAAAATTAACATTTTATCTGTTACAGTGTGTGCGACTTTTGGCGATTTATGGAGGGCAAAGAGCCGATTTTCTAGGATTTTTGGTGAGTAATACGTAATAAAATTGGTAAACAGGATATTGCCGGAGCCGGCCGCTCGGCGTGTTTCCAGAGAAGAGAGAAAGGAATATGTACCCGTGTGCGTAAGACTTGAATAATTTAGAGGGGCGAGACAGAGAGCTCGCTTTGCTACGTTCGCTTACTTCTCGCTAGACCGTAAATTATTTAACGTATTTATTGATGGATTGGCTATACCACGACTCCTGCAATCGTTCCTTTTCTTCCACTCATTTTGTTCAAACAACTGTTTCATTGTGCTTGCACTCGGCTATCAGTTACTGAATTATTTCATAATATAAATCACGTAGGATTTTAGTAGGTATCGAATTCGAAGAACCACTAGTTCTGGGGACAAAAATTACATTTTCCTTAAAAGAAAAGAAAAATAAATTCACGTAACTGAATGTTTGAAACGAGCAATAATTCAAAGCGTGATGCGATCAAACGGAAAAATTTCGAAATACACACTAGCCAACGGTGGATCGCCAAGTGCGTAGTTACGCAGTGTCGAAGCATTAGATAATTCAAAAATCCTTTCAAAAGCTGATTTATTCGGTGAACCCGGCCTTTTCTCATCCGAAAATCAGATAAGACAGAAAAATGACTACCTCGACAAACGTAATCTCTTGCTCATATCCCTTCGCAAACGTATAATCAAAAATGACGATGTACCTCATCTTGGTGGTGGCTCCGAAAACGATTCAATTCCACCGAGACAATAAAAGACAAACGTAGCTAATTAAGAAGGGTATATGAGCTCTTCAGAGGAGAAAAGGAAAGACAAGCTAGCAGGAGCAGCAGCTGATGGAACATTGTTAAAAGAAAGTCACATTGCCTGGGAATTAAGGTGATGGAGTGGACGATTGTCCACGTGTCTGTACATAAGAAATCTCTAATCAAATTGATGCTCCCCCGTTGTGTGTCCGAGTGTTACTGTTTAGACTTGAATTTCAGGAGATTGCTTTCTCGAAGAAGGAGCATCGCGAGCGAGCGAGCACGATCTAATCTAGCCGGCCAACGGATATGTTCGTGCGCTCGCGGACGTATCTCTCTCCCGCCTATACTACGCCCACCTTCGGCCCCCGACGTTTCGCTTAAAGATTCTACTTGGTGATTCTTCGCGACTTGCCCGATTAGCTGGGCCCTTTTTAATTAGACTTGAATCGCTCGGAAAAGTTGCGACTCCTTGCGTATCCGCGATGCTACTTTCCCATTACTAAGACATGGAGATGTTGCTGATTGTTTTATACGGACGGGTAGGCGTTTGTGTGCTCTACCCGTGAATCAGAAATTAAAATTTATTTATTTCTGGAATAAGCATTTCTATTGTTTTCCTTCCTTTCCACCCTTTTCGTAGAGTCCAGATCCATTGTTTCCGAGATATTTTTTGATTGAAATACAGCCGAAAGGAAACGCGAATCTCTTATTTCTCTTTTATAGATGAGTGAAAAAAAAAGATGAAATTTCATTAAAATTACCTTTTCATCAACTTTTCTGGAATCAAATTAATTTGGATCTAGAATAACGTTATTACGAATAAATTCCTTGAATAAAGGCACGAAAACCAATTCTCAAGTTCGATTTTCTAATTCGACAATACAATACGTGGCTTATAATTTTTGCAGAAGGTGCTAACAGGCAACACAATTCGCTTCGCACGTTTTTATAAACCAAAATTTAATTTTCCATCTAACGTTGAAGGTAAATTTTATTTTACTGTAAAGCGATTCATAACGTGGTTTCGGCAATAGTATTAAAAATAAAATAAATAGAATACACAGGAAAAATGAATTAACTATTAAAATTTTTTTCAGCAGTAAGAACGTTCACATTCACACATACACATACACACACTAAGGCACATATTAAAACAAATCCGCAACAGCAATTTGGCTATATACGCAGACTGGTGGTTTGTATATCTGCATTAGGTGTAACAGCCGCCCATTACGAAGTCCCTACCAAAGTGAAGTCTGTACCGTCGCCTCTCTCTCTCTCTCTCTCTCCGCGCAGAAGTTGGAGCCTTAAAGGGACTGGTTTGCTGCGTTGCATAGGGAAAAGGGTGATTTGCGAGGTGGTTCGGCTTAATTGCCCCTATCCATCATTACCCCTTCCACTCGCGAAGAGAAGAAAGAGTCGAGGCACCTGCTAAACTGGACTGTTGGATGCGTTTTGCATGATCGGTCCCACAGACCCCGCGGAAATCATTCGATGACACTCGTGGAAATTTCGCGCGCCGAGCAAATCTGCGCGTCACGCATAACCGGTCCGCCAATCAAGCTCGTCGCGTCGTATCCCACAAATCATTCGCGCGATTAATGACGCTATACGTGCGTGCAGCGAGCTTCCTTCTTCGCGGACGCGATATACTTGTATTACCGGTACGGGAGAGAGCCCGCAAATCATCATCATCGTCGTCGTATCATTGACTTTTATGCCACGGTAGGCTAATTGTGCGCACCTCGCTTTAGAATTTCGCTGCAGCGGCGCTGCTGCAGATTCGTTAGCATACAGGCAAAAAAAAGAGACGCTCGCACCTTTCACTTGACACGCCGCTCGAAACAATCGCGCAAGCTCCGACTAATTCTCGTTCTCATTCCCACATGCGCTCACGCAGAGCCCTCTCGGTAAACTTGCTCGGCGCTCAAGACAATCGACCTGGAATTTTTTTCGTCCTTTCGCCCGTTCGCTAATCGAAACTGGAGCACGTATCGGTGGCGCGTAGTCGTCGTCGTAGTCGTCGTCGTCGTCGTCGTCGTTGTTGTCTAATTAAGCTTGAGTCGAGGAAACGTGGCGGCGCTGGCGGTGGCTGCTCGTGTCTCTTTGTCTGTGGCTTTGCATATATAAACGCATGGCGTGGCGTGGCGTGGCGGCAGCAGTATACTGGCCGGTCCCATAACTTATGTCGCGTCGCGCGCGGCCCTTTGTGTGTCGCGAAACCGCGCACTGGCGCGCGCGCGCGCACGTCGTTACGTGTCTTTCATTTGCTGCTGTTGCTGCTGCTTCTTCTCCTGCTTTGCTACATGGCCTCGTCTCCTTTTATCCCGATGGCAAGAGCTCTAGCCGTGCGTATTGGATTTCGAGGAACAGTACCGAGGACAAGCTCCGCGCTCGCTGCAGCCAGATTAGGGTCTTTCTCTTTCCTGCTCCGAATTGTGCGTAGGACGTTGGGTTGCGTGTCTTCCGATCGAGCTGTTTTGGTTTCCTTGCCTTTCGGCTCACTCGTCGCAGCCGCTTCAAGTTCCTCTACCGACCTTCTCCACAGCTTTTTCCCCTGTCTTTCTTGTCTTTTTCATCGCGAACTGTGTAATCATACACGCATGCACACGCTGGAAAAGAAAGAAATATTCGCACCTGCATTTCCATCGCGAGACTCACAACGCGCGACACAAGCATCGGCAGTGTGCGACCGTGTGCCGTCGAACATTACTGTCAATCACGATTTGACGACGTGGGACATTAAATAACGTATTGCCCTCGACTTTGCGCGATTACAAGCACTTTTGCGAGATTATTGGTATCGGCGTTGCCAGCAGCAGCAAGTCGTGAAACAAATAAGTATGAGTAACGAATCAGCCCCGAGGCTCGTAGAGCGTTTAGTTTATTAGCCCCGACAAAGTTCTGCGAACGATTATTAACATTCAATTCGTAAACCCGAAGCTATCTGTGATGAAGGTTTACTTCAAAGTCCCCCCAAGGCTGTGTTATTAAAGCCTATCTGCATAAAACATCGACAATTACATAGAAAGCGGCGAGGTTTTGCGTAGCACCCTGTGGGTTCTAACACGCGTGTGTCGAGTAGTTTTTATGCTCTCGACGATTGGCTAACGCCAAGTATATACGTATGCGTTATTTGAAGAGAAAATAACAAAGTTAGGTAGCTGAGAAAACAAGAAGACGAGATGAGCGAGCGAAAACTCGATGAATGGTTCAATCGCGGCTTTGAAGCGCTTGGGCTAATTAATTAACGCTCTCTCCCTCTCTCTTTCTCTCTCTCTCTCTCTCTCTCTCTCTCTCTCTCTCTCTCTCTCTCTCTCTCTCTCTTTGGCGGTCGCGGATGTATTAAACATGCGTTAAGTACGATCGGCAGCCCGAGGGCTATGCGAGCGCAAGCGAGGGAGACGATGTTAATCGAACGTCCAGGGCTCGTTTGGAATTCCATAGCCATCGGCGATTACCTACCTAAGCGACAGCAGCAGCAGCACTATCTCTCTCTCTCTCTCTCTCTCTCTCTCTGTCCCACGTCCGGCAGACCGAAGATCTTGCCGCCACATTCGCTGCGACTTTAATTATATATGGAGCAAGCGTGGCAAACCAACAAGCCAAGCCTTATTCCAAGGACAAACATCCAGATATACTCTGCCCGTTCGCAAATACTCATCCTTCCGGTGTCCTCGCTACGTACACGCCAACAACTCGATGACGCTTCATAGTTTCGACGCCTCTGCTTTTTTTTCAGAGCATTTGCGTGTTTGATTAGGCATTCGAGCTTTAAAATGTTATTTGAGAGTGAAGCAGAGCGCTCGCGATGCTTGTGCGAAGGCATTGCTAGAAAACCGAGAGTACGCTTACTTATTTACCTCGTCACTTACAGACAGCCTGTACACACGCGTCTGAACTCATTCGCGTGAATAAACATAGCGCCCGCGCCCTAACAGTATCAAGAGGGAGAGGAGGAGTGAAAAGCCCGCGTGAAAATTACGCGGATACGGACGTGTCGTAAAATGAAAGTGTTGCGCACGGAGGTATGTCCGAATTAAAAAAAATCCACGCAAACATTCCGTGGCCAAATGAGTCTGCGCGCGGAAATCATGTTGGTTTCTCTTTCCCTGAAAAACCTCGCACGGAGAGCGGCGACGTTGACGACCTCTCTCTCTCTCTCTCTCTCGCTCTCTCTCTCTCTCGCACACGTTAATCCAGATTATCTTTGGCTGTAAATACGCGCGCGTGCTTTGGACTGTTTGGACAGTCGCAAAAAGCCGCCGTCGTGGCTGTTTATTCGAGAGAAACACACGCGGTGCTTATCTTTATCGTCTCGCGACGAGCGCGCGCAAGAGGAAATTACACATTCGCGGAATTTCGCGCGATGATTCGCGCGTGACGTCCTAGTTCGTAACCTTCTTATCTTTTTTTCTTTTTAGGCGTGCGAGCTCGATAATATTGCAGTTTACGAAGAGAACATTTACATCGACGGGTTTGGCGGTTGTAGATAAGAGTGAGAGAACTCGTGGTGCCAGCGTAAGACGATGTTGGAATGTGGGAAAGTCTGGGGGAAGAAAATGAACTTGTATGTTATTTCAGCGCGAAAAGCGTACAGGGCATGCCATGTATTTTGCGTAACAAGCGTGGTATAACACTTAACATAAAAATGCATTGTATTTTTTCTCTGTTTCTTGGGTTTTCTTGCTTGTCGTCGAGGAAAGGCATTCGACGATCGTCGGGTGAAAAGTAGAGCAACACTCTCAATTACGCAAGCCTTTTCCTAATTAGCTCGGCGAATTGATATTCATTGCAACATTCGAATGAAAAGTGAACAAGGTGACGAAATGAAGCAGTTGATTTAAGTGACTCGCGACTGCATAAGCATTCGAATGAAAAAAAGCCATATAGCGCGACGGGAAAGGAAAAAAATTAATCCGATGAAGGCAGAAAAGAAATGCGTCGTGCCTTACGCGATCAGGAATATACTTCAGTACATACGTATCGTGGACGAATCAATCGAATTCACTCTATACTCCTCGGGCACATATAAAAAGTCTCGATACACACTATGTACTCTCATGCAGTGCAATTGGATCTCTCTAGCGGGGATATTACTTTTGCCTTCTTCCGGCGCGCGCTGGCAACCAATTCTATTTGCAAGATTGATCTCCGGGCGATTTTTGAATAAAAGATCGGCACTGACTTGACTATCGCACCTTCTTCCTTTTTTATGGAATATACGGAGCTTTTCTCTGATGCAAGGGGATAATATAAAACGGGCGGCCGCATCGTGCATAACTTATTTTTTCAAGGAGCCAATAATTCTCGAGCAACGATGAGGTTACGCAGGTGTGCCTTCCAGAGCATTTTCATCGAATCGTTTTTTTTTTTTTCTTCGGTGTTGCTTATTACGAGCTGCGTTACGATTATTTGTTTGCTGACCGCGCGGCAACTGAATTTATTAAACTGTCACATTTCTTTTTAAAGAAGTGACGCAAGAAAATTGCATAAAGTAATTAACGAGTTGCGATGAAGGTATAAAAGGGAAAAAATCTAAGTGTCCGAGTGGAAGTAAAGTGTGCCCTACACTTCGTTTTACTCTACCACGGGAGAGCTCTGCTCTTTCCTTTCTTTCTGTGGACTGCTTAATCAAGCTTCGCGGCGTACCGAATTACATTCTCTTTTAATCACGAGCGCGCGAAAAGTCTCACGACGGCAGCAAAGAAAACGTGGACTGTTTAATTTTCATCAGAGATCCATTCAGCGAACGTTGAAGAAGAGGAAGATAGCTTCGCGCTTTTGGAATGCAAATGATGGAAAGTCAGAACGAATTATCATTTCGCGCCGCGGCGGCGAATCAATGAGGCTTCATTCCTTATAATTAGATTTCGAATATCGTCCGCAAGTGATTACACAGCTGAACGGAATAAAGGACACGCGTATCCGTATTATGCCAAGTCTTGTTTTTTCGGTAGCCGACCAAGATTGATGAGGCGCATCAGAAATTGTGCGCGCGAGTAAAAAAGAAGGGGGGGAGGGAATAACCGGGCGCGGACGGACGACATACAAAGTCGGAGGAGTGCATCGTATCAGCCCCGAAGAGAAAGAGAGAGAGAGAGAGAGAGAGAGAGAGAGAGAGAGAGAGAGAGAGAGAGAGAGCAAATGAGAAGGATTCACTGGCCTTGTACTTTCTCTTCTTCCCTTTCGTGCGCGTTTGTTATTGCACGTGCTTCGCAGGCGCCCGAGGAACATGACTAATGAGGCCCGCATCCTTCAGCTTTAATGGTTATTTTTAAAAGTAGAGTACTCCGTGCGTAAAGCTTTCCGGTGAGCTATTCCCGATTATATTTTATTTTCGTGCAGAGGGTTCTTATTTGATTTTATTTATTTATTTACTTCTTGAAAGTTTTCTCGTAAAACGATCTGCCCGCGAATACGATTGGAATAACAGAGCATTAGCGCGTCACGCGTACCGCGGACTGCAAACCAATGAAAATAACTCGATCAGAAAGTCGATAAATCGCGTTGGAAAATTCATAAAGTCCAGACATCAGGGTGCATTTAGCGAATTGAGGTCGGTCGAGGTGTTCTGTTACTTATAGTTTCAGTGTTCTACGTCTCTCGTTTCGTCGATCATTCCCGCGTAGCATCGACGTCGCTGGCGTATTGATTGCTACTCATGAAATAAGAAGAGAATCCAAGGTAATGTTGGCTTCGTAAGAAGAGAGCGAGCCGGTCAGCCGATCGGCACGTGTCCCACGTACGCATTAAGCGCAGCTCAGTTTTGCAAACGAGACTATTTACAGGTAATAATTCGCAGATTATCCGCAGCGAGAGAGATCTGTACGCGCGCACGCGAGAGTGTCTCACGCGAAAAAGGGCCTCGTTTCGCCGGGCGAACGGCGCCATTTTTTTTGCGCGCGCGCGTGTGCTGTACGCGAGCGAGGAAGCGAGATCGAGTAGCGAGTTTAATCGCTCAGCAAAGGAGGCTTTTTCTTTAGCTATACGAGAGAGGAGAGCAATGAAGATTAACTCGGTCGCAGTGCACCGTTGATCTTTGCTCTCTTTCGCGAAAACCTCGAAATTGGACCGAGCTCGTTCGAGCGAAAAACTAATCTCGGAGGCTGCCACTTCTTCCACTGTGCATGGCTCTGTGTGTGTGCGCGCGCGCGCGCGTACGCGTGTGTGTGTGGGTGTTGGTGTAGCTTGCTGGGCTGTACTCGTAAGCTGAAGAAAGAGATAGAAAGCGCGCCCCGGAAAATTTTTACGGCGACTTTGAGAAAATCGCGTGCTACTTCTTACGAGCGAGACTTGGTCAATAAAGTTTTTTGTCAAAGTCGAATGGACCTGTTCGTAGAGACATTTTTGTCCAAGTTAATGCCAGCCACAAACTGAGCTATTTTTTGAAAACAAGTGACGGAGGCTGAACCCCTCCGAAGATGGCCAGCTTTAATTTGAACATTTTCCAAATATTTTTGGCACTGAGTAATCGAGATTGAAGCCAAAGTTATGCGAAGTTGGGATTCGATTTTATCGCTCGATGTAAAAAGTAAAATAAACAGTATAACCGTGAAGCGCAGTTTTTAAAGATTTTTTATTATACTGAAAGTAACGCAACCTGATTTCATTGTTAACATCTCCCGGCCGGTTGCCGAGAGTGCGCTTGAAAATGAGAAAAGAGAGCTAGCGGCATGGGAATTGTTTCCGCGAAATGAAGTAAACCTTCATGTCATGAGCGTATTACAGGCGTGAGACATCTGACAGATTTTCCAATACAATGTTATCTGCTTCATATCGCCGTGCACATTGAACGTTCTGCACTTATCTATCACAAACATATAATTTTTCTTAATAAACTTCTCTCGCCTTTGATTTTAAACTCGGCGAATCTACGAGGCAAAAAAATCTCGCTTGCTCTCTCTCTCTCTCTCTCTCCCGTTCGCAAACGTTATTTCTTCACGCGCCGTTGATTTTTCGCATTCGAGAGAAAGAGAAACAGAGCAAATAAAAACGCGAACAATACAAAACGAAACGAGCGAGAGCAAAAAAAGGAGAAAAACTCAATTGTAATTTTGGCGCATCGCCGTTGAGGAGAGAGAGAGAGAGAGAGAGAGAGAGAGAGAGAGAGAGAAAGGAGCGTTTAAAAGCACGCGCGTACGCTTTTATATATCGGCAGCGGTCCGATTTGTCCTTTTATTTTTCGTTTTAACCTGCTGCTGCTGGCGGAAAATCACCTCGTCGAAGTTTAAATATCGCGCTCGCTCGCAAATTAACGCGCGCCCCAGCTTTTCCATCTCTATCGCTGCTACATGTGCCGCGCTACGGGAATAACTTTGCTCGGACAAATCAAATCGCACGAATGACAAATGATTTAGCTAGGGCGATCCTCTTTCAACTGTAATGAATGTTTTTTCTTCGTTCCGGCTCAGCCGCAAAAATACGCTTTCACGACGTTTTCGAAAAGTTGTAAAATTTTTCTATGGAGCGACCAACTGCATTCAAATAGAGTTTTGCGAAAAGGAAAAAAAGCGATAAAATTCAGTTTGCCGTAGAGCGCAACGGCCGAGTGTCGTTTATTTGCTTACATTGGACGTACGGTTTTCCAATTCGCGGCTTTGTCGCTACTCGGAGCCTTTTCATTAAACGAGTATGGTCAAGGCGTTACATGGTTTGCCGTTCCAATTGGAAAAAAAGGAAGCAAAGCGTCCGAAAGTTTAGCTTACTTTTTTCTTGTCGGGGTGGTGTATGCGCATGTGTTTGGCTGAAGACTTGTTTTACTTATTTTCCGCTTCCTCGTTTTTCGTCAATCGCTTTTTGCCCGTTTTCTGGCGGTCTCTAACAAGAGTCTTTGTGATAGGGAAAATAGCGAGTTCTAAATTTAACGAAAATGCTTTGAAAGCTACACATATGCAGACACGTACTTGTCCTTTGCTCGTATGAATAGTAGCGTATGGGATTAGGAATAACGAACAAAATTAAAAGAAGCGAGCAAACATTCGTTCGACTGATGCAAAGTTCATTTGTAAGCAAACGTAGTCTTTTTTTTAAATTAAATACCAAACGGACGTAGATCGAATTTTCTCATAGACGCGCACAGTAGCTATATTTAAACATTTTCGAAAGCATTTTGAAATCCATTGAAACGAGGGGCAGTCAGTCAAAAAGTCATTAGCAAAGCAAAGCCAAGTTATTACATAAAGTGTTCGTCCGTCAATCAACCTCGCTTTAACAAGCCACCAAGTAGGCGCTTGACTTTTGCAGCTGAATGCTAATCAGTACAGCAGCAGAGGGGTAAATAAAACCCAATCGACCGGTGAAAAAGAGACCCCCGAAAATTCGCGTGCTCTTCGTCATATTAATTTGCCTTACGCGCGAGTGCATTTACTGAGTGAGAGGGAGAGAGAGAGAGAGAAAGAAACGGCAAACAGAGAGAGGGACGGCAAGTGCAGGTACGCGATAAAGAATTAAAGTCTGTCTCGCGGGCGCGTGTGCAGTAGTATATATACGAGGAGGAGGAGGATCAAGGTTGGAGAATCTCGGTGGCGTATGCTTCGGCCTCATGAATATTTCATCGATGAGTCGCGTCCTTTGCAAGGATTTCGCAAACTGCCGTGAGTTTTGTGTGTAACACTCAAGAGAGAACGCTCCATCTCATACACACGCGTGCTGCTGCCGCCGCTGCTGCTTCTGCTGTTGGGCCCTCGCTCTTCTTCGTTCAATACATATATGCATTGCTGGCCGAGAGAAAAGTACAAGCAGATAAAAGCTCCACGCCAGAAGTATAAGCGAACGAGTCCACCGAATATCGGCAGTGAGAGAGAGAGAGAGAGAGAGAGAGAGAGGCGAGTACATAAAGGCCCATTGTATTAATTCAATTGCAGTTATCTGCCTCGCAGTTATAAGTTGCTCTCTACCCCAGGATTTTGTCTGACTCTTTCTCACCAAAAATACTACCTCGCGATCATAAAGAGGGGACCCCCTTGACATCTCCAACTCTTCTTCGGATAATTTCGATACAACGCGTCACTTCTGCAGCGGACGGAAAAAAGGGAAAAAGGAAATTTCTTTTTCAATTTTCCCGTCCGAGTTCGGAAGCCGCTTAGAGTACAATAGACCTACGCATGCGATTCGATTGCTTTTAAAAGCGTTTACATTCACTGGTGACGACTAAAATAAAAAATAAACTGTTGGGCGACCGCGGAAAGAGAGGGAGGGGAGAAAATAAAATCAAAGTCATTCGAAATTCCATTTGCGACGAAAATAAAAGCTGCTAGTACGAAAAGGGCTTCTCTCTTTGATTCTTTATATAATTCATCCAATGAAAAATAACGGAAAAATCTAGCTCTCTTTTACGGTCCGAAAATTAACGTGAAAAATGTAGATTGCGCATTACACTTTCACCCTGGCAAATTTGCTGGCGAGAGGGAAATTATTTTTCAAGACGAGCGGAGCTTTTTACTCTCGTCATCGTCCCTCGTGCGATTAGAAATCCAATCTTGCGAGATAGCCACGTAACACGACGACATGCGCACTTGCAAATGCAGTGAAAGTGTTGTTGTTGTGTTCCAGTTCCCGAGGAGTAGAGAGAGAGAGAGAGAGAGAGAGAGAGAGAGAGAGAGAGAGAGAGAGAGGAGCCCAGAAGGGAAAAAGTATATCGCTGAGCTGCTATGCTGCTTGACGTCGTGACCGAATGAGATTGCTCACACAGACAACGCACAAGCACAGAAAAGAGCTGCTGTCGAGAAACGAAAGTTCAAAGAGTCGATCTTCACACGATGCCGCCGCCAATGGAATTTTCGTTTGCCTTGTGACGACTGTTGCCAATGGCTATCGATTGTTTTGATCGTCCATTGACTTCAATTTCATGAACGACAGCTTGACGTGAAATTCACAGCAAGATTGAAAAAAAATTGCATAGTACTATTTCATGTATTTTAGTTATATCCGATTGAGACGTATATTTGATGATTTTTGTCAAAATCCAGTTTCATCATACTCGATAATACCGTCTTGTCTTAAAGCTATTAAGGCAAGTTCAACATCAAGTTAGCAAGTTTTCGTAGCATCCGACAGGAATATTTATAAGTTTCCATCTCTCGAAACTTGCGAGTCTATCGACGTTCCGTTGCGTTACAAAACCTCTCTGAAGTTCCATCAATTAAAAGCTACTGCCTGTTGGCGTGCGGCGTATGACAGCTCACCTTGCATAATAATAACGTATACACGCACCTACGAGAATAGATGTCCAATTAGGCGAACTAGATCAAAAGTTGGTACTATCGACTCCTTTGTATATAGAGCGTGTATATATCGTCATCGCACGAACACAGTCGTTCAAGCTGTGAGGCAGCAATAGTAGTCTCGTGCGTGCGTGCATGTGGGAAAGCGACGTGTGTCATTCACCTTATACGCGCACGTATCAGCTTTCGGAGACAAGAGTCCGACTTAAAAATTATGCGATCGGTCCCAATAAAAGGTCGTTGGACAGATTCCTCGGCGAAAAAGGAGAAGCGCGTCGTCGCGTTTCCGTATATTATGTCAAAGCAGGACGGCCAATGAAATTAATTTCCACGCGGTACGCCTCGAGGCAAAAGAAATCTCCTGTTTCAGGCCAAAAATGTTCAGGGAATACGCAGACGCACATATGTTAGGTGCGACGCGTGACAAATGCCACGATTAGGATTCATGTGCTTATAAAGCGATATCCATCTGGCCCGTTCCTTCGTCTCGCTCGTTCTTTTTTTTTTTTTTTTTTGTTGTTGTTTTATGTGGGATTTAAATATTAATTGGTATTTACAGTCATTTATTTGCTCAAGCGAGATACATATTTCTCGGCTAACGAGACGTGCGGCCAAGGCTTGCGCACCCTATAAATAATGCATCCATTACTGTTATACAGCGAGTAGCCGCGATTCCGCGAGTAACAATTTTTATTCGCCTGCAGAGAGAGAAAAAGAGAGATAAACTACTCAAACTTGGCCTCTGAATCCTAACAGATCGAATGCGTATGTATAAGCGCATAATTGCATAAGCAAAAGCTCCGCGAGCTCGAGCCTTTTTAATAGTCGCACGTGTGCGCGGGAGAAAAGCGAGAGAGAGGAGAGACACTGCCGCAAGATCGGATCGGTTTTATTTTCTAGGACGCTGTAAGTTGTCGTGAGCCGTTTCGTGGTACATATAAGATCGATCAAATTTATATATACCGAGTCACGCGGTTGCTTCCCGAACTCGCATCGCAGGTGACTTTCTCGCGCGCCACGGAGACCAAGCGAGAACTAGGCCGAACGTGACATTTTTTTTTCGGCCACTCGCTCGATAAAGATATTCGAAAGACCGCTTTGAGACGTTTAACGTTTGCTCGACGATGCCTCCAATGGGCCTCTCTTGAGCCAAATGTTTTTACCGAACAGATTTCATTTTTATTTCTCTTTCTTATCAGAGGGCATCCGAATTTCCCTGTCACTTTCATCTGCGTCGAAGATGTATTCCAGGCGAGCCAGATTTCAGTCACGTATTATCTTATGTACGATGACGTTAAGAATGCATAATGTAAAGCATGTGTTTATCGATAGATTACGATCGCCTTTCATCAATTATTTAGCCTTATACTATGGGATCTGTCTTACATATGCAGTGAAGTAACTTAAAAGAAATTATTGTTATGCGCAAATCGTGGAAGTTTATCGAAGAAAAATTATATTTTACGATGTTTTTTCGATGAAATGGGCACGAAATTTTGCCGAAGAATTTCATTAGTGGAGGATAATTTTAGACTCGTTAACAAAGATTAAGGAAAAAGACAGATCGTTGGGATTTAGTCAAGACAATGAAGAAAATCAGTAATAATGAAGGACAAACGGCGCAAAACAAATGAAGTTTAATACCATATAAAGCATAACTAGCTGATTAGGAAAAGTTATACAGAGAGACGCTTCCTACGTAATGACTGGTTGGTGGGCTGCCGTGGGCTCTCGCGCAGCGCCATTAAGTAGCGCACGCGCGCAATATCTATTTTACTCTCTTTTTCGAGCGCGCGCCATTCGTAATTATTACGCAGAGCCGCCAGGCACCTAAACGCACACGAATAATCTGTGCTCGTGCATCTCTCTATCTCTCTCTCTCCCTCTATGTGCCAAATAAATACGCGCCAGATGAATAAATTGATAATAAAAAAGATGGTTGTTTGCAGGATCACACGACCATTACGTAATCTCGCGTCGTTCGTTCCTCGCGAACGTTCTCACAGTCAAATTAGAGCGGCGCGGAGAGTGGAAGGCAAAAACGAAAAAAAGGAGGAAGAGGAGGAGGAGGAGGAGGAGGAAGCGCAGTCACGTATATGCAAGCGAGTGCAATCAACGAAGGGAGAGATGGAGGCGAGATACGCGAGAGGTAGCCGAAAAAGAAGAGCGGAACACGGGAGAGGTATAAGGCGCCTCCCCGAAAATTACAGCTTCGTCGTAGGGACAAAAGGGACAAGTTGCGCGCGCCTTTCGTTAATTCCGCTTTTTCCACTCGGCCGTAGCTGCTGCTGTCCACGCAATTCCTGATTTCCAGGGAGGAATGCCGCTTACCGCGACGTAAACTCGTTACGAGATATGTTTACGACCTTGGACGATTTCAATTACCGCTAAATCTCTCTGGAATTGACTTTGAGCGATAAGTTTTACTTTCGTCCGCAGCCGCCGCCACCGCCACCACTTCGCCTCTTGCTTGCTTGTGTTTACGTGTGTGCATGTATGTGTGTATGCGCCAGCTAAAAGTGGTTTCCTTTGCTACGTATACGTGGGTGGAGCTTCCTCTCGCGGAAAGTCCACACTGCAAATTTGCCAAATGATGCATCACTGAACGTTCGAGTTGTACTCGATCTCCTTGCCGAACAATATGACGAGATTAATCTTTATGGTTGTCACTTTTCTGCCAGCCCGTTAGTATTCGCAGGATCAGTGCCACTACATTCGCACGCGTACGGTAGCGTCGATATCACAGTTGTGTGTGTGTATATGTGCGCGTGCGCATGTGTATGTCGACATGTTTGCATTTATATGTACACGCGGCGAGCAATTAATAGTGACTACGGTAATTTCGCTGGGGCCAATCGGAATATTGCGCAGCACACATGTGAGCGACTAAATATTTTACGTACTCGCGTAACGGGAATATTGCTGTACACGCGGTGTGGGTAATCATCGTCACTATTGATAACGTTGTTCGATGCATTTAAATAAAGATTCATACTTTTATATCTGCTACGTGCGGTGCTTATGATTATTGCATTTAAATGCTGTGGTCTCGTGTAAAAAGATAAAAAAAGTTTCTAAAACGCTTTTGTCGGTGAGTGACAGCCTACGTTATTGATTTCAAATGGCTCTGCGAAATAACTTCTCTTTTTCTCTCTCTCTCTCTCTCTCTCTCTCTCTCTCTTCGCAAATCCGACCGACCAATGATACTCGGCGACGATATCGCAATAAACAACGTACCACGACGTGGAGGAGACAAGAGCGAGTGACACAGCAGAGGCTTTTTGATGTGGCGTCACGCGCGTACGAGTCCTCCCTAATAAGTACGCGTAGGCAGCGGTAGCAGCAGATTTTTACTCTGATTTATGATATTAACGTTGACTGAATGCCTCGTTAGCGACATTGTCATTGCGGCGACTCGAAATTCGCTTCTGGCGTGCGCGCGCCTGCACAACCCCAAGAGCAGAATACGCGCTCGGCCTTGCAGATTGGACGCCAGAAACGAGAGCTGGTTTCATTTTCAACTGGCTGATTTGTGAGTTTGTTATTGTTAGTCTTTGGCTTGGTTATTTATTTCTTGCGAGATGGGTTTGATCTCCGACAGGTGGCAATGTTTGATCGTCTCACTATATGTTCAATTATCAACTTTGGAGATAAATGATTCGAAACATCGGGCGCTGGAAAAGTACAGACATTTTTTTCTATGCGCACAAATAGTCCAATAAACGTGGCTCTTTCATTAAAATTGTAAGTATCAGATTAAAGAAAAATGCTAATCCGTGAAAAGCCAATACTTTTCAATCCATCGATCAGTGACAAAATGTCGAGCAAGTGGCTTAAGAAAAGGCCAATTCTCATAAAACGCGAGCTTTCACAGCCAGGTTTTGCAGTTGTTCAAAGAATAGAGACTCAATTGGAAGAGCATTGAATAGCCAAGATAAAGGGCGCGAACCCGAGCGCATATATATATATATATATACACATACTTATTGGTACGCATGTAATGTTGGTGCAATGATGGTAGCAACTGCACGAAGATAAATCAAAATGCCCGCTTGACCTCGAAAATCACCTGCGTATACAGAGAAAGAGGGGGAGAGAGAGAGAGAGAGAGAGAACAAGAGTTTGGCGGACAAGCGGCCCTAACGACTTGCTGATGAATCGCGCTTTGGCCGAAAATCTAACAATTAGGGATGATTTGTGGTCTCTGGTATTGAGCTTATTGGCTGGGACGCAAGGTCGATGTCGTCGACGACATTGCTATATGCCTCGTTATCGGCGCCTTAATGATCTCTGCCGGAGAGCGTAGTCGTAGGTCATACTCGACCTTTTAGGTTTTTCGGCGGCTGACCGCAGCCGCCACCACCGCCGCCGCTCTCTGCTCGCCATTTGTCTCGCGCTCGCACGGCTCACTGCAGTAATGAGGAGGGGTAGAGAGTCTCGTTAGAGAACGCCGATCGAGCGATAAGCGCAAGCTCGTTCTCGAGGAATTTATTGTTGGCCAGCCGCCGACGCTTAAGTGGCTTTTAATTTGATAAATATGGCGGGCTTTGCATGTGATGTGCACGCGCAGCAGCTTCGGCTGGTGCAAGCGCGCTATATATATTGACGAGCAAATTAACTTCGCCTAAACGAGCTTGAAGTGTTTGGCTGCGGAGATTAACTTACTACATATATTTTATCGTGGACGCAAGCGCGAGCGCGCGAGTGCGCGAGAAGCTCCACAGAGATACGGACCTTTAAATTGAAATTTTATCTCCGGCTGCAGCTCCTTAAAAATTATCGTCGCGAGCGATTTACCGTTTGATGACAAATTTTAGTTTCACCTCTTTCTCTCCCTTTTTCTCGAGTTATAGCACGCAAGAAAGACGTCCAATTTTATTTCATTGGATTGGAAGCTTAACGTATTGTGGACAGGTTGATTTTCTTCTTTTTTTTTTTTTTTTTGAAAAAAAAGTTCGCAGCCAAATAAACGTTTATTAGTATACAAAGTATCAGGTAAACGAAAGCAAATTAACGAAAATGGCCTTTTTATTTCCACGATAATTTCGTGGACTTTAGTTGGAGTCTTTACAATTTTATTGCCACATAATATATAACGTCTGGCGTTTGTAACGTTGAGCGCGCCAGTACGCAAAGATTATTATTTTTCCGAAGCCATAGCAAAATTAATTAATATTTGTATTTATAAAGCTTCTTTAATGCGATTTGCGTTGGTTAAAATTGCATATTAATGCTTGCGTTGAAAGTTACTTTATTACCAGTGGGATTTATCAGTTACGTATGTATTTCGATCGATTGGCTTATATTTTATACTCGATGCATGTGTGAATGCTTACGACGACGACTTCCTCTCGATACTAAATTATGATTCTAATGCCTGGGAATAGTTTACTGGGAAGCCTAATAATGTACCATTTGCAAGCAGTCAGAGCTAATTTCATATAGATTGCGGTTCACTTTTCGCGCCAAAAGGATGGTTTTTCTTCATCCTCTCTCTTTCTATCTCGCCTCATGAACAACGGCGCGGTACTATATTACGGCTGCGGGAAAGACACTCTCGGCATCACACGTACATCTGTGAAGAAGTACCAAGTTGTAATCACACGCGTTGCTGCGATCTCGCGCACGCGGAACATTTTATATATTTGAAATTAAGTTAAACTGTTTCTAATGACTCGGCAGTAGTCGCCGAAGGAATATACAGATGCGTACATCTCAGCAGTAGCAACAGCAGAGCAGCGTTGACTCTTTCGGTTGGGTTTGCACTTCCTGCACTGCGTCCCAGGACATTTACATTCCAGTGCGCTCGCCGGTAATTATAAGATAGCCACGTCGTCGTCTTGCTCTCGCGCTCGCGTAAGAGAGAGAAATTATTCGCGAATTCTTATTCGAGCTCGTCCCCACTTACCAGACTTTATCCTACGTGCCGGGAATACGCGTAGCTACAGTTGAATATCTCCTCGTAATTCTTTGCGAATTTCCTAATGTACCGCTGCATTTCTCTCGCTCTCTCTCTCTCTCTCTCTCTCTCTCTCTCTCTCTCTCTCTCTATCTCTCTCTTTCTCGTCCACTGCTATTGCAGGATGTTAGCATTATTTTAATTTTTACGCCAAGCATGCCAGGGAATTTCAAGAGGTGGGGCAGCGGCGCATTGCCCGCTGTTACTGCATCGAATGCCATTGCTACAACTGCAACGGTGAATAAGGCAAGGCAAAAGTGGATTAGCTCTTTCCCCCCTGTTTCTATTAATTTTTTTGCTTTTTCTTGGGCGAGGCCATATCGTTGAGAATGTTATGCGTTCTCTCATCGATCTTCGACTAATTGCATATATATACGCTTTACTGGCGCGCGGTCATTCGTGATAATTGCTCACGACAACGTGTCGTGAATTCATCTGGAATAGAAACGCTTGGACTTATTATTACGAATTTTTTTTCTTCGTACTTGCAATCAATTTCACAAGTGAATAAAGAACGTTTGCAGGAAATAATTAGAGAACGGCCAGCACAAGAGGATATTATTCTCATCTATCATGGCATCGAAAATCTCAGACCGTCTATCATAGCAAAGCTTCGCGTCGCTCAATCAACAGCGCAAACATTTTTCAAAGCAAGTAGCATCTTTTGTGTACGAGAGAGTCAGAGAGAAAGTGAGTGAGAGAGTAGGCGCATAAATATTTTTGACTGCAAAAGCGACCGAAAAATATACATTTCGCCTGTCGGCCACGAAGCATCAGCTCGCGTGAATCATATTCAAAGCTCACGCGCGCTTTAAATTCTCTCGACGCGCATGATATCTTTCCTGTATCCGTTTGCGTACGCGAGACTGCAAACAAAAACAAAACAAAAAAAACCGAGAGATAGAGGAATATAATGCGCGTAAAAAATATTTCGCCACTGGAGGAAAAAGCTTTGCGCGACGCACGGAAATCCAGCCAAAGTATATATGGCAAGGGTAACTCAATATTGCAGATGTAAGTTGGAGATGCCACGCGTATGCTTTACGAGCTGAAAGATTGGCACGCACAGCTTTTAAATATAGAAACGTTTCGCTGCCGCGACTGCCGCTGTTGCGCAGGTTCTTATTCGAATTTAATGCCCGCTTCCCCCTTTTTTTTGCAAATTTCCGATATCGCTCTTGTCGCTTTATTATTTACAACTGCTCTCTGTCGCGTTGCCGTACTGAATTGATTCGATATACAGCCAAGTCGTGCTTGCATTAACAAACGGATATGTTGCAAGTAATGAATTGAATATATGATTTTAATTTTTATATCGCTCGTTGATTACTGCAATTTATTCACTCGGCCAATGAACGTACTATTATTACAATCTGTAATAATACCACGAGAAGATTCCATTATCTCTATCGATTGTCAAGCTCCTGAAAGTACGACAGTTTTTTTATATATCTCAATCTTTTCGTCTCCGTATTATGGTCAAAGTGCTATGAAGTCTCTCAGACGGGAAAAAAACAATGGAAAAGTCTGAAATTATACCGAATTACTTTTTTTTTCCGACTCTCACGGGTGAATCGCGCACTCGTAAATCGTCGGCGTTGCACTGCACGCGCGCGAGAAAAGAAAAAAATGCCCGAAATAAAAAGCGAGAAATCTGAGGCTTAATAACCCCGGCACATCACGTCGCGTCTTTGTGTCGCGAGTCTGCGTGCATGAAAGAAAAGAAAAAAAGACAACATATATAACGCAAACGAAACCGGCAAAGCAGCGACTTGGGGAATAACGATTGGCTCGAGGCCGCAGCTAATAAGCTTAATTAATTTGCGTGCCTGCTTCTTAATTACTTTGGCTGCTGCATTTTGTTTGGGCACTGCGTGCGTGATGGATTGCTGGTGGAATTCGCCCGAGTCTGGGGCCCTCGCTCCCTCTTTTGTAATGACTAAATTTTGCTCTGCCCGGGTGCACCGTAAGTGCGAGCTCCTCGTTTCGCGAACACATCCTGGAAATTCTTATCGCGCCTTCAAGATCTAACTTTAGTCGTTTTGCGAATGACTTAACTCTCGCATTAATTGCGACTGCGTTCCTGAAGTCATCTGTGCTGCCAATGAATTTTTCCGATATTGCGCGAGTGCGTCAGTGAAGCTTCCGTTCATCGTTTGGCATGCATCGCAATTTCACATAGCTCGCATTAAAGAAGAAAATAAAGAAATGAAATAAAAAAATACATCCGGGGACTCGCGCCACGAAAGTCTTTCGGTGAAACAAATTATAATCAGCAAGGCAGGCAGCTACGCCTATAGTAAACTTGTACATCTTTCTCGTGTGCGGAGAAAAACGAAAGATAGACTTCTTAACGGGCTATTCAGGCTCGTGCGCGCGCTATACTGCAAGGTCTAGAAAACAAAAACGGACTTTCCACACGCGGAAGATTAATAGCGAAGCGGTGTGTATGTGCCGGGTCAGCAGCAGCAAGAAAAAAAAGGACGCGGGTACACGTAAAAGAAGAAGGAGTGTGCCATGCTGAAGAATAGAAACAGACAGGCAGGCAGGCAGGCAGGCAGGCAGGCAGGCAGGCAGGCAGGCAGGCAGCAATGTGCGTATGTGTAACGACTAACGCCCGCTCGTCCTTCTTGTCTGTTGCTGTATATATATGCGCGGCCGCGCGCGAGTCTCGAAAAGTGTATATAACCCGTGGAGTTGGTGCTGCCGCTTCTACAGTGCAAAACGTAAAAGAGAATAAAAAGCTCGCGCGCGCGCACAGCCAGTGTAATTAAGGCGCCCTCGAGCGATGCATTGTTTGCTTAGCCGGCTATATGTGTCACTGTCACGTACCACCTCTCTCTCTCTCTCTCGCTCTCTCCTCTGCGTATGTCCCGCGCATCCTTTCTTTCGCCGCGTGAGGGACGTTCACGGTTGAGCAAGTTTTCAAGAATCGATGCCCGCGCGCGAATTGAGCCTCGCAGCCGCTCTATACGTATTAATTAAAAGGCCCGCGAGCTGAATTATTTCTTCTCGCGCGCGACACAATCCGTCCGCTCGTTTATAAGGACATTCCGGCCGTCGCTGCAGGCTAACGAGTCTCGACTCGTGAGTAAGCGCACGAACGCAATTTACCTTATATCCCTTCTGTGTGCCGCCACCGATCTTCCTCTTGTTTCTTTTCTTACATATAGACATTGCGGCCGCCGATGTTGCTTGGGAGCCGACCGAGCGCGGCTTTTAAATTCGCATAATAAGAAAACGCAGCGACACGAGGCAGATACAACGAAGAGAAAAAAGGCAGCGTTGTCGAGCCTTCTCGATTGACGCTCTCTATTGCACGTCTCGGCGTATAACCGAGCGCGCGCGCTCGATGTCGCGTGTCAATGAGCCTCTCTCTCCCTTGTCGGAGAGCTGTGTTTAGTTTGTTAAACTCCTACTGATCTTGTTTGCTTCGCAGAAGTCAGTGGTACGACTGACGCTCGCCGTTCTTACATTTATCGTGGAAATGGCTTTTCCTTTTTCTACAAAGTGGAAATAACCGCGAGCTTTCGCTTAGACAGGCTTTTTCCCCGTGACGAGCGCCACTCGCTGATGAATCTTTATGCACGAGATATAAATACTTGCCGTAAGTCTGCTTTCGGATTAACTGACACTCCTGCGTGACTCGCGCTTGATAGGGTGTCGTCAACTTGTATAAAGCTGCTGGAAAGTATATCCTTAATAAATAATTCGTTGCAAGCTGATACAAGATGAACAGCATCGACGAGGATCAGCGAGAAAAATGAGAAATTCACGAGTTTGCTTGATAGCTCCAGCAGTATACATCATTAAAAGCTCCTGCAAACCGAGTGTCTAGACTTACTGCTCCGGAAAAAGCAATTCTGACGGCTCAGGGCCGATCTGTCTCTTACATTTTCATCAGCGTCGGTTCTGACGAGAGCTAGGGGCGTACGTACGGTACAGCTACTCCGCCAGTGGAATACGGGCTAGCTAAGCGCGAAAATTGTTTCGTCTCCAATGTTTTTCCAAGTTCCGTCGTCGCTTAGTTGTACGCTGCGGGCATTGGCTCACTCGCTCGGTAGACCAGCTTCGCGCTCGCAGCTTTTTGCTTACATGCAAGCTCTGCCAAGAAGCTTACAGCTTTACTTTGGCTGCTGAATATCCTTGAGGGCCTTTCTCGGTTATGAGACTGCGCTCCGGCTCGTCTCGTGCAGCGTAAAGCGATTATTTATAGGGAAATGAATGGAGTAAAATGTGAAATGTCGCAGTAATGGAAGAAGGACTCGAGGAAATTTTTATATAAATCCTAAGAGATAAGATGGAATTAAATGTTAAATAGAAAGCTGCAGTGATAAAAATACCGAGTGAAATAATTTTCCAGAAAGTAGCTAAAAGAGCAGACTGAAACATTTTCATCATTCTGTTCGTCAACTAGCGGACGAGCGCAACGAGCCCAGTGCACTCTTGGCATAACTGCAAAACTCAAGCTGCAAAGCTAATCCAGCGTATCTGCGTAAAATGTGTTGGCCGTGAGAGAGATGCACTCGAAGAATGATGCAAACAATTTCGTTTCAGAGAGATAGAGAGCAAAGTAGTGCTCTCGTCGTCTGGTTTCGTCTGGAAGAAGAAGAGGAAGAAGATGTTTCGTGCAGTCTTCTGCTCGGTCGTGAATAAAAAAATTGTTTCCATGCAAATTTCCCGCCAACTTTTATACACGCAGGCGTAAAAAAAATACCGGAATAACTTGTTCTCCATTTTTTTTGTTCACCCTTGGCTAGGCTTTCGACTCTGTAGCGTAATAAAGAAACTTTATCCGCGCTTGCGTGCTCGCAGTGTGAGAGAGGGAGAGAGAGAGAGAACACAGCGAACTCGGGAAACTTGATTTAAAAGAAGAATTTTAATTTGCCGCTGCGGCCGCTGCGACGAGCGATATTCTTTGAATACTTGAGCAGAGCGCTCAAGGCCTCGGTATTTTATTAGAGGCTCGAGTATTTCTCTGCGGGCCATTGCGCAGCTTCCTCACTCTATCGATCGATCGACAATGGATAATCAATTTTTCATGCACTCGAAGTGAGGTTCGAAATCTCCCTCCGTTACATCGTCGTCACGGCCATAGTGATAGGAAAATCTTCTTAGCAAACTGCATCCGAGCATAAAAGAAGCTTTTATCGAGAATAACAATCACTTAAGGGTACAAAGTTGCCTAAAGCAGAAATGAAATACATTTCTACGCAAGAACCATAATTTTCATCGATATTTATCGAGCAGAAGATGTATAAAGAAAATACGCTAGCTGATGAGAATTGATAAGAGTGATAAGTCGCTGTATATTTTCATCAGTTGGCACTTCGGCTGTGAAATACAGGCAATACTGCCAAAACAAATGCTGATAACAAGGGCAAACACTCAAACCGCAATCCCCGCTTGGCAATGCATCACTCGGCTAACATCCCTATCCCGTTTCCTCGCACGTATACAGTCCTCGGTACCTACACCTTCCTCTTGCTCTCTCGTCTCGCACGCGCGCGCGATAATCGTTCCCTTTGCGATTCCTCCTACGGCGGAAAGCCAAGTTAGACCCTGCCTTGATGTACATGCAGAATTAAATGTAAAAGTTGCAAGAGCGAGAGCGAGCTGCAAACTTTGTAAAGAATATCGGATCAAACGCGCGGCAGGATTAAATCAGCAGAGCCTTGAAGCCTCTCCCTCTCCCTCTCCCTCTCTCGAGCTTGCGTTTGCCAAAGAGAGGGAGAGAGGACGACGTACGTGCGTTGAATCCCGATGGCTCATCTGCTATTTGTCATCGCAGCATTGCCGCACACAGTCGTAACTACGCTAACTCGATCAGCGACTAAGCTAACCCAACTAGTACTTCCGCTGATCGAACAGATGTTCCTTCCTGCGCGAGCTCTAGCTTTCACTCTTGCTCTAGAAACTCCTGGGGACGAGGATTCACTTGCTCTCTCTCTCTCTACTACCCTCCATTTATACACCTATATGTAGCGTGTGCGTCCGAGTCCATCCCCGCGCGCTCTCGTCCCATTTCCACTTCCTCTATCTCTCGCAGCTCAACTTGGTAATCTTGAGGCTTTCGAGTGAAAAGTCACAAGTTTTCTTCCATATTGATGGGGTAGTGCTCCAAGTCTTGGTCTGAAAATTGGAAAGAAATTTGACGGAATCAATCGTTGAATTGTCCGTGCTTCTCTCGTGCGATTTCGTCGGGTCGACTTCTGCCACTTTAATAACGGAAAATCATGCGCAGTTTCAAATGTTTAAGAACATTTGCCATGCATTGTGCTTCCATTCGAGTAATGAAAAAAGGGAATGCGAAGCGAGTACGCAGTGCTGTATCAAACGAAAATTGCAACGTACAATTTCCGATATAATGGTAAATAGAGCTAAATGGACATCGATAGGGCATTTAAAAATAATAACAATAACGACAACCCTATAGGTATGTACCTAAAGGTCGGTATGCGCGGGCAATGCTGTATAATATCTCCACGTGCGGATGCAGAGAGAGAGAGAGAGAGAGTATGAATTTACAAACGCACTGTGGAATTTGGACTGCAAATCTGTTGCGTAACGTACACGCCCCCATAAACCGTTTATATGATTAAATCATCGTTATTGCGTTTCGGGTATATATCAAGAGCACGTACAGACTCTTGTATGTGGAAAGGGTGCATACGCACAATCACAGAGAGAGAGAGAGAGAGAGAGAGAGGCTTTATTAATAATGATTCTGTCACGGCTATTTGACGGCGTATTATATCGCGTCATCCGAATGTCGCCTGTGCCGCTGGCCCTCTGCTGGCTGCACGTGCCCGCGAGAAAAGAGCGCATTAATTTTGCACAAAGGTGATGACAATGATAATCAATATAGGCCGACAGACAGGATATGATTTAGTTATGCATCAAATCCACTGAATGGCGCATAAGCTGAATGTGGCGCGGCGTTGCGGTGATTTATGCACGCGCGTACGCACGCCGTTGCGCGTGTAATTCATGCACGCTCGAAATGAGCGCGATAAAAGCTTTCGTAGCCGAAATTCTCGGAATTAAAACACAGAGCCCACCTTATCTGCGCACGGGAAAGTTGGTCGGGCCAAAAAAAGAACAGAGAATTTTTCACACTCGCGCGAAGAGAACCGCGTGCCGGATAATTTTATCAAACGGTGGGTGCGCCCGGGTCCTCGCAGCCAGCGGCAAAGCCTTCATTCATAGCCCTCGGCGCTAATCTGCGACTTAGCGCGTCATTTCTCTCTCTCTCTCTCTCTCTCTCTCTTTCTCTTACTCTTTTTTATCGTTCGCCCATGCCGAGCGTCCCCTCGCGAAAGATAAGAAAAGTTTGGTCTGAAAGCCGCGATAAATAAGCAATGGCGAGTGCGACGCACAATGGCGGCGACCACGATGCTCGCCAGCCTTATTAGTCGACTGAGAGACGTATAATAGGAGGAGGAGGGAGAGAAGGTGCGTGTGCAATGCTTCATCGATTGTTCGCGGCTCACTTCCTGGTTCGCTGGCGCGCGCGATCGTGGGATAGCGAGAGGCCTCGACGTTCGTCTCTCGTCGACTTTAATAAGCACTTCGCTCGGCCCAATCAATCAATAAATTCTCTCTCTTTCTTTCCCCCGGAAAGCTAATCTGGCGCGTGCATCTATAGCTACTGGCAGTGCTGCCACTGACAGCCGAGTCGCGCACGCACAGATGCACGCACAATCGCGCTCGTTAAGACATTGGCCGCCAAGTCAAGCTGTCAGCCATTTTGACAGGCAGCTTTTGTATTTCCACGAACACCAACATTTTCCCTGCTGCTGTCGCTTGGTCAGATAATAAAAAGCCATATGAATCGAAACGCGAGGGACGTTCTCTCTCTCTCTCTCTCTCGGGGGATCATCATTTTCATTTGCACTAGTGGCTAACGAAAAAAAAAGAAAAAATTGCGCAACGCGCTCGGCTATCTATCGAGAATATGGTTGAGCGAGCGATTTTTTTTTTCGCCTGTGTGTTGGACCAAAACGTCTATTGTTATGTAAAAATTTGAAGCGTAATCGCACGACGGAATTGCTTAGCATAAATTTACATATAAACCCGAGCAGCGCCGCATTGCCGGCGAAGAATGACCGAATTCAATGTAGAGGACGCGCGCTCGGGGTATCACGATTCCCTATGACGTTATTAGTGCAAAAAATGAAAAAAGTTCGAACGCTAGTAAGCGAGCATAGTGTCGTACGTGAAAGACCGACCTTGTAAATGCTTCGCGAATAATTTTTCATTCTGGTTTTTCTTGTTTTTTCTTGTTCGTTGAAGTGCTCTTTGCGACAGAACCAAGGGTATTTCAAAACTCTCGTGAATATCAGCTGTTTTTTTTTTGTATTAGAAGAAATTATGATGCGTAGCTAAGCTTTTTGTTATTCGGACAGTTCAGACAGGCAGATGTCGGATTGATACGAGAGCAAGCAGCGCTGTCAAAGGGCATACCAAAGTTTTATTAAAAAACTTTCCGTCATCGCATCTCGCGCTTTAGAAAATGTTTTTCTTTTTTTTTGTTGAGACTGCACGACAAATTGCATCAGTTTCAAGCTCACGGACAAAAATCTTCGCGTATAATTATCCTAGGTCAAACATAAACTGTATAGTTCGGATGAGATTTACACGGCCGAGCGATAATCAATCGCATCAATCACGAAATATCGCCCGAGTCAGTGGCAGACGAGCAATAATGATTAACGGGCTAATTGTAAGCGCAGCTACGGCACGCAGTTGAGCATTGAAAAACACGTCGTTTCCCCCTCGGCCTCTCGTCGAAGAAAGCCCAGAATCAAGTTGGCGCTACGACAGCCAGTTCAGGCTAGTCTCTCCCCGCGCGCGCGCGCGCGCGGCGCAAACCGACATTCATCAATCGAATCACCAGCAAGTACCTACCTATAATGCATCGGCAATCGATTATGTGTTCGCTCGTGCTCGGTGGCGCGGCGCAGCCGGCCTTTTGTGCCGCCGTAAAGTACGTAAAGTATAATCCCTCCCCCCGCGTACAATCCACAAAGCGTGCGAGGATATTCTCATTAGAATGGCGAATTCGAAAGGCGCATAAGCCGCAAATGTTCGGCCAACTGTCTGGCGGTCGATATATAAAATGATTAATCAGGGCACTTTTATTTATCGCCATTGTTTTCGATGCCGGCGCGACAAAGCCGCGAACGCGCGCGAGTGCGCTCTCGATAATTATTAATGGGATTTCACGTCGATGATGCTGTGTGCTCACCAACTCGGTTGTACGCGTGCGCAAGAGCAAGCGTAATGAGTATTTACCCGCGGAGTGTCAGTTGCCGGTGCGGAGGCTTATAATTAATAGCTTCGAGCTAGTCTCTATTTTCATTGGCGCCACGACGTTACGTCGACGTCGAAAGTGCTAATATTGGCTGCTTTGATCTCTCTGTCTCTGTCTCTCTCTCTCTCTCTCTCTCTCTCTCTCTCTCTCTCTCTCTCTCTCTCTCTCTCTCTCTCTCTCTCTTTGGCGATGTGTAATTGTACTTGGCAGTCTGTCTCCGTGTAATTTCACCAAGTGCTCGGCATTTTTTGCTCCCGTTCGCTATGAAGCTGCGCGAGAGTGGCTAATTGCACGAAATAATAATCATCGAGCTCGTGGCGAATTAATGAGTGCAGGCCCATTGAATTAGCAGAATTTCCATTAGGAAAATGAAATTCTCACCGAATGCCACCGCGGAGAAGTACATTCCGCTTTGGTGCATCTCACAGATGGTTGCCATTGGTGTCTTACTCTCGAAAGTGCACGCGAAAATTAGTTATTCAGCAACGTCCCCCGGGACGCACTATTTTAAAAGCGTTTTACATAATGCACGAGTACAGTGAAAATGAATTCAGCTGGGTTTCTGCCGCGTGCCGGCAGAAGAGTGACGAGGAGAGAGCGAGAATGGATCACTTGTCGTTCAAAGACCAACATCTTTGCTTTTTCCCCTCTACTGGCTGAACGCTCCGAAGCTAATTCAAGTTGGAAGTGTCAGTGAGAATCTTCCGGTGGCGCGCGCTGCTGTCCCTTCGCGTTAATTAAAGTGAAGTAAGAGAGGAAAAGCGCCGGAGTCCTTTCCCGAGTAAATAGAGTGTTTTAAGTTATGAGATGACCCAGTAAAGAGCCTGCAGCGCTAACGCACATTTGTCGCACTCGGCTTTTCACTTTGTTTATTATTGTCCTCTTTCGTACTCCACCAAAGTTTTCACATTGCAAGACTCGCCCTGCGCAACTTCGCATTGTTACGCTTTTATTTAGTTGCGTCATGTGCAGAGACTTGCAGAGGCACCGCGCTCCTCGTACCACGCTCACGGAAAGCCCGAACGCAAAATGCAGGCCGAGCGAAACTTGAAAAACTGAAAAAATTGGCAATGACAGAAGCTATCAAATCAATCGCAGGATTTCGCATGAACGTCGCAAACGCGCGGTCGTTCGTCAAAAAGCATCAATGCCGCCTTCGTTTTCAGGAGCATAGCGATTGAGATGTGGCACGCACGACGTGACTCATTACGCGCGCGGGTGCGTAGGCAGGTCACATAAAATCAAACTCAGCGTCGCTGCATTGTTGAATAAACTCGTAGCTTCGGATCCCTGTCAGACCAACAATTCACTACTAAACTAGTGCGCACACACAGACACAGGCTGTGTGCAACATATAATAGTAGAGGGAGTGAAGGCGAGCGGGGGAGGGGGGGGGGGAGGGACTAGGTGTATCACGTGCACTCGTGGGAGGGTTTATGCCACTGCCGGGCCGCTTTATTTAGCGGATCAATTGCAGCAAGTCAGCAGTAATGTGCGCGACGCGCCGGAGGAGTTACGGCGCCTGCCGCTGCTTGCTGCCGGCGCGGCTGCGTGACCTGTCACCGTTGAGCGCCGCTGGATTTATAAGCGGACGCCGACTTATCGCATATTTACCCCGCAGCTTTTCCCTATCGCTCTCGATGACACCGCGCGTGCACGCCAACAAACGATTGCGCTCGCGATGCTCTTACATTATCTCACTCTTCCTCTCGCTTTTCCTCGCCGAGCTCCTATCAATCCGCGCGAGCCAGGGACGACGGACCGTGGACGCGCGCGATCGCGAGCGTCAGCCCGATTACGATGAACTTTTTTGCAAGCCGATAGTTATTATCAGCTGCAGTTTTTCCTCTAAAACTAGGTAAACGACTCGAGCGGCCCTATTGCCTTCGTTTTTTCCCTCCTCCTTCGCTCGTCGCGCGCGACTTGTATGCCGTTTTCTCCTTTTTCTTTCGGATGAGTTATCGTCACGAAAGCCTATGTATGTTTTTGCGGGCTCGCTATCTGCAGCATTTTATGCGCCCACGGCGGCTAAAAGCGAACGTAAAGAGTGGCTTTAGTGTTCGATGAAAGATAGATGATTATGCGCATACAGCTACCAGCACTACAAATATCGCGACAGTTGCTACGCAATATAGCCGCAGTGCAAGTCGAATTCCTCGAAAGCGATATGAAAGCGATACCGTGCGCAGTGGCGCAGGGTTTATAGCGTGGCATGTCAACCTGCTTTTGCCAAATCTACATGTATACACGGACACGCACACCGACTGACGCGTCACTTGCGCATTAATTTTTATTGCTATTAAGCTACCACGTCGATAGCCATAAAAAAAGAGAAAGAGAAGAAAACAAGCTTTAATGCTCGGTCGGGGGAAACCGCGCGAGCGAGCTATACACACGAGTGCTTATCGCGATCGCGAATCGGTAACGAACTCGCTGATCATCTAATTGCGAAACTTGGTCTCGCGTATAGCGCAATTATTAGTTCGCTATGGGAACGAGAAGGAAACAGTTCCATTGTCAGACCGAGCGATAAAAATGTGTCAAGTGGGAGAATGCCGCATTATCGCAGTTGGAGTTCGCCACCGTTTCAAATTCGCACGTCGCCTCTCGTTCCTTTTGTCTCGCGGGCGAACCTCGTGTGCGCGGGTGCACGCACGCACACGGTTCTCCCAGAAAAGTGAAATCGCGACGAGACGTTTGACGCGGCCTACGGAAACTCGTGTGGTTTCGCGTGAAATCGTGGGATGCGGCGGTGGAATCCCATTATGCGCGCGTGACAACTTCTCTTCTTCGAAGGACTTATCGCTGCTTTTCATTCGCGAGTGATGCGCTTGCTGCTTGATTTTACGAGGCCATTAGCGCTTCGAGATTCGTAGTACGAATCATTGGCACAAGTCACTCAATGGCAAACGGGAACGCCAAATAGCCTCTCGGAAGGCAAGCTGACGAAAGCTTTTCAATTTTTCTCTTTTCTCTTGTATTTTGGAGTAGACGGAGCTAGTTGAATAAGCAAAGTTTGAAGCACACTGGCATTCCGAGCCGAGAGAGTACACAGACGGCAGCGGCAAAGGTGTAAGTAGTGGAAACGAAAAGCCTCAAACAAAGGGCCAAAAGCCTCCATTAGGTGCAATCCGGCGGCAAACAAGCCGTCGAGGATAGTAGTAGCGAAGCAGCACTTGGAGAACCGAAATTGCGCGTGCAGCAGCACCGCGAGAGCGCAGAGCAGATACAGCCGAAAGCAATAATCCCCGGCGATGTGGAGAGAAACGCCCGCGCGTTCTCTTGCGAGATGCAATTTTCATAATGCGACTGAGTGCACGCATGCTCTCTTCCTCCCCCCCCCTCTCTCTCTCTCTCCAGGCAAGCCTCAAAGCAGCATCACCGGCAATTAGCCGAGATTAAGCAGCCAAGCGAATGTGCGCAGCTCTCTCCAATGTCTGTGCACCTATACAACGGACAATCCCCCTGGCTAATAGACCAACTCGACTCTACATCTTCCCATTCGATAGCTTTTCTATGGGACTTGCAAGCCCGGAAAGCCGAATTATCACGGCTAATCGCAAACAGGATTGAACCTTCCCCTACGTTAAGCTTGCTAGTATCGGCTTTTCACCTTTTGATCGGCGGCCCACAGTCAACATCCACACTGACCAACTCCTTTTTCGCCTAAAGCGGAAACTAACGCTCAATCGAAATACGTATAGTCTCCGAACTGACATTATCCATAATCGGATGCAAATCGAACTCATCATTACTACTAAATAACGTAATCTACGGAGAAAATATATTCATGATCTCTCAGCGACACATTTTTCCTATGAATATCTCGATGAAGCGAAGAACTTAACACCCGATAGAGGCGAAAAGAAACTCATCATCGTGGCTAAATTGGAATTGGAAATTAGACTTTTTAATAGACTGGGCATTGAGATTCCTTAATAAACACATCAAAACATACCTAGAAGAGGCATTCAAAAATGTCCGTTGAGCCATGCAGCTGCTTGGCTTTCATATATTATCATCGCCACCAACAAATGAGAATGTCCCAACGAGTCGGTAAATCAAGCGATCACTCCTGAAAAGACGCAAAAATCCTTGTTTTTCCCTCTTCACATACCGCGCGTATGTATACAAAAGGCTCGCTTCAACAAAAAAAGAGGAATAAGTTTACAGATAGCCGGAGGAGTTGCTCTGGTTGTGTTTCTTTCTCTTCTTTTTTTTTTCTTTTTAAGGCCAGGAGCAGGTGTCGCAAACGGCACCCCGGCAGGGGCACAATTAATGTACTGGCTGGTACGAGCTGCCTTGTGAAATTTGCATGTCGAAAAATTCAACACGCGGAACGACAAGTAAGCGCGCGCGCCAGAAAAAAAATGGAGTACGTATATAGTTAGAGCGTGAGTGTGCGCGAATGGGCCGGAAGCTACCGTCCAATCCTAACCGCACGTTGTACTTCTCCGAACTCCTCCCTACTTATCTCGATATATGAAATTTACCCAAGCTCAACTTTTTGTTTAACGTACCACTTGAACAATCATGTCGATTTGTTTTTCTTTTGTTTCTTTTTCAAAGAAAATCGCATGTGATGATGAGTGTAACGTGGGCGATCAATTTTCTTTTTCATAACACTGAAATTGTATCGAGCAAATGAGAAGTCGGAAAAAATCGTTAGAAACGCGATAAATTAATTGAATATATTTAATAATAATTTATTGCTTCAATGATTAATTGGATGATATATTTATCTGTACATATCGAGATATCGAGGATGCTTGAAAACTCGTCATCGTCGCGTCGAAGGCTTGCGAACTCGATTCGCAAAAGCCTTTTTCAGGTTTACTTATGCGTTCGATCTTCTCCGCGTGGAAAGTATAGTACAAAGAGGGAGAGGAAAGCACACGGAATTGACACGCAATGCATGTGTATATATATATTTCGGGTGCGATTGTATTGTACCCTCTCTCGCACACCTGTCAGAAGCTCCGACTGATTTCTCAGCGCATAATGCGTTTATATATATATTTCGCTCTCTTTCTCCTTTTATCCGAGCGTTCAATTTCATGCCGACTTTTCACGAGCGGTATTTCTCTCTTTCGTGTGCTACTGCTGTACTTGTTATGTATAGCTCTCTATATTAAGAATTTACATATCAACGGTCACTTTGCCTTCTCCGCGTCTCGCGTAGTATTTTTTACTCGTAGCCCACGGACCGAAAGCCTTTGACGCCTGCCTAAAAATATACGTACATTGTCCCTTTGTTAGAATCAAGTGCAGCGCTCGTGCAGAGGAAAAACTGATTTCCAATATAAAAGCTGCGAAGGGAAAAAATTTGGAAACAAGCTGCTGATGAAGATGCCTTTTGATCTCGATTCAAATTTAAAATTTCGTTCTGTGGATTTTCATTCCGTGGAAACCCTCTTCCCGCGAGCGGAGCTGAACCGTTACATAAATTCGGCCGCGCCAAGCTAGAAAATGAAATCGCCAACGAAAAGAGGAGCTTGCTCGTGAATCTTCTTCTGGCGTCGTCGACGTCGTCGTCGCCGCCGTCGTCGTCGTCGCCGCCGTCGTCGTCGTCGTCGTCGTCGTCGTCGTCTTCGTATAGCGGCAAGATAAAGAAAAAATACAATGATAACAAAGTAGGTGAATAAAAAGAGAAAAGAGAAAGAGCGAGAAACCTACTGGGTCCAGAGGGAAAGAAAGCTTCGCGCAGCTACTAATTCCGGTGTCTCATTATTTACCAGATTAACCGTGCCGAGATAGTCGTGCTCGCGAAGCTTTCCGCAAAGCTTATCGGCATTTCGTGCGGAGGGAGAAAAAGAACCGCGGAATTCGACGTTTTCCGGATGCCATTAAATTATTGCTCCGGCTTTTCAACGCTCTGATTTTCCCCTCGATATTACATGTCTATTACACGGACAATTTACTGCCAAGCGTTTTAGCCAAAGAAAACTCGCGTCGCGCTGAATTTTTCCAAGCCCGCTCGAATTACTAGACGAACAAGAAAAATGATCTGAAAGCGAGCCTTTTTTTAAGCCAAAGCACTCGTAAGAACTGGGTCACTGCGAAAACATAGAAAAAGGAAAGCTCTTGAGCAAGGCATTTGCGAACAAAAATGAGAATGCTCCTTGATGTACGCAAATGAAAATACTGTGTAACAGAGAACCGTCACGAATGAAATTCCTCGTGACACAGTGCTCGTTTTATTCATTAGCCTTTGCAAGCTTCCTCCTTCCCTCTCGCGAGTAAGTATTCCGGCTATTTAAATACTCGCTTTTAATAATTAAGTAGTCCGAAGCTTGTTTCGCGAGCCGTCTGTGCAGCGCACATACAAGCCCGTGCGCGTACCAAATGAAATAACTTTTATAAAAGCCGTCCAAAATGCCGGGCAAACTGCGCGAGTGACACTGCTGGCCGCTTTTTTAAAGCTCATTAGGATTTCGGCGTTGCTCGCTTCCCCTGCGTGCAATTGTATCCGTGTTGCGCGAAAACTTTTCGTACCAAGCGTCGCCCAGTTCTGCGCCCCGTGTATATCTTTTGGCCGAGCGCCCGCCGAACAAAAAAATTAATTACACCCGCGCATCTATCAGCTATGCCTCTTTAGCCTAATTGCTTTATGACACTCGACCTGGCCTACGCCAGCAAGAGCTTTTATTTCTCTCCGTTCGAGAATGCTGGCGCATCATCTTGCGGTAGCTTTTGCGGGGTGGGGATGCTAAGGATAATTGCATTGGCCAAATTCGTTTAGCCAATTATTCCTTCAGGCTGCCGCTCCGCTTCCCTGCGCCACTCGCCAAAAGTAGATTACAGCCGATGCGATATTAGATCTTTCTTAATTCGCTTTTGCGTTTGTTTTCTCTTATATATATATATATATGGAGAGAGAGAGAGAGAGACAGACAGATTCTCGAGTGGACATGAGAGAGGGTGAAAGGCACGCATTGTATCTTCGTGCTATTTTGCTAGTACGTCGAGGGCCGAAAAGGGTTGATATTAAGCTTTTTGTGCTTAGGTTGACGTGTGAAACTTATCGTCAAGATTGATTAAATCTGACACGAGAGCAAGGGAGATCGTGATATGTCGACGGAATGACGACTACGAGGAAATAGAAAATAATAATAACGCCGATGAATGTCCGTCGAGAAAGTATTTTACTGATCCGAGCAGAGACTGCCGCAGTACTCGAGAATCCGACAGCAAGGCTAATCTAATTTAAAAACAAAATTTATTCGCCGCGATAAAACTGGTTACACTTCAGAAGACAAATAACGCTGCCTCTTGTGCTGCGTCGCGGGAGAGATCGCGTCGCACAAATCACCGCCAACTACGCGTAAAATTTCCCAAACTCATAATGACGATCTATTTTCGACTTAATGTGCCTGTGTCCTTTCCGGCTCATTGCACATACTCTGGAATCCGAAAATCTAACACGATCGCCTCCCACTTTTACTTAATGACGAATGCCGCACGGCGGCGTGAAAAGAGGCTGCCGCGGGTGCCATTCAAAATAGGTGACGTGAGTAATGCGCCGCCGCTGCGGCACGTCATGGGAACTTTTCTTTTCGTTTGATGCTTCGAACACTGATTTGCATCTGTTGTATTACCGTTACGTGCGACCATATACCGCCGTGACGAAATAAAAAAAAGAGATGGAAGAAGACACGTCAGAACTTTTGAGGAGATGCGATTTTAATGAACGAAGAAAAGAAGGGGAGAGGTCAATGAAAAAAAAAGTAAATAAATAAATAGCCAAGAGACAATATATCGCTCAGCAATTTTTTGCATTCATTATCTCCGTGCACAACAATTTTGACTAACAATTTGGCTGTGCGCCAAACGACACGTGATTTACAGTCGCGTGCTAATTTGGAGCAGCAGCATGCGCAAAAGCTTCAAAAGGGCACGACGACTGAAAAAACCAAAGCCGCAGGAAAAAGAGAAGGATAAGAAAGATGAAAGAGAGTCAGTCGTCGTCTGCGCGGCATATGTCATTGGCCAGTAGTTTGTGCGCACGTTACTCAATTTTCTAGAAGGACACAGTGAGAGAAGGAGAAAGGGCCGAGGTAGCTATACGTTCTTTAAGTGGCTCATTACTATGCCGTTAACGAGATGCGAGCGAGAGGCTCAAAACCAAATTTTAACTTCAAACGTGGTCGTATAAACGTAAGTGAGCAGCGTATACGTGATCTTCCCGTGTAGTTTTTGACCGTCCCACGGCTCTATTAGGCATTCCCTGCGTTGAGCGTCGCTTGGAGCTTAGACACACGGAGTGTCGTTACGCGCGCACTCTTACAAACTGTTAAATAAGAAAGATGATATAGCTCGTGGACGGCGTTTAACGATGTGTCGTCCGGCGATCCATGCACTTTGCTTTTTCTCTCTCGTTTCTTCGACTGTACAATGCATTGCTTAACTCGTCTGTTATTCTATACTGACAGTTCCAAAGTATCTTTCATTTTTCAATGGGCATAGCGAGCAATTGAAAAATGACCGTCAAGCGGTACTTGCGGTTCGGCCGAAAATATACAATTGGTTTCCTTTTTTCAAATTTTTCAAAAATCTTCGTAGGCTTTTTTCCGTATTCGAATGCTTACGAAGACACTTGCTTTCCGTTCAAAACAAATATATTATACATCTATCAAACGAAATTGAAATAATACACTCCATCTAAATAAAAAGTTTCGTCTCGTATCTGAACGTTAGGTACATCATTGAGCTCGTATCCACCTGATAAATACGTACGCTCGGATAAAGAAAAATTTCTCGATATGTGAATGTCGATCAGATGTAACCGGATAGAGCGTAGTGTAAAAAAACCAGGAAAGTCGCATTTCCAAAGACTAGCCTGTAAATGGATGTCTCGTATTGCTAAAGTAAATGCTCGTAGAGTGGAAAGTTGAATGTTGGTCGCACTTCTCACGAGGAAGTGATAGAAAAAGAGTCGTCGAAAAAGTCAATGTAAACGCGGCGTTATCTTAATAAAATTCCTTCCTTCATAAATACAAATTGTAATTTTATGTATCGGCTGAGAGAGCCAGCCCGTTATATAGAGTTGAGAGCAATGGACGCGCCTCATAATAGAGACATACCGTCGAACAAGATAAATCAGCATTAACGCCCGTACGTGTACATATCCACCTGTGCTCCCAGCTCATGGCGCGACTCTCCTCGTTCACCTCGATCGCTCACCGAACATTTTTTATCTCGATTCATATTTTCGTTTTGGATTTATGCTGATTAAAAACTCGTTCGGTAAATCACTCAACCGCAACGATTTTCGTGTCAATATTTCGGCAACAACGAGCAAGAATGTCCCTCGTTTCTACTTCCTTTCCCGCGAGATACCAAGTAAATATGTAGAGAGAGAGAGAGAGAGAGAGAGATCGCGAAAAATGCAAAAGAAGCTAGGCACTCGGGTGCACGGGTCAACGCGTCAACAATTGGTTAGGAGTTCCCCGGGGCGAAACAGAGTTTTGACTTGGTCAAACTTGGAGCACACGGGTCTCCCCCTCTCTTTCGTTCCGAAATTTATGTCTTAATTATGTAGTAGAGCTCTGCTACCTAATAACAATCAACGTCACATATATAATCGCGCACGGACAATTAGCCGCTTTTTGCGCACTCTCCTTGCGATCTTTCTACTCGTTCTCTCTCTCTCTCTCTCTCTCTCTCCGCATAGTAGCTGTTTGTTTTGTTTTGGCAGGTGGCCCGCCGTTTAATTGTCGGTGAGCGCGATTTAATTTGACGCTGGCCCTCACGCCGCCGCTGCTAAATCTCGCCACAAGGAAACTTAATAAGTGGCATTGGAAAAATTTATCGGCGCCGCTGGGTATACTACACGCGCTCTTGTGCCCAATAAATCAATCGTGCTCGCGAAATTTCGATGCGCGCGTTACATTCGCATAAAGTGGCGATTTTTATTGAGCTGTTTTGTGGTCGACGATTAACGTACGCGGCGAGGGCGACGGGGCACGCGTTCCGTTACTTTTCTTCCTCTTCAAAGCTCTCAAGCAGCGCACGACGCTGCCGTCATGGATAAAAGAGTCATTATCAAAGTGGAAGAGTTTCTTGAGAGAGTCTTGAATATTTAACGACTCCACCTGATGTGCTTCTTTTTCTTCGGCTTTAATCTTCGAGTGTTAAAGTGTCGCTTTTAAGCGTTCCACGTCGCTACTCCGAAAAATCTATCTACTTTAATTATCGTATCAGCTTCTTTTTTTCGATCGTTCCCTTCAACACTTTTTGCATTTACATATCTATCAGCCGATGAAGAATTCGCCACAACCAGTCAACTTTCTGATGTTTATAAGCGTAAACACGAATCAGTATCAGCATTCGAAATTGTATACTTATTTCTGACAGATGTGTGCTTTGAAAGTTGGAGGAAGTGTAAGAAATATGAAGTTACGAGCTCAGCAAATAAAACAAATTAAGTCGCGAGTAACGTGCAGCAGTGCTTGCAAGCACGAGTTCCCGCAGTTTCTTATACCCTTAAGTAAATGCGGGTGTCGCTTGCGCGCGCGTCCTTTAAACGAAATTTACAGATATAACTTTGTAGGCTGAGTGTATTTATTAAAGGTAACAAACACCGTAGCTTGAAACTTCGACAAAACACCGTTATAAATTTAACCGCTTGGGCACAGCAGTTGCGGGAATATTATCTAAAAACAGCGTTAAAAGCATTGCCCCGGTAGCATAATTAAAATGCCTCGATGAAAGAGACAGAAAAAGGCAGTGGTAGGAGTATCGATATAAATGTCGATAAAAATTGAATTTGCCTGTTGAAAAGATCCTTCATGAAAAGATCCCGAATAATTTTAACGCTTATCAATTATCCATCGGACTCATCCTTTCAGTAAGGACTGGCTTTTTGCAGATCTCGCTGAATAAGTTATATTACGACTTTCGATGAGTAATCTTACTTTCACGCAGTTAAAAGTCCCTCGCCTCATTATGAATGTTCAATTAAGAGATCCATTACAGCTTTTATCTTCTTAGCGGAGATTCTAACTTCATGTTTTATGGATTGCGCTTGTCGGCTTTATACACGAAAATTAGCTTCGGATTTGATCGACAACGAATAGCACACTGATAATGCTTCATATATATAGTGAGATTTAAAAAGAGACAGATACGAGAAAAGTATTCGCAGAATCATAACAAGAAATTAATCAAATGAATTCTATTAACAGTGCGCGATGAATACTCAAAGAGTATTAAAAGCGTATTTGCGGAACTTTTTCGAATCCCAGATGAACCGCACGTGGATATATTCATCAACTGTACATCTGCGTGAAAAGAAAAGAAACGATCCTCCCGTGTATGCGGTAGCTGTATATGAAATCGATAAATAATTCACAAGCTTTCTTTGAATGACGCTCGAAGGATGTGTACTGGAAATTGTCACGAAATGCGCGTATAAGTCTGAGCGGTTGCGGCAGTGCCGATGAAAAGAAAAAAAGAGAAAAAAAAAATAATAATACCGGAGTGTGAAACCCCCTAGGATTAACACCTGATACACACACTACTTGACGTGCCTACTTCTGAATGTATGCGTGTACTATACAATAGGTGTAGGTTTCTTGCGCGGGATAGAGTTCGCGGATAATGCTCATGCATATACCGTGAGCTGTTATGCCGTCTCTCCCTCACGCTGTTATACGTCTTTGTTTGATAGATGCCTCCTTTGAGAATTAACAGTCGCGCGGTCTCTCTCTCTCTCTCTTTTTCTCTCTTCCCCTTGCACTGCAAATCAAGAAAGCTTGCGCTATACTACACTACTCTAACCGTAATCGATTGGTGGGATTTCACCTGGAATGCCAGCGACAATTTCATATATACCTATTTTGAAAAATATATTTTAGTAGTTAATAACGTTTCATGAACTTTTTTTTTAGAGTTAATATTTCATGGATCTCGATGATATCGAGGAAGTAATAAAAGGAACGTTATTAAAGATTACAGCTATTTCAAAAAGCTTCGAATATCAAATACTATAAATCGTCGTCGTTTCGTATGAGTAAACTCCACCTTACGAATTTTCATTTTCCTGTAAAATTTATTTTTTACGTAAACTTATAGCGTACATATATACGTAGCGCTAGAGTAATCTATACTGCATATAACCAAGTAATGTTACGCTATATATCACGTTTAGGAGGTTGCACCATTAATTAGTGAAATGAAAAATTCGTTTAAACATCCACCCGAAAGTGCACACAAGCGTTCATTAAATCTCAGCTAGTATCTTTCTCTAAACTTTGCACATTAACTCACGTTAGTCAAAAGAACTGTAAACTGTTGCTCTCAAAACCTCGCTCATTCTCTTTTTCTTGCTACCCCAACCCTTGCTGTCGACCTAAATATTCCCGCGGGGGCGCGCCCGCATATTACGCACGGCTCCGTGCATTACACGCTTAATGCACGCGAACGCGCATTTACATATACGCACGCGGCTGTCGTTTAGTCTGCTTAAATTCACGGCACATATATATGCGTGGACGAGGAAGAGAAACAACGACTAAAAAAACGAGGGAAAAAATAAAAACCGTTTTTTTTTTCTATGCGTTACGCGACGCGGCGGATGCACTGACGTGCCCGCGTGTGTGTATAGACAGGTGGCAACGGTGACTTTTTAGTCTGTTTATTCTCCACACATGCGCGCGCGAGCGATGGGCAAAGCTTGATTTTTTTAACGGGGTTTTCGATTGATGATCGATTAATGCGCGTTTCATTGATATCAGTTGTCAGAGTTTTGAAGAATTGTCATCGAATATTTGCATCGTATAGGAAATAATATGGAGTTTGATACGACGTGTTTGAATTCAAATATAAGAATAATGTTGATTTTGTATTTTGAATTTTCAATAGACGGTTGAATCACCAATAATTACTGAACGTTTCTCGGCAACTCTAACATTCAATAAAAAAAAATGAAAATCCATTTTTCGCAAATTTTATTCATTCGAAATTTTCGTCAGAAATTTTTTGTGCGCAAGCGTCACATATTCAGCATAATTTTGCCACAAAAATGAAAGGCGCAAGGAACATGGCTTTTACGAAAGTCAGTCATTTCCATTATAAACTAATGAAATCCTTATAATTTTTTACGCATTCTATGTATCAATAATTTATTCAACGGCTCGGTACACCTCCCTACGGAAAAACGATAGAGCATTCTGGCGTTAACTGCATCCTTTACGCGCTGACGAGCGATTCATCAGTTTTTAATTATCATTTAACATTTGTCACTCGGAATACGCGGGCTTTATATATAAAACCAAACCAAATATGGCAGTATCGCCACTTCAGTTCAGTACACGCGTATATACATATATTAGATGGACGTCAATATGATTTCATTCGTTCGTCGAAATATTCATATTTCATACTCGCAGTGAAAAACACAAGAACATGAAAAATAAGAGGGAATTATTCTCGCAGGCGCACAAGGGTGTGAATAATTTTTTTTTCTCTGTTGGCATATTTCTATTTATGTGTCGGTGCTTAACATTTGCATACACATTGCCCGACGATGCAAATACGGGGAAAATAAAGTCCCATTAAAAGAACGACCGTGTAACGCTGAAAAATGCACTATCCCGAAAAAAGCCTTAAAACCCGAAACCTTTAATCTCGCGCGATCATGAAAAAATATTGCTTGGGGCGGTTGCGTGGATGCATCAATACTGCCGAATTGAAAAATACCGTGAAAATCATTCATTATTGCTATAGGGGGAAAGCTTTGGTAAAAAATAGATACGGTCCTGATGATGCGTATCATTCGAAATATTTATAATAAATGGAATACATGAAGCTTGCTAAATGTTTAACAAGCTCAGTGAATAATTGGCATTGCCATCGTTACTTTGGTGACGTATTAACATTCACAACGCTAATGCACTGCTGAAGGCAAATTCATACGCATTAAGTTGTAACGCGAAAAACCGTGGACGCGTATAGATATATGTGTGTGTATCCCAGGCAGTTAAATTTACTTACAGTCCGTCTAGACAAGGACGAAAAATTATTCAGATTTCTTTCGTATCATTGAGATTCATCCTTGGAAAGACGGCTTCCCATTGGTCGCCCTCAAGATTATGGGGCGCAGTTCGCTTGACAGTGGCGTCCCGCGGAGGCTGTTCAAGCCACGCTGTGCCGAGTAGATTCCTTTCTCTCGATTTTATTTCGTCAAGTGTGGCAATAAAGGGCCGCATATGGCGCGCTATATGTTATAATCAAGGCCGTATAAGAGCGCGACAATGGAGCTGAGAGAAAGAGAGGAACGCTGGACCTGGTACTGTCGTGTTTAGATCATCGATTCTTTTTTCCTCGAAATGATCCGATATGCGTCTCTCGAGCTGCGACAATACAGCTCTAATGAAAGTTTATTTGGTTGTAAGGGTGTGGCTTGGCTGTTAATTTTCCGCCTCAATTTTCGCAATTACCGCCTATCAAAGTTCCAGAGAACGAGAAAGATGTCTCAATCATGGTTAAGGTGCGGCGGCAAAAATTTCAGAGGCATAATTAGCGAGCGAGTCTCCCGCGAGCGCGCGATAAAGAAAGTTTTTCTCCTCATCCCTTGCCGCGGGAGGGAGAGAAGAAACACGTCTTCTCAATTAGGTTTGAAAACAGCGACATTGCCGTTTCATTATGTCGTCGTCGTTGTCGTCGTCGTCGTCGTCGAGCGAAGCTCACGGAACTTTTCGAAGGAGATATGGCCTACGGAGATGCTGGCATAGTAATGATTCTTAAACAGTTTAGTAAACTGGAAACGATGGTGACAATTTAGCAGTCATTCTTACGAAACTTTGGCAATTAGTCCACGAGACTTAGGACTCTTTACTTGCCAACTTTTCAGATAAGAACACCTCCTTTTTCTTCCTTTTTTCTTTATTACACTTTGTATTGAACTACGCTCTTTTCCCGCGTTTTCTCACTCCCTCGCAGTTCGGGAGATCATAGTCACTTACAAAGAGCAAAGTTGAATAATTAGCTTCGGCGCTTCACGAAAATCAGCATATTTTTCATCTTGAATTTATTTTTCGCGATCGACAAACTTTTCTTGAGATACTAACGAAAAACCTTATCCTGATCCTCGAGCTTATTATAATCTACGTTTATCAGCACGTCTTGATGTTCATAGTAATGAAAACATAGGGACACGGAGCGGCAACAGAACTGGAAGCAGCCTTAAATAAACCAATCAAAAGGATAAGCCAGCAGCCAAATCCATTGACAATGCACGCAGTGGCTCGGCAAAAGCAAAGTCAACATGCGCACACGCACACGCACACACACACACACACACACACACACACACACACACACACACACACACACACACAGAGCTGTAGCTCGCGGGAGTCGCGGGAGCACTCGTAAGGAATTTGCTGGTTGTGTTGCTCGCGCGGGATGGGACAACGCGCCCACACACATACGCGAGCCACACGTGAATGGGCGCGGAACGAGCGCGGAACGAGCGCGTATAATGCAGCTCTGAACAGAAAAGCTCGACGCGACTTCTTCCTTCCTATCCCATTTTCTATAGACCAGCGTGACGCTGCGCTTCGTCGTATATACTTACGTGATCGGCTTGAATGCTGGATGTATATAGTGATCTCTCTTGCTCTCGAGCTTTTCATTCGGCCAGTTTTGAGCCTTTCGCCAGATCCTTTTCAATTTTTTGAAAGCCAATTGATGTAGCGCCGATCAAATTTTATGGGCATCTATTCGATTTAGAGCGCGAGCATTTGCCCACTTAAAAGCCAGTCGGAGAATCGTAATGCGCAGTAGAGTGGCCCAGTATAGAATAGCGAAATAGAGCAGAGCAAGTATTTATATGGACATGTGGGCACGTATACGTGTTGGCCGATTGAATGCAACTCCCGATAAAAAAAAGTGCTGTTGTACATCGAGAATATTCCATGCATGCGGCTCTCTGTATATCGCTTTGTATTATCATATTGCGATCCCATGACGGCGCGAGCAGAAGAAAAAGTATCGGTATAATCGCGCGTGAAAAATTTTCATGCGGTCTATAAATTATCGCAGTGCGAGTGCCTTTGACATCGCTCGCGCGGAAACATTGCTAGAAATAAAACGTCGAATAATCAGTGAGGCCGTTCGCATCAGCAGGCGGTCTAAAAGGAAGAGGAAGCTCGGGCCAACGCTTGGCGAACGTTGGTCTCTTTGAGCTAATTTCCGAGTCGCCCTGTAAGTCAACTTGATTGGCATCTCGAATTTGGATGGGACTTTGGGTGCGTGTGTGTACATCCGTTCGGCAGCGGCAGCGGCATCGATCGCCGCCTCTACTGCACGCGCGCGCGTCCGCACCAAAGTCACAGAGAAGTAGAGTAGGGAGAGCTGCCCCACCCCCAAGATGTGGTCGAGTTTGTCACACAGGTGGATTTTCAAACTCCTGCTGCTTCGTTTTCGACTTTGCCGTTTGATGGATTCGAGCGAGTCACGAAAGTTGGAAACCTCGTGTGGTTTTGCTTGCACGATTCCCACTCGAATGAGCATATATATTTCTGCCTCGGTTTTAATACATCTCTCTTTTGGACAGGATGTTTACCGTTTTCAGCAAATAATCATATGTGATTTCTCATTTTTTCAAATATTTTATCCTCGTTATTAGATTTCCAACGACGTATCTAAATACTTAGGAGAGAATTCAAGTTACCATGTATTTGGAATATTGCATTGCAAGTGACCGGTTTTGCATTCAGAGCCACTAAGTAGTTTTCATCTCGAAAGTGCTTTAATCATTGAAATGATTGCATGCCATTGATGGGTAAAATTAAAAGCTACAGCGTCGCCCTCTCAATTGTACCTTATTTCCCTGAATAATGAACGGAAAAGGCTTTTATACTTTTATCTGGGAATAGGATGATTGACAAAAAGGGAGGAGAGAGAAAGAGAAAATGCTACGAAGAACAAGTAAAATTAAGGATTGAAAATAGACGATTGATCGTGAAGCTAAAGTAGCTTTTCATCTTTATCGAAAAGCAATTTCGCAGTACTCTCTCTCTCTCTCTCTCTCTCTCTCTCTCCGTCTGTAAAAAAAGAAGAAGCAAGCGAGCTACTTTTTTCCTCCTTCTTTCTTTCTCGCAATAAACTTGGTAAGCGCGTTAAATTTAGAACTGAAAATGAAGGACGCGAGCGAGTTGGCTAAGAAAGTTGCAGCGTGCTTTAATCAATAACAGCTTAACCGCGCGAGCGTATGTAATTGGCATTATTTGGCGCAAAGAAGCTGCAGCGGGAGCAGCGCATCAATCGAAAGCTTGTTAAGCCTTGGCTTGACGCGAGAGTTGGGCAGCGCGAAAAATCGGAATTCTTCATGGCTTTCATACGAGCAGCGATGTGATCATCTCGGCGAATGGCACAATCGAAGTCGATCGCGCGAGTACACGCGGGCCCGCTCCAAAGGATTATCAGGGATGCGATTTATTTCGAGCGACGCGTTAGGTGGCGCTCGAGGGAAATCATTAACCGGCGAGAGCGAGCGAGGTGCTGTATCTGCGCGCAAGAGAGAGAGAGAGAGAGAGAGAGAGAGGATACTAAATGAGTTTCCAGCGAGCGCCCGTAACAAGATCCGGCCCGGGGGCAGGTGCTGCTGCGCCTCATAAGGACCAACCCTACGTGCCGCGTCGAAACCAATCTCCCTGCCCGCCAGCTGATATAGTGCTCCTGCACGAACAGCCACTAACCAGCTCACACACCCGCGCACACTCTCTCGCAGTGAAAAACACCAGAGCCCATTTGAATTCGAATTTATCTGTTTCTCTTTCGCGATTCACGCAACCGACTGCGCACATCTCTGCTGACTTTTTGGACTGTCCAAACGCCGCTCGGCTTGCCTTTCTGCTTTTACTGCCGCTGCCTATACTATTCGATCCTATAGAGCTTCGTTTGCACTCAACATTGGAATTCGAGCACTCCCTCGTTCTTCTTCTTCGTTTTTAGTTTTTTGCATGAACGAAATTAGTGCTACGCACATTAATACTAATGACTCGACCATTCGATTATATATTCAGAAAAGAAGTATAATGTGCACTTTACTTGCGACATCTAATTCGGCAAGTTAAATTAGAACATTATTTTTTCCAACATTTTACTCGTACTTAGGCAAAATTATAATTAAGAAATATTGCTAGTTATTCGTCTCTTTTCTTGGTAGACACTGTCAAAACGGATACTTTCATGGGTACGCGTTCGTAAAACGATTGGTCCTGAAAGCCAAACACAATATATCCGAAATCGCAAGACATTTGAGCAATGTTACGATAGCCACACCGAAATATAAAATAAAGAAACACATGTCTCGTGCCCGAAAATTAAAAAAACACGTAAATTGCAAGCTACCTGATTTACAATATCGAGCATTTAGTGTACGATGTCGTGCATTCTTTTAGCGCTTGGTCGACTCGTGCGAGAGACGCTCGAGTTTTATTCGATAATCGCGCTTAACCCATTAGTCAGAGAGTTCTCTTTATTACTTGGTACCGATCGCGACTCTCGGATTGATCGTGTGTATTTTTTTTTTATTCTGCATTCGAAATTCGCTTTTATAGACTGGCGCTTGTAATGGGCACGACGTTTGTGCCGTTATGCGTATCCAACGCTGTGATAAGACGCCGCAAACAAGAAAGTCATTTTTCCAGAGAAGCCATTAAGATAAATATGGTAAATAGATGTATGCGCGTGCACTCTCAATGATTAACTGAATAATTTGTGAAATATTTTACTACCCCAAATGCACTTCCATAAACATATATATAGAAAATAAACTAGTTTCATGTTTCGAACAAATAAGAAAACATACGGTGAAAAGATTAATTCAACAAAAGATATTCAAGAGCGTGCTCTCAAGAGAAAAAAAAGCCATTGGGTAGAAAAAAAAAGGAGAAAAGAAATTCAATGCGCAAGTGTGTTAATTAAAAAGCACAACCCGCACGTATATATATACCCACGCCATAATGACATTACCTTTTGGAAAGCTTTCGCGTGGCGAAGCTCCACGCCGATTAATGACGGGCTGCAATGGAAAATGGAGAAAAGAAAGCAAGCAAAAGGGGATTACGGTGGCGCGCGCTCGTATCTAGTTCATACGCGTCGTTATGCATAATCACGACAAAGCGCTTCGCGAGTTTCCGGGAAAAACATAGGAGAAAGGCAGAAAGAGAGAGAAAGAGAGACGAGGGTTTGCGAAAAAAGGAAGAAAAATCACGAGAGACAGAGTGCTGGAGGGAAAGAGGAGCCGGAAAAGTTAAATCACTTGCGCGCACTCCGCGATCATTCGACTAATGAGTCAGGTGTGTTCATTAATGCTAACCGAATCAAATGAATTTTCACAGTTCTTCCGTTCGTTCTTGTTTTTGTTTTTTCTCGTCTGCTTCTGATTAGCTCAGTTGTCGCAACTACATGTCGTTCGATAACTCAAACGTACATGCGCATTGACGATTGGATTTTATCAATGGATGGACAACAAAATAGCTTTTTTGATAAAACAAAAGAGCCTTTTGATAGAAGCCGGCTGGAGACGCATAAAAAAATTAAAAAGCCATCAGACGCGTGTGATTCACGAACGGCATCACGCGAAGAGAAAGAGAGAGAGAGAGAGAGAGAGAGAGAGAGAGAGAGAGAGAGAGAGAGAGAGAGAGAGAGAGTAAACGCGGGGGATGTGCGCGCGCATATAATCGTAATTCCAATTACTCTTCATAAGAATGAATGCGGCGTGCATAAAGCGGACGAGCAGAGGCGCGAGCGCGTGAGCGAGCGTAGCTTAATAACGGACCAAGCCCGAGAGAGGGTGAAATGAAAATAAGAGAATGAAAAATGGCGCCAAGCCGACGATCCAATATTCAATGTGCGCAGAGCAGCCCACATTCGCGCTGCACTTTTTTTCCGCGGCTAAATACATTTTTTTTCCAGCTCTCCCCTTCTCCCCGCTGTCGCCGCGGACTTTGCATTACGAGTTGCGGATTTTCGTGCTTGCTTTTCCAACTCTTCGCAGCGCCTGTTTTTCTCTTTCCCTGGTCCACGCGATACTTCGCGCGTTTCAGGCTTGCGCTGATTAGAACAAGTCGCACCGACAAGCGAGGCGTAATAACACAAGAGGTAAACAATCGCTCGTCGAATGGAACTTCACGCAGAACTTGATTACAATTTTGGAGATAATTTCGGATGAATCAGGCGTGGAAGAATCAATATTGAAGTTGGCAGGCTACTTCTCTCCCCTTGGAGTACAAAATTTGTCTTGTGCCCCCGGTGCGTGCTCGCGCAAGTATCCGCCGATGCTTATTACAACTCTTTTAATATCCGGTCCGCGCGGCAAATCGATAGAATTCGCGCGCCTACTCGGGCCGCTCGCTTCGGCTTGACTGCGCGCGTGCACGGAAGACTTAAATTTCATTAAGTCGCGTTGCATAGGAGAGCTTTTATCGAACGTTCGCGCGTCAGCTGCTCGACGCGTTAATGGCCGAATCCTTGCGTCCTGCTCGTAGAGTGCGCTCGCTTAAGCTCCGCCGATTGAAATAAGCAGCGGGTATGACTTTAATATCTTTTCTTTCTCTGGGGTCTGGCTTGTTGCAGCAGCGCGACGAAGACGACGGCGAGCGAAGGGGAAATGCAATTTTCCGCTGCTGCTCTATTTCGCCGAGCTAAGGTGCAGCAGCGCCAGCTCTTCTACTCGTATATAAGAAAAGTCCTCGAGGCGCACGATTTCTCGTGAAGTGCATGTAATGTGGCGCGTTGCAGCGGCGCGCAGGCTGCCGCGGGGAAAATTATACGGACCACGGCAAAACGAGCTGAAAGTGACAACTCTTGACGTAAAGTCAATAGGCTGGCTTTTAATGCTCCTTCTACTGCTGCCGTCGCCGCCACCGCCGCCGCTGCAACTGCTTTTTGCCATTTCTGCCCTGTTTCTCCCGTGCTCTCTGCTGCCTCTCTCCTTTTTCTTAAATAACCTACAAATAATTCGAGCTAATTGATTTTACTTTTCGTGCGTTGCAGCTTCGTCCAAGAGACTTGCAGATTCACGCCCTGATCCTATTTAAATAGCTCGATCTGTAATACGAACCATTCCGCTGTCGGTTGTTGAGGCTTTCCGAGCACACGAACAAAATAAGATCATTTTCAATCTTGAAGAGCGTCCAATTCAACAAAGCCCGTAATCTAATAATAGAGAAATCAACGCCACGTGGGAATCGATCGCGCAGATATAGCGGCACTACAGCATCCTCGAGAAACTGGCCATAGCCAATGATTTCTCCATTAAAATGCATATTAGAAGAGCTCGACCCACTCGAGACTATCATTGCGGACAGAGAGTCGTGCGAACTCGAAAAGCACTGTATACGCACTTCTCATTTTGAGGGACAGACAGTAGGCAGAGCAGCAGCACGCGCCTAAGTAAATCAATTTCCACTTAGACACGCGGGGAGCTTCGCGAGCGTCTGACGGATGACGTGTCATTGTTTGGATGACGGATAGAATAGTTGCGATCCAATCATCCCCTCGCGGCGGCTGCGGTGCGCGTCGAAGCGAAAGTGATCGAAGGGCGGAGTGCGAGAGAGACAGACAGACAGACAGACAGGCACACGAGAGCGAGATAGTTTCTCGTACAAGCTCGCAGTCTGCGTTGATCGAATTTCTCGCGACTGCGTCGAGTGTAGCTTCTGTTGAGATAAGAGTGCCTGGGAAATCAATCGCCTTTTTTGCTCTCTATTGCCGATTAGACGTCCGCTGTACTGGAGAAAGTGCTCGCTACCTTTTTCTTTCAGCCAAGAGCGAGCCCTTCCCTCTGCACTACTGCCGCCGCCTGTTCCCAAAGCTCCCAGACAGAATTTCTACAATTCAAGCGCGCTTCGATCAGACTAATGAAAAAGAACAAAAAACACGAGGAAAGTGCGAACGACTAAAGCGGAATCCCGATAATTCGTCAGTAGGGAGCTTTCGAGATTTTAATTAGCCGACGATTCATAAAAATTTATAACAATTGAAACAAGTTGACATTTTCGATGAGCTTTACACGAAGCAAACGCGAATAATTAAGCCGATTGTAGGTTAGCTCGCTTCGCTGTTCGATTGCAGCAAATCCAAATTGAGCGAAATGAGCGAAAAAGCAGCTAAAATAAGATTTAATTAAGCAGATTTTCTCGAGAGCTGCTTACAAACTTGCAAACGAAGAATTCAAATTGCCGAGATTCCGTTTGCAGGGGCGCAATTCAATCATTAAAATGCAAGGAACAAGTAGAAACGCCCAATAACAAAACCATAGCATCAGTAGCCAGAGAGAGAGAGAGAGAGAGAGAGAGAGAGAGAGAGAGAAATTCCTCTGTAAGTATAGAGGCGTACACAAGAGTGAAACAATAGAGCCAGAGAGATGAGAGAGGAAATTCCAGGCGCATCATTATCGCGACGGAAGAATCCGTTTATTTACTTTCGAGCTTTTGCGAGCCGGGTGCAGGACTTTGAGAGCACGGCGCGCTAATTTTCCTACTTCGGATTCGTTGGCCGAATAAAAATATTTCATATGGCAGAATATTTGCCTATGCTTGACGCTCGGCCCGACCGTTATTACGCTTTCGCCTGCAATGGCGAAGCGAAGACGAGGTGTCCGCGTGCTCCCGTCGCTCTCGCGCGCCTTTCCATTTCCATTTCCAATTCCCGCACAACGACAATGAGCACCGCGAAGCTTTCGAAGCTTTCAACCCTGTGCGCATTTTCGGATTAAACTGGCACCATGGGGTTATCGATATTAACAGTCTCTGACTGCCATCAAATGTTTCGCGCCAAGTGCCGTCTGGAATTAGCGCGCATAGCAGTGCAAAACTCGATCTGCAAAATGAAAGCTCACGGTAATGAGGTTTTCCCACAATGACAGCGCAAGGTCTCCCGCTTTCTCCCTCGTGCGAAATCCTCTCTGTAATTTCGCTCTTCGCGATTTCAGTCCAGCCTCGCCAGGGAAAATATGAACGCATTCAAAGTAACGCGCCTGATATTTCAGCCGAGCGCGACGCCGTGCTGCTGCCGCCGCTGCTGCCGCCACTGCTGCTGTGGTGTGCGCGCGCAACGCATTGCGTGAAATAATGGCTACGTGTTAGGCTGCCGGGGGCTAAAGTGGAATTTAGGAGAGTGACTTTTCCTAGGCTCACGGGCCGCTGCAAAATGCTTTAGCCTCCAATCGGCGTCCCTCGTTCATTACAATGCTGTTAATTAGCGGACGCCCTCGCACACGCACGCGCCCGACAGAAAAATGCTTTCGATTCGTGTCAATCCCCTGCAGATGCATCTGCTTTTAATTAACGGACGATTCCGTATAACGGCGCGGCACTCGCCATTATCGCTGCACGCAGCGGCTACCTCGCACTGCCCTCCTCCCTCTTCTTTCACCAAGTTAATTATCGCTAGTCAGTTGTTTTTTTTTCTTCTTTTCTTTCTTTCCTTCTTTTTTATGGTGCGTTGCGCATGTCGCGGGTGGGATTTGCCGATTCTCTCTTTGCCCGAGCTTTTTTATCATACGTTGTCTGTTTGCCAAACGATCCGATACTCTTTTGCTGCTTGTCAATTGAACGCGTTAACGGACCGAGTCATTACTATGCTTTCAAACAGAATCGTTTTTTCGCTCCACCTCCGCATTGCATAAGAGCCGCGAGGGATTCCTCTTCAATTGTATGAATATTCATTAATTATAATTAAGCGACACAGAGAGAGAGAGAGAGAGAGAGAGAGAGAGCGAGCAGCGCGCGCGCCCATTTCAGTTTTCATTAATTAAGATACTTACGCGAATGTTTATGCAACTTGAATTTATTTTTTGCCCGCACTCGCGCACATAAGTGGCGCCATCTCATTTGAAATTTTACTTAGGATGACTCAGCTTTTAATGTTTTCTTTTTACTCCGGCAATAAATGCGACAGAATTCTTTTTTCTATTGTGACCTCAATTTATTTTACATTTGGCTAATATATAAAGTATATTTGGTAAATGGCGTACAACGCTCACCAATCTAAATTTTTTATAACATACGTCAACATTGAAAATATTTTACTTGCAGGCAGAAATTGGATGATCGAAAGCTCAAAGGCCAACCCGAGCCAACTGAAAGCACAAACAGCAGCAGCAGCAACTAGTAGGCACGGTGCATTCCATTGTTTGTCGAAATTAAATGAACGAATCCAACAAAGACAGGACATACGTAGCGGCGGTGGCAGCAGTAGAGGATACACGAGACAATCAATCGAGACAGTACGTACGCGTGTAGCGAACGTTTAATCACCATCACCTACTTTCTCACAGAGTAGCAGTAGAGCTCGCTGGTCTATACATAGATATGCACGTGCGTGTCTATGCCGGCACCTTCCATCATCGCTCAAACGATCGACAGCAGCAGCAGCAGCAGCAGCAGCAGCAGCAGCAGCAGCAGAAGCAGCAGAAGCAACAGAAGCAGCAGAAGCAGCAGAAGCAGCAGCCGTGGCTGACGTATAATACGTGAACAACATAGTGTGCTCGGCTATTAGCTCTCGGCGCCTCCTATTGTTGTGCAGCTCTCTCGCGACCCACTGACACTATATATATACAGACGCGCGGCATGCTAATCGCGCCTCTTACACGTGTATAGCCGGCGCATTAATTTCGTTACGCGCTCCCCTCCTTAGGTAATAGGATGCAACTGTCGGAAACTCTCCCCTGCAGCGAAACCAACTATTGTTGGCGATTTTCCAACTTTCGGCTTTTCACTCTCTCTCTCTCTCTCTCTCTCTCTCTCTCTCTCTATCTTTCTCTCTCTACACAATTTTCTGAACTGGATACGGAGGTCTTCGGGGAGTGGTACTGGAGTCATTTATATAACTTATTTTCACTGACAAAAAGTCTCTAAAATTTTTCTTCTGACTACATTGCTGGACTTGAACAGAATCTACTGATTTTGCTCTTTAGCATACATGTAACGATTGCACAGATGATTTCGTTAAAGTCTGTCATCTCTAGTTTGATATATACGTCTAATATCTAGCCTTTGTGATTATAATTAATTATATCTAATACTGTATTATGACTTTAGACTTTAACGAGAGAAATTTTTATCTTTATTTTTATAAATTTACTTGTATTTATATTTCTATATTTTTATATTTTATTGCAGATACACTGTGATATTTTTGTAATACCGTGAGAAAACAAGGGAAAACAATAATGTAATACTGTAATATAATTACTATTGTATTTTACTTATAGTAAATAAAATATGCATCAATCAATCGATCTCTCTTTCTCTCTCTGGGTGCAGTTTTCAAATACGTGACAATTCGATATGCCTACGATAGGGCTGTGCTACAGTAGTGTATAATTAATTTTTCTCGCAGCCCCGCACAAAGAGCAATTGATATTATTGGGTTATAGACGCGAACGAATAACACGTGATACCCCCTGTTTTAACTCGATCATCAAGTGGTTTCCGATAACGCTCAGAGAACGGAATATCGCTCGTCATATTTATAGGCACAGTTCTTCTTCTAGTCATTAGGGATACATGCTCTCTCCCTCTCTCTTTCTCTCGTCTATCCAATGTAGAAAGAGGCAATAAGTTCTGGCAAACGGCCTCGAATAAAAAGGAAGCCATTACAAAAGCAACCGAGCATGTATGCACGCGAGCGTACGTGTGTGACGCAAACGCGTCCGGTCTTATCTAAGCGCGATTTCCTGGCAAGGCAGCTTTTCCCAAGGAGTGCACGACGACATTGTCGGCTTGCAATTACGCCCTTCTCTCGCTCGCTCGGCTCCTGCCGCTGCCGCGCAAGATCGTATCGCCGAGCTGTCAAACCTCATTTTTCTTATTTATTTGCTCGCTTTTCGCTCTGGAAAATTGTCGCGGCAGCTGCGTCGTGCGTACCTTCATATCTGCATGCAGATTGGCCCGTATATATTAGCGCCGAGACTGTGCTATTAGTTTTTGATGTATGTCCGACGGCAACGAAACAGCAATGCGCGTCCGATGGAACTGACTGCTCTTCTGCTCCTTCGTCATGATTCTCGTTTTTGGCGCTCCTTCTTTTTTGGCAGCGCGCCGTTGCCCGGCTCTTGGATCAAAGAGCTTTTTTCACGCAGCCAATTATTAAAGCCGTTGGTCAGAGCTCGGAGACGCTTCAAAAGAAAGCTCGTTCCTCGGTTAAAACTGGATCTCCTGATTTATTTTCTAGTGGGTGTAATAGCCGCGCCATGCATGTACTATATGTGTGTGTGCATGATGTACTTTATTTGCTGCAGATGAACAGTTTTTAATATCGCGTTCAGAATTGCTGATTGTTTCATCGAAAGCATATTCAATCTTGCTTTCCAGATAATGTATTTATTTCCTAGAATTGTTATTTAATATATCATTTTGCATAATTGTTATTTATTTATATTTACGAAAATTGCATTATTTAATTATGCAGCTTCAATATTTGAAATGAAATTTATAAAAATATCATTTAATGAGATCCGATATTAATTAAATTGTGAAATAATTATATTATGAAATTCATATAACCTAGGTTCATGTTATCAAACTTTTAGCTGAAGAATGCGTGACCTAATATAGATTTTCGAGTAATCAACTGATTTAAGCTGCAATTTTGATTTAAAATACCATAATCAAACATTAACAATGCTTAAAAAATTGAATAACAAATAACAACGGATGCTGAAATTCCTCGCCATTAAAATTACTTTAAGAGCTCATATTTCACCACTAAAATGTCGACACGGCTCCGCAGAGTTAAATTATACATGGTAAAGTATAACTTATCACGTCGATAACTCACGTATAGTTAGTTTAAGCCGAAGCGGAAAAAAAGGTTGCGAAAGCTCAGGTCGAAGTCATGAGAGTTGACTTTTACGCGCGTTATAAATACCTGAAGTTACTTAGACATGCGCGCATCGTCGAAAACAAGCGCGGCGTGCAGTATATACGTGCACCGAGCCAATTCAATCTCTTAACTCGTCCGAAAGTACGAGCCGCGCGGCAGGTGGGAGTTACCACAAATTATCGCTAAATTCATTACCCGTCCAGTCTTGGCCGGCGAGCATCGCTTATTTACAGCGTTCGTTCAGCAACGAGATAATCCGGCGAGTATATCGGAAATTGAAATAGCACGGCTGTCGGGAAAGAGAGAGAAAAAAGGCAGCGGCATACGCGGCGTCCAGGATAAAAAGGGCCAAGCTAGTAAAAGTCAAGCTTCTCGAGGTAAATACGTAACGCGTGCATGGCCGACTACAGTAGACGAATGGGTTCTTGGCTTTTTTGGTGTTGTTGCTGTTGTTGCTCGTCGTCGTCGGCGGCGGCGGCGGCGATGGCGGCGGCGGCCATCTGGTTAGGGACTTGAGTGCGCTTTTTACGCGCGCAGGCGAATCCGTCTCGCGCCTGCGCTCCTAAATTTTTTGCTCCGACGCTCGGAGAGAAAAGAGCAATATCGCCGAAGGTCCGAAGCGAATCATGCGAGAACGAGCGAGCTAAAAAAATCGACGGCAACGTGACTGAGAGGAGGCGAATGCCTGCCGGTTGTTTTAGCGTTGCGTTGTTCCGTGCAACGTTCGCCGTAAGTGCGATGGAATTATATTGCGCTTTTCGGCGTTTTTGTTTGCGAGCACGTTGCGAGCCCGTCCACAGCGAATTTAATGCACTCTCTCTCTCTCTCTCTCTGTAGACAAATTATCGCGATGGTTTCCGAGCCGAGCCGCCAGCGCGCGCCCGCCTATGTATTGTCTGCGTGCGTACGTATACCTCTTGCGATGCTTGCTTTCTGCGGTTACTACGAGAATAATTTTATGAAAATGATTGTTCGAAGAACTATACAGCGTAGAAATAAAAATTCATTCAAGAGTTATACGTGTGGCAGTCAGTTTTTTTCTGGTTTCCAACGAGAATCAAACGGACGTTGAAAAAGCCCATTCAATAATTGATTTCGGACCGACCGTGCATTGGTTTGTGTGTTTCATTGGGACGTTTTTCTAAGATTTCAAAGCTCTCTTCAAAATTAATTCCAACGAAAAATATTGTTATTTATCAGAGTTTTCCTCGAAATTTTGATAAATGCGATTACCGCATTATGATTAATGGTCGAATAAAGCAATTTCGGGTGTTGGCGAGTAATACACCAGCTAAGCACACAACCATATATTCATGTGCAAACTGAATAGCCGTATTAAAAGCTGAATGGCATCAAATCCCATGAGTAAACGCGGCAGCGAGAGCGAGAGCGCCTGTAAAACTATTACAAGCCTCAAAGTCTTTGATAAAGGCTCGGCCAGCAGGAGTAGCACAGCGCGCCGAGAATTCGCGAGCGAGCTTGCGGGCTCGGAAAATTTTCAATTACTGGAGCGTTTAAAGGCGCCAAAATTCGTCGCCGCAGCGAAAATCCGCAGCGCGCACGGACGAGGTCCGTATGTAGCGGCAGGTCTGGCTTTTGCCGGCCAGAAAACCACACGTCGCAATTACACCTTTCACACACGAGGGAATTATAATCCTCTCTCGCGCGCTCCGCGCGGAAATGAAGCTTTAGCTGCTGTCGTCGACGTTATTAAATGTACACGCGTTAAAGTACACGTCGATGCGCGTGCACCGGAGAATGAGAGCGAGCGAGAGAGAGAGGTAGCGGGCGGCTATTATGAGTCTTGAGCCTTTTCATGCTACACACTGTTTGCACAATGCCCAGTGAGTGGGATTCAGTCGCGGAACCCGACGTTTTCGCCCCTTTTCACGCATGCACACTGCGCGCACCTGGCAGATTACTGGCTCATACATACCTTTGGCTTTTTGTCAACGATCGTTTGGCGAGTGCAAGGATGCGAGCGTTTTTCGCGCATAATGCCAGTGCCGCGAAGGCAAATTACCGCGCGCGCTGGTTTCTCCTCTTCTGGATTTCTTTCTCTTCGTGCTTGACGCCACGACGCGCGAGGGGGTGAGAAAACGGATGCGCGATACTCTTCCAAGTTGACATTGAGCCGCGCGCACCACGAGGGAATATAATGAAGTGGTTAAGTCACCTTTGTTGGCAAGCTCACCTTGAAAAAGCCGCGCTAGTAATTTGGCCAACGTTTAAATAATAAAGTATGCGCGACGCGCACTAACTTTTCCCTCGTCCGCGTATATGCGTCAGAGCCATATAATTTGCTCGCGGCTGGTAATTATCGCTATACACAGCTCTGCGGTGACTCGAAAAGCACGCAACGATGCCACCTTTGCTAGGTCTCTGAGAAACTCTTTTATGTATAGCGATTTATTTTGATTTATTCGGGCCTTTGGATTCACGTGTGAGAAAATTTCAAATTCAAATTCCTTGCACTCTCAAGCTACGATTTGTGTCTTTTCAAAGAGCTTAAAGTCGTTTAGATGGTAATCGGCAGTGATGGTACAGTTGTACCTTGCTCAAACGCTTGCCACGGTTTTTTGACAAGTGGCTTTCGAAAAGGACATTCTAAAAAACTGCATAAAACCTTCGCCCAGCGCAATTAGCTTTTATTCTGATTTTCGTTGCTCCACTTTGTTTACAATTAACCATCTCCCCTGTGGCATAAGTCAAGAGGCGTTAATCCCTCGTACGTCGTACGATCACGAAAGCATATAGCCTTTTATAAGCCCCTTGGTCGACGAGCAAAGAAAACGACTATAAAGGAGCACAGCAATTCGGCAGCTTGCACTGACATTTTTGCGCAGTGTGGTGTTCGCGTGACCAAAATAAGTCGCGCCGCGGGGATGCTCATTTCATCCCTGGCGGGTGGGCGGCTGCTTGCGTATATCTGTCCGAGCTTTAATTAAAATTGGGGGATAGCCGAGCGAGCGAGCGAGAGAGAGAGAGAGAGAGAGAGAGAGAGAGAGAGAGAGAGAGAGAGAGAGAGATAGAGTCTGCTGCGGCGTATATGTATCTGTGCTAGAAGCACAGTAGTAGCCAGCTGACGGCCAAGCAAGACTTAACGCACGATATTGGAATCGGAAACTTTTATATTCCGACGGCGTCGAAGAGAGAAGAAACTCTCGAGCTTCGCAGGGAAAAAGAAAAGGAAGAGAAAGAAAGGAGATAAGGCCGGAAGTTTGAGACCGAGAAGAGGACCATTGAGAATTCGCATAATAAGAGTTGCGGGCTCCTGCTCACCGTTGTCTCGTTTTCCCTATCCACACAGTTTTAATTTCGTTCGAGTTTGCGGCCTCTTTTTTCCGGCATTTACAACCGGCCAAAGTGATATTTGCGGCGGCGAAGGCAAAGATTTGGAAATATTGCGGCTCCAAAGCTAAATTTTTCCAAACGACGCAACTTCCCTAGCAGCGCCTTTTTAATCCTTTAGCAGCGAGAGAGTCTCGCGTGGGTAGTATGCTCGGCCGTTAAATTTTGGAGTGTTCGATAAACCGAATTGCCAATAAGTACACAAGCCCCACTGGCAGAACATTGGAAGCCGATAGGACCCGGGGCAAACGACTAAAAAAAAAGAGAAGTAGCCTAAAAGAGAGAAACCGTGAGCACGTGCTTGACCAGCCGCAAACATGGCTCTCTTTCTCTCTCTCTCTCTCTCTCTCTCTCTCTGCCGCAATGATATCCTCTCGTCTGCTACTAGTGGGGGGCCTCAAATTATCCGTGAATCGTACAGTTTAGCGCACGAACGCTACGGCCCACGAACATCGGCTTAATTTTTTTTCTTTTCCTATTTGGTCCTTTGGTTTTCCTTTTGTGTGCTGCGGAAAATTGTTGACCCTCTCAAATATATCCGCCTTATCGGATACATCGATACATCGGCAGCGTGCGATACTCGCACGTGATAGTATTGTTAAACAGTCAACTACAGTTATGTATATTGATATACATATTGATTTCGTTTCCTCTATTTTTTCTTTTGGCAACGATATTGCTTCGAATTCATTTGCCCTAATTTAATTTATTAAGTTATCGTAATCATAGCTATAACAATGAAAATTTTCAGTTTTAAGAATCCTGTACAGAAATGTCCTTCGACATAAAATGACAATGAACTTGTTATTGCTCATTTGGCTTTGTCGCTCAATCTCTATATCTATGAATAAATATCGGAATGCCTTATCAGTCGTATTTTCGTCATCAGCTTCGAATTTGTGGGAGAGAATTATTGATTACAGTCGAACAGTTTCAGTTAATCGACATCCAAAGTTATCAAAGTCGCAGCATATTTTCCAAACTCGTCAAAATCAGTTAGAATTGGAATAAACTTGAAAAGCGTAAACCCGTAGCGCGTCTGACAATAACCCTCTGCAAATATAATCATCGCGACTGGAAACTGAACAAAACTCGAAAGCAAATAAACAGGCTACGGCACCCTCGTTGAACGTAGGCGCACAGTGGCGCGCAAAATTTATTCGCGTACGCAACTCGCATTAATTTACAATTCCATTAAACTCCCTCGTTAGGCAGCCGAGCAGTAGCTCGGAGAGCGAGCGAAACCCCGGAGGAGTATATAACCCCCTCTCTATCCGTCGCACGTCGATGGACGAACAATGTCTTTTCGCCAATTGATACGCGCCTACGTCATCCCGTGAGATTCGCTGGAATCATTTTACGTGCGTCATTGTTACTGATTTCGTCCATCACTGCGAACTGCTATGTCGATTCAGCCTGTCAATTTTTTCCCCATTGGAGTTTCTTTTTAAATGTCATATTTTGTATGTGCGCGCGCGCGCTTGGGAGGGAGAAAGCTAGCAGCGCGCTGAAATAAAATAATTGGAAAAGCACATATTTCGCCGACGGCTGCGTATATCGACTTTCTTTGTTTTCCAGCTACCGTACTTCAAATAACATCATATACATCTCTCTAATGGAATGCACGCGTATGTTTGTCCTCGTGGTTTTTATTCGAGTTCATCTACTCAAATAAACAGAGAGAGAAAGAGAGAAAGGGGGGGGGGGAAGAGAGATGATAAAATAAACAAAAAATTGAATGAAAGTCGAGGAATGCGACAAAGAGCGCGTGAAAATTCACGCGGTAGGTTGTCTCATCAAAGCGCACCGCGCGACTCATCAGCAGCAGTTGCGAGTATAGCCGGGACAAAATAATAAAGTCAGGCAGGTCTATCCGACCCTGTACGCACGAAGAAAAAGAGAAAGAAGAGAGGGCTCTCCGGTAGCAAACCATTTTCCTGTCGCGGCCCATGAAATACGCGTCCTTGTCGCGCGGGCTCGCGGCTCGGACTTTACGGCCTTTGTAATGGCCGCATTGAATTGGTGGCGGTGCTGGCAAGAAATAGCCCCGACGACTCGTGTCAACTGACTCAGCACCGGAGCAGCAGCAGCACAATGGCAATCGTTATCTAACCACCCATACTCGCCCTCCCACCTCTGCGAGCGCCAGTAGCAGCAGCAGCTCAATTAGCTGGCGATCCCCCCGGGGTGGGTGCTTGCCATGGCCGAACTGCCCTAGCATTATGTATGCGTTTGGCCTTTTAATTGCAGCTGCAGTGTCGAGGGCCGGGACTATTGTATTTTTAAGCTGATCTTGCCATGGCATATATATATATATATATATATATCTATATATATCTAGCTCGCCATCACCATCTCAGCACTTTAATCTTCCTCTAGAAAATTTTCAACGATCGAATCCTGAGCTCTAGCCAAAAACTAATTTTAGCTTTGTACAGCTTGAATTAACAATTGTTACGACCGGCTCCAAGCGACTTTTGCCCGCGAGCTAATTGACTATTGTACTTTATTTATCTTTAATTCACGACGAACAGAGAGACAAGTCGCTTTCTATGATAATAGAGCTCTGAAATATCACACCTCCGACATACCTTTACGCCCCGTTAAAATACAATTACACTTAGAATGAGATCGTTCGTAGCGTGTTATTTTCGTCACTGTACATTCAGTCTAATAAATCTTTTGCGCCAAAGTGAATTTTGCTTAAGCTCTCGAGTCGGAAAAATCATCGACACGCACTTCCTCGAATCATTGTTCGCCGGAGCATCGGAAAAAATCCAGCGATTCCGTTCAAGCCATTAACGCCTGACCGACACGACCGCGGGGAGGAACACGAGAGCAAAGTCGAGTGAGAGAAAAAGTGCTGCGAAATCAATACAACGCCCTTTCTCGCGTTTCACATTGAAACGTCGATTCGGCGAGAAGTTAATAAAGGTTTTTCCGTGCGGCTGACACTTGGCCTGCGAGCGCGAGCGAACGCAGACAAAATTGAAGATGGCGAATGACAATCGCTGCGACTGACAGCAAACCGACGCCGGGGGAGTGCCGTGCCTTTTCTATTAATGGCAAGCGAGAAATATACTGGAAATTTTCAGTAAATGCGATTGAGAAGGGGTCGTCGTCGGCAAGAGCCAACGACTTGCCGCCGCCGCCGCTGCTCGCCGCAATTGTCTGAACAATGAGCAGTTTTTTTTCTCCCTCCACGCCCGCGCGCCCTGAACGACTTTCATTATGGCTACGTTGATTTTCGTGTTTTCTTTTTTCGCCGTGGCGCTGGCAATCGACAGTTTTTTTTTTTCAGTGCCTCCATTGTTAAAAAAGTTTCACGATGATTCCAGCTCATTTAAAAAGAAAAAAAAGCCAAACAAATAAACCACGGTCATAGCGATAAGAATATTGATGCGTGCATGCTTCTCTCTTCGAAAAGTCAATACTTCAGTTGGATGATGTTAATACCTATTGTTCTTGGTAGGTTGTCAGTTCTATTCCTGTTGCATTAACGTTTTCATAAAAAATACACGACCTACTGCAATAGCTGACTGACATTAACGAGCCAACAATATTCACAAAGTTATGAATCAATCACATTAAGTTATTTCGCGTGTTACGTTTCCATTATTAAAATGCTTCCGGCGTCAGAACAAAAATCCAAAAGTAACAAAAATGAACTTCATGAGTTTCACCCCACAGAGTTATGCGGACCATTTCGCAGGTTCAGTCAATTAAACAATCGCAATATCCCTGCATGCTCGCGTACAGTGCAGTGCCGCACTGCTGTATATACGAGCGGAGCGAAAATGGAAAAGCTGACCGCGCGTATTTTTCGCGTAAAATAATTAAGCCGCCCATGTCGTAAACAAATGGCACGTAGCAAAAAGCTCGATTACTTTGACTGTATATTTAATCGCACGGCGTATAACGAGACTCCACACAGTGCAAACACCAAGCTCGTAGTGTGCGCAGCCATTACGCTTTCCGTGTTTGCGGATCGTCGGACGCTTCTTTATTTCGTTACAGTGGTCCTTGTATCTTAAATCGAGCGTCGACGACCGCCCGCACAATCGAGTACATAGTCTGCGTTTGCTCACCAATCAATGCGTGGAAAACAAAAGCCTACCCACCTGCATGATTGATGCTCGATCCGAGTGACTGCGATTCCACCCGCTATTGCGTATGACATTTGGTTGAAAGGGATTTGGTGAGTTACTGTATAAAGTTCAATCTTGATTTTTTATTTCGGAAAGGCTAAAGAAAAGTTTAAAGCTTTCTTTCTCGGTTCTTGATGACGAAGAAGAAAAGCATTTGTTGGAAAGTTCACTGACAGGTTTGTTTGTCAAAGAATGTTTTATTGGCCTAAGTATGTGACGAGAGCAAGCAGTACGCTTGCTCTTCGTCTGCCCTTCTTCTCTCTCTCCCTCTTATCGCTCGGCATGGCGACGTGGTCAGCGTTCGGCGCATATATTTATTGCGCCTAACCACTGGCCTTTATGTTTTTCCAGCCGCCGAAGATTGCCGAGCAAGGTTGAGAGCGCCTGAAGAAACAAGAGCGCAGCGACTATGAGGTAGAGAGAGACAGAGAGAGAGAGAGAGAGAGTGAGAAAGAGAGAGAGAGAGAGAGAGAGAGTATTAGGCCCATGCAGGGATTGGCAGGCGCGCAACGCGTGACCGATAAGCGACGCGTCGCGTGCCGCCTAACTAATAGGTCAAGGTAGGGAGAGGAGCGAGCGCCGCAGAGCGACTGCAAGATGCGCGCAAGAATTAGTGCATGAGAGAGTCGCAGCCGAGCCTTACTAGAGTGAGGCAGTCCCCGAAAGAAAGTTGAGGAGAAAGGTTGGAAGTAGCAGCGCAATGAGAGAAGAAGAAGCACACGTGCAGCAGTGACCAGACCAGGGCGAGCCGAGGCAACGTGTGGAGGCAACACCTGCAGCAGGGCATTCAGTGTCGCCCTCGCCGCCATGCACGGCAAGACTTCCAGGGAGTTCACCACGTGCTACGCCAAGGAAGACGTCCAGCCTGCGGCCAGGTCAACTCCCCGTTGCCGGCTCATCGCCGAGGACAAAGGTCAGGTTATCTCTCTCTCCCGGTATTTCTCTCTCATGGTGATGCGCGGCCGCGTAGGAACGATAGGTAGCCAGGCGATCACTTGCCGGCTATGCTCATCGTAATGCGGTAGAGAGGTTTCAACGTATTCTTTCCTTTGTAAGGAGGTAAATGGCCAAGGCGATTTAGTCGCCGGGCCATTCGTCCTCCCGCGTTAGTTTAAGTTGTTCTGTATATGTGCGCGTGATGTAAACGTTATTGTAACTGACTTTGTATTTGTTTGTCTGAATAGATTTAAGTTGTACGTTCCAAGCAAAGAAAATTATTTATTCGCACGACCTATCCTCTCGTTCCCCGATTGTTAAAGATCGAAAGTGCCTCTCTTACTCTCCCCTTAATAAATTAGTGACGTCAGTGCCGAATAAGGCGCTGCCCCCGTTACAAGTATATTTTTGGGCTGATAAGATTGGAAAATGTTCAAATCCGTCGCGCCGATAATATTGTGGCTTCGTTCATTATGTATTTTGAAAAGTATGCGTTCAAGTTTGCTTTAAGTTATTTTATTCATTAGAAATCCGTCATTTTTTTAGCGTTCGTTTTCTTACGGATACTGAATTTCTATGTAGCTTTTATCTTTGTTCACCTTAAATTAATCCCATTCAAGTGATAACCTGCCAGAGACATTTCATTAAAATTGTTTCTTCTGATTGTTTTATAATTTATTATGAATGGTATTGCTGAATATTTAAACATATTGAATTCTTACCTTTTTATCAATTTAAATGAAATAGATGAATATATATAAATTTATACTGGTTATACCGGTTATTCAAATACCAAACGAACTCAGCTATACGAAGCTTTCAGTTCTTATAATTCTAATTCGCAAGATGTCACTATTTTTCATTAACAGTTTAAAGTTATACAACGAAAATATATATTTGAAGACTCTTTTCCGTAACAAAGCAAATTCAATCTAAGTAACAGATGACAACGTCTAAAAGGCCACCGCCAGGCATACAATTGACAGCGTCTTTTTACATTTCCCTCCCTTTTTCCGAGTAATTATCAGAGCATTCAGTACAACAATGGCCAACTCGAGCAGAACTTATTATACAACCAAAAAAAAGAAAGAAAAAGATGATGAGTGGATAGAACCAGAACAAGAGCCGAGTAAAAGAAGGAAAAGAAAAAGCGAGCGAGAGAGAAGTCAAGAGAAGAAGGAGAAGGTTGCGAAAACCGCGAAGTACGAGTAGACCTCTGTAGAGTCAGCGAAGCTTGAGTAAGAAAGGGAGACAGAGAGAGAGAGAGAGAGAGAGAGAGAGAGAGAGAGAGAGAGGACCAATAGACGGAATTAAGGATTCTAGAACGCGCTGGATCCTTGTGATCCAATTATGAGTGGCATTGTCTTTCGAAACTACGAAAGCCCCTTATCTTTTTCTCTCTGTCGACGAAGCTTGCTCGATTGGTCCATCTGTTATTCCTCCGCTCGCACATTTTTTATCGATAATCTATCTAAATAACGGTCGTGAGCTTTCAAATTCTCAGTTAATTTCCAGAATAAACGATTCGAGAGAGAGAGAGAGAAAGAGAGAGAGAGAGAGTGGGAGAAAGAGCGTTAACTGATATTTTGATTGGCACGGTGGAGTTTGTTTCTTGCATGAGCTTGCGACCCGTAGAGAAGCGTCGAGCGAGAAAAAAAGAACTAAGGTAATATTGATTTTTCACGTGCAAGCTCGAAGCCAGCGTTGTATTATTATGGGTCAGCATTTACGTGTAATTGACTAATAAGGCTTGTTCGCGGGAAAATATAATGATTAGAAAACATAATGACGTATTAGTTAAATGATCAACTGCTCGTAGATTTGTATCGGTTATTAATTATATAGGTAAAACTTTGAACTTTTTTTCAGGCTGAAGCAGTGAAGTAAATATAATGTAGGTCCGTGAGACACCGCAAACATCAAATACACGTAAATACACTATCGACCAGCAACCCCAACCGAGAGCAACGTGAATTAACCACCAAATAAGCAAACAATTAGCCAACATCAAACAGTCTGCGTCCAATCATACCTCCATCCCTTGGCACACGGTCGCACGCAATAAAAAAAAGCCAACTCTTCCAGTTGGCGTTGCCCTCAAAGAGTGGCCGAGTAATAACGCATCGGTGCAACACGTAACGACGCTCTCTCGTATTTACACAGCTGCGAATGAGCTTCAGACCCGGGGCAGATAGTATGCGTAGACGTGTGTGTACGTTCAACATCAGAGAGAGGCGCGCGCAATTTTTTTTTTACCCGGAGCTTGCACGACACTAATTAGCAAGGCTGGCGGTAAAAAAAGTCGGATATCACATCGGAGAGAGCTGATGTGCTGTTATTATTACGTGGATTACCCTCGGCGAGTGTTGTCTTTTTACACGAGCACAGAAGGAGAAAAAAGATTTACGTTTTTCGAAGGTAATGTAACGCGTCGACGAAAGCTTTTTATTTGTTTTTCTTTTGTGGGAAAACGAGTTACAAAGCCGTGCGTGAAAAATACAATTTTTCAACATCACCGAGAGTGCAATACCCGTTGAAATGTTTACTCGGCCATTTTTTTTCGTCTCACAACTACGTGGATAACGCTCTTTTTTGTCTTAGTAAACGATTCTGTATACGAAACACTACAGAAATTATCAGAGCTATGTGGCATTGCACCGCGCTACTGCAATTCCTCCCCATATCGTTCGAGTTCACAAGCAAACATAGACGGCTATCGGGCGAAATGACAAAATTCAATTCGTCAGGCCAAATGAAACAACAACTTCTCTCTCCCTCTCGCTTGCTCTAGCTCTTTCTATCGTTCACCTTTTGCAGGGTGAAAAAAACGCGTGGTCACGCGTACTCTCTCGCGTTTTTCCCTGCTTTATGTACAGAATGCATATAGCAGGTTAGAGTCGATCGTGCACGAAACTGGACATAGGAAAACAAAGAAAAAAAAAAAAAAAGAGAAAGAAAGAAAAAGAGGGAAAATAAAAGCAGAATTTCACGTGCATAACGAAGTTATAGAGCGTTTATTTCGATTATATCGGAGAGCGTTGGTGGAGGTATTGTGTACTTTGGCTCGATCGCCGAAATGGAGTAGCGCCTGTGCGATCGAATGGTAAAAATGCGGGCAGCGAGTGCTAATATCAAATATTTACGGTGTCGCGCCGCGTTCATTAACGCGTGCAAACGACAATCGCTATAGCGACGCTCCATAATTGCATTTCGCGCGTCGTCGAGAGAGAACTGTTCGTGTATTGTCATTAAAGCCTCTCTCGCTCTCATCCGGGCCGCAGAGCAAAGTAGATTGAGATTTTCGCGCATTGGCTATCAATCGCCAGCGTAGTCATGACGATACGCAAGCGACCGCGCGGCTGTAAACCGTGCTGCTAGCGCGGATAGAAATGGGGGAAAGCGCCTCCGGAAAATTAGAGATACGCGGTCGCGATAATGCGCTACACGTGTCCCGATTACGATGCGTTAAACAACGGGCACCTGCACAGCCGCCGTAAGCTCGTGTCATCGCCTTTGAAAGCGCCCTCGGTTTTTGGCTGACGCACCGGGCACTTTGCTCTGCTGAGCTTCCAATGAAGCTTTAGCGAATCATATTATCGAAGGTTTCCATTTATTTGGTCAAAAAATCGACCGAACAATTGGTTCCATTAAAAGTTAGCGAGAAAATCCGGCTATAAGACGAATGGAAATAAAAGCTGTTCGTTCCGCGGGTTGAATCAAATCTGCCGTTCGCAGCGGATCAGCGAACCTTCAAATTAAAAATCATTCGTTTTTGATATCATGGAAAGAGACCCGTAGCAGCTGCAAGCTTGACAGGCCCATGATAATGTAATCCATGCGGCGTCGAAACCAAGAGATAACTCTATTTCTCGGTAGCATCCTCGCGTCTCGCGAGCATATAAAATACATACACCCTCGCGTGGAGCTTATAAATCCGCGCATGAAACGTTAACCCGATGCCTTGTGGCAGTTAATCTCGAAGTTAAATGGCGCATCACGATCCTGGTCGATCGAGAATTTATGTGAGATTTTAAGCAGAACCTCGCGCGCACTCTCCAACTTGCGCGGCGGACACGTGATGGAGCGGAATCGCAAGAAGCGAAAGCTCCAAGCTTGAGCACCGGCCAAATAGCCACGATATATCATGGACATGGGCCACTACGCAAAGTACAAGCGCTCTCTCTCTCTCTCTCTCACTCTCTGTATATATATGTATACATGTGGCCCTTCCGTCTCGTATTATTAAATCATGCTGCAGTCGGTAATTCAGTTTCCGGCAAACGTGCTCTCTTGCTCTAGCCCGGAGAGAGCTCGAGGGACGTGTTTTGTGTCGATTATCCAACGATAACGAGCCAGACCGGGCTAGACTGATCGAGTTCGAGGATACGCCGAGGAGTTTCGGCCTATATTGGAAGATCAACTTACCCTTTGATGTTTCCAGCCAAGCTGATTCGTATCTCAAACTGGCAAATATAGTTATGCACTAGTTTGAAAACCGATCGACTTGTGCATTGCGGAAAAACAAGTTGGTGGCAGCGGTGGGATGACCATTCATCGCGGCATTTCACGCATAGTCAAAAGAAGACTGAGCCGGTTGCTATTCGTCTTATCGAGCTGGAATAAAGTACATCGTTATGATGCGGCCAAACGATGGGGAGAAGGGGAGGCGGAACGGGGCGGTTAACTAGCTTGACAACGAGACAAGTCAAGACGCAAAAAGACGAAAGACGTCGCAGGACAGCGAAAAGGGCGACGGAAGGAAAGCGTGCAGCAGACCGAAGAAATTCGACTTGGTCCGAGCGAAGACAGAGGCTAGAGAAGCGCGAGGGGGAGAAAGCACTCGGACCAAAGACAAAGTTGAGTTTCGCAAAGACAGAGTTGGAAGCAGTACCGGCAGCATTTCGCCGGTCTCGCCCGGTGCAAATCCAGCCAGGGCATTACTGCACGTCCAGCCACGCAGTGTCCTCTGGCAAGTTGGCGGCGGCGGCGGCCCGGAGGGAGGAGGAGAAGCGTCCTCGTCGGAAGGGACGCGTTCGCCGAAGGGATCCGCCTGCTCGCTCGCTCGCTCCACGCTCCAGCGAATTGATTCCCGCGAGTAAACATATTGTGCGAGAGCTCGCGCGCTGCTCGCCCAAGTTTCGATGCGAATGAAATCATAATACCGCCTCGCAAATTGAATCCGATGCGCGCACCCACGCCGGCGTTCTCGCTCCAAGCAGCCACCGCACTGCACGGCTCGTGCTCTCAAGAGAGCTGGTCAGCGACTCGCACAACCTCCACACAGATTGCCTCTGTTTTTGTTGTTTCACGCATTGTTATCGCTCTTGTTTTTGTTTGATAAATAGGATATTTCGAGTGTTTGTTTTACAACTATAGGTTCAGTTCACGCGTACTCCACTCTTTCTCGTGTCTGCTGTGCGGAATTGTGGCTGATCTGTTCACAGATTGACGCAAAACTGCTCTTTCCAGTGTAAAAGCAGTTTCTTTATTCGTTACGGTGAAACTTCTTTACAATGCCGATAGTGGTTTGTGTAAGATTAATTTAACTCTTTTCTTCGAAAGGTTTCTATAACGGCAAAACAACAGAACTCATTGATTATACACAATACGCCGAAGAGATGCGTACTCAAGGTAGACTGAATCCTCGCTGTCAATCTCCGGTACTACATCCCATGAATTTTTAGATGGCCGTTGGCTAAATGCTCGGCGCGCGTCACGGTTACCGCAAGCGCTCGTAATCCAATTCGTTAAATCAGTGGTGCGCTCGCGCGCGTCCGCTCGCTCTCCGAACGACTCTCGAGTGGAAATTGGAAGCGGAGAAGAGTCTTTAGCGGCGAGGAGAAAAGACCGGGGAAAATTAATCAGGAGAGGAAATGGAGTCGCGTCCGTTTAACGCTCTCGCCCGCATTCATTTCCCTATGCGCGTCCACGTTCAATTCCGCGCCTCCCGCACCCGCCTGCTCGCAGGCTCGGACGCCGTTCGATCTTTGCGCCGACGTCGCTTTTGCCTTTTTTCTCGCTCTCTCCCTCTCTCCCTCTTCTCTTTTTACTTTCATTCGATTAATTCGAGGCGTTGGATCGACTTCGTTCCGATTGACGCCTCCGCGTTTTTCCTCGCCTCGGCTCGGACGGGTGCGCAAAAAAAAAATGCGATTGGAATAACCGTTACTTCCGCTTGACAAAGCTGACACGTGACGAAAATATTTCGTTACGCAAATATTTACCATGGATGCGTGCACGTATGGCAGTCGAATAACTCATTTGCACGCTTCGAAAATACATTTTTCAGAATAAACGCCGAGTAGAAAAATAAAGTGAATGAAATAGGGGGTCCAGTCTGAAGAATTGGAAGGGGAAGCAATTATTTTGCCAACGAATTCGGCAAGTTTATTAACAGGCAGAGGGGGTGATATAGACAAAGAGAAAAGAAAATAAGTCGGCCGGGCGGAAGCGGGCAGGGTAGACGAGATATATCACAAGCCCAGCTCACGCACAATGGGAAACTCTTTGAAGAGAGAGAGAGAGAGAGAGAGAGAGAGAGAGAGAGAGAGAGAGAGAGAGAGAGACATAGGAGTCGAGAAAATATTTGCCGAAGGATCCTCTTCTGTTTCTCTCTCGTGTGGACTATGGCGCTTCAATTGAGCTGTGCGCGGCGTTGGCTGCTGGTGCTGCCGTGATTCCTCCGGATGAAATAAATTCCCTTCGCGCGCTGCTGTGCCGCTCACGAGTGTTCCGTAAACACACTTGTCGTATTACGGGGGAGCTCGCAGCCCGTTTATGTTTAATCGCTGGCCGCGAGGAGAGTGTGCGTGTGCCGTTCATAAACCTCCTTATTTGGCAAACTGTACAGACAAGTCGATATTAATTGCCTCTTTGGGCATCGATTCATCCTCTCCCTCTCTCAACTGCGGAATTTCAAATTTATCGCGACGCGCTGCTACCGCGAGCTTCGAGATTTTCCATCGGAATGACCCGTGCCTACTAACATTCCAAACTAAATCATCCCGTATAATTGCTCTCGAGGTTATTAATTAATAAACACACCCAGAGATAATTTAGTAGCGCTTTCGTTGCTCGAGAGTTTGTAAATTTTCACCGGGAAAGAAAATCCAGGAGGAGTTTCGCTTGGTATCTTCGTGTAATTTTGCGAGAAATATTCTGCAATAAAACTGATTTAAAGCGATGTGCTGAACACCCTATTTGGTGTTTATTTATTCATAACAAATTGAGTATAAGCTTCAATTTGTTCGAATAAATGATTATTTTCATGGTGCTATTATTCATAGACAATACTTTGAATATATTCAGTAAAATGCATTGGACATGCTTTTATATTATGCAAATAGTTTCTACTAAATTGAAGCTTCATGCACTAAGCGTATAGCGATCTATCATTAATTGTTTCCTCCGGAAGTGCTAACGTAAACTTGCGTGCCGCAATTGCTCAAAAATGTGCTCACTCAGCTGGCAAGTTTGCCGAGAGTCGAGTCGTGAATTGCCGCGCAAGCTTGCAAATATTTGCGTCTCGTCGACACGCAATTATTCCAGTCCAAAAACGCGTCGCGCCTCACCTACAAATCGAAACGTCGTTAAGTATTCTCTCTCTCTTGGCATTGTTACTCCAACAATACCGCTTGAGCTTGAGCCTGGCAACTCGCAAGCGAAACATCCGGGGTGCACTCTCGGCATCGCGCGTCCTTCTTACAATTAGTTTAACGAAGTATGACATTCTCGCCCCAGCGGCGCGCCGCACTTCGGTATCGAGCGCAAGCATGTAGATATATATAGGGTGAGATATAGAGAGAGAAAGAGGCAAGTTTGGAAAATTAGTTTGCCATCTATATGCAGTCGTTATGACATTAGCCATCGTAATAATGGACTACTGCGGGGTATACTACTCAATGACTACGGCGACGACGACGACGACGACGCCGACGTTAATTACTCCCTTAAGAATGCTGTCGCAAAGGAGAAGGGGGAGGAGCCCACTGTGTAATTCGAGCTTTGACTGCTCGGCAGAGTGAGCAAGAGAGAGAGAGCGAGAGAGAGAGAGAGAAGCTGTAATAGATATTACGGCTCTGATCTCACTCGGGATGAGGCTTTGCGCTCTGCGCTATTTCTCTCTCTAATGCAAGCCTAAACTCGCGCCATTTGACGCTAGGAGCTTTCCCTTTGACGCTCGCTCTGTGTGTTTATCAAGACGACACGCACAGGTATCCTCTTGACTTCGAAGGCGAACTTCCGAGAATGTATATGTATACGGCCAGAGAAGACGAGAAGCGCGAGAGAGTTGAATTTGCAAGTAGATACATTAGACGTGCTTGCAGTCGCTTTGCAAAAATCCAGTTATCCCCTTATCTGAATCAGCGTAGCTTTGGTGTTTCTTGGGAAATGCCAACAGCAAGTGTCCAGCGCTCGAGCCTTCGAAGCTTAACGGCCGAGAACAGTCGCCGCAAAAGCGCGCATAGAACGATGCTCAATTTCAAAAAGGAACCGTTGACGGGCTTCCACATCAAAGAGCGCAGACACCGTGAGCCACTCTCGACGCTTGTGAGCGCGCACGCGCGACTCTCCTTCCGACATAACCATGTGCGGGCACATAATAAACCAGTTAGTAGCTCGTTGACGCTACTGAAAATTTTCTCTCAGTCACCCCCCACTGTCGTTAAAGTTTCATAGCTATCCGCCACCACCATCACCGCTGGAATGTGGCTTCTGCTTCTCTCTCTCTCTCTCTCTCTCCCTCCCTCTCTCGCGTCAGAGAGGATCTCTTATTGAGAAAGTTTTTTCCCACCCCTAATTCTTTCGCAGGCTTATATTCACTTTTGCCCGCGATGCGTGCAAGCTCGGTCTGATGGAGGGTTATGCTGTCGCTTTCTGCAACAGAGGGTGAGATGAGCTTTTACGTTGTTCGCTCCAACTTTGGGGAAATCGTTATTTTCAATGAGATCCCGCGGGAAAAAGGCTGTAATGACGCCCAAGTTTTTATGACTGTTTTTCCTCTGCTCTCCCTCTAATCTATCTGGATTTTCTTCGATTTGTCGCTGTTTCGTTATAAAATCATTTTCGCAATTCAATTTGAACTTCTCGACACAAGTGGACACTGGAAAGTCGAATGAAATTTGTATGGTACGCAATGGTACGCAGATGAAAGGGAACGACCAATAGAACTCTTTTTTTTTCCAATATGCACTTTATAAATCAGCGGGTGATGCTTTTGAATATAAACCGTGAACGAGCAATTTGCAATGGTCGCATTGAAGTAGTAGCACGGTGCGGGCGGGGGATGCAAAAAAAAAATTGAAATGCAGCTAGCGTACGAGTGAGTAATCCGTAAATGAAAAAAATTCCAGCAAGCGCTAGAGTTGAAAAGAAATGGCGAATAATCCATTAGCAAAAAAGAAGAAGAGCGGCAAGTGAGAGAAAGGCTTGGCCTCACTCTGGTATTTATTGAGTTCGTGAGGGCAGCTGGGTAATTCGCGGGCTTTTCTTGTCACGAACCTCATAGAGAAGCGGATAATCCTTTGGCTTGGAGCGCGAAAATGACGCGTCGGCCGCCCGGCGATAGGTAATCCACGCACGTTTGCCACCACGGCGTGACCTCTGTCGCTCTCTATGACGCCTCGCCCTCTCGACTTTGTTTGGGGTGCGATGAAACGGGACGCTGATTTCAGAGGGAGGCAGAGAAGAGAGCCGATAAAGCTCACTCCGAGCAAAGTATAATAGAGAATTAGAGGCGCGTGCCCGAGGAAGGGAGTAGGGGGTCGACGACGGCGTCGACGAGGGGAAAAAGAATACGCCGAAAACGAAATCACCGGATAAATCTTTGTTTTCTTCCCATAGATGGGCTTTCCAAGTCACCTTATATTTTATAGATTGGCTGCTCACCGTGTGCGGTCTTCTCCCGAGGGACGACACTCGGAAAACGACAGAAAACATCTTGGATTTATTAGCATATTTTCATCATCAAATTTAACAGCTGTTTGTCGATGGAAAATAAGAAAGCGACACTGAATCGCAATATCGCTGAAATACTCGTACACGGTACCCGCGCGGCTTCGTATCGATTATTTGATTATGGACGCGCTGTTGATGGTTGGACCCATAAGAGAGCAAGGAAAAAAGCTCGCTCATAATAAAGTTCAAGGGAGCGAAATGGCAAAACAGTAGTCATCTTGGCGTAGCCAGCAGAAACAAAGTAATTATCAAGCCTTATCGAGTTTGGTATAAAAAGAAGGAGAGAAGGGAAAGTTTTTGCGGAGAACGAGTCGTCGTCGAGTGTCTGAATGGCTGGCCTCCATTGCAATCAGTTCTCGTCGCAATTGGAAATCCACTCATTGTCCCGAAAATATCGTTTGAAAGATACGCTTCGGACTCGCGCAAGCTTGAAAGCAAGGAAATTGCGACTTGTTTAAACAGATTTCCAAGGGGAATTCATTATGTTCCGCGCTGCACTGTCTTTCATTATTCTCTATCTCGCAACTTTTCCATTTACAGCGCCAAGGAAAACGCGCAAGGCGCAGTATCTGTAACGAAAACAGCATCCGATATATTGGCGTGTGCGACAGGGAAAGCGGTCCGTTAAATACTTATTCGTTCGATATAACCAAGAAAATTGGAACGATCCTTTGTTCAGCAAGAAGCAAAAAAGATCCGAAGAGGGAAGGGACAAGCTTCCACGTTCGTCGCATGAACATACAAATAAGTCATTTGCCGGCTAAAGCCCAGTTATAGCGGTAGCCAAAAAGCTTATCCCTCGCTCGTCTACGAGAACATAGCACATAGTCCCTTTGTCTTGTACTTGGAAGACGCCCTTCATCGGCATCGGCGTCACGCGCTCAGGCTCTCTCTTCTATCTCGCCACAGATGGTTCGGTAAATACCCAGCGATTATGCGCGAACGAGGCGTGAATAAGCGAAGGACTCGTAATCGCAAGCATGGCTGTGTACGTGTATACGTATATGTGTATTGATCAGAGCAATGCGTGAGCGAGAGAGAGAGAGAGAGAGAGGACAAAGGGATAGGTGCGATTTACGAGCAACGGACTCTCTCCCCCGCCCGAAAATGAGATGTCTCGGGAGCAAGCAATTTCGCCCTTGAATTGCATGCGACGATGTTGCTGCCTTCGTCGGAGGATTCGCCTCTCCCGGCCTGAATTAGAATCAACGACGCTGTCTTTAGATGTTAATTGAGATACCACTACAACCGTCGTTTACCAGAACAGCCAAATAACTTTGGTATTTAATAGTCTAACGCTGGTTCATTTAGAAATTCAAAACATTCTCAAAGAAATTGTGATTATCAAGCACTTTTTTTTCACAAGAAAACTGATGTGATAACGTTGCTGGTACTGGAAGTGAGTATTTTGGAAGCATTATCGCGACTCCACGAAAGCCTTTCTCTTCGAGGAAGCAAAAATACGACCAAAATTCGCAATAGGCATGAACAATTGAATTGAATCCAAGTTTCCATCAACAAATAATTATTCCAGCTGCTGTTGAAAATCAGTATAATAGATTGTCTCGGCGTAAACTCGAGTGTCTCAAGCACTTGCTCAAACCGGCAATTTGTGCTTGGCGAATAAACCCTCGAAAAGCAGCTCGAGCGTTAGCTGCTGCAGTAGAACTGCTGCGCGCGCGATGAAACGGCGCCGGGAGGCCCATTCAAGAAAATTCATAGCGCTTACGGCTTTGAATACGCGAAAGTATTTACATTTCCTATTAAAACTTGAACTGGGTCGCGCGCGTTTACTTGGCGTCGTCATTGTTCCTCTTTCGGTCTTTGCAGCACGTGTCCGCCTAATTTTATTCTTTTCGGCAACGCCAGATCCTGGCAACGAAATAAGAACTTTCTCGAGCATCGTTTTTTCGCCTCGGTCGCCGAAAGTTCGGCGCGCTATCGAGCGTGAGAAGACTTCTTCCGAACTCAAGCAAGCGTTCATTTTCGAGTATACCGCCACAGCATCATCAACAAAGGGTTTCATGCTTCCTGCATATTTTATCTTTATTCGTTCAAAGAGCTCAATTAGAATTGCGATAGGCAGCTCCAAATAATATCTACAATCCACATATCAATTTTAAGCGCGTGAGCGCGCGACATGAAACCCCTGCGCGCCCGTTTCACGAACGGGGAGGAGAATAGCATGCAGATGCGGAATCCGCGATAAGTGTAAAGTATCGCCGTGTGTCAGGAGAGGGGCAAAACTGCCGATTCGATCGAGAGTAGAGTAGTCCCTGCGATCGAGTCTCGATAAGATAACGTCTTTCGCCCCCTCCCACTGTCAAAGCCCTGTGAGACTCACGTACTAGTAGCAGCAGCAGCAGCAGCAGCAGCAGCAGCAGCAGCAGCCAAGTGAGAAGGGAATTTTCTCTCGCGTCTAATTACTCCCTCTCTCTCTCTCGCGAGCGCGCGCGCGCGCGTGATGACGAGGGAAGAGGGAGGGAGGAGAGACTGCGCTGGACCTCACACTGCGCTAGCCGGATTATAAGGCTTCGAGTCCGCGTGCATGCTGCTGCTGCCGTTGCTAGAGAGGTGACTCGCGACAGACACGTGACAGCTTATCAACGAGGGTTTTAGCCATTCCGGCTGCTCTCACGCCGTTCTCTCTCCCTCTCTCTTTCAGTGGGAAGGAGGTGGAGCTCCCCTGGCGTTTGCTCTACTGCTTGACTCTTGAATCTCGCGATGATACTATGCTCGGCAGATATAATAATTCGGTGGACGCCACGCCATGGCTGATGAAAGTTGATGTGTCGCAACAAGTGCGAGTGTATTTCTCGAGAATGAGCATTGGCGCGAGAAATTTTTTTGACATAATACTTTTAATAGAGCTCTTCCATCATGCCGAAGCAATTTTTTACAATAAGTCGGTTTTACTCAGATCAGCAAAATCACGTTTTACATAGCGAGTCATTTCCAACAAAGAAAACAATCTCTTTGAAGACTAGCAGAGAATCTGAGAAAAAAGGCAATGGGTAAGCCCCTTAACAGCACATCTCACTGGCAATGCAACTCTCTAGGTTCTGCGGTACGTGACTTTCTCACTCTTTCGCTCTCTCTCTCTCTCTCTCCTTCTCGCGCGTATTTCCTCTTTCTTCTCAATGCTGTAGCTGTAGACGTGTGTGTGTGTGTGCGTGTATGTGTCGGTAACGCCTCCGGCTGCAACTGGAAGCCATTCGCTTCGTGTGCGAAAAGATTTCCTATGGACTATTTGCGTCGCCGCGGCAGCAGCACACATAACGATGATTGCGTGAGACCAAGCAGTTAATTAAAAAGGTCTTTCTTGAAAATCTATATTTGAGAGTGAGGCCGCGCAGAGAGATATACCCGCACCACGTCAACTTATATATAAAACGCGAAAAATAATTTTGCACGCGACCGCGTCGCCAGAGCGAGGCTTCTGAAATTCTTCTGGAATAACGTATGGACTTGCGAACGCAAGCTGCACATAAAATATAAAACAGACTTATGATGAATGCACGGCGATAAATTTAGCTTAGCTCGAGAGATCCAGACTCCAAATGAACGAACGTTCTCAATTAAATGCTGACTGATATTGCACTTAAGTATTTCATAATTGAATGTTTGCGCAATTAAAAAAATAAATATTATTTTGCTCAAATGTCTGTCAATGCCCAATTTTCAAAAACGGAATTATAAAAATTATTAACATTAATGAATCAAAGGTCCGAAAGTTTTCATTAGAAACTTGAGAATCTATAAATCTTTAGAATCGATTTTCAAATAATTTCGTCATGTAGTTGTTCGAAAATCTTTAAAGAGTTCCAAACCAATCAGAACTTGTGAGGAGACAATGGTGATACTTCGCAGTGTATAGCTCAGAAGAAACTGCGAAGTAAAATTAAATTTTCAGGATTTGAACTGAAATGCACATTCTAAGGGAGCCAATTAACCGAAAGTTTCGACATGCACTGACATCAGCCAAGTGTATGATCGCGACGTCGTGCAATCACGAAGGACAAACAAAACGCTCTCGCCATGTAGTGGCAGGCAGCAGCAGCTAGCCAATTTCCAACTCCCGCGAAGCTGTTTAGCTCGAAGTGACAGACCCTCGTCCGGCGTAAGCTAATCTTCGCAGGCGTCTACGGTTTATTGGACGTTAGCAACGCGTATTTCCGAAATCCATTTCTCCGAAAGTGTACGTGTATCCTTCCCGTTTCCACTTGCGCCGTCGTCTAACGAGAAGGACTTGCCAAAAACTCACTCGGACAGCTCAAGTACACTATTGTAGTCGCTGATATACTTATATATATTTTTAGACATTTTACGCTCTCGCACACAGCGGAGAATATAAATTTTCTTCCGCTCGCATGCCATTTTTCGACGCACGCACGCATCCCAAGATGTTGGCTTTTCGCTCGAGATTTTGAAGGCTTTGGAATAATATTTTGCTGCGTGTTCTCGTCACCGTTTCGCTCGTAAATCAATTAGTCGAATGAGTGCAGATGAAAGTTATATATTGCAACGACGGCCATTGACTTTGTCAGCTTATATATGCACTCGAGTATCGCGACTTTCCAAACTATTTCCGTATCAATCATTTTGCTATTTGATTTCCGTTTGTCTCAATTGTCAATTGACAGTCTCAAGATGTTTGTAGTAGTAACATTAAAGTCGTATCTCAATATCTCGCTTATATTTTTCCCTTGTGTATGTGAAAGCGATTCTTGCCCGCGAGATCGAAAGCAAAACACTACGTCACTCATAGACACTGTTTTAACATAAAACATCATCAGCTGCGCACGCGGGGCATCATCGTCGCATCAGCATATTCTTATCAGTATCTATAAAAGCAAAAACCTCTCAACGCGATGTCGCGTTCTAATATCCCCATGACGGGAAATCCAACGCTCGCTGTAGGTGCATTTTTTCTTCCCTCGCCTGTACAAACAAGCAGAAATACTCATAGACTACTAAAAACCACGTGCGTAACATCCTCCAAAGTGAAGAAACGAAGAAAAAAACGCCGTCTGCATACACACTTCCTCATCCACTCGTCTGTCCGTCCCTCTCTTTTTCTCGGCGACTTTCGAGTGCAGGAAGAAAAACATTTTGTCAGAAGGGCGTGGGTGCCGAGCGCGCGCGACACGTTTGCACGGGCCAGAGAGAAGATATCGCGTACAGCGCATGCTTTTAAGTGAGAAATCGACCGATCGTTTTTCATTTCAAGTGTGCGCCTTTCGTGACCGGCCTTTGACTTTCATATGAGTACTGGCTACATAGACCGGCTGCTCTCCTTTAAGCACCTAATGAAAATCGTGCTCGACTTCTCGCGCTCAAGCCAGACGATCGCTACAACGGATATCACTTCAAACAATATATCTTACGATGTTTCTTATTCGGGCGTTGCTCTACTTTATCTCGGCAAAGCTTAAGTTTCCACTCGAGAATACTTCATTTGTATTTCTATATATTTTCGTTAGCTTTTTTAACGACAGTCTATCCAAAAGAATTAAGCTTTTGGTTGCACAGAATATAGCTGATTATCAATAGATTTGACTGCCAGTCAATCTGTTAGATCTGTTGTGCAAAAATTAACATCGCCGACTTTTTCTGATTTTCAATCTTTTCTGCCACGCAACGCTCGAGGACATATAATTAAGAAATTAGAAGAATAAAAAAGCTGCAGCGACGTGTAAAGCACTATCAGCCTTATCAGACCGAGCACATGTCGGTCTGCCCGCATGCGCTGTCATTCACGTCTCTCTGTGGAAAAAAAAGAGAAAAGAACGACTGAAACGGAGTGAGCGACGCTTGTTATTTGTCGGAATGCTCTTTTGTAAAACGCGCTCATTTTTTTTCTCTCTCTCTCTCTCTCCCCGCGCTTGTGCTTCGCGAAGAAAGATTGATTAATGCGTGTACACCGTTCGCCGACGAGAGAGTTTGTCGCTCGGCAATTTGTGAATGTGCCGCTTAATGACTTGAGCGTGACGACACTTTGCCCAGCTGTCTTTGTCATGAAAACGTATGACGGATCGCGCTCTATGTGTTCCGGAAAAAAAAGGAGTCGGAAAAACGCACTCGACTGTTTTGAATTTCACTGTACGCGCGTGCGCGTGCGCGCGCGAGAGAGAAAGAGAGAGGGAGAGAAAACCATGTAAATTACACAATTTACATGGCAAAAGAAGCGCCGTGGTACCGTTCGCGCTCTTTCACTTCTCGTCGCGCCGCTGAAAAGAATTCCCTCCTCCGCGGTAAGAAAAATAAAAAAAAAAGCCAACAACGACGCCAGCACGCACAAAGCCTCGGAAATAACGAAAGATACGCGCTGCTCTCTCCGCGCAGTGCATTGTGCGCGCACGACGCGTGGCCGTATTTACCACCTCACGCTCACGTTGCGCAATCACACATATCCACGCGTGGCGTCCTTGAAGATCTCTCTTCGAAGTATTGCTATTTTCGTTTCGTTTGAATTATTCATCGATCGCGGGCATAGTGAGGATGTATCTCTTGTTTTTCTTTCTCTGGAGGGAGCGAGAAAAAACAATGTGCGAAAGTGGAATATACTATCTGTGGCAATTTATCTCGCAGAGGCCAATTAAAAAGAAATATGTGTGTGTGCGCGCGCGCATGTGTTGTGTGCGTGAAAATACGCAAAAAAACAAGTGGACGCCCACGAAAACCCGCAGAAGGCAAGGGTGTTTCAAACACTCGTCAGCTCGTTCGTTACACTCGCTCTCCTCGACGAGCGCACGCAGAACCTTGAGGAAAACGACCAGCGTTTACACCACTTTGTCACCGATGCACAAAGAGCTCCACGCCAGATAAATAACTGCAAGGCCCTACCCTATAACGGCCCCTTTCTTCCTACTGCACTGCGCCCTTTGCTCGAATTGGCGATTGCGGAGTGGGCGATTGAGAAGGGCCTTGCCTCTTCTTCAACGAAAATTCTTCCTTTTCACGAGCAGATCTTTATGCAAAAGAAATCTTTTGCGACAACACGTGCTTTGGCACATATTTTAACGTAATGTATTAGATTAATGGAACTGCATTCGAGATATTTTTATCGACACAAATGAAATATTTCTGTGAACTTTGAAATTTTAAAAATACTCGTAAGCCGTAATACGTTTGGAAATGTGTCCCGCATGCAAACGCACTTTTATCGGATTACAATGAAAAAAGGATACAATTACATGACAGAACTGAAGGCTATTCTGTCATTATAATAACGGACATTTTAAGGAAGTCGTCACAATCGGAGCTATGTTATAAGCTTCGAATATGGTGAAATTCGTGACACCTATACGATGGTTATCACCAACATCATCGATATAATTACTTCCCTCGTGTACGCTACCCCACAGCTAGGACACATGTCCAGTACGCTGGTATAATAAAAAGAAAGAGAAAGATCGTCACCAAGAGATATCCGCGTGGAAAGGAAAATTAGCCGTGCAGCGTGGAAAACTTTTATTTCGGTGCGGTTAATAATTGATAGTGGTGCTCTGTAATTTGCCTTATCCGGGCAATCGACTTATGCCGCTAAATAAATAAAAACGACCAAAGGCGATATTATACTAACAATAGTACATATACGTTGACATCATGTCGGTATGAATTATTTATTTGCTGCCTCGTTATCGTTCGGCGGCATTCAACCTGGAAAAACGCTTTCACGTTAATATTGGCAAAGCCTCGTGTTTCCAGTATTATTCTCTTTTCGGACACAACAAGACTTTATCGATGTTCATATATTCCGGAATTTTATTTCGCTTAATTCGGATGAAATATTTAAGTTATTAGCCAGGATGCGACGTCAACTCTTACAAGTGAATAATGTAAGCTCTTATGGTTCCTTCAAAAATAATTTATCTCGGTTGCTCTTTATTTTCTATTTAAATAACAATGAACCTCGTTTTACTAGGAACACCCGAGAAAAAAAATGCGTTGTCCGAGAAAATAAAAAAGATTTCAGTTGTACACATCCAAGAGTGCTTTTAACGCGTGTATGCAAAAAAGAGCTTTACGTCGACAACTACAATTGTCGCAGTAGCTTTTTTCTCCCTTGTCTTTCCTCTAGCTCTCATAGTCATAGTAACAAAACAGCAGACAGAGTGGATGTCTCTTTGGCGTGCGACACACACTGGTCGTCGGGATTTTTTTCTTTCAGCAACTGCGTAAACAAGCTTCTCTCTCTCTCTCTCTCTCTCTCTCTCTCTCTCTCTCTCTCTCTCTCTCTCTTCGCTCTTCCGGGGGCCACTCCGTTTGACAGATCGTCGACAGTGCGACGACAGTTGAAGAAACAAGGGAGTGAGAGAAGCGTGTGCGTATAAAGGAGCGGAAGCAACTCTTACGAGGAAATCCAAAGAATGCCGGACGTTTCGCTTTTCATTGCGCGAAAAAACAGGAGCGCAACTCGATTGGCCTTTGTATACCGCGAGACACTTGTCCGCTTTTTTCCCTAACGAATATCAACGGAGACAGGTCTGCCTCTCGCTCACTGGGACAAAAGCCGACCTACAAAAGACTTTTAAATTACCGATGAAACTCGATTTTTATACCGTCTCACTCTTTTACATCAAACTCGTGCCCAAAGGACTCAACGTGACTGAATTATTGGTATTGCAATCGAGCGAAGTTCTAGTTTGACAATGCCGCATTACCAATTTAATCGAGACTTTTTCTTCCTTCCCCCTTTCGAGCGCAATCCAATTAACACGTAACTGGAAAATTTTCTAAAAAGATCGATTTCCTGTAACTAGTGCCTTGTCATTGAACAGCAGCGTTCTAGCATGATCGAATGCAGCAGTAGCGCGGCTAGAATGAACGAGCGAGCGGTCGGCCCGTCGAAAAGTCACCGGCCCCCCGAGCTGATTTCTTGGCAAACAATTTCTGTCGAGGCGGCTAATGTGTGTGTGTGCGCTCCGGTGTAAAGCACAGGTGGTGCAGTTCAAAGGCTGTTTGCCCACCTGGACTGTGCCGCCGAACGCGCTTGTTTACGTAGCAACGACGACCTGCCGACGACTAATTAATGAAGTGTGTTTGCGCGCATATCGAACAACCATCCCTCTCTTACCTCACCTCGTTTATTAGCATACAGACTCGGAGATTGATTGGAGTGGCGTTTTAGGTACGTGCAACGTATCATTTTGGAGGCAAGCTTTAATCAAAAAGCATTCTCGCGTGGTATATAGCCGCCCACGGCTCGTTTGCTCTGCCGCGAAAGCACTATCAGAGAGCTTTTGGTTGTATCCGAGGAGAGACTGTATGCTTTACCAAGCTTTAGTCCAAAGGCACTATGCAGCAGCAGCCTAGAGTATCTTATATGCGGGTGCAGCGCTCCGGTTAGTTAGTCTAGACCGTTACTCGGATAACACTGTGTGCTGCAAGTGTCTCGCGCGTGTATTGTTTTCTCTCTCTCTCTCTCTCGCTCTCGCGGTGGTCTCTTGCCATACCTTGCTGCGGGCTATTGCTTTAATGCACTCGCGCTGTGATTTGATAGTTTTGCTTGGCGGATAATGGACGAGATTTTAGTTGCGAAATTTGATGACGGCATCGCAGAAACTATTACGTACAGTCATTTATTCAACGATTTTAATGTTCCTGCTAATGGTAACATCTGAAAATGTTAGATAAAATCATGTGTTTTATTAGATTAAATGGATTTTTGAAAGAATATATTTTAACCATTGTTTGAACATCGATGAAAGGGTAAACAATACGAAAGACACTCATAATCAAATCATCAAAGGTCACATATAGAGAATGGAGTAGGGTAACGTGACTCGATGCATATACACAGCCGAAAGTTTCAATAACGTGCAGTCGACTGAGCTCGAGACATCGATTATTTTCAGGATATCGTATACATACGCCTCAAGGGATTCGTACGGCTTGGTGTGTATGTATAAGCGCAAAAGCTTGCGCACGCTCTCGAAGCTTGATACACCCTTGACACTGACGGGCCGCCCGCTCGCAAGCTCAAGAAGGGCTACGAGGTGTTTTCAGGTGCAGCTAGCGTTCATCCCGTGGGACGCTAACGGAGTTTCGATAAACACACGACAGGCACACTCTCACCCCCCCCCCCCCTCCCCCCAGGGACATTATCGTAGCTACGGCCGTACTATCGGAAAAAAAACTTTTTTTTTCATTTGCTGCTGCTCTCCTCTTGTTCTTTTTTTCTCTTCGTCGCCGCGTGTTGCGCGTGCGTCGAGGATGAACCGGAAACGTGAATCACATAGCTCTCGGCTCTCTTTTCGTGTCTCGCGTACGTGTAAGTGACTGGGGTGGGAGTTTGAACGAGAAGCATTTATTTCGTACACTTGGGAAGGAAAGTTATATGGAACTGCGAAACAGTTAATGCGATCCAAGTATCTGCGAAGGAGTTAGTGACGCTTCGGATTATGAGTGGAAAATCATTGCAACGCGTCAGTTGTCCGATACTTTTCTCTTATTCTCTCTCTCTCTCTCTTACTCTTCTGTTGGGTACTTTTAGTTTGATGGTTTTGCCAAACAGCCGACTTCCACTATATCGACCGTTCGGTGTTGCTCATGCGCGTGTATGTAGCTTTTCATTAGACCCTCCGTTTATTTACTCGCTCGAGTTAATTCAATTGTTCTATTCGACGTATCTATATTCAAGCGAATGAACTGGTTTCAAGCATGATCTCTGTGCAAGCAAACTGCCTATTTTCGTTGCCCTGTATTTTTACATTCGTCGAGTGTAATTGAACGATAAATCTAATTGTATTGTGTATTTGGCGTCTGTTTTGAATTTGAATTGATAATTGTGGCATCAAATAACTAATTATCGGTTGTTTGTCGCTGTGTATTTATTTACGAAAGGTAATTTTAAATTGCTTCTGTATTTTCTCGTTATAACTGGAATTTCAAACGATAATTGTAGCGCTAAGCTCATTATTGGTGACATTTGTAGTAATGACAAAGGAAAACAAAAAGTTTTTTCGAATGAAAGTACACAAGTGAAGAACGATAAATATCGTGACAAAAGGCAGACACGAAAAAAAGAGGTAAAGGCCAAAGCGAACAACATCGCGAAAATGATAAATAAAAAAAGAGAGTGTACAGGTAGGACAGACAGCCCAAGAGAGGAGAAAGAACAAAAGAGGAGAGAGAGAGAGAGTGAGAGAGAAATGTGAAATTCTGATAGAAAATCGAAGCGCGTCAAAGTTTGCCGTGTGTAAAAGGGGGAGGCATGCAACATTGTCGTAGCTCGGCAATTGTCACGGTATCGCGTGTCTTTCTATTATTGATCTACAGTGATATAACGAATGGATTTGGAAGTAGACATGCGATTTCGCGGCTACATGCCACACGTACAGTACTCATATGTGTATATGTACACCAGCAAATGCGATATCTGTAATAACTTTCGATAATACGTTTCTGCGCGCTAGTTCATTTCGTGGAACTCGTCATTCATATCTAACGTTCACGTCCTACGATCTTGATTATCTCTACTTTATTGTTCCCTGGCACAATACCTAGTCTATCACCAATAATTTATTTCGTTTTTTTTCAAGTCTCATCGGGTTGGGTTTCAACATTTTATTTCGGTGAAATGCAGAAATCCACGGTATTATGATGATGGCAGGGTGTATCTTCCTGCAGAATTTCGAAAGCAGTAAGCAGCCCGAGCAAACAGCGATTTCAATTAGCCAGATTTACCGAAAGCAAAGCAAAGTTCTCGCTCGCGTACATCTCATTATATCTCGGAAGGGTGGGTTGGGTGAAAGAGATGAAAAAGATGTACGCGCGGCAAACACTAAACGCTCGCGCGCGAGCATAAAACTGACATTAGCTGCAGCGCACAACGGCAGCGATGCACATGCGCGAAAAGCGCAAACACTCGTGATTAATTTTACGCGCGTGCTAATTATCATTTGAAGCTGCACGCTATACAACGCGCGACTCGTAATTTTTGTTGGACCTTCTGCCTCACAGGCTACGGCTTTGACGAGAATTTATGCATTTCGAGGAGACATCGTTACATATTAGTATTTACTCTCTACTTTTTCATAACCAGAAACTTTTATCTTGTAATTTGACATGTTTTCATGGGAAAGAGTTTTTACCATTTTGTTATTTATAAAAAATACGTGGAAAAGTACCGTAGCGGCTTTATTACTTTTTTTATCGTCGTAGTGACGTGTTCAAGACATAAATGAAAATATGTGGTTCTTGCAAAGCTATACTCTTTCAAAACTCGAAATTGTACTTTTGAAGGTAATTGGCTAATTTTGTATTTTCTGCGACAGTTTGATGATCTACCGCTAAATTACTTACATTTTATATTATAATATCTCTTAGAACTTATCTTATTATTCGTTGATTGGTGGCACTTGAAGGATCGATACGCTGACCTACCTCGAATTTGTCTGGCACTTCAATATAATTATGTCCACTCAATCCTACAATATACCGACCTGTATTCACGTATAATATTGTAGTCGATCAGGAAACAGATAGTCTTGCTTCAAAACTTTCGATTTAGACTGTACTATTCGTAGATATAGATTAGACGTAAAACCTAGAACATGTCCGAAAAGAAGTTATCTTGAACTACCGCAAATTCGTATATTACTTTTTTCTCGATGTTTTCGTGCATCATAAAATTAATTTTATTATGTGAACTCTCGGTTCAAACAGAGTAGTACATAGATTTAATAATAAATATATTTTTCAGTTAATTTAAAAGCACCAGAAAAAGATAAATACTTAGCTGGACAAAACACCTGCACTTGTAATAAAAATGATAGAGATACTGTTTGAACCAGACAGGTATGCCCTAACCCAAACGAAAATGGTGAGAATTAATAGGAATATTACAATACTATCAAAGTCTATAAGTCAACTCAGATAAATAATAATATAATATACAATCATGTATTCTAAATATTTATCAAGAAAAGATAATATTGATTGCATTAACTGCTCAATTATTAATATCGTTAATAGTCGAATAATTGCGGCGTAGTCGACCATAACATAATAAATTTGACAGTATAGCTATGCTTTACTAGTAAAGCATGATTAACTCTTTATACTCAACTTGCACTATCGACTTGCGTTTTAATAAAGTTCATACAAATTTCATCGGGCAATTGATCGAAAACTTGCAGCAGCCTAATATTTCATCGATCATAGGCATGCAAAAGTATCTGCATTGCAACAACTCTCTCTCTCTCTCTCTCTCTCTCTCTCTCTCTCTCTCGCTCGCTCTGCACCGGAGGTTTGAATATTTTAATTGTTTTCTCAGGATGATGAAGAGCCGCGCTTTGCTTGGGTACACGCGAGGATAATTACCCCCGCATCCCGTAATAACCGGCTGGCGCGGTGTCTTTTAATTGCCCAGCCAAGAGCAGCAGCAACCAGCAGCATCACGCATAACTCGCTCGAGAACACGAGCTTCCACACCGCAAACTGCTGCTGCTGGGTTCGCGCGTGAAAAAGCCCACTTTTCAATTATCCCCATCGCGCACGCGCATTAGTCACTTCCTAATTGTGTGCCCCGCGAGCGAGTGAGAAGAGAGAGAGAGCAAGTCTGCGAATTTCGATATACATATGTGTATCCTTGCATCGTGACCATACACTTTGCGCAATTTCAAAAGGCCTTGGTATGCTGCACGTTGCTACACTGTATGCATATTAATGCTTTTCGGATTTTGATTGATCGATTCATTTTCAGCTTCAATTATTTTCGTTTTATCGTAAAATTAATTGTAGTAAAAAAAGAAAGAAGGGAGGGATCGGTCGGTAATAATATCGGGAGGAACTTCTTTAAAAAAATGAGTTTGTCTACGTGACGGGAATACCAAGACGGTGCGTAAATGTGCGTGTACGTATGTACGTACGGAAAATCAATTTACACATTTTTTTTTGTATATAAATATTAAAAGTTACCGAGTAATCGATTGTTAAAATAAAATAATATGAAAATCATCCCATAAAGAGCGATGATTTGTAATCATTTCGTCTATATTTTTTTTCTCTTCCATCAATCTTTTTCGATTCGTTGTAATTCAGCTAAGTGTACGCATATTTTGAATGCTTTACACTCTTGAAATACAATAACGCCGAAATAAGTATCGTTATTTTTTTATGAAAATTGTGTAATGGCTTCCTCGAGAGTTACGGTCAATTGGTGAAAAAATTGCATCAAAATTTTATTTATCGAATCAACTCGTATATATAATTTACTGCCTAAATCAATTTCCAACTCGGATAACAAAGTGGACCAGGAGAATACGTGAGCCGTTGGAATCTTATTTGAGACAACAGAAGAAGTAGCTTGTTTCCTTCAATATACCGAATTAATTACAATCCACAAGAAGATTACAAAACAATTTCCTCGTTTGACCAAGAAAAAGAAGCAGTGCATGAAGAAGAGGGAGAGCGCTTTCCCCTTGAGAGCTGAAAACCTCATCAGAGCAAGGCTCTCAAATATAAAAATGCCATCAAGAAACGAAGAAAGAAAGAAAGACGAAAGAGCGAGCGAGGAAGAAAAGAAGCAAACGACGAGGAGAGAAAGAGCCCAATCTTGAGGTACCCACTGCTGTTGCTGCGGTAGACTCTCTCCCTCTGTCCGCAAATGAGAATTGACGCTATGCACAAGGGTCCGAGGGAGGAGTTGGCAAAAATGAGTTTGGCTATTCCGCGAAATTTGCATGAGTGTGCACGCGAGAGAAAAAAGGTACGAAGTCTCGGCGCTCACCATTATTAATCGGCAGCGTGCAGCAGCAGGAGCAGGAGCAGCAGCAACTGCGAGGACGAAAATTAGAGGGCGTAATTGCTCGAGAGAAAGGGAGAGAGAGAGAGAGGGGGGGGGGGGAGAAGGAGAGCGAGAGCTTAAGCTATTTGACATAAATTATCGTTGCGAGAAGCTCGCTCTCGCACTACGTTAATAAGCCTGTTGGAAGAAAGTGTATATAAGTATGAGTGGCGCACGAAAAAGGGAGAGTTTTTGCTAGACTCTCGCTCACTCGGGGCTACGTGTGTTGCGTGTCCAAGTGTACACACGGGGGAGACGCGCGCCGATATATTTAACGGGGTAGGCCCTATTAAAGCCACCAATTTATCGTTATATCGATACTGTTAACTTTTCATTCCCCTTTAATGGCCCTCCCATTTCGGCCTGCGAATGCTCCATGTCCGTGTCTCTCTTTTTCGCTGATACGTTGAGCAGCTTACTCGAGAGGAATATCTACGCGAGTGGTGAATTTTTATAGCTGCTCATTCATTAAATTCGCATGTAAACGAGATACGGCGAGCTCGAGATACGTACATTGGCTCGTTCGATTGTTTCTTCTTGTGAGCGCACTTTTATACATATCACAGTGGAATTGAAAGTTTCTTCATTGGCTCGAGCAACAAAGTTCAGCAACGTCGTTGAGCGCCGTAGCCCCCGTGCATCCACCTACACGCACGCACACGTAACGCCTTTGGAACAGCGAAAGTTAGGCAGCTAAGACCTCATCCTTCTCCTCTCGACCTCGCAACCCATACTTCTTTCTTTCGAGTCGTTCTTCTCTCTCCCTCCTTTCTCTCTTGGCCGCAGACGAAGGAGCGAGCGAGAGAGAAAGAGAGATCCATTAAATGATCCCTATAATTACAGTTAGACTCGGAGATTCAGCCATTACCGAAGCCACTGCTGTTGCTGGCTCCCGCTGGATTACAAGTTGTAGGATTAACATTTACGGGCGCGTGCAAAAATCTACCACCGTCGCCACCACCACCACCACCACCACGTCACTTTGGTGGCGCCCAGCCTCCGGCAAAAAACACTAGGCTGCTGCTGTTTTATTTTCGGTTACGCGCACGTACCGCGTGTCTGATCGTAATCAGTTTTTTTTCTTTTTTTGTTTTGTGAATTCACTGGGGAAAGGGGTGAAAGTATAGCCCGACTATGTCGAGCTTGTACGTGTTAATAGAGCTGTCAAAGGGTGTTTTATGATTGCCGCGAGAAAATTCGATATTAATGCAAAGAAAAAGTTTACAGTCGCGAGACACGCCTGCAATGAAACGCAGTTAAATTACACATTTCTAAAAGAAAATGATTTAACAGTACTGGTTTTGCAAAGACACAGAAAAAACAAAGATACACTGTAAAGTATATTACAATGTCGTGCGCTCGAGGCAAAGTTCAGTTCCAATTACGCCCCCGGAACAATCTCTATCTCGCGGGATCTTGATTTTCGAGAGAGCGAGAGAGAGAGAGAGAGAGTACTCGTGCCAATTCGAAACTTGAAGCAACGGCAGCAGCAGGCTGGGATGAAATTTGCAATTACTAAGCTCGATAAATCATTCGCCAAGCGGAAAGACACTCTGCTGCCGCTCCTCGTTTACTTGCATCCCTTGTTTCTGGTCTGCGTGCTGCTTTTTTTTCCCCTCTCCTTTCACATTTCGTCGTTGTCCCTTTGGCCAGAGCGTATACTTTCACCCTCGGTTAACTTTGCGAGCGCGCACACGAGCTTACACGCGAGCAAAATTGCAAAAGCAGAGAGATGAGCAAGGGCGGGGGGGGGGGGGCGTAATTTATTCCGCGAGGATAGTGGAAAAAGCAATCGCGTAATTCCTGAGGCTGGGCCCTGGCTAAAGTGCATCAGCTTTCTGAAGGCGCACTGCTTCTGATTGCGAGCTGAGAGGGAGTAAGGCACACGAGCTCTCGTGCTACGCTTGCAAACGAGTAAACAATTTGGAAAGGTTGTTTTGACCGCGCGTAGACCGAAGACTGCGCCACGATTGCGAACCCCTTTTCTGCTTACTTCAAAGACTTGCGAGAGAATATTTACCGTGATCCAATTTTGTCTCATCATTTTATTAATGCAAATCGAGCTCGAAAATTTCAGCAGCAGGAAAAAAAGAGGAACTGTAAAAATTGTCGAAAAATTAGGTGATTCGGTAATAGCCCAGAAAATGAGTGAGCGAAGGAGTACACCGCAGCGGAACATCAAGCTAAAATAACACGCTGTCCTGTCTGCCGTGGCGTAGGTTGGCCGTCAAGCCTCAAAAAAGGAAGAAAAAAAACTCTGCTCCCTCGCTCGCGGCTCGTCCTACTATGCGATGCGCGGGCGTCGTATGTGCGGCCGCTTTCGGCAAATTGAATATCACGCGCTCGCGACCAAGAATGCACAAGCGAGTAGCTGCAACGACCGGGCACACGAAGCCCCTGCGGGGGCTTGGCTGCAAATTAGGTAATGCAATTTGTAGAGCTCTCTGCGTACAATTTTATACCGGGCGAGCCGAGTAGGAGGCAGGGCAATTCGTCATTCCCCGCGAATTAATCGAAATGAGAAATGATTAGCAGAGGCTGCGTAGAAGGTTAATAAGCCTTCCGCGGAATCTTTTCGTCCCGGAGAAAATGCTCATGCCACTGGTTAATGGGTGTTCTGCGGCCGATGTGTATCCACGTGTACGCGCGCTCTTTTGACGTTGCCATTTGAATTTGTTAGCTTAATACGCGCGCTCGCTTCCCGTAAATTCAACTTATTGCGCAATACTCATTTTCTCGCCACGCGAGACCGAAGCCAGTACGAGCGTGCGCTCGCTCGCGCGCGCGAAAGCTGGCACGTTCAGTTTTAATGGCATCGCGCGACGGCGGCTGCCGCAAGTGCGATGATGGCCCATTTAATTGTCCCTAATGGCTATTGCCGCCTGTCTAACTCTTCGAATTTCTCTCTCTCTCTCTCTCTCTCTCTCTCTCTCTCTCTCTCTCTCTCTCTCTCTCTCTCTCTCTCTGTCGCTGCGCCGTTTGTTAACGCGCTTACACAAATTTACAGAATACCCTTTCAATTCGGTGCACATTCCATTACTCCAATTGGAAAATTAATATTGTTGATTGAGAGTGGCTCGTGATATTTCGTAACGCTGTATAATGCGCTCTGCTCATTTCTATACAGATATAAGCTTTCGCCTTTATCTATATACAATTAACGCCGCTTGTACGCCTATGTCCACCGAACTAAAAGTTCCTGTTCTACAGAGTTGCTCTCATGCCTGCAAACTTAGCGTACAGTTTCGTTGAAAAATTGCTGTGCCTTTTCATTTTAGAAGGCTGAATAGTGAGCAATCATAAGTCTCGCGCAATAGTCGATTCTGTCGCTCTCTCGACTGTCTGCCCACCTCGGTTCGAGTTTGTAAATGTTGTATAAAAAAAGTGGGCTCGTCAAGTTTCATAAAACATTTCTTTGCATTCTAAAACTGAGTTGTCGAGGTCACTAGTCAGGACTTTGACATGACAACGACACTTGGTAAGTTGGTCTTACATGGAGGTAGAATTATTTGTCAGGAACTCGGATTGAGAAACTCAACGTATTAATTCTTTTTGTACTGTTTAAACTCATTAGGGATTCGAATCATGATGATCTGGCGTTCGACAGAGCTGTAATCTAGAAATACCAATCGCACCTTACGTGCGCTACTCAGTCACTCGCTATGCTTATGCTTGTAAAACGTGAAATACAGAGTTCCGTATGAGATTCAGCTTGTTACATTGCTAATTTGATAAATTAAATATATTCCGGGCGATCGTTTTGAATTGATGTGAATTTAAAACGCCGCTCTTTTGTAAACTAGAAAGTTGGATATAATGGCTACCAAGAATGATCGTTTAATAAAACGAAAGCTTTTGACCATTAAAGCATTTTTATTATAGCATTTACTTCTCAGCACTGAACCAAAAAATAGGAAAACCCTCGCTAACAATAGTAAATTAAGTGCGTCTCTAGAATCAGGTGAAATAGTCGAGAGATGGTGAAGCAAAGGAAGCAACAGAAAAACAATAGTCGAACGCGGCCGCGAGAGCGAGAGCGAGAGCGAGAGAGAGAGAGAGTAAAGCGTTAAAGCATTCAAAATGGGTAAGAAAGACAGAAAAGGGCAGAAAACGGAGCATAAAGGAATTGCTGCGAAATTGGTGTAAAATCCAGCAGTGTCCGAGACTGTTAATATTAGAGGTGGTGGTACAGCCAAAATCATGATTATACGCGATGCCGAAAAACGCCCACCTATTGTGCCCGCGCTTGCTGCAGCGGCGAGATCGCGCGCGCATAACGACAGGCTTTTAAAATAGTTCCGCGGAACGCGCCGAGATAGCCCCTTCGGAAACTATAACGCGGCAATTTATGCAAACACATGCCCATTAGGCACGGCGGCTGCAGCGAGAAAAAGCGGAGCTGCGCGCGGAACGCACGGTCGCCCGCGAGTGGAGCGCGCCTCGTCCAAATTAAATGGTTTGCCCGTGGTACGCGAATCACGGCAATTCGAGCGCGCATGCAACGACGGGCCGAGCCGCGAGGCCGATCCCACGAGCGCGACGTGCGTGCGTCACGCGTTTCGGCCGCGCGCAAGGCTCGCACTGTAAAAATGCAAATGTTATATCCTCGTCAACGGCGCGCTCGGCGGCGCTCTACGTGCGCCCGGCGCACGGCCCAGCCCCAGACAAGCTGCCTGCCCGAAATACCACGACCTGAAATGCCCGATGGCCTTTAGCTTTGACCTATGCCGTGCGTATACGTTGTTTGCATATTATTAGCCCTTAACTATGTGGCGCAGCAGCGGCAGCTTATCGACTCACGACGCATTATGCTCTGCCGTGTGTACACCGTCATTACGTGGATGCTTCTATTTTCTTTCTCGATGGCAGCCTGTGCGAGAGAAAGCTTTATGTAATCCAGCAGCGTTGCAAGCACACTTGTGAAAGAATTCTCCGCAGTGGCATTATTGAATAAACAAGATTAGCCACTTCAGATTATTCTCGTACGTGAATTCAACGTGTCGGCTTCTTTTGTTACAGCTCCTTTTCTTTTCGCTCGATGGTGATCGAAAAGAAACAGAAAAGAACGTTGCCTCACCAGCGGAGAAAAAAAAATAATCATCGGCTCGTTAAAGATTTCTCACTCCCCCCTTGTGTCGTGTTGACTCACGGGATGGACGAACGGACGACGGATTTTTCAATTCATAATAATATATTGAATCTATCTACGTGTTATCGTGTGAAGTGAGGATACGTTGAGATGAATTGAAAAAAACGGAACAAAGCCTTTTTAGTTATTTTGTTGATGAACGTCAGGTATAGAATTTTCGCCACACATAGGAAAAATTCACTCGGATAAAAATGTAGGCCAAACAACACAGGTTTATTCACTCGTCAGACTTTGTTTTCCATTACCCTTTTGGAACGGACTCGAATCCATGTATACAAATGTATTGGAATTCTGTTCGAGCGATCAATCACTTACCAGAGGATACACTCTGAACATTCCATTGCAGAATTTCAAATGGGAAATACATGGTACACCTTGCATAACGACATCTACTGCAATCTCGACTAAAATTAGACCCCGACAAAAATAACTGGACGAAGAAATATATCGAAGCAGCGTGATCGTGACCTTATACTACGTAACCGTGCAAGTCACTCGAAAAGATACACTCTCACTGGAGCTCAATCGAACGGCTTAATCACTGGCACTCGCAACAAAACCCGAATTTTTCGTGTTTTATTTTTTCCTCTCGCTCTCCTTCCACGCGCAAACAACTCTTTCACCGCGGAGCAAACACGCGCACTAACAAAATTTTTTCTCCCCTTCCGCATCCTTCTGCCGGCGCGGAAACGGCAATAACAGAGTACATCAATCAATCAACCTTTTCCATCCACTTTCTGGCGTTACGTACGCTTACGTAAATTAGCGCATAGCTCGGGCTCCCATACACGCGGATTGTCACTCGCGAAAGTCCAAAAGCGAGATCGGCTCGCATCGATAGATCGCGAGCCGTGTGCAGTGTAACGAGAGCTTTTTCAGCGCGCGTAGATCTGTTTCTCGGATAAGGCGTACCCGCACACGCGCGGCTCAACGTGTACCTTGCGTAAGTGCGTACAGCGCCAAAGTGTGAATTATGCAGCTGTAGTCTATTTTTTCTTTTTTTCATCGAGTTTGGCATTCTTTGCTTGACGTGTCCTTGCGCGATTGAAAATTTACGCGGCGACCTAGTTCGCAATAACAGCGCGTTGTAATTATTGATCGAGGTGATTGGAATCTGTCTTTGATCGCGAAGGTTGTCGTGTTGTTCGGCATGTTTATTAAAAATTTCTCTTTTCTTGCTTTCATCGCATTGCGTCAGCCATCATAGCTCAGAGTGGCGCGCCACAATTGCGCGTGCGAGGTATTTCAATTCGGTTAGTTGTTACGTAATTTGCTCTAAACGAGACCCTGTAATCGTCTATACCGATACCGCGCGTTTGAATTGGTATAATTTATACAATTAAAGCGTCGTTTTTCATCTTCCGTTAGTCGATATAATCATGGAAGCGAGCGTGTTGAGAAATTAATTTACCGAAACGCATTCAATGAGCGTACATAAAACGAAGCGAACGGCTTTTTATTCTACGGAGATGTATTTCAAGTGCAAATAATCCAATTAATCCGAAGAAGGAAAAAAGGTGCCGTTGCGAAAATTTGAAATTCAAAAAATGATGATGCGCGCGAACGAGAAGCTTTCAGGCGCCGTTGGAGATTCAGTGCACATAAGCTCAATTAAATACGCGGCGCACTCGCAAAGAAAAAAGATGAATTGCAACGGCAACGAACGCACATACACATAGAGAAGTTCGACTTGGCGAAGGCGGTAAAGTCGTCGTAAATTAGGTGATACTTTCGCGCGTGCCAGCAATTAACGTATCGCACGGGCGCGTGGGCGGCCACCTTCCCTCGGTTGCTTTCGGATTTGAATACTAATTCTCGCTCTCAGGGGCGCTAATACGATAACACGCGCGCGGAGGAATGGAGTGCGGGAGTGGGGAACGTACTCGAAAGGTTGTTTAATTAGGGGGCCGTCGGTGCCCCTAAATCCACAGATTAGCCAATCCCCATTAGACAGCGGGCGCTTCACGCGGCGAGTAATCCGATATATACATCACCGCGGCGTTGCAACGGCTGCCGCCGTTGCCGCTGCAGCGATGCATCACAATCGGCAAGCGAGAGACGCGGCGTGCTTCACGCTCATTATTAAAATATACGCTCCACTGCAAGCATGCGCGCCCGACGCAATTACCGTCCTGATAAATCAGTGTAAGCTGTAAGGAGAATCGGCAGCGATGTGCACGCATTCTCGCGCGCGCTAGACGTACAATCACAGATGCGAATTTTCCGAGAACCGGGCAGAGGGAGAGACTGCGTAATGGTCCAATTTTGGTCCGTGCGTATATATGCAAATTCGCGCGTTGATGTACGAGACAGAGCGTTTATTAAATGGAACCCATGGTTTTCAGGAGAATGTGTGCGCGCTCTCCGAAATATAATTAAAAGCCGAGAAGCGAAACTCTAACACGTCAATTATATGCATACGAAACTGCGCTGGAGGAAGAAAAATAATGATGGCTAATCGTACGTGTGGCCACGCTGCGCGCCCGTGAAGCGCGCTCGAGCACTGACGGCGCCAGATATTTCAACGCGAATAAAAAGAGACGGAGGAGCGTCGCATCGATATGGTTTCTCATTGTGCGCCGACAGGTGTTGCGCGTGCCTCGCGCCTCGCGCCTTTTCTAATCCCTCTCTTCCATCGCGCAAGGATTTGAATAAATCGGCAAGTCGTTTCGTTCTCCCTCCCTTTCCATTGCACGGCCGGTTAATTGACAGTCGGCAGCGTTCAATTGTCGTCTCGCGTACGCACGCACGAGCTATGCCTTAGGAGGCGTAATTGGGCTTATGCACGGCTTTTTTCTTGATGACGGCTGTCGCTTTCCGCCGCTGTATAGCTAAGCATTTTCTCGTGGTGACTTCCTGTGCCGCGTCGGCACCGTAATTCCCTTATCCATAACCTCGAAGCTCTTGCGCCGTTGGTCCGCGGATGTGTGCGCGTGAGTTACGAGAAATCGATACTTGTCTGTATTTTTATACTTTGGTTTTAAGCTCTTAGGCCATGAGTTTTTGAGGGCGAGGCAGCTCGGAAATGTTTTAATTATGTTGATGACGTTTGTCGGACGGCACTTCATAAGCCAAGCTGCGAGTAATGGATGGGAAATGGAAATTGTTTATCCACACGATTCGGATAATCAGTTGACTTTGCATAACAGATCAAATGTCAGCGTGAATTATTCACGGAGCTATATTAGATAATTACAACGAAACGCAAGACGCAAAGGCAATACCGTTCCCAAAGTAATTACTCAGTTTACAACTCCAAAATTAGATCCGACGTTATGATGGATCGGAAGAGCGAGGTAAGATCTAATTATCATTTCATAAAACCGCGCGTTCGTCGCGCCCGTTCTGCGAATAGATATTATTCTAATTTCCGAAAAACTCTCGAACGAATGTAAAACCGAATGCTGCAGACCGTAAAACAGTCCGAAGAAGGGAAACGATTTTCACACGAGTAAACATCGGATTACCATACATTTTCCTCGATTTTATCGTCACTAGATTATACATTTACCTAACAACGGACAAACAACCATGCTTTCACAAAGTTTGGCAGCTTTTAATGCCTCGTGTATATAAAAAAAGATCAAAGTACGCAGCGACATCTAATTTGCATTTAACGATCAGTTTCGCAAATAACTTCTTCGAATTTCATCGGCGCTCGTGATTCGCCGACGTTTTATTAACTTTACGCCGGCAATCGTTCTAAAGCTTCAAAATCTTATGGCCAATTACGTTGTATTAGTTCCGTCGCTTGAAAGTTGTGCCGCGGCACTAATTAACCCCTCAAGTTTGATGAGCAATCAGTTGATTAATTTGAATCAACAAAAAAATTTCAGAGCCAAAGAGAACCTAAAGAGTGTTTTTATCTGCGGCACGCCGCGCACAAATATATAAACCCCGCAAGGCGAGTCAAAGAACCCCTAAGTACAGCGCTTAAAAGCGTTTAAGAGCACGTAAACCTGATGAACGAGCATACACAAGAGCTGCACATGCTCGCGCGGGTTTGAAAAATGATAGCCCCGCTTAAAGCCGATAAATTAATCAGACTCTACGAGGCGCGACAAGGCAAATGCTAATCTAGTCCCTCGCTGCTCCGCCGTGTGACTGGTTTTCGGGCCGGCGCCGCGAACGCGGACAGTCTTATTGTTCGGGGCGCGCGGCGCGAAGGGGCATGCGCACGGGCCGATCGGTTTGTGACTCGCATCGCCGGGTAATTGCCACTAACCAGCTTTGCTCGGATCGCAACTCGCGATGAAAGTTCCGATCGACATCAGGGCCAACTGATTGTTGTTTATTTGTTTTCGACCTGACACGGTTAATAGCCCGCTGATACTTTGATTGACTAAACGAACACGTGCTCGACGTTTTCATGTTAATACATTGGGGCTGTACGTACGGAAACGCGGATGTCACTTTGATATCTGTTCGCTGTGCTCCGAGCCTATCTGTTTGACGTGTATCAACTTTGACGTAACATCATTAACGTGAAATCCAATAAAGTATGTCGTGTATATGTTATTTCAGCACGTCATTTAATCAATCAATTGCATAAGCGTAATTTCAAATGTAAATTTCTTTGACTGCCGCGGACAGTTATGAAATGTTCGATATTTTCGTTAATTGGCTACAAGTGATGATCATTTGAAAGATCCAGCTACTTGTTAACAGGTATCAATGGTTGTTTCCTACAAAGACGAATCGGATGACCTGCAGCGTGGCTACCTATTTGATCAATGCTTTCATTTGATACGTGTAATAGACGATCTCGTTGGAATATTTCACGAGTGTAGCCTTCTACGAAGAAATATTACGGCGATTAGATAGCTTCAAGAATAATGAGAGAATGAGAAGATTGGGGTGTGACAAACTCTCTCATTAGTCGGCAGCCATCGATTGGTTCTGTCTCTCGCAAACACCACAGCACAGCGTTTTTAAAAGAAGCCAACGTGTTTAATCACCGTAGAGCGTCTCGCTCCACTCGAGTGCAGCGCAACGAGTGGCAATATCGGGCACCTACTTGTGGCAAAGCCAAAGTGGAGCGTTATAAATTTTCTTTATGAATGTTTACCTTCGGGATCACCCGCGAAATTTATAACTACCCTTCTCTGCGCTCGTGCGACGCTCTTAAAAAGGATTAAGCGTCTGCTCAAATTTTTTCTTTATCTTTTCTATTTTTTTAGCTTCAGATTTGGCCCTCTTTTCCTCGTGATTTAAGCTTTCCGGTATTTGGACAAATGGATAAGCGAGTTTTTGGCTCTTTTTAGGCGGAATTGTTTCGAGCGCGATCTACCATTTACTGTAAGCCTTTACTCAGCGAGTTTTTATAGAGTCGAATCATCGCAGTTTTAGCTACATCAAGTTCGTTGTTGATGAAATTGGGGAAAATGGCGGCAGTAATGAAATTGGTGAAAACAATTTGCAGACATATTTTCCGTTACTCGTTATACCAATCATAAAAACTTTAAAAGTTTTATTCCGATGAAATTCAGTGGTATGCAATTGAAAGGATGAGTTTCACGGTCTATTCAGTGAGTCTCATTCAATCCATTTTTTATTATTATTTATTAGCAAAGCTTATATTCACTTCTAAATGGAAAAACTCGTATACTTCATGAAGAGGCTTCTAATTATTTTTCATTTCAAAGCAGGTTTGATAGGATTTTTTCCATAATCTTAATCAAATTCCACATATTCATTTCACCAAGCGTAATATAATAGACAAGCCAGCTCCCATACGAAACATAGAGGGCGAAATGGGATTATTCGATATCGAATTTGCCAACGGGATTGCAGACACGTTTAAAAATTGAAGCGGTTCCCTTGGAGAATTAAATGAAAGCCCGCGATACAGAAATAGAGATGAAAAGTGGGTGCACGGAAGGAGAAAAAAGGTAATCTGTGGCCACGCAGTCGGAGAAACGCACGGGCGCCTTGGCGAGTGAACGGGCGAGCGAAGCCGAGGGGCCCTCATTAGCTACGAATGAAAAACATATTTCGATTTCCTGCGCGTTAGCGAGCGCTCGCTCGGCGCTTCGCCTGCGCGTATAAATCCGCTTTGATCAATTCCCTTCTGTCTCGCTCGGCTTGCGGCTTCATCCGCTTTTGTCCTTTTGTCCTAGCGTCGACTCGCTCGCTCTCTAGCAGCCGCATTAACATTCGTGGATGTTCTATGCTCGCCCCGCCACGCCGGCTGAGCTCGATCTGTTCGCTCCTTCTTGACCACTTGCAAGGGAATTTCATTAGATTACGAAGCAACTGCCGATGCCGCATTATTTCGGAAAATCGCGCCTCCGACGTGCTATTACACATTTCTGTGCCGATTCTTGTATTTTCACCCACTGGCCGTGTCTATGTACTCGTATGTGTACGCGATGAAATAAATGTCACTCGTCATCGATTTATAGCTGTCCCTCCTGTGTACTTTATTGCGATTTACGTATTTATCCGCCATCGTTATAACACGCTTTTCATCTTTACTTTTGCATTCACGCGAATATAGATATATATGTGATAGAGACATATATTTTGACACTCGCATTCAAATACAAAATGGCATATGGACTGTATCGATCTCATTGGATATTCATTTGCTTTGAAATGATCGGAAGCTCCTTATCTGCGATATTTATTCCAAGCGAGAACCGAATAACAAATGCGTCCGCGTTTCTTCATCACCACGCTCTATTCAAACGCAATTTCTTTTTCTGCCAGCGGCTGTCGGCAAGTTCACCGATAAAGAATTCGCTGTCGTAGCTCGTTATATCTGCAATACTTTCCAGAACGCATCGCAAATATCCGTTATTGGTCAGATTTGTTGTGATTTGAAGTAATTCAGCCGCTGGGTAAATAATAATCATTTGTTCCGCTTCAGTGCGAATTACGGAACGCACAATGAAGTGAGCCTGAATGCAACAATAGAATTAGTGACTGGAAGAGATAATGGCTCATCAGCGGACACAGATAGAAATATCAAATCCGCACATTGTTAATCGAATAAAATCCGCAAAAGTCGGGCATAATGCACAACCCTGCCAACAATCCCCTAACAATGCGCAGCGCAACTGTATAAAGCATACTTAGGTAGTGGTGTTCGTTTATATCGCGAATCCCTATACACTCGTACATATGAGCGAACAGCAGCTCGAGAGAGAGAGAGAGAGAGAGATCGAGTTGGAAGGCTTCTTAAGCGAGCGCGCATTTCCGCGGCTTGTATACAACAACGTTAGGGGCTTGCTGCATCGGTTTGAAAAGGAGCTCACGCCGCATTGTCCGGCGCCATATCCGCGTGTGCGTCGGAATAATAGCAGCTCGCGCTTGTTAAGAGCTGCAGCTTCGACACATATAGCCACAGATAACTTGCCATTATGCCCGCGCGCGAGCGAGACGGCGATCGGGTGACGTAATATACGCGCGAGCGTAAATAACGTGCGACAGGAAGAGACAGAGAGAGAGAGAGAGAGAGAGAGAGCAGGAGAGGGTTGAAATCCGATGTGATAACGGGGAGGCACGGTTTCGTCTGACAGTGCGTATCACCACTAGTGTGATGTAACCAGGCGCCAGAGAGTGAGAAAGACACAGGTTCCGACGCAACGCGGGGGTATCATCAAAAATCGATCGACGCTCTTCCCTCACTTCCTCTTGCTTTGGCAATTCGAGTCCGTTACTCCCTTCTAAATGGAAAATTGCCAATTATTTTGTTATTTAATACATGATTATTTTGGTGATTATAAATAATGCCTTTAAATGGCGAGTCGCAAATGGAAATAGAATTTATATTATTGGCAATGAATATGCTATTGACGAAAACAAACAGTAATTTATACCGTAATGGTGAATTTAATCTGGGCATGCGAAGGAAAATTCAGGGCAGCGTAAATATCCACGAGGGAGAGGTAGCTATACATACACCCGCAAAATTACAACGAGTGCAAATAACAATAACTCAGCTAAAAATCAATAGTTCAAACATAATTAACATTTGTTTTCGCTCTTCATTTCTTCGTATTAGGCTAATTTTATAAGGCTCAGAAGTTGGCAGTGCAATCTGTTGAATTTTGTCCAAACACAAGTTAAAACGAGATGAGAAAGTCAATTAGTAAGCGTACAAATGAATTATACCGCATGGCCGGGAGCCCTCGTCCTTTACTTTAGCTTTAGTTCCTTTTTTCGGAGAGTTCTTGCGCAAAGTCGCTGGATTTATGTGGGCGATAACGGCGACCGGTGTATTTGCATTTTTTGTCACGACTTCGCGACCGTTTAGAGACGCCGCACGCGTACACCCCCAGCCTTTTCGATCCACGTTTTGCAAATGCGCATTTTACGGCCTTTTAACTCGCTCGTTTTCTGAGGATTTTAATAGCGCTCAAAGAAAGTTCTTACAAAGGAATATAAAAAAACAATCACGACTTTGTTTTGCGTGCCTTTTAAGCTGCTCGGATTGTTTGTTTTTTCTTCTAAGTTTTAAATAAAAAAATTGATATGCCACATATACACATTTAACCACGAATTACTCAATTATAAGACCATTTTTCCAGCATTTACCGGATGAACAAATAACTTTTTATCGCATTTTCGAACAAACGAATAGGAAGGAAGCCGTTTCATACCAAAATTCAGTTTGCTGTTTACTATGGTAATCAAGGCTTATTTACCGAGTGTTGCGTGTTTACCTCCAATCGCTGCAGTCGAATCGCAAAAAGCAGCAGGCTCTTTTATAAAACAAAATGAGACGAAAAAAGTATAGCCGTCATCAACAGCGCCGTCATTCATTTTGATTTTCCAGGATTTTCGAGCCGGGCAAATTAGCGAAAAACAAAATAGCGTCAACTGGCGTAGAAACACACGGCAGCAGCAGTCGCGCTTGTGTATTTGTGATATTAACGAGCTCAAGCGCACATATGCGCTTGCATGCACAGGCGGTAATAAAGTATTGCGCATTCGTTGCCTCGTGTGTAACATCGAGTCGAGCGCACATTTGCAGTGGAATAAAGAATATCCGTATCATTCAGCAGAAGCGGGCCTTCGTTGACCATTAAGTGTCAAATGTCGCTCGTGCATTGCAATAAAATTCACCTGTTTCACTTGGGAATTTTCAAGCAAGTACCCAAGTCCACTCATTTACGAGATGTAGTTTCTCTGATTTAAGCTACATATCAAATATTCGTAACAAACACCGCATTTCTATAAATTCTTCTTTTTTTTAAAGAATAGTCATGCATATCGAAAGTCGAATTTAGTCGAACGGATGTCTATAGATTTCTACTGATTCGATATTGAGTTATTATGAAAGATTTGAAACTATGCGAATTCGTTACATTGAAACGCATTTTTTCCCATGCATCCCAAAATAAAATGGCTAGAAACCGAGATCGATCTAAGATATGAAAGGAGGGAGAGAGAGAGGGAGAGAGAGAGTGAGAGAGAAGTCAAACGAGATCGAAACTAAACCCACCCACAACGGTACGCGCAAATACATAAATATCGTCGATTTCGATAGGCAACTATTCGTTGGCGTATACATCATCAGAGCAAAAGGTAAGAAAACAACAAAAAAGAAAAAAAACAGGGGAAGAAATAGGGTAGAGCGAAGAAAAAGAAAAAAGGGAAGAAGGAAGAAAGGAACACAGCCGAATTTCATTAGCGCCCCTCCCATGGCCGCGTATGATTTATCCCGTTGATAATCGAGCGCTTTTGCATGACGCGAAAAACAGAATGGTTACCCGTTCTTCTTCTAAATAGTCCAGACAAGATGAATTCTCCTCCCATCTCGCGTGTGTATGATATGTATGCGTACACACATTGCTGCAGCTTCTTCTTCTTTTTCATATACGTGTGTGCGTATCTCCGGTGCGTATAAGCCGAGCATTCCATCTCGAGAGATACATTGTCTTGAATCTCCGTCGAGAGAACCGCAGCAGCATAGTGCCACGGACCTGGGACTATATTAAAGTGTCTTTCTGCTTCTTTTCCTTCAATTTAAATTAAAATTCCTCGTTTTCTTTTGCCATTGTGCGCTTTTAATCATCTCGCATGATACACCCGCGGGACAAGTTATGAACTTTCACTGCAAATACACCGTTTTTGCATGAGCTTCTTTTTCCCCAATATTAACTAACGAGCAAATTATAAAAGTATTAACTTTTTAATGCGTGGAGTAAGATGCAGTCAACTCAAAAATGTATTTTCAGCGAACATGCATTTTCATTTAAATAAAGTTGAGTTAATAAAGAGTAATCAAATGTCAAATTTACGTGGTCAATGAAATTCCATGATTTCAATTTTATTGAAAAGAATTCAGTTAAAACATTTATTTTGAAGTCAATGGAAAGTATGCTGTAGTGCATGTAAATAAGTTGATAAATCAACTTTTAATCACATAATTAGTTCATAAATTGTCACTCTCACCAAATTGCGCAAATAATCATTTTATCCTAATTGAGAAAATTTCGTAACTGGTGCTAGCTGGCAAATTAATTTTAATGTGAATAAAAAATAAATAATCGATTGCTATATTAGTATAATTTTAACTAGAAACTATTTCCGTTAATTACATAAAATGAGGCCCTAGTTAAACGACTGTTTTTAGCTATTTTGACTTTTTAACTTTTAACAGAAGTCTATTCTCGAGATACATATTACATTAGTTGGCGTACAAGAGAAGAAACACACATAAGGGCCGACCCTTTCGGCCAGACGAAAACAAGATATGCTCGCGTCCGTAAAAAAATTAAAAAAAAAGAGAAGAACAGCACGTCGAAAATGAAGAAAGAGAAAAAGGGGGAGGCGAACAGCTCGGTTACAAGCAGTTATGCCTAGTGTTCCTGCGTAATATTATTCATAGCCGGTGCGTTTGTCTGCCCTTCGAGAATTCTAATGTCGGAGCGCCGCTCGTTAATGCCCGGGCGTCACACTAAATTAAAAACTCATTTAATCGCGAATGTTTCTCGCTGCGTTTGAAGAAAAAACAACCAAACTGTGCAAATGAATAGAGACACGCAAACATCTAATGCGCAGGTTAGTCTTCGAGGAACTGCTAACGTATTCCTTAAATGTTTAGCCACTGGCAGTCGATGAGAGTTATCAAGCTGATTGTTTGATTGTTGCCCCGTTTATTCGAAGACTTGGAGCATATAATGGTATCTACATGCCTCGGTCTCCGTCGTAGTCCGTATATTATTCAAATAAGTTACTAAGTGGTTTATTCGAAAAAAGCGAAACCTAATATACAGTTTGAGCGTTATGGTCATTAATAAAATCTTGAAAAGAACATTGTCGCAAAATAGCACATCTGTTATTTCTGTCGGACGTATGCAAAATGAATAATTAATATCAAATGTGAGTAAGATATGTGCCTGGCTAACGGAAAAATGACTGGGTATGTTTTTCAGTATATCTCTCACGGGAAATAAAGTGGTCTCAACGATTTTTCAATTCAAGGGCTTGTTCTCTCTCTCTCTCTCTCTCTCTCTCTCTCTCTCTCTCTCTCTCTCTCTCTCTCTCTCTCTCTCTCTCCCGTGCCCTTTGCGCACTTGATGCATTTTTGATGCGACTGCAATGTCGACGTGCTCTCCCAACGACGACGACGACGTGCTCGAGTGGCCCACCCAGTGCTACCTTAATACGCAACCTCCACGGAAATTCTTATACGAGTCTTGCATATCTACCGAGGCATTCTACAGGCATATCAACGTTATAAACATTTGTCTTTTTATTTTCTTTTCATATCCTACGAGTGCTTCAATTCCTTTTTGTTCAACGATACTGACGGTGCTTTCCACGTTACGCGTACTTTTATTTTTGGTACATTAATATTTCTATTTTATTTTTTATTTTTATTGATTTTTTTATGCATCCGTTTTTTCCAAGGATTTAAATGAGAATCCAAATAATGTAATTACGTTAGTAAAAAAAGAATGTGCATTATATAATTTTAAAGCTGGATTAAAAGAATGCTAAAATTACGAGTCATTCAAACAAGAACTCTATAATCTCAAAACAGCGACATGAAAAATTCATTTTGAAAATGCACCTAAAATATGGAGAGAAAAAAACTAAGATGAATTCCGAACAAAAGTCTATAATGTATTTGAAAACGGCTCGTCTTCTGCACCTGCACAAACCAGTCGATCTCGGAAGTGCGATAGTTGTCTTCGACAGCGACATTGCAGGTAGTAGATGTATCCCGCCTCTCCCAACCACTAATAGTACAGGGACAAAACTCTTGGAACTATAGGCAGGTAGCGCGTAGATGCAATTATAAAATTAAAAGACCGCCATCGAAATTACACAATAATGCGCACCTTCTACCTGCGACGAGGACGGCGATAGCGACGTCGAAACAACAGCAGTCGACCGCGCACGCAGCCAAAGATTGTAGTAATTCCATAGAGTCGAGTCTAATTGGGCGACCGCCTTATGGGCAAACGTAGATGAGAGGGCAAAGGAAAAAGGCACCGATTTTCCTGCCGTCTCAAAGATAGGAAGAGGCTTAGCGAGGAACGAGACAAAACGATCCACTTCGCAGCGTCGCCCAAAATTAGACTCTTCCTTGGGCTTCTGTCGACTTAAGGACCTATTAACTGTCTTACTAAGCCCAGTCGAAAAAAAACAAGTTCTAAGAGATATTTCCTCTTTTCTTGGAAAAAATGCAAGGTGTTACGTTTAATGATCCACTTTTTATTCTTTTCACGCGAAGTTTATTTTTCAAGTTTCATTTTTAGTAGTAGAAATTTACATTTGCGAAAGTATCTGCCATGGCATAACGAACGAATCTGTTTGCCATTTTCAAATCTACAACTCGTTCAATACAAATACATATGGGCTGGTGTACCTAATCCTACCATCTATCTATAGAGTAAAAAGTCCAGTAATAAGAGGGCTTATACTGGTGGCAGGATCTCTTGGTTTTGACTATACGTGGCCGACTGATCCTTAAGCTGGGTGAGCGCTCTCTCGACTTAAGAATGATTTGTATTCCTCTCGTCGTCAGCGCGTCCTCTTATTTTTTGTGACTCCACCTCCTCGTTCATCTTTCTCCTTCTCCCTTTCCTTCTTGGCCTCTGTCTTTCTATCCTTTTCTATCTCCGGATGTCCCCGGGCCAACTATTACCACTGCCTCGACTTTTCCACGACTAATTACATAAGTATAGAGGTCGATACCGATTGCCCTTTGTGCTTTCCCGAGATAATTGGTGTCAGGTGACACTCGTAGCTTTACATTTTTCTCTTGCCTCTTTTTTCTTTTGTACTAAACTAACAGCGGTAGCGGCTGCTCTTACATTCTTTTTTTCTTGTTTTATTTTGCTTGACGTTGGCTAAGAAGGCATATTTTGCAGTCGAGATTATTACTAAGGAGCCATTTTCCTGTCTTCTCTTCTTAGTCTCGCCCATTGTTGTAATTAGCTTTTGTCTAGCACTTTGGTGCTTTCATAAGAAATTTTTTTTGTAAGAAATAAAAAAATTCCTATAGAAATTTATTTAATTTTATTTATTGTATGCTGAGAAAAATATATACGTACATTGGATTTATTGAGTATATGAGTTATATAAGAATTAAGCTTTAATAGCAAAAACGTTGAATTTAGGTTCACCGTGACTTTGGGTGACACCAGCTTGCACTCCACTCGGTGGTGGAGACGAGACTCCAGATTGTTGACTAGTGGAGGTACCAACGTCATCTGCTGGTACCGATCTACTGACTGATTGGAAAGAAATGGAAGTCGAGGTCGTTGCAGGGCCCTGAGATGTTGTGAACACAGCTGATAATGTGGTTGGATAAGGTTCCTCTTGGGATACTGGTGCGGGTGAAGAACTTGGCGAGTTTTGTACATTTTCTGGAGGCGGTGGAGGGCTCTTTTTAGATTTTGATGAAGATAAAGACGTTGGAGGATCTTGTTTAGATATCGATAAAGATGGAAGAGATAGAGAGTTTTGGTGAGATAAAGATAAAGTTAGAAACTTCGGCGGTCCTTGTTTGGCTACTGATAAAGATAGAGGCGATGGAAGGTTTGGTTTGGATATTGATAGAGATGGTAGTGGTGGTAGTGGTGGCGGCGGTGGTAATGGCCTTTGTTGGGGCAACGATAACGCTGGTAAAGGTGGAGAACCTGGGAAACTTGACTGAGATAATTGAAAAGATTGATGGTTTGAAACAACTTTGTGGCTTGCAGAGCCTAGTTGCGGTATTATGTGTGAGGGTGGTGGAGGTGGAATCTGATGTAAAGCTGTCGCTGATTGACCTGCTTGCGCAGCGGTAGCCGATGTCGACGCAGGAGCTGCCGCTCCTGGTGGTGGTGGCATACCGTGCTCCATGCCTAGAGACGGTGGTGGCAGTTTTGGTAATGAAACCTGTGGTGTTGGTGCAAGCGAACTCTGTTCGTTTGGACCTTGGACGGAAAGTCCAGATGGAGTTGGTAGTTTGCGATCGAGGCTGGGGCTTCCATCATTGTGTTCGGATAACTTTTCTGCCAAAGAAGCGGCCTGCACTGCAGTTCCCAAGAGGATTGAACAGATGACGCTTCGCTGAAGGATTATGCAGAGTCCTTGATTATACGGTGTTGAGATGACGAGGGAAGTGGAGAGGAGAGTGCGATTATGGGAGCTCCGGGTTGGGTTTGAGCTGTCTCTGATGGTGATTGATTGCGCTTTCGAACAGATTCAGATACAACCGAAAGTTGCTTATTAAAGATTTAACGCAAGAGCTACTTGTTTTTTCTTGGACTTGGGAATTGACAATAGCGAAATATGAATCGGAGAAATTTTTTTTCGTTTTTTTACACATGAAAAAGAGATGTTAAAAAAAGGAGGTTAATGCAATGTAACCGATTGAAAGTGCAATATGTACTTTACCATCATAATGTTTATGCGCATGATATTCCGTATGCTTTTTGCATGAGTTCACTAACGAATTCACCAACGAGCAATTGAGAACTGCAATCATAATATTGCATCGTGTGTAAGCACTCGAGCGAGGCATTACATTTTTATTACATTCGCATACTGTTACAAAAAAGTGACGTCTTTCATTTTAATGTCTGTTTGGATTAGTTCACTCCGACACGTGTAATATTTTTTCATATGTGCGACGCAATAGTTTTCATTTTAACTTCGAAAAAAGATACTTTTACGGCTGTCTTTATCATTTCGTTTCGTTAGTCGTTTGTTAAAAAATTTCGGTATCGCGCTTGGCGAATAATATTGCGAAACAAAATTGACGGTAACGAATTTCTTTATCCTTACAGATGCAATATTTTACTTGCATAAGCAATCTATTTATGCCCTTTTCGGAAATATTATGCTATATGACTGATGTAAAATATTTTCGACCGATGTATTCTTAAAAATGTATTCATTTTATAATGTCTACTCTAGGATGCATAGATGCAGACAGCTTTAACATAAACATGAATAAAATACAGCAAGAGCCGCAGTGGCAACGGCGGCGGCACCCAAATCAAAAGTTTGAAAACTCAACTGTCAAGCTATATACCGCGAAGCTAGAGAAACATAAGCGTAAATTCAAGAAAGTGCCGCGCAGTCACGAATTCATTCGTCTAAACGCAGAGCAAGTCGCGCCGATGAAAAACGACGCGAGTTATCAAAAGATCGTCAAAGTCAAACATAACTCAAGCGGACAGCAGCAAAAAAAAAAAAAATTACGACTTTCGCACGCACTCTTCCCCAATTCCCTCGGTCGTACATCCTTCACTCGAGAGAGCGTGTACAGCATCGAGCGCGAGCTGTAGTAAATTCCAACGATGTGCATGAATTGTTGAAGCGTACTATCTTCGTCGCCGGCAAAAGAGGAAAGAAAAGCAAAAAATTTAATTTTCTAAAAGGTGCCAGCCAGCCCTATTGTTTCCGACACGCGGACGTATGTGTGCGCGGCAAGGGGATCTTTTAATCCAAACGCCACGGGGTCTTCGCACTCTTGATTCGCCTCGCTCTTACTCAGATATATATGATTCGAGATAAGAGCTTCAGATTGCATGCTGCGTCCGCGTGAATTATTGACAATCGATATATCGATTAGGCGGCTTTCTGTCTCTCTCTGACCTACCTATTTCGCCTGGTTCCCTTGAATTCTCATCGCTGCTCCACCTGAGTAAATACAATTGACAAAGTATGTATATATATATATATATATATATATATATATATATATATATATATACAACACTCGTAATCAGAGGAACAAGAATACAATATTTTCTCTTCACCAAGATTCGCTCGGGCAGCCAGCTTGACTTATAAGCGGTCTTTTCAAAGTTGAAATAATGTGTTTCCCTTGTTTTCAATAAGTCGAAAAAAATTACCAATCAGTTTTTGCGTAACATTAAATTATTAGGAAACGAAAAAAAAGCAAGGAGGCATAGGCGTTGCCGAAAGGCGCCGCGTCATTCCTTGAGAAGGAGATCGGAGATGGGACTAGAGAGATAAGCGCATAAATACAGTGCAAAGAAATGAAGTTCTTAGCGTAATTCTCTTATCAGATCGGAGGCCGCCACCGTCGCAGTATTTAGCATTGTAAGACAATGTACAAACATTCCCCGGTGGCGAAAGAGAGTCTCTCCCGGCATTTAATTAAACATCCGATACACGCGGCGTACGCAGCCGACGGACCAGTTTGCAGGCTTACGTAACTCCCTAACAAGTGTCTCCCTCGCTCGCCGCTCGCACGCCGTTATGAAACGGCCGCGCAGACGGCTGCAGCGGATAGATGAAAATCTGGCGCTCAACGGAAAATTAAAGCTTCAGTCGGCGCCCATTGAAAGATGGACGCGCGAACGCGTTTGGTCTTGCGATTTTTTTGCTCGGCTTGCATTCGCAGAAGGGCCGAGCGTACGGCGTGTCGTATGAAAGGGGCCGTCCAAGCTGGCGTTTTGTTTTTCTGGCTGCATATCTTACTCGGGACCGCGCGCTTGTCGAACGTTGTATATATATGTAAGTGCCAGCGGCGAAAATAGGCTGCCTTATATTTCAGCTGACTCGTCGTGCACGCGTACGCGCGCGAGGGAAAGAGAGAGAGAGAGAGAGAGAGAGAGAGAGAGAGAGAGAGAGAATAGCGAATGATTCTTTTGTTTTTCCGCCGGATATCATAAATGCTGGTCGCATTAATTATCGACGATTGAGTGTTTAAGGGTTCTTTACGTCGGCTCCGCGCGCGGCGGATCGCAAATGGAAAATTTATCGCGCCGCCGTACCTTATACACTCGCGTGTTGCAGGGGATTATTGGATAATGGAGATCAAGTTTCGCGCGCGCGCGCGCGCAGAGGGCTGCCTTCCTCGCGCTCGCTCTTTCTCAACTTTGTAAATCAATGCCCGTTACGCGAGACAAGCTGTATTTTGCGCTCGACAAGACAATTTGAACGCTGTTCAGATACGTGCACACTGTACTCGTTAAATCCAGATATCGGCTTTATAATTTGAAGAATCGAGCGTTTTTCGGGGTTCGAGCCGATCGGTCAATTGTGTGGCGGCCGATTTCTCGTGACAACCGTGATCGTTACGCGCATGAAATATGAAAGTTTGCCTCTATCCACGTGACAGGTGTACACATTCTAATCCATTATCGAAGCATTGATATTCATTCGTCGAAAGTGCTTGCTGCGCGCACGCGCTCACGCGCTCACGGTGTAGATGGACAAAGGCGCCCAAGTGAAAGCCAGAAGTCGATAAACAAAGAGAAATAAGAAGAGAATCCCAATTAAAAGTTCCATCAATTCAAGCTTGTCAATTACCAGTGACAAATGGATTGCGCCCGACTCATTTCCGAAACATACTTATTAATCATCTCGTTCTGCCGCTCTCAAAACGAGTTTGACGCGCGAGAGAGGCGCGATTATAAGAGCGCAGATGCATATAATAAAGCCGACAATGATGAGAAATAAAAAGAGCGTGGAGGACGGCGAGCCTGATGGCACGATAAAATGTCCCATTGAGTCCCTAATCGGTCGAATGATTGCGAACCCACACGCGAGTTTTTCGCGACAAAGGACTTCTGGTGACTATCGCCGCCGATCATTTTTTCTCTCTGTTCCCCGACAATGCGAGGGTGCAGCTTCATCTTTCCTTTAGTCCTCGTCATATCTACATGTATGCGTCGGGGGGACAAACAATGTCCGCGCTTAACATACGCTTGTGAAATAAATTCAAATTTGAAAAATAACCAATGAATAGCAATTATTCTATTTTGTGTTAGAAAACTCATCCGACAGTGTTGAAAATCGTTTATTTAATTTTGTATTATAGCCTGGAAAACAGTTCGCATTCAATTAAGGCTCGATAACGCTGGAAGCTTAAAATCGCGAAAGAAGTATAGCGGGCAATAAAGCTGAAAGCCCAATATCCGTAGTGGCGAACATGATGAAACAGTCTGTGAACAGAGGGAGAGGAAAAGGGAAGGAGAAAGGTTATCGCAGCGGGCACTCGACTATATCCCGGAAGCGTCAGCAAGCTCGCGAGAAGCGCCGGCGCTTTATCACGCGCTAATATTGCACGAGTCACCTAACCGGCCAACGACTTTTTCAAGTCTCGAGAACGTGTCTCTCTGCAACCTGGCTTTTCTCTTCCTTTTATTCCACCACTGTATGTGACTTTTTTTTTTTTGCTGTGTCTCGCGTATACACCGCATCATCAATAAAGCCCTGCCTAGCTGGACGATCTACTTATTATATTTTTCCTGGTGGCTGCCTGGAGAATTTAATGAAAAAAAACGGGGCGTCGCGACGCTTTGCTCTCGTGGTGACTGATGTTCCCCATGTGACACGTGCGCCTCTGTGTGTGCATGCGTCTATATGTGTATGTGCGTACACACATGTAGGCTCTCCTCTGATTTTCTGACGGTTTGTCCTGTCTCGCATCCCTAACGCTTGACGCACTATAATGTGATTTATGATTATTTTTTCTTCCTTGTTTTTTTCCATTTTCGGTTTCTTGCGGTTTTGTTTTTTATTGTCACTGATCCGGAAACAAACTAGTCTTTTACAGCATCATGACTTTTTACAGACATAAAACATCAAAGGCAGTGTTTCTCGTAGCGATAAACGTCAAATATTTGCTAAAACATCGAGGCATCAAACGACGGAATGTTGCGGAAAAGCTTTTCTCTCGGGCGACAAAACAGAACAATGGCTCTCTCTCTCTCTCTCTCTTTGACTCTTTCTAAAAGTCGAATCGCGAATAAATCGAATTCCCGAAGAAATAGAACGTGGGACGTCGTGTGCAAAGTAAAAGCCTTTCGCTGGGTGTGCGTACATCTGATATGAGCGCTTGCGAGAGGGATACAGAAAAAAAAGGAAAGCAAAGAAATGGAAAGGAGAAGAGGAATCTCACGTGCTTGAACGCTAAAGCGCATTATAGGTAAAAGGCGCAGCAGCAGCGAGCATGATGCCCATCTGCACCGTGATGCAAAAAAAACACGTACCGGCCGACCGGCGAAGTAGGTGCACACTCGCATACAGCAACTACACAGAAAGATAGATGCCATGAGTGGATAGCGTATTGTCTGCTGCAACAGAGAGAGAGAGAGAGAGAGAGAGAGAGAGAGAAAGAGAGAGAGAGAGAGAGAGAGAGAGAGAAGGAAATTCAAGAGCAAGATAAGCGCCAACCGAGAGAGCGAAAGAAAGAGAGAAAGAGAGAGAGAGAAAGATGCTGCATGAGATTATTGTCTTGGAAGATGCGCGTCGGGGATTGTCAGTTTCGGAAGCGATAATTGAATGATTTTAATATCAATGATATACAAGCTGCAATTTCTGTTGTTTCAAACTAACGGCATATATCTCTCCTAGATTGTTGTTACAGTAGATTTCTCTTTGATACGCACACGTACCTTTTACCTTACATGACACTCGATATCTTATGCTTACAGATTATTTTGATAAAACGAGTCAATTTTGCTGTGATTTGAATTTGTGTTTGAAATTTATGTTTATGTCCGACTTACGATAATTTTGGTGATTTTGGTTTCCACAGAATGCGCTGCTGTAATTTTTGAAAAATGTTATTTTTAATTTATCTATCTCTTGTGTAAATATGCAAAAATAATATTCAATATTCATCACATGAACTTCATTATAATAAGCCAAGCAATGTTTAATACACAAAAGATTCATTCTTAAAAGCTCTCTGACGGGGAAACTTTAATTATACAACTAAAAATATTACTTTAACTTGAGTTGAATACACTTTAAAAAGCAATTACATCTTTAAGTTCCATAACATCTTTCCTTTGTGTGCACAAATACGTGCACGAAGACATCTTGCGATTATTAAATCAACTTAATCCTCAAACATTTAATTTAGAACCAAGTCAGAAATCTTGTAATTTAATTTAACCGAAAAACTACTTATTAGAAAGAGATTTTTCAGGACTATTGAGGATCTCAAAGTAGTCATTATAATCGGTTTATTATTATAAATTTGCTTGGAACTTTTGAAAGATTTGCAAATTTTTTTGAGAAAATTTTATCAGTATCTAAGGATCTTCTAACTTTTGATAAGATTTGCAAGATTTAAAAATTTTTTCTAATTAATGCGACTTAAGTAATATTTCATGAACAGCCATCATTATCCGAGTAATAATCGCTTTGTAGATAATTAATTGTAATTATTAAATAATTATAATTATAAAGTTAGAAGTGACGATTGAAGTTATTGAAAAGTGTGGTCTAGTTGCTTGTCACATTTTAACCGAGAGGCGTGTCACTTTGGGCAACAATAATATCCATTCCATTTAAAAACATAAAATTACTTTGCAGGATGTTTTCTTGACGCACTAACTGCGCAAAGCCAACGTAGAAACTGTACTCGATTGCGTATTTTCAATAACAAGGTAAGGCGTCATTATCCCAGGGAAATAAAAAGCGAATGAAATTTAGGAAACAAAGTTGCGCTGGGACGAGGTGGCACACAGCACGAGGAGGTAGAAAGGGCTGGAAAACGAAACGCTCGATTTCCCAAAAGATTTCAGCGGCAGAAGCAGTAGAAGCGAGCGAGAGAGCGCTCGGCAATAAAACGCGAAGGGAGCCGTAGGTACAATATATATATATATATATGTATATATATATAGGGATGGAATGCGCGTATCACGAGCGAAACTAGAAGGAGTGAAAAGAGCGAGAAAGAAAGACAGTGGAAGAAAAGAGAGCAGCTTGACTGGCTTGACTGCAGGTAGGCCGTCAAGCTCGTGAATGCGCTCAAGTTCAATGTGCCGCGGTGACTCTCCTCCTCCTCCTCCTCCTCCTCCTCCTCCTCCTCCTCCTCTTTCTCTCTCACTCTCTGCCGTCAGTTACGCGGCGCGCGTGTACCGGTCAATTCCGCCGGGAAATACACGGACCAAGCAGAGCGCGCTAGCGCCTTTCAGAGCGAGAACTGCAGCAGCACAGAAAATGGAGAGTACATACGCAAGCGCGGAGAGTCAGCCGCATAAAAGACGCAAAAACCAGCGGAAAAGTGGGCGCGCAGGGTAAGAGAGCGGGGCAAATAATGCACGAGACATGCTATTACCCGGAGATGGAAAGATACGACACGAGATGACGAGCCAACGGCCTGAGCTTTTAATTTCGCGCTTTGTTTATTTCGGTCTCGACACGCGCACCGCCATTATTCTCTTCCATAGTCGCGATCAAACGTTTTTCACTGCTAATGATCGCCGCGCGCTCGACGATATCCGAATCGTCAATCAACCCTGTACGCCAATTTATTGCAATTATCGCGCGTGGACCGAGCCGTGGACACAGGTACAACCAATTATTAATTTATTAGTCATAGATACATAATTAGCTGAAAAGTTAGCCTCAAGCGAGTAAAATTAATTACCCGCGTGTATCGCTAGGAACTCGCCTGTAAGTACAGCACCTGCCAAAACGGCCGCCCGTGAGCGCAAGCTAAAACAAGTGCAGTCTGGTGCGCGCGGCAGGTTATACGTACACACAAATCGCGTTAATTTGTCGATATTTATGATGGAAATTAGCGATGAGAGGCTAGTTAACGGGAGTATAGGCTATTAGCCACGATAACGCGCTGGCACACGTCGTGCGATCTGTACGTTATAGCTTGGCCACCGACGTGGCGCGCAATGTCTATCAGATAGTAGATCAATTAGCAGAAATTAACCAAATTGATCGACCCTCCCCTCCCCATAACGCCTCTCTCTCCATGACCGTCCAATGGAGCTTTCACTAGTCAAAAGCCATGTTATTAGCTGTCGTTCGCCAGCAACGCTGTTATCCTCGCAGCTATAATACTTTTCGTTATCTCCGTGCCGACCTCCATTATAATTTGCATCCTCTTCTACGCACGAATCACCGCGATTTCCCCTCTTATCTTTCGTATTTAGAGCGACTCTCTCCCGTCGAAACTTTCCCTAAAATCTTATCGCTGTTTAACGCTGTTTTTAGATCAGCCTTTCGCTACTATCTCCCGCTACTTATCTTTTTATCAGTCTTCATCTTTTGCCATCAAGTTTCGACAACGTATCAAGTGGGCAGTGTACCTATAACGTATCCCAACGTGAGATTCACCTTGAATGAGAAACGAAAAATTGCCGCGTCGTTCATGAAGAATGCAACGTAATATTATTAAAAAAAATGTTAAATTGAGCGGTAATTAATTATCTGGAGATATAAATTAGCTCAAGAGAGAGAGAGAGAGAACGTGTAGTTGCACTTATGAAAATAACGGTTAATAATAACTTTTTAAAATTTGAGATTAATTTTTTTGTTGATCCTTACAATTAACATTTATCGTAATTTCAGGTTCGTAATCAATCCGCTTGAAAGCCATACCATTCGCGTCACGTCGATACATCTCAATTTAAAAATAGTTGTTTGTGATTTTTACCTGAGAGAGCTTGTGAAAAATCCTAGATTTGCAGTTCTTGGAAAATATCTAGCTCGCCTCTATTACTAAAGTTAACTGTGCAAAATCCGTGGCTAAGGATCCAGCGGCCTTGGCAAGCAGTTCATTGCCTGGCGCGCGAGCGCGATTTACAGGCAAACGATCGTCCCTCAGCTGCGCGGCCGGAGCGCGCCCGCGCTGATTGTCTGCCAGTTACGGCAGATCAAATATGTATAGCGAGCTCGTTGCGAGGTGTTGCTGTTAGTTGCGGGGACGGAGAGTGAAGAGTACCTTGACCTTTGCAGCAGAAATCTTCGGTGAGAGAGAAACGATCTGATTTATGCCCGGCGAAATTGTAAGTTTCGCAAGTTTGATCCCCTAATCAGTCGGCCATTAAAGAAAGCGCGCGATTTATCGCGTTCGCGGGCATTATCAATTTGTCGCCGCGTCAAATTATCCAACTGCTTATTTCGCGCGGAGCGAGTTTTGTAATGGAGCCCACGCCGACGCGCTCGTATGTAGGATGAAAGCGAGAGTCGAGGGATAATCTTCTTTCCTCGATGGGATTTCGATGCTCGTTTTCAGGCTCTACCCGTGTTTTTTCTTTTTTCCTTGTGTTCGCGGGGCTCACGTACTTCGGCCTCCTATTCAACATTCGACGGCCTTGGCGCGCGGCCCTTCTTTTCAGATGGAGAGGCCGTAATGGCAGCACTTGTTTTTCACCTAGAAAAAAAGCGCGCACTCCCGGCCGATCGCCCTTTCTTTTTTGCCGCGCGGCTAATTCGACTGCGCGCTGCGATCGTCGATGCCTACGACCCGCTAAGGGAAGATGAAACGACCAACGCTCGCGCGCGCATTTCTTTGTACGAGATCGGCTATTTTTCCTTCACGGTCCGCGTCGCATCGTGTGAATCTGGCTCCACCTGCCTGTTGTAGGAGAAAGACAATAATCCATAAACTAAAAACGTAGAGCGTCGTTAAAAATCGACTTCGACCGAAGCACATGCCGCGCCGCGAATCGCCGAAATCGTTCCATTCGACGAGTAACGTATCCTTGCTCGCATGCAAATTAATGCCGAGTAGTTGCGTCTAGGTAATTACACGTACAGGCAACGATGTCGAAGACTTATTTGAAGAATTATCAACATTCGCTACAATTGAATAATCGTTTCTTGGAATAAAAAAAGAACGTAACTCGTGTGTATACTTTATACAACTGGCACTCTTATGAGCTATAGCGAGAGCGAGAGCGACAGAAAGAGAGAGAGAGAGAGAGAGAGACAGACAGAAGGAAAAAGATTAATTCGCGGCTATAAGCGTGGTCGCGAGGTGTCAAACGCATACAGGCACGAGTGTCTATAGGATAAGCTAATACGGGAAAGAGTGTGCCCCGCGTGAGTTTGCTCTGCTTCCGTGTCTGTTACACTTCGAACCTGTTAAAGATAATCGGCACTTGCTCATACGAACGAACCATAAATATTGATCTTGCAATCATTCTATAAGCATGCTCGTACATACTCAGGTCCGTGTAGGTAGGGTCGACGCACCTTGCACTATGCACGCGCCGTATTACAAGAAAGAGGTATGCGATCTAATGTAGGTCGTTGAAAACGCGCAGCTTCCTATTAAAGATTCTGCTGCGGCACCTGCCGCGTGACGTCTTAATTAAGTCGTAATCATTCAAGACTTACGTACTGCTATGCCCCAATCGATTCGCCCTGTTATATGGCTGATCGTAATTTTTTTACTCGGAGTACATCCTATCTCCCTAGCTTTTTTTATGAGGATGATAAATTTGGGGATTTATGAGGGCAGGCTTTTAAAGCTCGTCTGCTTCTGTATTTATTAGTGTAAAGCTTTCTATTTTATTATTGCTAGTGCATCGAAATACTGTTTTATTTATTATCGTTGCAAACGTAGTTCGTGAATTTAGTTGCGATCTGCAATGAGCTCGTAACAAAGGTTCTCTATCGCGGAGTGTCAGTAGATATGATTTGAGTAGTTATGATAAGAGAGATAGCTTGATGTACGACTTACTTCCGTGAAGTTTGTACAGTTGCGTTTCCGAGTTAACGAAGCTGTCCAATGGAAGCTAATCTTTCTTTTTCCATATGACAAGTCGCGTATGGGAGGGAAGTAACCCAGCACCAAGTTCCACAACTCGTTAACTCCCTTAATAACAAAATTAGAATTTCCCAATTAGCCGTGAAACAGCAAACGTCAATCCTCCTCTTTCCCTCTCGCCCTCGAATCAATTTCCATACGAAGCTCTATTCTCACCCCTGTCTTCTCGCTCTAAAAGCTTAGTCAGAGTTGAAGCAAAGTGCGCGAGCCGCTTTAAAAGCGTAGCAGAGAGAAAACTGTTATTGCCCGACGTTTAATACAAATAGAGCGTAATAAAAGTATAAAAATGCTCAACATTTATACTCTAGGCTCTCGCTCTCTTTCTCTCAGGCTAAATTATCATTCCACGAAAGTACATCGGGCGCGGGCATAGCACGTCCCATCGTAACCGTGCATTTAAACAGGCACGTGAAACCGTTAAAAAAATTTATGCCGGGCAAGAGAGCGTACCGAGCTTTAACCCAAGACGATGATATTGCGACGATTGCCTCTCACGACTCTAACGATTTTCATTCGTATGGCTACGAGTGTCACTGCTGTGCGATCGTCAAGCCATATAGAGGATTTTCGATATATACGTATATTTCAAAGTGGAGAATAAGAGTTTCACGTGCCGGCTATTGTCTTTGATTGATCCAACTATCCGAGATGAGCCAAGTGGATAAAGGATTGCGATGAGCCCCAATCGTTCGGTTGATCTTTTCATATTTGAAATTCCCGATCATTTTTACTATTCTTCAAATATAGCTAGCTATTTCAGAGTAATATCGGCATAAGAATAAGGATGATCCCTTTATTATATTTCTTTAAGTAAAAACGTTACTAGAAAAGTCTTTAAACTATGTGAAACATTCGATTTCCGAATTTCCGACTGAATTTTCGTTCCTACTTCATCAACGTTAAAATCACTTGCGACTACTTTTGGTTAAAAAAAATGTAAATCTTTTCAAGTTTATTCATTTTCCTATGGGTAACTGTCGATAACATCGTTGAAAAATAAATTGCTCCATAGAAGAATGTCACATGAATTTTATCGCGAGCGCAAGCTCGCAAGAGCGTTAAGAAATTGCAATATTTTCCACGGAAACTAGAAAATTGCCAGCTCGAAAACTATTTGACGAATGCCCAGCAAAGATCTGCAATTTCCATCGACAACCGTAGAAATATCACATTTCAGCTTCGATTCCCTATGGCGCGTGCAAAAAAAGGAGAGGAGAGAGGAAACGAGAGCGAAAAAAAAATGAAGCCCATGACGTCGCGAAAGGGAACGAAAGAGAAAAAAAGGAAAAAAAAGTCTATCGCAGCAGAAAAATCGTTCGAGCATCGATCGCTCGCTCGGTGAACAAACGAGGCCACTTTGTCGTCGCGCTCTCGTTCGAATTTCCGCGCGCGAATCCGTCAAAACAATCATTTATTTTTGTTCCTCTCCTCTGTATGGAAACACATAGAGAGGTATTACGTGCGAGCAGCGAGAGTCTGCGCGCCTTCGAGACACGGGAGATCAGATAAAAGCCATTCTTTCTGGGAGTAAGTGATTTGCCCATGGCCGCTTGGTGAGATTTAATTGCGCGGTTTACCCGATGACTAATGGCCGCGGGCAAGAACGCTTCTCTTCAACACACATTCGTACAAAAAAAAAAACTAAAAAATAAGGAGAGTGCAGTGGCGCATTATTGACTACGTCGAACAATGCACGTGAAGAGGGTTGCACGAGGCTGATCGAGAGTCGTACACTGATGCTTTTTTTTCCATTCGTGCCGTCGCTTATGACTGAGGGTTCAAGTGAACAATACTGACTATTTTTGATTGTGTCCGCGTAAAAGCCAACTGCGTTGTTTGCTTGGCCGCAGGAGCATGATTTTTTTTTGTTTCCTTTGTGACTTGGTTTTTTCTCGTGTTGAACAATCGATGAAACCTGCAACCCTGGTATAAGTACCTATAGCACAGTCGATAATAAACGTTGTCTATTTCTACACGAAATCACTTATATGCTTGTACTCTTCTCTCTAGGGAGATCTATAGCCACACCGTGAGTTGCTTGATAGAAAAATGGTATTGCGCGAGCATACATCATCGCATAAAAAATTCAATGATCAAGCTCGTAAGCGCTCATGAGCGTGCGCCTGTCTGTCTCCCCTAGTCTCTCCTCGAGGATCAACTATGCACGAATATGTGCGTTTCGTGCGAATACCTTCAGAGGGAGAAACGCGTCCAATATAAAGCGACATATCCGAAAAGTCCAAGGGTTCGAGACAGCTCATATTGAATGAGCCAGGAAATTTAGCATTCCTTTGGGGCATTCTTCGTTAGTTTTCCAACAAGCTTTCCTTTTTCGTTATTTTTTCTCAAGATACCTTCGTAATTTTTCCAGCCGAAAAGTTACCTTTTTTTATCGTATGAAGCGACATCTTCTTTTTTATTATAGCTGTACTTTTTTGCGTACTTCGAGAGTTGGAATTGGAGAGGCTTTGAAGGTATAACGTTTCTCGCTAAGTTTAGATGATTTACCTACCTCGCCTCTGTCAAGGAGTAAGTTTAGGTGACGATTGTGTTGAATTTTGTATGTAATGTTACATGATGTTTTGCGCGAATCAACGTGAGCGCAATGTCTCCTTTTTAAATTCAACAAATTGTAACAAGAAGAAGCCGTTTCTATAAATCGCTTTCAAATGGTATATTTAATTTACATAACAGATATTTGCTTGGGAATTCAAATGAAGTGCATATTGGAAAATAGAAACCGACAACAATGCATGATATAATATCAATTAGAAACCCTATGGTTTCATAATCTAGCACATTTCATTTGAGTAGTTAAGGTCACGAACAAAGTCCTCGACGAAAACTGCTGCGAGCAAGTCAAGAGTTTTCCACAATGAAAACTGTCAAAGTAATCCTGAGTAAGAGAAGTCAAAAGTAGCGTCATTTAAGAACAAGCATTAATATCCATTACACGCGTATACAGCAACGCAGCTTTAATTCTCATTGAACGAGTTTTCCAAAGTCTAGAAAACGTGGTGCTGACAAAATAGCACGTTGTCGCAGCAATTGATTTCCCTCTCACGATAGCCTCCGCGAATAAAGAAAAGAAAATTAGGCACAGACCACGAGTGTCACTCGTAAGCAAATAAAGTAAAATTACACGTTTACGCGGGAGTCAAAGTATCTCGCCAGATAGACACGTAGACGAGTGCCGTTTTATACATTCATTAAAAAGAAAAAAAATGGAAAAGGAAAGAGGTTTTCTCAAGCACCAGCTTTCTCTCTTATTGAATTCCTTGCGGCGGCGGAAGTAGACGCTGAAAACTTTCCTCGTGAATATGCGGATACGACAGAGCGCTCCCTCGTTTATTCTTAACTCTTCGCTGGCTTTCTTCTCCCTCCTAACTCGGCGTTCTTTCTTTGCGAGAGGAAGTGCGAGCGAGCTGCCGCGAAGGAACATGCCGTGCGTCGGCGCGGCTTCATTATTGGATTTTTATTGTTAATTTGCTAATGTAATTACGGCTTTGTTTCTGCACTTCATTTTCTTTCGATTCACATCGGGGCACTAATAATACTATAACTTTCGATCGAAACTCGTTTAATTATTCCGTTGTTGTTTCGCCCCTCGCGAACTACGAATAACTGCGCATACCGGTGACTAACAATTAATTATAATATTTGATAACGTTTACAGTGCACGCAAAGTGTGACCTTATTATCGACGGCAGCACGGCTCGGCTTGGCTTTCTGATTACCTGTGGAAATTAGTTATCAACATGCAGTACCAGCAGCGCAGAGCATATTCCTGCTTTATTATTAATTGCGGTCACGTATAATTATCCATCCGAGGATTTCCATTCACATCTGCATGATGGCTTTTTTAAAGACTATTTGTTATTTGGATGTGCGCGCAAAGTACATAAATATAGCGAAAGGAAGGATCAAACATGATCGCAGCAAACTAGACATCGACGAGAGCGAGCCTGTTGAGGAGTTATTAGCGGAATTAACGCAGCGACAGCGACAAGTCGTCGAAAAATGACGACCAGCCAAGTTAACATTTATTAGCATTCACACGAACGCACAGATGTGCCAGCTCGAAAGCTTACCCAGTTTGCAATTCACGTCAGCCTAATGTATTAAGTGTGAGTAGCCTCAATGAGCAGCTTGCCGAGTGCCTCGAGGCATTCAACGAGAACCGGCCCGAGGATTTGAGAAACTTTGTGCGCAAGCTGCACGTCAAAAGGAATTTCTTTTTCTGCCCGCGTAATGTTGAGACGTTTGCACGAGGACGTCCTGTGTGTCTGACTTGCGCTGCGCGCCGCACAAAATTTGATTTGCAGGCATTGTTGAAAATCTCACGCACCGTTAACTCGCTCGCGCGCGCACGCACATTCTCGAGCAATTTGCACGTAATCCTCAGTCGTTTTATCCTCTCCTTTTCGCGCAAACAACCGGCCGTAAAGCTTATATACCGCAGACGATCTTGCACGCGAAAAATCGTATGCACACATTCCGCTTGTGTGTGTGAGAGAGAGAGAGAGAGAGAGAGAGAGGTGAGTGGGTACCGTAAGACGAAATCACCTCTAATCTCGTCCGCGCACAGCTCCATTGTTACAGCCCCGTATGCGGCCAGAGACGTCCGTTGGCGCCAGCGAGACCTTTTTCTCGGACCGGCGGCGTCAACTAAAGGGAAATCACGTGAGAAGTCTTTTAGGCTTTTCCTATGCAAGCCCGCGCCACTGTAATTATCGATGCCGACGCCGCCTCACCTATATATAATGCATGGCTTCGGGCGTGGGATGCTAGTTTGTCTTCTTTCAAACACTTTCAATTTGTTCGGACGAAATTCCTTTTTTAATCACAACTATCCTTATCGGTTTGAGCATCCTTCCGCTTTTTCCCTTTTTATTGCTTTCTGTACTCTACATCATTATTTTCCCAAGTCCGCCATAAATCCACTGTCGCAATGAACGAAACATCGAATGAAGTTATCTGTCTGATGGTTTCAATGAATATTTCGGTCTAGCGGAACGACGCAATAATTTTTCATTTTGAAGCTATGAGCAATGTTGGAATTTCAGTTGAAGCTTCCCGCGAAATAATTGCACTTAAAAACCGATATCCCCGTAGGTTTTCCCGGCACGGTTTTTTGAACACTGCCGCGCCGTACCGCACTGTAATTTGGGCTACGATAGCGGCGTCGGCAGCGCTTGCTGCAACCCGATAATTTTATAACTAAATTGAAAAACGACAGCCGCGATGAATCAACGCTGTGGCGCCACTCTCGCCGACAATGGACGATGCGCCAGCTCTCAACGAGCTGATCGCTAATTAGATTGTATCCGAAGGGAAGAGCGCCTCTTTTCTCTATTAACGATCGCATTAATAAATTTCCAGCTAAGTGGCGTTGCATTCTCTTCATCTCGCTCGCACACCACCGGCCACTAGGGAATCATAAAATAATTGAATTTCGATGGAATTCGAGACCGACAGACATTGTTTTGTTTTGTACCCTCGTTTCGATTTACATAAAAAAATGTTTTCATTCATCCGCGGCCTCCGATTAAAAAACATTTTTCGTATGATGTTAAAGCTCACGCCTAAATCTTCTCGTACGTGTACGCGTAAGAGCAAACTTTTCGTAGCTTCATACGCGTTAACGCTATTTTATAATAACGGTAACAGTAAATAATTAAAAGTATGCTCGGCTTCATTATATTCACGCGATATAGAACGTCATGGTCATAATTGAGTTGTTGCGAACGCTCAAACGCTAACGAGCAAGCCGCTCGCGTCGCGGCAAAAAAAATGCACCTAAAGGATTTTTAACGTCAGCCCTGTTATCGGTGGATTTTCGGTGTGCGATGTATATGTATATGTAGATGCTGCGCTCGTTTATTTTCTTGCCCGAGGAGTTTCATGACCGCGGGTTCTATCAGATTTTCAAGATGTCAATTTAATGAGCACTTAGATTGAAGTAAGCTCTTGATGAAATATTCAATGCAAATATTTACTAGAGGATTGGACAAATTTTAAGGAACTAATTTGATGTATTTGAAAAAAAATCGTTAAAATATGAAACGGTCGAGTTACATGAAAAAAATGCTATTTTTGACTTGAAAATAGAATCGAAAATTGGGCATGTAAAAGGTTTCAATACGTCGTTTTTCATTCGTTATTGTACGATAGAAATTCGGAAAAAAGTTACGTTTTTGAACAAATGTTGAGAATAAAGCCCGACCCCGTCGACGGCACAAGGATTATTCAGTTTAGTAAATAATTGGATTCGGCTCTGAAAATGCCACATGAGTAGTAATACCAATTCGTTCATTTTAATAAACGAACACGAGGTGAACTCTTTCGACTGCGAAAAAAAGTGCCACGTGAATTTGCAAAATTAATTGAACTCTCGCAGCTAGAGAAATATTAAACCGCGGATAAACATCCTGATAGATTTAAAAATTATTGCTTTCGACGCGAGAAAACTCGCAGCGCCGAAAAACAAGTGAAGTGAGAGAAGATGCGCGCAAAGCGAAATAGCAGAGCGCAAAAAAAGAGCTGCGCAGCAGAGCACGCTGCTGGTAGAGTGGTCGAAAGCCAATGACTATAATTCAGCCGTTCCTCGTGGCTTTGTGTTCGCGCCTCCTCCCCCTCCCTCCCCCACAAAGAAATCGCTGATTAAAAGCTTTTCCCGTTTTCTTTTCAAGCAGCGATGGTCGTTAATCACAAATACGCTTACACTTCGGCCATGAAAGCTCAAAAAAGAAACGCACTCGCGAAAAGATAAATGCAGGGATACCACAATCGTCCAAACAATTCAGCTCGGCTAATCCTCTCGCTGAATACATTCGGCTAATCCAGAGAAAGAGCGCAAATCGCTGAGCTAATTCGGGGCTGGCCAACTGTCTAATTCTCTTCTAGGCAGTGGTGCTAAAGATTAAGCTTGCGCGAGGATTTGTCGCGAGCGGCCTTCGGCATTTGCATATGTCACGGGATTTCATTAATTACGCAAGAGCCAGCAAGGATTATGAGGAGAGAGAGAGGGGTAGACAGTGTGTACGCTGTATGTGCAAGCCCTTCGACGCCTGTTTATGTACGCGCAGGCTTTAAGCCTATGAACTTGGGTGACAAACTCGTGCAAGCACGTGCGTGTGTTCTTTCGGTTGTGCTTTTTTTGAGGGAAGCGAAGATTAGCCCTTTTTGCGCTCTTCGAGTGGTTAGTGGGTTTGAATTTGACCGCTTTCCCAGTCGGTAATTGCGAGGAAAATGAAGAAGGTAAAAAGAGGCTCTCGTTCTCTATAATCGTCATCAAGTAGCTTTTTAATTCTGAACGACTTTTTAAGTTGATATTCTTCAGCTAAAGAGGGGAAACGGATGAATATTTATTCATTGATAAAGAGTAGTTAGAGCCAACGAAATACCCTTTTGATAAATCTAATATCGTGGATTTCTAGGAATTTTAAGGATAATACAACTTTGAGTACTACGTTTGAAAGTCGAGGTGAATATATAGTGATACAGAAATTTGGAGTCGCTCAAGTAAATATGGCTTATACGATCTTCCCAACTTATAATTAGTTGCGAAAGAATCATAAAATGTACGCAAGACAATATCTTTATTAGCCTAATAAGTTTTATAATAAAGCCATTGAAACTTACAACGACGTAACGCATAATCATTATTATTATTCTCGCAATGATGACGGTTAAGGGCACACGCGCCCGTGCAAAACTTGACGGTGGTGCAGCTGTTATTTTAGCTATAACGAAGTAGCGGTGGCGGCGGCGGCGGCTTCGGGGAGCTGTTTAGCGAAATTTCGACGGAAACTTCATAATCTTTTAAAACAAGCTCAATTAAGTCTCTGTTTTCTTTTGCAGCGTGCACACGATGTAAGTTCGAGAGGACGAAGGGGCGGCGGATATTACGGTCGTTGCGTATATACTTATTAAGAAAAGGTGTGCATTGTAATAAGCGGAAGTACTTTCGTCCCCTTAACCGCGCATCTTTCCGATAGATAACTTTTCGCGTAGCTTAGAATTTAATGCAGTCACGCGAGAAGCCCGCGAGATTCGGAAGTTGCATGGTGCAGCACTGCGCAAGCTAAATTATTGTCTCGTCTCATCTTCTCAGGCCGTAGCCCGCTATTCTTTAGCTTATGCAAAGTGTAATATTGCCTTTGTAAGACTTTGTAATTTTCAACGCGTAACTCGAGAGACTCTGAGAGGGCTTTCCACACAGGCTGCGTAATATTTAATCAGATGTACATGCACATACTAAGTACGTGTACTTTGATAGTTTTCCAAGTTTGCTGCGCGAGAATTTTTCATTGATTTAAACTCTGTCAGGTGTTTAACTTTTGACTACGTTTGCCCTGGATTATTTGAATCTTTGCTACAAATTCATTAATAAAAATTAACACGTAAAGTGTATTTATGGAAATCTGTCACTGTTCAATCTCGATCATCTCATTTGTAAGCGAAATCAATTCAAAATACACACTTATGAAATTAAGGTATCTTTGCATTCAAATACAAAATAAGTTTACTGAAAGAGAACCTAACTCGAAACAAGTTTAGTCGCTTTGATCCAGTGGAGATGCTGTCTCTTTCGATATTTCCATTAGTCAGCAAACAAATTTTTTTGGAAGATTATGGAATAATCTCGCTCAAGATTGATTGGAATTATCACTCCTAGACTTTGTGACTAATTTCATTAGACATTCTTCGAAGAAGAGAATGCAAACATTGGTTTCAAGTTATGATTGAGTCGATTCACCAAGAGACCTTAAATTAGAGAAAAGAAAGGAGATATGTGATTGATTGCGTCAAAGATGAGATTGAACGTCACGAATTGCAAATGCCTGACGAGAAAAAAAAATAGTTTGGTGATTTTTTGTGGTCTTACGCAATAAAATTCCCTGTCGACGCAGGATAACTCGGGCGCCGCGAAGCGAACGATCCCGAGCTAAGAACCCTCGCAACGATGCATTCAGATAAAGTACAAGGAAAAATTTGCGAAGAATGTTTTAGAACTGTCAGTTTAGTGCAGGGAAAATAACTCACGGATAACGAAAGCCAGTAGCAACGCGAACACGACAATTGCCGTCAACGTCTCAATTAAAAAATGCCAAGCACAGTGCACAGCAAGAGCTGTGCATAGGTGTACTTGACAGTCATGAATCAAGTTTCCCATGCGCGTCAACCGTAAGGCGATAATCATCGAGTACGCGCGAGACAATAAATTTTCGTCAGGCGTGAAAGGCCGAAACAAAGCGTGTCAATGCCGCAAGCACGAAAAAAATGGTTTTATCGTCCAGGGAGTATTTGCATATTCAGATCTCGCGCTTGGCCGTGCCGCTTGCGGAGGGCGCGAAATGTTTGAAATGACTGGTCTCAGCCGTTTAACGAGAATGCAAGGTGGTGAATTCCGTGCGTTTACAAAACAATGCGACGAGCACTGTCTTTCCCATGCGAGCTGCTGCTTCTGCTACTGTTGCTGCTGCTGCTGCTGCTGCTGCTGCTGCTGCTGCTGGGAGATAATGAATATAGAAAATGGCTCTAATAACGAGTCTCTAACGCCATAAATCTTGGCTCCCTATGCGTCCCTGTGAGCGCAGCTTTCGTGTAATCCAATTAGGAGTGAATCGGATCGCTTGAACTTGACATTGACGGCCGCGAGAACGAAGCAAAAGTGCGTGCGTGGAGGAGCCACAAGACTAGTCGCGAGAGAAGAGAGGGGAAAAAGGAGAATTAGAGGAAACAGGTCTCGGCCCGAGAAGTAGCTTCTCTCGCTTTCCTGCCGCTCTGCCCATCCTCCTCGTCGTCTATTGGAAAATTAATGCAATTAAAAAAGATTATTTACGAGCGTCGTTTGAGGAAATCGTACGCAATGCACATGAGCCTAACTGTATCCTGATAATTTATTAGATGCTCTCGCGATAGGCAGTATATATGCACAGCGTGCACTACTCGACTACTTCTATGTATATCTAGCCCCGCGAAATGTGTAACAGTATATTTATAATTGCTCGTGTATATAGTGCGCGCACGCCTCTGGGAGAGAACGAGCAAAGGCTGCGCCGTGTACACGACGAGCTGTCACTTGGCGTCTCCTTCTCCAATCAATGCGAAATCGCCTCTAAATCTCGCAGAGGAAGAAAGCAGCAGCGGCAGTCTCCTTTGCCAATTTTCGAAGGCAGCGGAGCTCGCGCGCGCGCGCTCGCGCTCACGCACGCGCAAACAAGAAGAACAGGAGCGAATTGAAAGGGAGATCGAGCGGCTGAAGCGAGCGAAGGCCGTGGACGTCATTCCGGGGCGTTTTTCGCGATAAAGAAAAGACAGCGGCAGCAACGTTCCGCCTGTCCCTCGGCAGCAAGCGTCAAGCTTAATCGATGTGCACGTGTTGCGCGCTGCACCGGGAGAGAGCGGCTTCTTGTTCCCTTCCTCTATGTGCTTCTTTCTCGGCCGACTATTTCATCGGCAAGCCGATTTCGTCCCGCAACCAATGGCCTTTTACTCTTGTTTTCAATGCCGACCTAACGCGCAATGGAGGCCACGCAAAAAATCAAAACTTTCGCGTTGTTTCTTGTTATTTTTTTCCCTCGGCGTTGTTGTACCGAGAGACGATTCGAGCCTTATGAAGAGCGAATTAAGGCTTGAAATTCGATGTTTTTGCTCGACCATCCGGCCGAGAGAGCGGAGAACGATGAGCTAGGCTGTTTCCAGCCGGAGCGTGGAATGTTCTTGCGCGCGCGGTGCATCGGCCAACCAGAGAAATGATTTCCAGGTGGACTCTCCTGCTGAATGGAATTGCTCGCGCGCTGCCAAACGTTACTTCCGACCGATCGTTAACGAACAAGCTAAAATTGCTCGGAAGACGAATAGTAATCGATCGACCTCTCGCGAGCGCGGCGGGCCATTTTAACGACATCGAGAGCGCGGGCGCGCGGGCGCGCGGGGGCGCCGTATCAGCGTTTAATGCATACAATGCGCTCACGTAATCAGGCAGTCATATATCAAAATCAATTAGCGCGTTCGGCAGTAAACAATTAAATTCATAGTCGGCAATTATCCACGCACTTTTAGCGCGCGAGCCAGATGATTTACGCGTAGACGTCGAGGTGTATGGCGCGGCGCGATGGCGATGATTTACTGCACTGATCGTCGTCGCGCGCACGCGAAAGAGCGCGTATATTTTTACGAGCTTGTATAAATACGCAAACGCGAACGGTTAAGTAGCTTTTTTATTTCTCGTCGATCGGTCGATAAAAATCTGTGTTCACTGGTGGAAAGTGACTCGTCCGATGGACGCGAAAACGGGACGCGGTTAAGGCCAAATCATCGTGCGTCCGCGGCTAATAACGTAGGAGGAGGTCGCGTTAACCGACGCTCGCGAGAGACGAAGTTGATTGCGTTAGGAGGAACTCTCCATTGAAAATCGAGCCGCATCGGCGGGCCTGGAACAATCGCAGGGGATGCAGTTCGCGCGCTAATTGTCTGCAATGAGATTACCGAAGCGAGCGAGAGCCGCGCGGCCTCCTTGACCGGAAGGAAAAAGGCAAGGCCGTGACGAGGAGCTTGTTTTCGAAGCTACCGCGTGGCGCGGGGCTTTTCCAATTACCGGGAAAAATCCGCGAACAATTACCGCCGCGACTTAATTACTCGCGCGCCGACGACCTACATCGGAGAAGCGAAAAACGGCAGTAATGCGCGAGTCGCGAGTTTCCTCATCCTCTGGTCGCGTAATATGCACGTTCGGGGGGGGGGGGGGGGGTGACGTCTCGATAGGAAAGCGCGATAAGACGTGTGTGCGAGGAGGCAAGCGGGAGCTAGGCATGGTAAGTCATTCACGACCTCCCGCGGACGTTTATCTTTCGGGGACCCGCGCACGTGACCGCAAAAAGTTGCTCTCTCTCTCTCTCTCTCTCGCTCTCAGCGCAATTTGAGAGAAGAGATAGGCACTGCTGATATAGAAGCAACCTCTCTGGATACGTTGCTGCTACATGGGAAGCGCAGGTTGCACGCTATAATACACGTGTATAGGTGACGCTCACAGGCTGCTTAAAATTGTTGGCGCAAGCGCGCTTTAGAGAGACGAATGGTACGAGCCGGTGCATGCACTTCTTACAGAGCGCGATCGTCAAGATTTTTTGAGAATTTCAATTGCTGACTGAGTGCGCTACGACTCTCGCTGCTGTTTTGAATTCCAAGTTGACGCTGTTCGGCAACAGTACAACGAACTTTTCACTTTTTTACGTGAGCGCCACAGCTTCGCAGTGGGTCAGAATGAAGTGGCAGGGAAGAAGCTTTAGTCGAGGTGATAATTCAGCCTCGTTAGAGACGCGCCGAAATCTCGGCGCGCATCTCCCTCTCGCGCGCTAGATAAATCTGTTTTCGGCTGCTACATGAGAAACGACGCGCGACGAGCTCCGCACGAGTGGTTGGATTTCTCGACTCGACTGCGCGTCTGTGTGTGAGCCGCGACGCGAAACCGAAAGTGATAAAAAACAGACAAATTGGTCAATTACGCCTATGATGTACGAGTGCATTAATTAAGCCAAAGAGGGAGTGGCTTTTCACTCGTCCAGACCACGGGTCCTCGCGTAGACGCGTTGATTAAATCAATTAATTGAATGATTTCGTCGTCGAGCTCGGTTTTCCTCCCGGCGGCACAAGCATCTTTCTGCTGAATCAGGCGACAGCGGGCCGCACGCGCTCGCGGTTATTAACGTTACGTATTACAAAATACACAGCGCTCGCAACTCTGGCTATGATTTATCGGCATTGTAACTGTACAATAGCCCGCCTGTTTTTTGTCGGACTTCGACACACGCGTGACTGACTTTTACGAACGCGTTTAAATCTCTCGGAAGACGCGTAAAAATTCAGAAAATAAGAAAGCCAGTAGTGCGCGCACGACAGCAAGAAAGCTGTACGCGCGAGGGCACAGAAGACCGGAACTCGTCGCAAGCACTTTAAAACCAAACTCGACTCGGTGCTTCTCAAAACGGATGCGAGATCCTTGAGCAAGCCACACACAACACACACCTGTGCTCGCTGTTATGCGAGAGAGAAAGAGAAAGAGCTGATATTATCGCGGCTCGTTAAAACTTTTAGGAATGGCACTAAACTCTAGCAGCGTTTCGAGAGCCGCGCATAGAGAGCTCTCCTCGGTTTCCGTTAATTCTTCCCTTCTTCTTGCGGGCTTCCCGCGCGACTTTATCTTTAGCCGCAGACGTTTAAGTATCGGCGTTAAATTACTCGCGCACTCGCGCATTTGTCCCTAGCCCTCGCGCGCGGGAACTCGTCGACGCTTTCGTCCTCGTCCATAAACAAATAGATTTTCGGTGCATGTAATCCGCGCGCACGGACGCTATATTCCCCAGCCAACTGTCGTTCGCGAGATAGCGACGTTTCTGTCCCGGGAAAAGGAAAGGCAAGGCGGGACCGTTCTGATAAGTACTTCGTTAAGGGATTATTACTCGCTGTGAAAAGGCCCACGCGAAAGCTGGCCAGCGGTTAACGAGCATAAAACATGGATATTTAACGCCAAATTTATGAACTCTGTGGACTTTCTTCATCGCGGCATACCGGCGCAGCGCCGTGGAGGCCAGTACCGAGTTTCATCAACGAGAGAACGTGTTAATTACGCGTCTTTATAATGCAACCACTGCGGTAATATCCTCTCTCTTTCATATGCACATGCTTCTTGCTGCATATACAGTGATCGTAAAACGACAGGAGATTAGCGCTCGATTTACGCGCCACATTAAAAAGGATTCTTCTGCTTCCTTCGACGCGCGCATTAACGCCAAATTAATTTTCGCTTCGATGCGGCGCGCGCACGCCCGACGGTAACAAAGACCGACGAAGTAATATATAATACGACGACAACGAGACAATGAGCTCTGAAAAAGGGACGGGAAAGTAAAAAAAAATGGCAAAAGGGCTCCCCTGTGCTCAAAAAGCCGCTACTGGCATTAAGCACAACGCTGGCTGCTCGAGGCTCTTTTTTTCCGCGCGGTCTCTGTGTTTCATGGGACCGACGAGAGCCAAATCCACGAGAATGTATGCAAACATTGCCGCTTGTGTATTTCCAGCCTGATATAATGGAGCGCGCTCGCTCATGTGCATATGTGATTATGTAGCTACATGGGGGTTTGTTGTGACAAATCAAAATGTGAAGCTTGATTTATGTACAATGAACTTGATTTATTGAGAATTGAAAAGCCTTTTTCGACCAACTCGGATTATAATGGAGTTTCGCCCTTTCGTGTACATTCGAATGACGAGATTATTTGCATATAGCTGCACTGCTGCGGATTAAGCGATCACGTCTATGCTACTCGCGATAAAAATGATTTTCGCCCGATACGCCCTTTCATTTTGGCATTCGCAGTTTATCCGTTTGTTCGTTTGATTTTTGAATCAAAACGAGCGCGGCTCTTCGTCGTTTTGGGGCTTAATTCGCAGCACAAATATCGCTTTGCAGAGCACGCACGGGACATAGAAGACTCCAGCTGCGCCGAGAACAAATTCCCAACAAGCTCTTTCTCTCTCTCCATCTAGTCCTGCACGTATCTGCGCAGCAGTCCGAAAAACACGCGCGCTCGTGTCGCCAAACGTCGCGGCAGCGGCAGCAGCTCCTCAAGCAAGCCAGCGGAATGTTTATTAGTGTCAAGTGGACTGGGTTATAACGCAGCGTACGGGGGAACCGGTCCTCCTCCTCGTCCTCGTCGTAGCTTTGAAAAATGCAAGCAACCAACTATACTAGACCGGCAAACCGCGCGACATCTGCAAAACTCTCACCGCAGGTTAATAATTGCCGGCCATTGTATGCTCGACGTATCGTAATAATCTGCCGCCGCCGCCGCCGCCACCGCTGCCGCCGCCACTGCCTACTTTTTTTTATTTTATTCTTTTTTTTGTTACGTTGCCGCGCCGCACCAAGAGATGGGCGCGAGCGATTTTGTGCGCTACGGGGAATTGAATTTGCCTACGTTATATGGGAGTTATTTTCTTCTTTCTCTTCTTTTTTTCGCGTTATCGCGCTAATGAAATACAAGCTGTTCCGTAGAGGATATTACGAGGCAGAAATCGTGTCTATCGCGCATCTCTTTGCGGCGTAAAAATGCCTGCGGTGTGGTTGGTTTTTTTCTCTTAATTCCATATACGCGCGAGAAGGCGTTTGCATGGGAAAGTGGCTGCTAATGATTCGAATTATGAATTATTAAAGTCATCCAGAATGGCCTGTGTTCCAGGTGTGATATAGTGCGAAAGCAATTTTAAATTACAAGTTTTCTCGCGCCTACGCGCAAAAACAGAGGATAACGAACAAACAGACGTTTATATAAAAATAACATACTCGCGGAGATATAAGCTTAGCTTGGGGCGCGGATGAATTACCGGAGAAATAGTGTAAGAATAACAGAGGCGCACGCACATCAAAGCGCGCGCACAGTTCATAAATAATGCAAATAAAGGTGACCTGTTCACGCGCGCGCGAGAGAGAGGCCAAGCAGCAAGTAATAATATATATATATATACATATAATATATATGTATATAAATGGGTATACATACGTAACGAGAGCATATAGCTTTTAGCGCTTCTGGAAAATCAGTCAGCCGTTGTACAACAGTTGGCTAGCACCGCCCCCTCCCCCTCTTCGTGCCGAAGTTGGTCTGCTACTGCTACTAGCGCAGAAAGAAAACGACTTTCGCAAATTGCGTTACACTGCGCGAGCTGGATAAACTTTGGCAATAGCCCGCGCCGAACGACGAGAGAGAACGAACACGTGCGACCGTTTTCTATTTCGAGCGAGTAACTTTTCGACTTATCGACGACTCGTTGCTACTGCCGCTGCTTTTGCTTGTATACGTAGTACCGGCTCGTTTTGTTACCTCTCCCTCCCTGGAACACTCACGCCGAATAGGCGCGTCTACGTGCTCGTCAAATAAGATGATGCTTGGAAGGGTTGGCTTGGCTATTTTCGAGCTATCGCCAACTAATCGGATCACTAGGACTTCTGGAGCATCAGTATTTAGTATTTAGTTGCCCAGCTGAAAGTGCGCAAAAGTGTCGAGGAAATATTTTGCATATTTCAATTTTAATGAATTCTGATAAAAAAATGCATAATAAAATTAAGGAATAAAAATGTAATAACGGAGAGCATCGATAGGAAAAGAAAAGAAGCAGCATCCCTCATTCTCATACTCGAAAAATCCAGCGAACTGTCAAACTTAAATTAGAAGCAGCCAAGCATCCAAGAAATCCTTAATGCCACTGGAAAAGTCTGATTCGAGGGAGAAATGTGTCTTCTCTCAAATGATATCAATCCGACATATGTATGTATCGATCGATCGATCGGCCAGGCAATGCATCAGGGACTGTACGTATAGAGGGATGACGCTCGCCGAAAAATATGTCGAGCGTAGAAGCGGAATCCGATCCATTCTCCAGCGTCGCCATCATAATCCGATCAGCAAAGAGCAGATTGAATCTTCCTTTGATAATCCGCAGGCGCGCGAGCGCAACCCTAAAAACCCAGCCGGCAATCCGTAGCCAGTCGCGTACGTGTCTCCGGCGTCGAGAAGTTAAGACGATTAAGGAGGGAGAGGCATCCCCCTTTTTTCCTCCCATTGTGCCGGGGACAGAAGAAAAAAGAGGAGAAATCGCCCTGTCGATCGCGACCGCGGGAATCGCGAACATTAAAAGTCGCCACTCCGAGCAACGCTTTCTCATTCACACCTACGCACCTGCGAATACGCGAAGACTCACCTTGACCCTTCGGCTAAGCAGGCACAGAGCGTCCATTCACCAAGTTTCGCTCAAAGCGTGCACGTACTTCACTTCATATTTCATCCGGCCTGCGCGCACCAAAGGCCTCGGCACTATTCAATCTTCGCGCGCGGTGCATGTAGGCGCGTGGGTGACGGCGCGCGAAGGCTCATAACCTTTAGCACGCGCACGCCCGCAGCGAGAAGAATTATGGGCGCGCGCACTTTAAGACACACGCGCGTACGCCGATGGATTATTACGCGGATCAGGAAACGAGCTTTAGTAATGAGATGCGACGCGACAGCTGGTTTTTATTGTGAGAAACATCCTCTTGTCTTGCAAATCGCCTGTAGGCTCATTTTTTCCGTTTCACAATTATTCAATAACATTGAAAAGAAACGGTTGAATGCTCGTATAACCGTCAGTTTGAGAGGAAATCACGATTCCCAGGCGCCTTATCAACCGACCGTGCCGCAGTGTGATTCGCCCAAGACGAAAGACGAAGCACTAGACACACATTTTTAGCATCGTCGCGTCGGAGCGGGGTAACCTCGGAGATAAGGCCTTGCCCTCGTGATCGAGCACACCTAAGCGTCGCACGTGAGTGGAAAAAGACATGTAGAACAATTTGTAAGGAGAGCAGCCGCACCCCTCTCTCAAGACACGTGACGACGGCCGTCGTCGTCGTCCCTTGGCTTGTAACGTAATTTCACGCGGAGGACAACCAGAAGAAAAGCAAAAAAAAGAAGAGAAAGAGAGGCTGGGAGAAGGTTCCACAGGACAAGCAACTGATGATTGCTACTAGATAAGTCATTAAATTATGACGTTCTAGAATCAAAATTGATTGGCCTTGCGGCTTGGATATATACACTTTTTTTTTCTTAATTGAGTGATCGAGCGAGTAATTTAGGCCATTACAATTATCCCTAATGCAGGAAGTGTTATGTTAGAAACAATACACATTACTCTCACGATCTGTGGGAGAAACTGCGTATCTGTGTACATTTTTATGGTTTTTTTCTTTACTGTTATATGTTTTATCTGTATATTACGTTGTATTCAATTCAAATGCACGAACACGGAGAGGTCGGGTTGGAATGAAAAAGAAAATGAAAGTGTAAAAATTTCGTACATGTAGCGTTTAACGCCCTTCAGTGCTGTTTTTGGAATATAATTATTCTGTCAAAATGTGTTCATCCTCCGCGAGAACATTAGTGCAATACACTATTTTCTCGGATTTTATGAGCCGAAAAAGAGTTTAATTACAAGATAACATTCCAGGCTTGTTTCTCTCTCCCAGCTGAAATAATTTACCATGGTACTACAAAGTGAATTGTGGCAGCATTTAACCGAAATTTTCATTTTTCATTCGAGCCCTTATTTCAGGCCAAATATAGAACTAGCGTGTGTACGTAAAAGCAGCTTCTTGAGGGAATTTCCAATTGCCCCAAATTAAAACATGTAATTTCCCGCATGACAACACCCCAGAGAGGGAGAGAGAGAAACGCGCGTGAGAGTGCAAGACGACACGGCATCGTCGACGTCGGCGATCCTAAAATTCCAAGAGCCTAATGACCCCCTTTCCACATCGGCATCAACAGCGACGTGCCTAATCTGACGTGTGACGTGACGGATTCCTCGGAGGGGCCGATTTTTACAAGCCATAGATGTTAAGTTTGTCGGCTGGAAACGTAATTGCACGCAAAGTTATTTTTGCAGAAGAAGAAGAAAAAGAAGAAGAAGAAGAAATTGACTGTGCTCATGGACGATTTACATTGACCACTTAGGCGTAGTCGAGGTACGGGCGCGATATTAAATCCAGAGATGCGGCGGGCCAAAGACAGTTACATACGACGTTGGACTGCCTCCGGGTAAGTTGTCGGGTTGAGAACGAGTAGTAGGCAGCTATCGACCAAGCGTAATGGCTCGATTTATATTCGAAGTCGCGCGAATAATAGCCAGACGATTTAACAGCTCTTCTCCGATCATCTCTCTACCCGACCGAACGCACGCGCGCCCGGTCAATAGCAAACTTTCGCGATGATTTCTCACGCTCAACGGAGCTCCGAGCTTGCGATTTTCCATTCCTTAGTGACGAAAGAACCAACGGAGTAGCCTGTCAGAATAGAACGATGGAGAGACAGTTCGCCGAGCGAGAATCGCATAGCATACGCAAGGGCCAGCAAGAAGGCACCTTTAATTAGTGTTTATTAAAAGCACCTAAAAATACTTGGGATTCCAGTTTGGCGCACACCGAAACAAAAAGAAATGAAACGAACGGAGGCAGCACGATGCAAGAAAAACGATAAATTCGGCCGAGTGCGAACATTGTTTAACGTTTTCTCACGAAATAACTCGCGGCTGTGAGCAGTCGCGCTCGCACAGATCGCCGATTAGGCGCGTTATCGCGTTTCGGCAATCGCGATTCAGATAGAATACGCGCAACATAACGCGCGTTAATGAGGCCCATAGATCGACGGCGAACGCGCGCGCGCGCGCGCTTGATAATTGCTTATCTGCATCCACTATGCGGATACCAGTTTTCTGCGCCAAAATTTGCATCGCCGATACAGACATTAGCCTAAAACGCTTGCTTCGTGTTTTTGCTTTTTTGCCGAGCTGCAGCGTGAATCGTGCGATATATTCAATCGGCCAAAGCCTTGCCGTTCGATTAAATTAAACGGGCTATTCGCCTCGGGCGTATCTGTCATTTTTCTTAACGAGCGCAGTGGTGCGCCAGCAAGCAAATTAGCGATGATCGCTCGGTAAAGGGTTTCTGCTTCTTCTTCTTTTCCGAAACCGACGAGAAATTGAATGTCGTTTAGCGCAGTTCGGAGCTTAATGATTTCGTTGAATAAAAATTTGGCGGGAGTCGACAGACCAGGCCCGGGAGCGAATAAACAGCTTCGCTCTTTATTCGCGAGGCGTGCTAAGAGAGATTCACGCAAAGTATACCTTGTCAGGATATGATTTTCATGTGGATTTCGGCGTAATAAGCGACGACAACCCACTTTTCACGAGGACGCCTGGGATAAAAACTCATCATTTAAATAGCTGCTCGATAATGCATTTCTCAGACTCGATACGCTACCGTAGTTATAAACTTCTGGCATAGTGCATTCAACGCGGAGAAAAAACAAAAGAAGGAAGGTAGACAAAAAAAAAAAAACAAAAAAATAAAATAAAAAAGACAAGCCGCAAAAGCAGGTAGCAGTCCATTAAAGTAAATGACACACAATAGCGTGGCGCGCCGCGCGGCAATCCATCAAAATTAATACAGTCGAAGAAGCGAGCGAAGCGCGAGAGGATAGTTCCCGGAAACAATCCAGCGAAAACACTAGCGACGAGTTTGCGGCCAATTACGATTATAGAAAATCAAGCTTGTCCACTTGTTTGCGTTTTCCTTTACTCTTCCCGCGATAGAAGAAGAAGGAGGCGCGGTACGCGGTGGCAGTGTCAGCGCATGACTAGCAGTCAGCGGCAGCTTCTTTCCTACTCCCACAGACACAATGCTCGTACCACCTGCGTCCTTTCTTTTTTTCGAAGGGCCATTCTTCGTCCGGCTTTTTTCGCACCCCGTAAATCCACTTATACCTCGAGGATTACCGCGTGGCATACGCACTCGTGTGTGTCTCTATATCATTGTATCGCGCGGGATTTGCTCCGACTGTTTCTCCTCATTCCGACTTCTGGACGTCGATTTTCTTCTTCTATTCTCTTTCTTCTTCTCCCTTATATAACTTCCATGTCGCGCCTTGAGAATCTTTGGCCATTGTCACTCTCAACGCCGCCTCATACTTACCCTGTATGTCTTATAAGGGGAAAAGACGTATGTGTCTCTTTTCTCTCTCCTTTATATGTATTTTTTGCCGTATATGTCACCGCTTCGTTGAGAAACAGAGTTTTTAGTATGGGCGCGAACAAATTTACCCTCGTGGGGGTGAGTGCGTTATAAATTTATGGCCTATTATCGTGAGAATCAAAGCAAATATAAAAAAATTAATATTTCTACGGACAATTGCAGGCGATACTTCGTAACTTTTTTCCGTGGACGGATCGAGCGGCCGGAAAAAGGCTCTTAACATGCTTTTAATATCTTCGAATGGATACACCTGAAAAGCATTGATATTTCATAAATCTCCTTGGCTCTAATTCCAAAGAAATATTTTGACTGAAGGAAAAGCTTCCTAACAGATTAAGGATAAAAAAAACTACACGTGAAATATTGCATTTCCGTAGACTATCCGTTCAAAATTGCAGTTGACAGTTAAACAATACGATACATGTTCAGCGATTGCACTCTACTTATTCCATCTCCCTCTCTCTCTCTCTCTCTCTCTCTGTTTCTTCTTAGTTTTCGTCAGGATCAAGACGCTGCATCTCGAAACGGACCGTCGCCAGCTGAGTGCATAAGAAGATTTTCTGTGCGTCCGTCTGAATATAGAAAACAAGTATTTCTCTATTCCGGTCGGAAAATACCCTCGTAATGCTTCGATAAAGATGTAACCTCTATCATTATTATTATTTACTAAGCCTCGAGAGTTCGGCGAAATGATCAATATTGCAAACGTTGAAGCGAACAGCGGCGAAGCTATTTACTCGATGCGAAGGAGTATATAAGTCATGTATTTAGGAGAGCAAATACGAGTTGAACTAGAATATCGGATTTTAGTATATATATATATGCAAACCGAAGAATGAATTTTCGAGGAACTATCTCACTGCTATTTACGATTCGGTCCCCATTAAAACGACTTAATCAACTTTCAAGCTACAAGACAAACATTTGACTTGATATACGTAAATCATAACGCAGGAGGCAAATACAAAATCCGATATAATCCGTATACCGGATATCTATTCTGTGTTTGCGTCTGTGTGTGCAGTATGCGACTCTGACCTATCTCGTGAGAAGCCACCTACGGGACACGAGATTCTCTCCATTATGGATCCGAACGAGCAGGTGGGTGTTTAGGCTGCACGTTGAAAATTACGCAGCGCTTTATCTGCGCGCCGTTGTTAAGCCGCTTGGGAAAGAACACGCGACCCGACCCAGCATCGAAGTGCGTGAAATATGGGCGAGCTCTGAAAATCGTCTTTCACTTCTAAGCGGGGTATATGTATGTGCCTGGTTGCTCTTTTCCACGCCTACGCTTCGATATTTCTGACAATTGTTGTATGCCCTTTGCTCTCTTATCGTATCACTTTAGCTGCTAAATCAAATCTTATCGTTGATAGTTCATCTTCGTCCTTAAATCTTCGTTATTTTCGACTTTCAAGTGTCCGCATTCGATTATTTGTCCGTGGACAGCATTTCGCCTTTAATTTAGTTTTCGGATACTTAAAACTGCGGCAATTTGTGCAGGCGAGCAAAAAAAAAAAATAAAAAATAAATAAAAACAGCATGCCAGCATACACTTGCAACGAGTTAATTCATTTTTTAAAAGACGCATCTTATCCCTTCGTCATTATGCAAATCATATGAGAAATAAATGATTCGAATAAAAATTCCTCTTTCTCATATTATCTTGAGCTGCGCATACGGCACACTTATTTGTTTTTCAACGGTCCCGAGAGATAAAAGCGAAAAACTCGCATGCGGAGAAAAAGCTCAATGTAAAGGGCATTTTCTTCAATCGCAAAATGTCCAAGTCGAGGTAAATCGTAACTCTGCCTGTGCAGCCTTCGCGCCTGTTGAAATGCCAAGCTTCCAAATACCCAATTAGGAGGCAGACGTCCAATTAAAAAACGCGCCGAGACAAAAAATCACGAGACGTATAACTCGTTTTATTATCCGCGACAGCGATAAGATATAAGGTCAAATGATATTCTTTGAATTTTTATTGTTCTCACGGTGGCTAAAAACGCTCGCGCGCGCGCATTTAAATATCTGTGACAGATCGCTTCCGGCCTTTAATATTCATCGCTTAGGCATTTGTCGCCGTGAGTTTCAGCCGGAAGCGGCGGCAGCGATTCAATTAGCCTTCTCTCGGTTGGTGGAAAATTGCGCGCTGAAAAAAAATATGAATGAAAGTAGGGTGGGTGATCGCATCAAAGGACGCATCTTTGATGAAGGTGCACGCGACGGAAAGGGAGGAGAAAGAGAGAGAGAGAGAGAGAGAGAGAGAGAGAGAGAGAGAGAGAGAGAGAGAGAGAGAGAGAGAGAGAGCGAGAGATTGTAATCTCTCTTTCTTCCGAGAGAGATCTAATGCGGGATTACGCGTCGCGCAGTCCTTTCGGAAATTTCAACCCTCTCCATCTTTTTCCCACTCGCTGCTCGCCAAAGGGAGAGCACGCAGCCAGGTACATTGTGCGAGACGCACTCATGGGTGAAAACCCGCGTGTCCTCTTCAGACGTGCGCGCGGATATATATACCTACGACGAGTGAGAGAGCCCCGGGTATTTGAGATAACAAGCTGCAGGATGCACTTACTCTTTTTTTCTCCCGACGACTAGGCACACTCCTTTCTTCTCCTCCGTCTCCTTTTTTCGGGGAAAGCTCGTTTGTCCGTGATGTTCCTGGCGCGTGGGCGCGCGCGCGAGAGAGAGGTGGCTGTTTGCATGTTTTTGCATTTTTTCTGAAGAAAACACTCGACGAGCAGCTGCTGCTATGTTTCTCTCTCTCTCTCTCTCTCTCTCTCTCTCTCCATGCCGCTCGCACGAATGAAGGGATGCGCACCTATTCAATGTTTTATTCAGCAGGGATCTCTCGAGTGCTAAACAATTAGCTAAATTGCTATTGTTCAAAGTTTTTTTCTTTTTTCTCTCTCATTCGCGTTGCTTAGACGGGCGTGCTAATGGAGTAACCATCAAAAAAAAAAGATCTAAAAGAATTCGCCGGTTCGCTTTTCCGTACACATTTCGCTGGCGCGATCAATAAATTGAACATATTTGAAATTTGGCGATAAGTTGCGCGCACTTGACAAATGAGAGCAGGCATCCCGCCCGCGCAGGAGAACTAAATCACCGCCACGCGCAGATCTGGCAATTGTCCTCGAACGAGTCGCCTACGTAAGAAGAGGTCGCGGGTACGTTGCCTCGTCGTAAAAGTATCGCTCGGAAGAAAAAAATGCCGAGCTATTAAAAGTGTAACGTCGAGGCCATAAAAATATCGAGCTGCCGGTAGAGCCGAGGCTTGCTCACCGTCGGCAATGCACACATCCGAAAAGCCGAGCGAGTCGAGTCCCCTTTGCGCCTTTGGTCTGCGCACAATTGCGCTGCTGCTGTTGCGACAGTGTGCAGGCTGTCTGGCGTGCGCGCGAAAGGGTTTTTCGCGGAGGAAGAAGAAAGGAAGAAAGAAAGAGAGAGAGAAAGAGAGAGAGAGAGAGAAAGACGGCGGGATGATGCAGTAAGAAGAAGCGCGTGGGGGAATAAAAGGCTCGTCGGCGCTTGGCGCGAGCGGCGGATACACGTCGTGTCCCCTGCTGCGAGACACTCGTAATGACCAGCTCGATCTTATCAGGGCCAAGCGCGAGCTTCGCCCATTGTACACACTTATCTCCCTCAGCAGCGGCACCAGCGCTGCGGCCTTCTCTCTTGCCGGGGCCTGCCTTCCTCCCTTTATATAAAATAAATCTATCTCTATCTGACTGGAGCGAGAGAGCAGCTTCGACGAGCGAGAGAGAGGATTTCTGTCTGTACAAACTGCCCGGCTGGGAGTCTCGCTGTCCTTTATCATCGCCAATGCATCTCTTCCCTCTTTCTGCGCAACGACGCGACCAGTTGTCAACGCGGCTTATGCCCACTCTCTGATCCGACTCGCAGCCGCAGACCAACGGATATATTTTTGGTCAATGCTTCTTAAGTTGATTACCTCCTGTCGGCGGGTTTTCGCTTTAATGTTTCGCCTGCATTCCTCTACGCGTAAATACGTCAGTCGCTCTTAGCTCGTTCAGCGCTGATGTCTATGCGAAAGAGCTCGTACGCGAACATTCGCAATCCCCTGTATTTTTGGAGTATTGAATTGAAAAGCCAGTCGACAGGAAAAGATAGAGGAAAACAAGTCAATACTACAGAATTTATCTTTAAAAAAATGCCTGCGTGAAAAAAAATAGAGCGTAAATGACGGCCGGAAAAGGAGTGACAAAAAAAAATTGGTGGCGCCATCAATACTGATCAAGTCACAAATCCACGTCACATGCCGCGACGAGAGAGCGAGAGAGGCAGAGCTACTCGATACATATAAATATCCTTGCCGCACAAGAGACAGAGACAGAGAGAGAGAGAGAGAGAGAGAGAGAGAGAGAGAGAACGCAAATCCAATATTCGCAGCGATGAAAAAATATAAAGCAAACGAAAAGAAATAACTTACTCGCTAAACGCCACAAGCGAGTGGTGTGTGCAACTCCCTCTTGTGCCGGCAAGTGCGGTTTGATAATAACTATAAGCAGCCACTAGATGATAACAACAATTAGTGGTTGGTTTTGAAACGTCTGTTGAGTTATTGAAAGAGAAAGCTCTCTTTCTCCATTGTAATTGGGCATTACCGTGCACTACGGCATCTCTCTTCTGCGTCGAGTACTCTGCTGCGTCAGCGAGAGAAGATTAACGAAACGAACGGACAATGGCCCAGCTTATTTACTTGTGCAACTGCGCCTCTCTTACCTTCTCTCTTGCTCTCATCTCGTTTCGTTATTTTTTTTGTTCGTCGTTGCGTCGGCTAAAAATAGGTACTCGCGTGAACGCGAGATGCTTTAATAGGGAGCGTCAACTACCGTTGTGCTTAGCTTTTCACGAGTTGAAAGATAATTGTCGTTGGATTTTACGGTACCCTGTGATAATTATTATTTTTTTTTTCATTCGTTTTCAACGCTATTTGACTCGTTCGTTATTGATTAGATAAATATTTTTTTTCAACGGCGCCGCTGAAATTAGGCTTTAGAAATTTCCATAAAACAGTTCAGATTTGTAAACGTCTGAATTAATCATATAGGCGTGATATATTTGTAATATTCTGTACTATAAAGGCGCACACACGTTTTCGTTAAAAAAAAACATCTAAATGATACAAATAACTTGGACTCATGGTACTTGAGGTATGTTGTGACAATAGATCCATGGGAAAATATGGGTAGCGAGTAAATTATTACCCGCATGTTGTAGCATCAAAAAGATAGAAAAAAAGAGAACTGAAAACCAGTGCTCTTGAAAATAGGGCGCAGTTGGATGCATCTCCGAAATATAATAAAGAGCGTTAAATTCTCGTAAGATAAAACGATATATATATATATATATATATATATATATATATGCGGTGGAAAAGTCTGGCGTCATGCGGTGTAGGGTTGGAAACCCTTTACGAGCGAGCAAGCAAGTAGCTTGTTTACCCATTTACCAACGATACTTGTCTCGTATATCTAAACGAAACTTGATATTTGACGTTTACTATCGATATATTTATACCTGACTCAGTTGGCGAAATTCAAATGCTCAATAAATCGACCAGCATCATGAGAAGAGGAAATAAAACACTTTGCCAAGTCGAGGAGCATTTTGTTGAAAAGTTCAACTAGATTGCAAATTAATGTAAGGCAAACAAGTTACGACAGCTCGTAACCTCGCATGCAATAAGACCGTAATTCACACGTAATAATTAGGGTCCAGCTACGCGGCGGCGGTGACGGCAGCAGCAGCAGCAGCAGCAGAGCGGCTGGGCGAAGTTGGCTTCTCTTCGGGCGCTTTGCCAAAAGACTGCGTCTGTCGTTTTAATTTGCCGCGTCACGCGGCGGCGGTGTGCCGCACACTGGCGCACGCGCAATATCTTTCCATCTCTCGCTCGCTCGCTCGCATGAATCATCGTATCTCTCTCCCTCTATCTGCGAGCCGCGCTCTCTCAGTCTATTGTTCCTGATAAATATTCAAGAGCCACCTCGTGTACTGGACGATGTAAAGCCCGACTGCGAGTGCAAGAGAGAGAGAGAGAAAGAGAAGAGGGATGTGCCATTTGAAACGTCGCTAATCCACTTAGATTCGCGAGCTGCACGTCAGCTGACGTGAAATGTGTGTATGTGTATATTCTCTCTCTCTCTCTCTCTCTCTCTCTCTCTCTCTCTCTCTCTCTCTCTCTCTCTCTCTCTCTGCCAGGCACCCGCCTGCCACATTCGTTTTTTTATCCCTGTCCCAGCTGCCGATTGAAATTCCCTTTGCGAAATATTTATTGCCTTTTTCTGGCTTTATTTTTGCGCAGAGCTCGGATTACTGTACTCTACGGTGTAGATTGACTAGCGCGTGAGCTTCATATTCCGCGAGTGGAAAAGAAAATAACCTAGATTGAGACAAATGTCTCTATGGCTTGAGAAGACATAAATTTCTTTTACCGGGCAAATCGTACGCTAAGAATAATGAGTATATCAATATTTGATCATTTTTCTGGAGCTCCAGACAATTTTTCTATTTATATTTATGTTCATGTCAAACGCGGTTCTTTTTATGTTTCCTTGTCCGCGAAAAAAAATAAAAGAAGAGGATTTTTTTGGGCGTTAAAAAAATGAATATCGGCAAAACCATAACTCACGCGTTTCGAGAACTCCGCAACAAACAAGGATGCACGAGGGAGAGTCCGAGGTGAACTTTATGTCGCCGAAAAAAATAAAAATGAAAATTGGCCAGCGACCACGCGAGCAATCAGCACTCTTTCATCCCTCATCGGTATATACAACTTGAAATTTAAAGGAAAACTCATTCCTCTTCCACGTATAATCCTTGATTGAAAACTATCTGAAATCGTTAGCAGACTCCTTCCCCCTGTTCGGAGAGAAAAAAAAGAGAACAACGTGCGTGTCGGAAGGAGGACTACAAAGGGACAAATCCAGCAAATCCCATATTTCTTTTTTCATTAGCCCTTGATCGGCTGGCATTTAGGCGCGGCGAATAAAGAAGCCTCAAATGTATCTCGAATCTCGACCTGATAAATCTAAGCAGCGTGTCCTATGACAAAGCAACCCTTTTTTTGTACGTATAGTTGGTCCAGGTGCTTGGGAACTCGCAGCAGCGTGAAAACGCGTTCGCTCCCTTGCATGCTATATTTTTCGTCGGCCTGTGCATCTTCAACGGAGGAAAATTTTATGGCCAGGAGGGAGTCTAGATAGGGAAATTTGAAAAAGTCGGAGAGCGAGAGAGGCAGTCTTGAGAAGTCGCTGGTTGGAGGTGTATAACTGAATCGTGATTTATCGGAAGGGCTGTAATGGAGACCGAGGGCTGCTGCTCTTGCTTCTTCTTTTTCCTCTCTACTTGTTTCTCCCGGCTCTGATCTGCTATCTGAAATAGATTTGGTTTATTGTAATGACTTTCTTTCTACGGCACAATTATAGCGATACACATACTTTTATCTTACAAGCTTATAAATCTTTCGGCCTTCTAAAAAGTTGAGTACGAGTTATGACCAGACGACTGTGCAATTTTTTCCTATATTTGGCTTTTTCATGCTACGATGCAAGCAACTATATTTCAATAAAAATTAATGTTAGTGGCAAAGTTTCAAACGTAAACTTCAATTTGGGCACGCTTACACGCTTTTTACCATTTATTCCGATGGCTTGACAAAATAATTCTTTTGTTCTCCAGTCTGAAATAAAAGGCAATATCGGCAACATCCTCTTCTTTTTACCTAGAAAACGAGCAAAGAGTGTGCCACACACGAATTGATACTCTATACAAAAAAAGGCTTACACCGCGAGAAAAAAATCCGCGCGCGAAACATTTCCGCAGTCGAAAAATCTCGTATCGTTGCGGCGAAAAAAGCAAGGCGAGTCAGCGAAAAAATGCCATCGACAACACCTTCCTCTCCGTCTCTTCCCCGATCGCGCGAGAACAAATCGCGTAAAGCAATGTCTTTTGCACAGAGAGAGAGAGAGAGAGAGAGAGAGAGAACCTCATACGAGCTGGCGCGCGTGAACGAACACGCGAGAGACGATTTCTACGCGTCACGGGGCGTATATCACGTCGTCGAAGACATCGAAATTTCGCTTCGGCTGCAATCGATAAAACCGCTCAGCCGCGAATTTTTACGGTGAACTAATATCTCTATATAATCCCCTTCGCGTGCTCGCGCGTAGGCCAGGCCAACGCTATTTATTTTTCCGATCCCAGTGAGAGAGAGGAAAAAATAAGAAAGAAGGAAGGATACTCCCCTATGGGGTTTTCGCGCAAACGTGATTTATTTCAATCAGTGCAATTACCGCGCTAATGCCCCGGTCCGATTTGTACGACGCTCGGCCAACTCTACACGTCGTGGGCGTCGACGTCGTGTCGAATCGCTGCTACTGGCTCCGTGTCGAGCGAGCGGGCTTTAGGCGGATAAGGCGCTCTGCAAATGTTTGCGTAAATCCGAAGGGGAATGACATTACTCCGGTGCTCAATGTGTTGTTGTTTCCCGCTACTACGCTTCGCCTTATCGACGAGTCGCTGAACGTATACCGTCATAACGGGCTTCGATCCTTCGACGCTGCTTGTTTGCCGCGAGGAAAGATCCGTTCGTAGCTGTATACAGAGCTATGTTGGATTCTTTGTGTGACATAATCAATATCTCCGAGTTTACTTTTCGTCTCAATCGTGCTCTCGGCAACATTTCGATGTTCCTCGAACAAGTCTAGACAGTGCTTTCAACAATCTTGTCAGGTTAAAACACCCATAATTTTTCTGACCAAAACTTGTTGGTCGTACAAAAGCCAGCCGAGTACCTAATTGCAGTGTTTTCAGTCATTCGCCAACTCGTTTGATGAAGTTCAACTAGCTCTCTCCCTCTCTCTCTCTCTCTCTCGCACGCGTGGGCTTAATTATTTCAAAAACATGTACGTGTGCCGCAGCAGCACGCAGACAGAGTTTCTTTCGTTCCCGATAATTAATTAGAGCGAGCGCGCGAGACGCGAGTTTGCCCGGTCTAAAAACATCATGTGGCGCGCGAGTAGAGTTTCCCTATATATATACTCGCGCGCGCAAAACGAAAAGTCAAAGTAGGTTATTACCATCCGCAAGTGTTTTAAGGCAAGGCATTTCGAATTTCCGTTTCTCTCTCTCTCTCTCTCTCTCAGGTTTTACGGCGCAGCCAATTACAGATCAATGACCAGCAAGGAAGCAGCAGCTCATTCTAGGCGCTCAAGCACAAGAGGAGAGAAAGAGAGAGAGAGAGAGAGAGAGAGAGAGACAGTCAGACAGAGAAAAAAATCTTTAGCTCGCGCGCGAGTAAAGGCATTCTTCTTCCTGCTCTCTCTCTCTCTCTCGCTCTTGCTGGTTGTACAGGAGAGAGGGTTTCGAAGGTGTGTAACGTTAACGACCCTTAAAGCCTTTCGCTTTCCGGCCATTATAATCGCTCGCAAATAACGCGCTGCTGCGGCGGCTGCTGCGTTAACAGTTGCATTTACGAGCCCGGAGAATGTACGCGCGCGAGAGCGCATCTGCGTTGTCCGCTGCGTTTTTACAAGGAAAGCTATTACGATGGGTACGCTCGATATAAAGCCGATCTTTTGCCGAATCTTCGGGACGTCCTTTTATACCGGCGACCACCAACTGCGAGTAGCGCCGATCTCGGAATAAAATCGCGCGAGCGCGCACAAGCTTTAACCTCTTCTTCGAAAAACGAGGGATATAGGTGCCCGTGTGTGACAAAGTGCAGCAGATAACGGGGACCCGACAATGCGCTTTTTTCTCGTACTAAGCGGGCATGTAAGGGTTAAAGGGTTATAGAGTTGCCGGCCAGACTCAGAGCCGAGCACCTGGCTTGATGTACCTACCGCGAGGGAGAGGCAGTCTGACGAGACAATCGAGGACAAAACTTTACGAGAGTGCTCGGATTGATGGGATTACAGGATACTCCTGCTAGATTAGATCTACTCGATATGGCAAATTGTGCGCTCGACATTCGAAAATCATCCCGCGCGCATATGAATGTAGGCGACCGCTTGGAATTTGCATATAGGGGCTGATTGCTCAGACGCGGGCCAAATCTTTCTCTGTAGCTGGCTTCTTCTACGCTGAGCCGTCGATCGTCGGATAACCGCGGTCGTTCGAGAGGCCCCGGCAGCGTCGAGCTTGCAAGCCCAATAATTTACGCATTACACGGCACGGAGCAACGTCGCTCAGCCGAGTCGCCGTGTTCGTCGAAATCGAAAGTCCGCGCAGCTGCGGATCCGAGCAGCAGCGTCCGCAGAAGAAGAAGCACCAGAGCCGGCGCGATATCATCTAGCACTTGCCCGCGAGAGAGACGACGTGTGCTCCTACTGCGTCTGTCTCTTCTCTCTCTCTCTCTCTCTCTCTCTCTCTCTCTCTCTCTCTCTCTCTCTCTCGTGTGTAATACAGCACAGGCTACACGCGCTCTCCGTCGCCGATAGCACAATTATTCTACACGCGAATTTACATGCGAGCGGGGATGTAGGAGAAAATAAAGCGACGCGAGAGAGATCGCGCGCCGCGCCGGCTGCAACTGCGAATCGCTCTCGGAAATCGCGCGAGACGTTCTTTTTTCTCCGTTCTCCCGAGCGCGAGCACGAGAGCGGAAATTGCGGCTATCTCTCGCGGAAAAACCAGGTGTCTCGCAAGCTTGTCGCCGATTTTTGTTGCTTGGCTTTGGAGAGAGCGTGTTTCACAAGTGGCTTTCGTGTAGTTCTCGGATTATCTTATCGACGCTGCAAATTTCTCGTCGATAAGTCTATAACGTTCGTGCGCAAGCTCCGATGTGTAACGGTTGCGCGGCTTGTCCAAAGATTTGTCGTCGACTGTCGAACGGAACGAGACGGCCGCGAATTTCAGCCAATAAAAGCAACGTCTGTCGACGACATTCCGAGCGATCCAGGCAAAGTATGATGAATAATGTACGTACATTTGTTCAAACCGAATGACGGCGTGTTCGACGTCAAGTCTTGCTTGCGCCGCGAGAGAGGCCAAATTGAATTCATGACATCAGCGAGGGAAGAGCGTGCTATCGGAAGCCGAGCATCTACAAGAAACCGAAGCGAGTAAGTCTGTCAGCGATGCTTCGCGACGAACAAACAAAAACAATGTCCGCCGAAAACTCTTGCCAATGCATCGCGAGCGAGCGAACAAAACGACGAGGACGGAGGGGGAAAAAAAACAGTTGCATCGCGGCATGCAGCAAGCAGAAGAAACGAATTTCAGTGGTGAACAAGACGCGGGGTACGCTGACGAGTTGCTTGTAACTTATCGAAGCGGCAACCCAAGCTGCAGCGTCCTCCTTCGTCGTCGTCGTCGTCGTCGTCGTCGTCGTCGTCGTCGACGTCGTCGTCGCAGGTGGTACAAGAGGCCGCAAGCGCTCCGCTCGCGCGCGCGCGACTCTTATCGTCGTCCCAAGCACGCGGACTTGATGCATGCGCCGACTCTCTTTCTCGCGCAGATGGCATAATATTAAGATATGTGCTCGTGCATGCAAATATGATAATGGAGCGGGGCATGTACGGCTCGCTGCTGCTGCAGCCACTGGCGTAGTCGTGGAGTCGTCAAACACACACAGCCGCGCTCTCCGCTCATATAAAACTAAGAGGAGGCACGTCTCGTTTTTGCGCAACCCGGGGAGTCCTTTTTCTTATCGTTAACTCGATTCTCTCCTGCCGCTGCATTAAGTTTTCGTCGAGCTATGTGCTTCTTGCCTCGACGATTCTACCGGTTTTTTTTCTCTGTTTCCGTTATTATTGAGATGGATCGTTTCGTACGCGTTCACTCGCGCGGATTTATACTTCCTTTTTTCGGCAACTAAGATTTTTTCGAAAAAGAAATTAATGGATTTTTAAGAACTCGTGAAATTGTCAAGTTTTCCTGTCGGAAACAAATAGTCAGCGAGATGATAAAAAAAAATCAAAAGAACCGCTTCAATTACCAGTTATTCCTTTGGGTTTCATACACGTGCATGAGAAAGGATCGCCCATCGAACGGTTAAAGGATTCGTTGTCTGCTTGAAAAAAGAATCTAAGCTCGCGTATAAAATCTCGCGAATCGGAGTCACATCTATGATGTAACGATGCAACGAATCAATCCTCCTCGGGGAGACGCGTTCTGCTTTTTTTCCTCTTCTCCGCGGAACGAGCATCGCCATTTCTCATCCTTGTCGTCGTCGAAGGAAAAGCTTGGAGGGCCGCTTCAGGTTTCTCAAAAGAAATCCGTCGTCGTATTCCCAATCAAAGCTCTCGCTTTGCGGAAGCTGTCCCCTGCCCCGATGGAATTCCGCGAGTAGACCTCGGCAACTATGTACATATATATACAAACGCGCGCGCTCACTCGCCTCCAATAACGCGCGTATGCAAAAAGGACAATTACAAAGCTAATAGAAGCAGCAGAGCGACATCAAGTATCTCGGAAGCAGAGATACACGCAAGACTGATTGGGACGTCAGCAAAATGTAGGTGCTCCTTTGACTTCTCAGCGTGTCCACTTGCTGCACGGATGATCCGCGAAGCCGAGTTGCGAAAGTTGGGACGCGCATTGTCGAATAGCGACAATTAGCGGAAGCTGCGCTTGCCGCTACTGTCGGCTCCCTGCAACGGCTTGCCGTACGTTGCAATCTGCGGCTGCGAACTCGAGGCTTCGGCGCGTCTACGTGGTTGTCTTCTGGCTATGCCAGCTCTTTAATTAGCCATTGTGGCTGAGCTGCTTCTTGGAGCTGCTGCTGCTGCTGCTGCTGCTGCTGCTGCTGTGGCGCGTTTCACGGCTGAGTGCACGGTTTAGCATGCGCGGGACTGCACGCGGTAGCGGCAAACTCGGCAGTGTTTGGAGCGGAAAGGAGGTCATCTGAGCGGAAAAGTCGTCGATGTAGGTAATGGCTGCGCGAATTACGCGAATGTCTCCATTGGCACCTGCACGTCACATCTCTCGGTAATTGGACTCTTCGCTTCTGTCGCGGTCGCTCTTCCCCCGAGGAATTCGCGCCAAATATAGATCGGCGACACGGCGGGATATTTTTGCCGCGCCGCAGGGGCTTTAATTAATTAGGGAGCATTCCTCGAATCATTATGCGCCGCGCGACCACATTAGGATGTAGCTGCAGCAGCGGAATATGACGGTGCGGAGATGCGCTAAGCCTTCTCGCCTTCGCGCGCTCGAGTGCTTTGTGCTTGCAAGCAACGACCTACGCTGCACATTACACTTAATTCCGCCTGTTTTGACGTTTCTCTTTCTCTCGGTCTCTGACTAATTTCGGAGAATGGCGAACAAATTGCACCCTCCAAGCGCGAAGAGCTAATTTCGGACAACGCATAAACGGAATATGCACACTTGCGACTCGTTATTGTTGTTGTTATTTTTTGGCGGGGGAGGCAGAGAGAGAATGCATGTGATTTAGCGTTGGGGATTACACGAGAGAAGGAGTCTGTCTTTCTCTTTGAAAATGTCATGGCTGAGGAGCTTTATATATGCGCACTTTCTGGCTTAACAGAACTACTGGACGTTACTACGAAGCAACTTGGATTTTACTTATTTTAGACTTACGAACGTCGCGAGGCTTGAAATATTTGACGGCCATGTAACCAGTTAAACTCGCAGAAAATATCATAAGTTTGCGTCGCTCGCAGATGCCCGAGTCATTTCGAAGAATAATAAAACTAATGAATTATTCGCTTTCCGTCATCGTAACAACTGTTCACCGCGGGAGTATCGGAAATTAACGCGCGATCGCTCCGGATTCAACAGCCAGCTGCTGCAACCGACTGCAGCCAGAAATGAAACTGCAGCTCCAGCGACCGATAGCTACGGACCCGAGGTTTAATCGAATAAACTGGCCCGACAAATAATGCACACGCAGCGGCCACGCGCGATCTTTCGCGCCATCAAACCCGTGAGCGAGAAAAAAAAGGCGGCTTTATTTTTTTTTTTTTTCTCGCGCATTGAATATTCGCGCGAGCGACTGGCGCGCACGTGCACGCCCATTGATCGTCGTCGAATGGGCTCGCGCGCAATGGGGCCAGGTGTGTAAAACACGTCGAAACGTAAAATTGCACGATATTACAACGAAAGCGCCTGAGCGACAATGATAGGTGTCCACGAGCTTTCCTCTTTTGGGGGCATGGCCGGGCCGGCGGGGCCGGGCACTCTAAACTCTCTTTTTTATCCACTCGCTGCGCCAAGTGAGAATCGCAGGCGTGTAATTCTTCTGTAATTCCAGGAGAGGCACTATTAAGCTTCCGCGCGCGATATTGCGAATTCAATGACGCAATTTGGTTGGCCTTAAATAACATTCTCGTTAGTTAGAGCCTGCAGCGGCGTGGCAAACGGCAAGCGAGCTCTACCGATTTTATTAGCAGTGCTCGCGCGCCACGCAGTATAATCATTGGGTCGGTTTACTGCCACGCCAGCGGCAAATTAATTGCGCGCGAATTATCGATTATCGCGGGCTATCTCTATTCGTCAAGGCCCTTGGCGGAACACCGACTGCCCCATTGGTTTCGATTATTTATTCGCGCTGAGGTAAGCGTTGCCGTTTGGCACGTTTCTGCTTCATTTAACGCCCGAAAATTTATAATAATGGATAAATAATTGCTCGGCGTTTTTATAGCTTGTCTGCTTTGATGGCCTTTCATACTGATGCTTGTAGTTCGTTCCGATTGTTTCCCTAATGGAATATGGCGCTCGCACCGATTACATTTTCGTGTGTGCTTGGTCTTTTGTGCGCAGGTAATATTGTCAATGACCAACACGCTTCTGCTGCTCTGTAAAATTTTATGGATTTTCAAGTGGGCAGAGAAAGAGAGAGAGAGAGAGAGAGAGTACAATACCGCTATTATATAACCGCAAACTTGCATTTGCCTGATGTTTCAATGCATTTTCATAGGCCGCCAAAGTGCCTCGTAAAATTTTAAAGGCGTTAAGTACACAATTACACGTATACCACTGCACCTTTCAATTTATAACTGTTGAACAAGGAGTTTGTCGACATAGAAAAGTCAGACCTCGTAAAAGACTAAAGTCAATTCAACTTGATCAAATTACTCTAGCCTACTTATTCCGACCTATTTAATTTAATTTTTCTAATATAATATTCTCTTATTATATTCGTTTAATTTCTAGTATTTTTGATCTGTATATATAACGGGCTATATCACGTGAATGCCACACCCTGCGCAAAGAGAAGCGATACGACCATTGATCGCATAGCTCCAGAACTTACTTGCAAACCAGTCATACAGATGATTATCGTTGGAGCAAACGATAACTAATTTTTTTACTTACAGAATACAGTATAACTATATAACTAATACTGGACTCTTCGTGATGCCACAGTATCGTCATCGACATCGCTTGTCTCTATAATTAATGTACAGCATACGACATAAACACGATTAGAACGACTGCTCCATAACTCATACTCAGACTCTGGAATTCTCTTTCGTTGACGTCGATATTAACATATCGTCTAAAAATCTCGTTCCATTGGGATATTATTGGAGGTCTTATACGTGTATATGTTCCTCTCGTGTGTATATATTTCTTTTTTTATTGGGTCCTTCTGTTTTCGCTGGACACAAAAGATACAGACAGGTATGCGCAGCTCTTCCCACACGCACACACACGCGCACACAAACGCGCGCACTTGCGGCAAACCTCAAATACGATTGTAGAGTCGAAATTTAAAGCGGTCTCTGCGACGTGGCGCGGGTGGGATTTTTCGATACGTACGGTACGATAACCAATGGAGGTTTTTTGTTTCCTCCCGTCGTATTTGTAATTACGCGATTTACCATTCGGGTATTTTGCAGGCTCTTAATTAACGGCAAAACGCGCGGCTATATCATTGTTTTCTCAGGCAGAAAAAGAGAAAAGGGCACGTTGAGCGAGAGACCAAATGAAATTGATCTTCCTTTTGTGTTTTCGCTGTAGCTGTTGTCGATTTACATCGACTCGCGGGTAAGAGTCGAAACCGTCGCATAATTGCACGAATTAGCCGCAGCGTGCGTGTGGCAGTGCAAGAGGTTTTTACGCTGCTTAATGTATGTATACGAGGAATGCCCGAGGGTTTTTTCGACGGTGACCGAGAAGAGGAGCGAAGGCAAGGGGCAGGGGTCCATGCTTAATTAACGATCGAATTGATCGTCCTTTAAAAGCTTGACGCACGTCGTCGGCTGGCGTTATTTATGCGCTCGCTGCCCCCAAAATTGCGGCTAGCAAAAAGCCCGCGACCGAAAGCCGCCCGGCGATAAATTAGGGGCCAAGAGAGAAAGAGAGAGAGAGAGAGAGAGAGACAGAGACAGACAGACAGACAGCAAAAGAGCGAGAATGTGCTGATGTGTCTGCTGTTGCTGCTGTGGCGCATTTTCGACGAGCGCGCTGATTCTCCAACAGACGCGCGCGCGCTTGATCCACTTCCCACGGAATGACCGAAAAATAGCTAAGCAGTATGTGTGCACGCGCAGATAGATGTACACGATTGATCTCTTGCGCCCACAGCTGGTCAAGCTTCTCGCGTGCTTTCATATTTCGTTGGAATTTTAATGGATAGCCTTACGGCGCGTAACAATGGAGCGAGATTGAAAAAAATTAAGAAGCCTTTGAATACCGAGCAGCTAAAAAAAGTAGCATAGCTGTTAATCTAATTAAATTTTTAATGCTTTATCTGCCGATAAAAAAATAGAAGTATTTCACTCACGCATTTACAGCGAATTAATTAGAAGTTAATACTTGAAAATTCGAGCGTGCATGCCAATCGTTCAATTAAATGTGGAGTAAAACCAACAAAAATGGCATAAGACACGGGAAAACTTTGTTTAGGGCTTACTAACTGTCTATATACTGCTTTCACGAGTAGAATCATATTCGGAACATACATAACCCTGTTCTTTCCTAATAAATTATTTCACAAGTCGCCTATAAAATATTAAGCTGAAACTGACAGACTGAATTGGTTGACTGAAAATTTCGGAATACTAAATTGATTGAAGTCGCAAGTTTACCGATAAGAAAAACGAAATTAAATTAGTCCAATTAATTGAAAACTACGAGGGTCACATCAATTAAAAATTTCTGATATTCAAAGCTGATTTTACATACAAATATAAAATAAAGAAAAAAAGCCGAAGCAAGATCGAAAGAAATAAAGAGGAAAAGAAGAAGGCGGTGGTCTGTCGGCATTTTGCGCAAAGTATATAGCAGCAGCAGACGCGGCGACGAAGTCGAGCGTCGTCGCGCCCATACATTTCTATAAAGTTTAATCCAATAGAATCGATTCACAGAGCGTACAGCTCGCGTGTGTGTGCACGCATATAGCCGCTCCCCTTACGCTGCCCTTTCTCTCTTTCGCGCACACGGCGACATTTGTCTCTCTCTCTCTCTCTCTCTGTCTCTATCCAAGGCTTGGCGACGCGGGGCTGGAGTATGTTTTAAAATTCCCGGCCCAGCGCGATATATTTTACGTATGGCCCCTCTCTCTCTCTCTCTCTCTCGTTCGCATATATAAATCGACAGAGCCGTAGTATGATTCACGAGTAATATCGGGGCAACAAAAGCGAGAGCGCCGAGAGTTCGATAAAGTATTACAGAGAGACCGGGGCCCCGAGAGTCGTCGTCGTTCGTCGCCGGGGCCCGAAATTTATGGAGGCGCGATTTCTAAGCGATCGCGAGAGAGGCGTGTTTGTGTATTGTACGAGAAATACACTAAGGGTAAAAAAGGGGGCGGAGAGAAAGAGAGAGAGCATTATCGAGATTATGTCGGCGAGACGAATAAACAATCGCCGTGGCCACGAGACTGTAAAATCGCACGCGCCCAATAGACACTCCGCGTTTTCTTTTCCTTCGTGTTTTCTTCCTTCGAGCGGACAAAAAGTCGCCCGAGACAGCAGAGCAAAGATGTTGCTGAGGGTGAATCGAGCTTTAATGGCTCATAAAAGTATCGGAATCGCTCGAATAATTGCGAGGAAAGAGACGAGTTGCTCGCCGACGCCGTTGGACAAACCGCTTCTCTCTCTCTCTCTCTCTCTCTCTCTCTCTCTCTCTCTCTCTCTCTCTCTCTCTCTCTCTCTCTCTCACTCCTCTTCCTCTCGCGTCGTTTCACATGACGATAAATTAAGTGAGACCAACGCAGATTTCTCCCTTCCTCTCCCTCGGTGAATAATTCAAAAGCTTTCGTTCGATAAGAACTTCCATTTGACTTGTTGGGAAGTTGGTAAATTGCGCGTTACGAACAATGATAATTAATTAGGGCGTTTAGACACGCGAGCAGCGTCGAAATCGAGCAATAATTGGTGGCAAGACGTCAAGCCGTAGACAGGACACGTTGGAGGCAGCGCAGCGATGCTATCTCGATGTACGCGCACGTGCGGGGTCGTAGTCGTCAACTCTTAATGAGGAAAAGCCACGAGATTAATACTCGGGAGCTTGGCTCGTGCGATGACAATGCTGCGTTCCTAATATTTCGGGCCCGAGTGAGAGAAAGATAGATAGACACAACGAACCTTCGCTTCTCTCTCTCTCTCTCTCTCTCTCGCTCTCTGAGATTGCTTGAGAATTAATACTCGCGCGCAAGCCAAGGCAACACGCCAGAATTTCATTTAAGTTGACGCGCGCTCGCTGCCAAAGCTTTGATCGTCGTTTAGCGCTAATTGAATATCGAGAATCCAGCAAATATTTGGACAATTTTCATTGAATCGCTAGCCTTCGTTATGATGCTAAGCGATCGATCCTACCTCGTGCCATATTAATTATCCGATTTTCGCCGGCTATCCAATAATAAACGCACGCGCAAGAGACTAATTCCATCACAAAGTTGTATTGGATTCGTGCGCGACTCGGCTCGATGCAATTCAAAGCAATTTCGTATTTATTCGAAAATTCTTCACCGGTAGTATTTGTATTACTCCAATCGATGCGGATCATATGATTCTAGATCAACCAATTCTTATTAAGAACTTTTTAATTATAGAAACGTTTCTACGTGTATCGAGTGTATATCCCGTTAAACGACGTGTCCTAAATACTTATTGCAATTCAAATCTACTTCGTTAAACCGCTCATCATCCAATGGATCAACATTAGAAAACATTGCCACGCGCTCCAATAAAATTAAAAAGACCGAATGTAACTTGATAATAAATCACTCTTATCATCCGTGGAAAAAGGCAAAGAAGCTCATTACCATGTAAAGTTGAGTAATTCTTAAAAGCAGTGACACAAACTCCTTTAAGCTCGTTAACATCCAGATATTTCAGCGATTCGCCTCAGAGAGAGAGAGAGAGAGAGAGAGAGAGAGAGAGAGAGGAGACCAGAGCAGCTGTACGTAATGCGCGCATTCTGGGATCCACACGCATAAAAAAGGAAGAGGATAAAGAACGAACAATCTCGGGCGTTGAAAACGCAACTAACAACCGAAGTCAAAGAACTTAAGCGTGTCTCCACCTGTCTTTCTCTCATTCTCGCGGCTGGCTCCGCATTTATTTTTTCGCAGCGCACAAAAGCAGCAGCGGACACAGTACATTGGCGCATCCGTGTTAACGCATTCTTTTACTCCGCTGCACGAGCTCGTTTTAAGTCGTTTGCTCGCTGGGCATAAAAATATATGTATGTGTGTGTGTGTGTGTGTGTGTGTGCGTGCGCGCGCCAAGCTTGTTACGTATATGCACCGCTCGCGTATAATTGCGTCGCCTGACGACGACGACGACGAGTAGCCCTCCAAAGGCACCCCTCTCCTCTTTTCGGACTCGTAGAAATAGCATATTTTTGAATTTCTAACTGGTAATTCGCAAGGGTTGCTGCACGATAGTTTTTGCCATGTTTTCACCGGCTACTTGACAAAGTGAGAGCTCGTTTGATTTGTCAGGATTACATTGTTGTAAAGTAATGTTACAAGCGCGAGTTCGTCATTAACGTGTCTTTGAATGTACGTATGACACTTGAAAGCGTCTCTTGCAACTTTTGATAAATTTATATAATGCAACTAGGAAAAAAAATTACACTGCAGATTATTTATCTTAATAACGTTCTTGGGGTTAGCAAATTTTAGCAAAACCCTGAAAAATAAGCTTCTCCCCTTTTCTCTCAACGCCAAATTTTTTTCAGTCGCAAAGCAAACAAAGAAGAGCGATCGATCAGGCAAATGCGGTACCGAGGCATTCGTCCCTCAGTGGGCGTTAGGACATTATCAAAATTAATTCGCCGGCATATTGAGTTCTTTTGCTCTGGGTATCTCATCACCCCAAGGGACTAATTCGCGCGCGAACGGTGTGTGCGTGTGCACGCGCGCGCAAAGCTTAGGCTAATAATGAGCTGAGAGTTCATCCATCTTGCGGGGAAGATGCCCAAGGCGAAGCTTTTGACTACACAGCTAAAGCTCGAATGGGGAAAGCCAAGTAAAATGTTGGTCAGATTTCAAGAGCCAACCGCAAGAGCACACGGCTTGCGGGGTTCACGGATGCAAGGCGTGTTCAATGCCTATGTATATACAATGCGCAACCGGAATATGATTGATGGCTCGCTGAGTTTCGCGCTTTGCACTGGTGCTTTGCCTGTGCGGTGAAACTTTGACAATGATACGCGGCCGCACAGGGGAAAGACGCCGCTCCGATTTAAGAATAGCTCGAGCTACAATTAGTCCTGCGGACTGAAATTAAAATTTTATCCGCACGGCTCGTAATTAAGCATGACGCGGTGCGACGGTTGAACGCGAACGAATGATCGCCAGGCGGATTGCAAATTGCTCGTCTATGCGTCGTAAGAGTCCAATGGTGGTGAGAGCTTATCGCGACTAATAATAAGCTTCACGCGGGAAATTTATCAGCGCGATCTCGCGCAACGCACAAACAATTAAGCCCCTAGGTCTAGGGCGCGCGCAATCAGAACCGTAATCCGGGCAATTTGGAGTTGGCCGATAATGCCCCCAAGGCTTCCTAGGGCGACAGGATCAATGGCTTGGCCTGCGCGCCTACCTCTATATGTATATACACACGGACACAGTGCAGCTCTCCTCCCAAGGATAATCCTCGCAGCCGGGCGTGTACCGACCAACTCCGCAATGATTTATTGATGAGTGAAGATACGCTATATGCTTACACTGCTGCGCGCTGCATCGTGCACGCGCGAGTTCTTTAAGGAGACCTGAAACGACGACGACGCGCGCGACTGCCATATTCGGACGATGCGAGAGCGTGTGTACCTATCCCTTTCGTCTTTGTTTTTATGTTTTTTTTTCGCTTTGTTTTTTTCTTTTTTGCTGGAGCTTTAATTGAGCGACTTGTGACGGAAATGGTAGGGCATTAGATAGGTTTTTGTTCGAGATACAACCACAGAGAGGGCTATTTTTGTATTCGACTGGCAGCTTTTATGACCAATTTTGGAATCTGGAAAATTAGTTTTCTCCTGTTTTAATTTCGATTGCAATTGATGACGATTCTTCGTCCTTTAGCTTCTTCGTTGGGTATATGTGCAAATACAGAAGTATATTAATCACACGCACGCACGCACGCACCTGCCAGTACTTTCGAAATTTATTAGGCGCATACAGTATATAGACAAAAGCGCGACCCGTATATACATGCACCGTTAACAAACTTCATCTCGGGCATGCAAGCAGTGACTTCCGCTCGTCGCTCATACGAATAATTCATATGACGGCTTTTCGGTAGTCGGGCGCTACCACTCATACGCGTGCACAAGCGTGAATGTCGATGAGAGGAAGACACGTGTTTTGTTTTTTTTACCTGTCTACCTGGGAGTTTTCTTTGTACGATGGTGATTAACGATCGTGCGCGCGCGCGCGCGCTCTCTTCCGGGCAAATTTGGTCGTGAATATTGATGTGTTTATGTGATACGGTATACAGGGCTAGTGTCGAGTTTATTGACAGTTGCGGATGTACACTGGACTTCTGAAGGTGGAAGCTTTTACTACTGGGAAGCGTTCGAGCGCTCGTGGTATGATTGAGTTTCTGTCGTAATCATTTTTGAATAGATCTCGAGTTTCCTGAGCTGCGTATTTTAGTCTTCTTTTTTCATTGCCGTTCAACGGAAATTTCGTTTTTTCTCTGTTTCGTGAAAACACAATTGGATTTTCCGGTAATACATGATTTTACATTATCCATGTGATCCGATTACCATTTTAGCGCGTGTATATCGTACCAAACTTGATGAGAGAATCTCGAAAATTACAAAACTTTAATGAATATTTAACAAGTTATCGAGCCCATCGTCATTATCCTTCAAAATTTGGCAACAAAGAAAAATAAATTCCCTTCCGTTCAATAGATCATTTTCAAGCCGATTTGAAATAATGGAAACAATCTTTGGAAGTAATTCTTAGCTCGAGTGTATATACGTAATAAAATTCCGTACTATACGTGCGTAGGTACAAATAAGCGAGCAAGCGAGAAATATTCCTTTTTATAAATCAGAAATTCACTTTTCTGATGGATATCTCTTCTTCGACGGCTGCAAAAGGCAACGAGTTCTTTCTCTGTCTCTCTCTCTCTCTCTCTCTTATAACTCTCCGGTATTTTGCTCACTCGTGAGTTTCGTCTCCGTGTGAATCTCGCTACTATATACCAGCCGTCTGCTTGACTTTCTTTTCTTTTATTATTTTCCATTGCTTCATTTTTTCTCTCACGTGCATCTTTTCCACATGCTGCACACCTCGACCAGTAATCTAGTTAATCTTCGATCGTCGTGTTAAATCTTCATCGCGTGTAACGGTTCTTTCAACGATTATTTTGCCTTTCTCGGCTTCGCCGATAATCTTAATTATGTGATTCATATTTAATACAAACTCGGGAGAGAGATGATGCATTGCAATGCATTACACACCGACGGCCCTTGATGAATCTTATCTAGCATACCGTTATTGCAAAGTCGCGCGTATCCGTATCGGAAAATCAATTTGGTATATCGATCGTCAACACTTTTTCAAACCAATAATTTCTTTGTTCGCGAATCATTATCCCAGTCTTGTCGTATGAACAACACTTGCCTCTCCCTAACGGCGCGTTTAAATTGCGAAATGAGATTTTGGAATTGCCGTTGGTTCAATAATAATGAAGCGTTCTGTATAAGCGCGTGGCGCGCAATTCAAGCTCAATTACTCGCACGGCCAACTCGAAAATTTGGAAATTTGAAAGCATTCTATGGCGTCCTCTTGGAAGTGCGTGACGTGACGCAGCCTCGCTCACTCACCTGGGCGCGAAATTCCAGGTGATGCGTGGCATGAATCAGACGCCGCGATGCGTATCGAAACCCTTTGTGAATTATAGCTCTTGCGCACGGGTGGGTGAGCTGCGGTCAGAAAACTTTGGGGGTGCCGCAGATCGGTGCGAAGGGGACCGAGTCGCCGAGTAATTGCTTAAGCGGCAAGAAAAGGCCATTCGATATGCAGTATATACATGCTCTGATTTCACAAAGAAAAATGTCGAGTGCGTCGATATTTTTGCGTATACGCGGTGATCGTCGAGCAGCTATCGCGCGGTTTCATTGTCCGCCATCGGCTGATCCGCGTACGTGGGTGAGCTCGACGAAAAGTACACGCGCGAAGGCAAATCGGCCGATTCCAGCTATTTACAAGAAGTATCGCGCGGCCGAGTAGCCGGACGACGACACGGCTCGTCTTGTAAACGGTCAGCGATAAAAAAAAATAAGCCCCCTCGTAAAGCGTCCAACGGCGTCTACGCGGCGCGAATCTCGCCGCAGCTCTCTCCTCCGCGCGCGCGCGCGCGTACGCCACTCTTCGCTGCAGTCGGCGCGATAAGCTTTCCCTCTTTATTCGCCGAGGCATCCGGTGCGCTCGAGCACGCGCTGCGGGGTTGTAAAAAGCACGCCTGCTGCTTCCGGCCACGCGCGCGCCCACCGCGAAAAATTCAGCCCTCTGCGCGCGCCGACCAATTGCGGTCTAGCTGTGCGCCGCGCGCGAAAGATTTTCGTTTGCGAAAAAGGAAAAAGCCCCGAATCAATTGCGACCGGAGCAATCGTGCATGCGCACGTTGTTCGGCGTAAAATAGCGCAAAGCACTCGAGAGAATTGAAACAAACAGCTACAGCAGAGCTATCGATGAAATCGCCCACGGAAATCGAAAGAGGGAGGCGGTCCTCTCCCTCTCTTCCTCGCGCGACAGTGTCTCCGAGCCCTTTAGCGTTTACATCGCAGACACATACATCATCGGAGCTATCAGCCGCCATATAGCCGCTCGTTCCTTTCGCACAGCCACCGGCAAGCGTATGTATATACGTGCAACAAGTATCTATATGCGACGCAAGTTTGCGTGCGGGACGCGTTTACTTTGACCAAGATGGACGCGGAACGCGCGCGCTTTAGCTTCCCGTATCGCTGCCCGCAGCTCGATATATCTCCCTCTCTTGAAAACGGCACCCGAGAGCCTCATCCGTCGAGTTCCATACACGCACGCACACACCCTTTGCCCGCGAGAGCAAGAAGATATATATGCGCGCGCGCCCATGGTGGGTAGCAGCAGCAGCCACGCGCCTAATGGAGGGGAAGAAAAATATACAACGCGCCCTCTGCTGTCTCTCTCTCTTTCTCTCTCTCACTCACTCTCTCACAAGAGCGCTTAATTCGCACGCGGCAGTTTGACCAAATAAACATAAGAATGCCATTAAACGCTATTCTTTCTTCTTTTTTTTGTACCCTCGTGGAGCCACTTTCGTTTATATATGCTTATGCCACCGGAGAGAAAAAAAACCACGAAGGAGTGTTTTCTCTATATTTTTAATGGGCTCCTGAGTGTATGTCTGCTGCATAAGGGTTGAATTTTTACGATGCTTAGGTTATGCCTTGAAAAATTTAAGTATTGTCTCGAGTAATTTCATTATTAATGCCAGTCATTATAGCAGAAAATGGGAGAACTGATTACTCCGACAGGCTTTTTGGGGTTTTGCAAGTTTGAATTAAAAGCGAGATTCGTGATTTTAAAGTGCATCTTATATTTCTTGTATTGTTGAATTGGAGATGAGTATAAGTAACCAAATCGATAATCTACACTGAGATTCCTGCAGACCTATTTTTCTAGAAAAACAAGTAGCAATGACGAAAAAATAAAAAAATAGTTGAAATACGATTTCTATCGTATTTATAAATATTGAAATTGAAAATCAAATAGATATAGACTAATAGTATGTACTCTGACATATGAATGATATTAAATAAATTAATTTCAAAATCAGCAAAACATTAATTATCAACGTACACATAAATTTGAAAAGTGGATTTTGCGAAAGGCATATCAAATAATTCAATTATATAGAATCTGTTCGCCTATATACGTACATAACACAATGAAAAAAGAACCCAGAATTTCAATATCCAGAGACGCTATAACACAGCTATCATCCGTTGGCGCGAGCGAGCGCAAATCAAATCTCGAAGTACACGCTTTCGTACTTCATCCTCGCTCACTCATATTCTCTCGTGCGCGCGCGCGGCTATCATTCCCGCTATTTACTTTCTCATTACTCCCGGCGAAATGTTTGTGCGCGCGCGTGCGAGTAGGTGAATTCTCGCGCCATCAAAACCCGCGCGCCGTAACTCCGAATTTCTTACGTTCATTACGTAGTTATACGGTACCCCTGGCTATGCGCAGCAAAGCGGCTTAGCAAGTTTCGAAATTAGGAAATGAACGATGCGCCACACGCGTGATGAATATATACCTTATAACGAGTCTGTCTATGGATGTTTGTTCTATCTCTCAAAGGCTTTGTCGACGAGAGAGAGAGAGAGAGAGAGAGAGAGAGAGAGAGAGAGAGAGAGAGCACGCGCGACGACACGTAAGTGCACCGGCCAACTCACTAATTAGAACGGCCGACCGCAAATGCATCTCCCTTTCCCCCCCTCCATTTCATCCTCCCACCAGTGGCGAAAATTATTAATTGAGTTTCGGACACGGAATGTCACTTGGATCGCTTCTGTGTTGCTGGCGAATTAGGTCGTTGTGGCTGTTAAACACGCACACGTGCGCGACTTTAACTCGGCCAAAACTTTGATGAGGCCAATTGGTATAAAGCTCCCATAAACGACTATTCATTCGGCGACTCCCCCATTCGCTAATCACTCCGTCAGATATTAATTTGTTGTGCGTGTGCTTGATGAAATGGAAGCTTGCCGTTGAGCATTATAAGAGTGCGTACTTGACGTTCTTCTATTTTCTTTTCTGTTTCCATGCGTTTCACAAAGCCACGACTCATACACTGCTTTTATCAATTATGCTTCAACTGATGAGGAGGCTTTAGATATAATTAGGAGCGGCTCGAGTGCACAGCATATTTACGCTTGCTTGGCTTGCTTTTTGTGCGCATGTGTATTTTTCACATTATCAATTTCTCCCTCGCTTCCTATGCCCGGGTACTTTTTATTTTCAAATTACCAAGCGCTGCGAGGAAAATCAACGTTTTTCACATGGAGAGACACTCGAGTAAACGTAAACAGCCCCGAATTCGCTGGGCGCACACTTGGCCTAATTCGTCGTTTGCCTTCGCGAATTTTCGACGCGCGCGCCCGGGGTGGCACATCTACCTGCTACAGCAGGAGAAAAGGAAAACGACTTGACGTCTGAGGAGGAAACGAGAGAAAGAGAGTAAAGACCACCTTGACCGAGTGAAGCCGAGTCGAGTTTCAGTTTCAGGGGGTGGAGTTCCGTCGACACTGCATTGGACACCGTGAAAGCGTGGCGAAATCTTGAATGATCATTTTTAAGGAAGGATCTACTTTGATGTACCGTTCTTCAGTAAGCTTTCAAGCCTATTATTGAGCTCTTACCGACGTTTTGTCTCAGTTATTTTTTACAAGTCAATTTCTTTTACCTTTCCTTCTCTTTCTTTGTTTTTAGAAAGAAGGTAGTCCCACCGGTTATAACTTATAATATTTGTAATTTCATCCTACTTTTATATTTCTGGAGTCTTTAAACGATGAAACAATTGATTGTCAACTTAATTGATTTTTCTGTTTTTGAATATAAAACATAATAATTTAAAAGGTTTTTTGTCAACCTACTTTTATGCATGAAAAGTCCAGCCTATCCATAAAAATGACTGCTCTCTTGGGAATCCTTGATGTTCAAAATAAAACCGTTAAAAGGGCATTCTAACTAAATGGAACGAATTTTCATTTTTCGCCTCGAAAAAGAAGAAAAATCCGTCGACGTAGCACGTGGCGGAGCATCTATCGGTTGGGTAAAACTGATCGTCCGCGTCGAACTAGAAATTTCATCCCTCGTAAAAAGAGCCGATGGTACAACATTTTTTTTATATGTCTGGTCTGGTCCAGCGTGGCCAGCAGAATTTCTCATCTATACGCGACTCGCGCGCGTGACCAATCGACCAAGTCGAATGAATGTCAATAGATGGCAATTCGGAAAATTTGACTACCGCTCGAGTACACTCGCACGCGTTAAAGAAAATCTTTGTTTTTCAATGATTTCATCGGCCAATGCGGTGTACATGCTCCACTGAGCTAGCGGTGACTTTTCTTCCTACTTTTTCCCACGCGGCGTTGTAAATCAGTCGAATTCCCGCGAGCGACATCCCTCAACGAGAGCGACATTTTCTTTCGATAGTCGCTACATGCTAGCGATGAGATTTCAGAGATACCTAATCGATGAAACGTTAATCCAGCTTAGTGGTAAGTCACCACGCACGTCGTTGGTATCGCATCTAAGTAAATAGCCATAAACTAGAGACCATCCTCGTAAGCACATTTGCCCAATTAAACGCTTCCCCCTGATCTAAAAATCTCTCGCGTGGCTCGCCTCCCAGTAGCCTCGTTAACTTCGGTAGCAGAGCTCTCGCGGAAAGACTACGGGCGAACGTGTGGCAGCCTGCGGGCGTCTCTTCTTGCATTGCTTTCGTCACGCTTTCACGCCAGCCAGACCCCCCTATTGCCGTCGATGATGACGAAAAATCACCGCCCACGTGGCACACGCAGTCGGCGTCGCGGACGCCCGTGCCCCCCAAGCTTTTTCCACGAGCTACGACAAAATCTGCTCCGGCGGTTCGCTGGTATGCGATCGTATTGCTTCAAGCATCTGCGCTGATTTATAACCAACGCCAAGTGTCGACGGTCTGTTTTGCAGGCTTTTCCTTTCGGCGCGCTTTTTGTTTCACGCCGTTGTAGCTCTAGGCCAGTGGGTCATCTGCGGCGGTGCTCTTTGGGTGAAGGCCGCCCGCGCGCCGTGCCGACAGCAATTGACAGGCTTTTTCAACGGAATTTCAAGGCCAAGAATACCTCCTGATTGGACTGCGCGTTCACAAAGCGAGCGTGGAGGTATAGCCCCGGTGGCAGAGTTTAGCATTCGAGTTGACGCGGTGGAGTTCGGTCGACTGTTGTGGCGTGATACCGAAATTGCACTGGCGTGCCCAGTGAAAACCCATTGGACCGAGAGAAAGAAAGTAATCGACATCAACGGCTGATTCAAAGAAAATAAATTTTATTTACCAACTCACACGTTGCAGTGCACACGCTCGGCTCTTCTATTTTTTCAAATCTATTTTTTGCTTCACCCCCGCAACGAAAAACATTCGAAGGGTAACAAGTCGTGCACTGGGGAAAATGGAAAAGAGTAGCTTGGCAACGCGCTCGCGCTATTTACCTTATTTGCCGCGAGCCGAACAAAGCGTCGCGGCCGTCTCTATTGACTGACGAAATATTTATTTTCTGCACGCGCGGAAATACGCCAGCGCTAGGCGCCCTGTATTTTTGATTCTGTAAATTGTGCATTGGACTTAGCTTAACGACGGCTCAAAAGCAAACGATCCATGGGATGGAAAATCGATCCGACATATGCTATAGACGCGCAAGTCGTTTCTGGTAAATATCATATAAAAGTTTATGTGTAATGGGGTCTGTTGCGATTGTCGGATCGGGAGAGATGGGAGATGGCGAGCGACCGTGCTTTCGCTGACGTTATTCCTATCTTTATAGAGCTTTGATCGATGATTTGTTCGTTAGTAAATTACAAGTCGCAATGCAAATTGTACTTCTGGCGATTAGAAAAAATCGTAAACCAAATGATCACTGACATTAAAAAAAAACAAATGAAAACATTGCTATGACTACGGAGCAATGCAGATTACAATCTGAACCAAAAAAAAAATGCAACAGATCATTATCGCCGGCTAATGAAATGGCTTTGGCAATAGAAAGCAAGTCAAGACTCTAGCCAATCCATCCATCCATTCGTCCAGAAAAGGCTAAAAACATGCGTGTAAGTAATCAAACGAGAAATGAGCGGATATATCGCACGGGACCCGAAGCGAGCAACGAACGATTGGGTTGTTAAGCATAATGGCGCGACGCGGCAGGCCCCGAGTCTCTCTCGTCGATATAGGCTTTACAGAACGATCGCTGGTGCAGCAGCAGGCAGTATACAGACTTGATAACGCGGCAATATCGGAGGCTGCATAAGCTGGCTGGCTCATTTGCTCTACGACGCGACGTCCTGTGTATGTGTGTGTAACGGGACCATCAAAGCAAATTACCGAATCGGCCGCGTCGCAATCGTGTGCAAAGGCTAAAAGTATACCGCGCCCCACGAGAGAGGCCTGCAATTTACTACAGCGAGGCCTGATTTACTTCGCACACATATCCAAGGCAGTAGCGATAAAGAGAGATAGAGAGAGAGAGAGAGAGAGAGAGAGAGAGCCTACTTATGTAAGGGTTTCGGATTGGAAGAGCGTAGCGACTAGCCAACTACGTGAGTCACGATCAGCGGGATTTTGATTGTTCTGTTGAACTAGATGTGTGGCCTCCATCGGCCACTGCGGAATTATCGATTGCTCTTTGTTTACGCTACGAGCAAATGATCCTCCGTGTTTCCTTAATTTTTTTTATTAATGCTTTCCATCGAAGGCCATTTTATTCCCTTTTTCTCGCGTTCTACAATGGTACAAGTCTTTTTGAAGAATCTTATGAGCGCGTTCTCTGAAATTCTGTGCGAGCTCGAGTTTTACAATTGTATAAGCCGTTGAAAGGATCCGTCGATTTATAACGCTGCCTAGAAGTAGCAGCTTGCATAAGGTTATGCAAGGCGCAAACAGAAAACCTCGGGACTCGAACAACCCTTGAAGCGTCAGAAAGTCGTAAAATTGAAAAAAGGCACTTCTATTGCCCCTTCGTCTCGTAACAGTTTTCCATGGCTTTATTGCTAGCAAACTTTTGCAAGCCGACTTAATTCCGTTGGCAAACGGATATCTTGGACGTTCTCCTTTTTCTTGCGCGCGTGCCTTGGCAGTAATAAACCGGAAGAGGCGTCTTCTTCGGTAGCCACTGCCAAAACTGCCACCATCGCAGCGCGCGACTCGCTGGCATTATTTACGAGGGGTTAAGCGCGAGAACGAGCAAAGGACGGGAAAAAATGTGATTTACAGCTATAGCCGGGCGCTCGAGAAAACTAGGATAGCCGGATTTCCCGGGACAAAAAAAGAAGAGAAGAGGAGAGAAGAGAAGAGCCGAAGGAAGGTTGGATTCTGACCGAGTGCGCCGCTGACCCACTGGACACCCACGTACCTTGAGACAATGCACACGACCGACTCCTAGAATTGTGTCGGGCCCGATTACGCGACGGGGGCGTCGAGGAAAAGACGGGCGAGAATTGGATTTCCACGCTGCCTGTCAACAGGCCGTAATTTCGCGATCAAACGCCCGCAGCGCAACGAAAGTTTTTCTTGTTTTCGGCAGCAAGAATGATTCGCTGCTGTCAGTCGGCGCGCCAGGAGCGAGCTGACGTTTTTATCTTTAGCTCGGAGCTGTACGGGCTGTGCCAGCGCTCACGGATTTCATGCCTAAAAATCAAGAGGTGTTCGCAAGCTGGATTGACGCTTAAGCTTCTCGGCGCAGCACAATCTTTCCTTCTTTTTTGCGGCCGAAATGACTTTCCTCGCCGGTGCATTGTTACAAAGACGGATTATACGGCTAAAGTCTTTAATTTTTGAAAGGAACGACCGCTGCGCAGTCGGCTGATCTTGACGAACGTCAAACTCCTGACACGGCCATTCTTACATTGTTTGCCACAGGGAGAATCGCTCGTTGGAAATTGAATCTCAATGCAAGGAAAATCAATTGACAATTCGTGCCGTTTCGTTTCGGTAATTCGCGTGTGCCTTTCGCCTTGCAATTTAATGAGCCATAAGCTATTTGTTGTATTAATTATCAACAGAGAGAGATAGAGAAAGAGAGAGAGAGAGAGAGAGAGAGAGAGAGAGCAGAGTTGGAAAACAACTGGAAATTGCTGTCGATGGAAAAAAAATGTGTTTCCGCAACGGCAATAATTAAAACTTTGAAACAGACGCCAGAATCGAACACGCAACAGCAGCCTAACAATTCGAGCGTGTATTGCCTCTCTTCGATCAATCACGAAATTTAATTAAAAAAAGAAAATACAATCACATTAATAAAGCACGAATTCCCTCATCGACATTTGCCGCGACGATCGACGCGATATGACGAGTAATTTTCGTACGACAACGCGTGCAGTGAATGACAGAAGGAACAAAAAATAAAATGAAATCGATAAAAAAAAGAAGAGTCGAGCAATCTCCCCCGCCACTCGTCAATTCCAAGAGGACCTTTTATCAAGCCGATCGATGCCGATTTCATTCGTTTCGTTGGAAAATTTTTCAGTGACAGTCAGCCGGCACTTTATCCCTCGCTCATCGTCGTCTACTCCTCTCTTTCCTCCTTTTTTCACCGTTTCATACTCATTCTCAGGGTAAAACTTTCTCGTCCGATGACACTAAGCCTGTTTTTAAATTGCTAATTCAAGAGAATGAGAAAGTGAGAGAGAGAGAGGACCTTAATGAAATCTCGCTTCTTCTTATTCCCCCTATCTTTGTCGGTGGTACGCGCGGGCGCGAATCTATTTCGCTTGGTGGAAAAGCTTGCAGCAACAGCCAGAGACTTGAGAGAGGACGAGAAAAAAAGGAACAGAGAGAAAGAAATTGGAGGATTATGAGTGGCGCTAAGTCTATCGGGCAATTAAATTTTGCACGGGCGAATGGTCAAAAACAGTCAGGTTGTGCTCACGGCTGCCTCCCTCATTACTTCGATAAAAGGCAATCATTTTTATGAGAATCACCGGGGCTATTCTGCACATAGCCTTCATAGCCCTTCGACCGAGATGAAAGAGGAAATATTGGCTTCTCTTGCGTTGTCTTTATTCTTTTATTTTTTTTTATTGTTTGCGTGTTTCAGCGAGATATTAAATTCTGTTTGTATTTACGTTTTTACGAGGAGCCTCCATGTCCCAGAACATCTGTAAACATTTTTGGCTTTTTAATTAAATTCTGTATCTGTTTTTTAAGCAAGAAAAGCTGTTTTTCCATTGGACGTTTTGCACGAATAATCGCGCGGTCGAGTATCCGGACTTGGCTAATTAATTTTTTTTGACAAATAAAAATGCAAGGATTTCATTCATGGAAAATCTAAGCTAACGATGAAACTGTAGGTGCACCAACTGCAATTTTTTCGTCAAAGCTTTTTCGATCTGGAATAGCGTCATTAAAGTCAGAAAGAAATCTGTTTGAAATGAACGGGTCTCTCTTACGTCTCTCTCTGCAAAATAATTCCATTAGCAAGTCGCAAAATCCATATCGTCTCTCTCTCTCTCTCTCTCTCTCTCTCTCTCTCTCTCTCTCTCTTTCTCTTGTAAAAGATAAGAAAATTAGTTTCTGCTAAAAAGAGCTTTACATTTCAAAAAGAATCCATCCCACGTGCAAATTAAAAGGGACCTCTCTTCGTTTTGAAAATAATTAGTAGCGAGAGGGTTGTCAAGTAGATAAAGATAATTTAATTAGCGATATAACATCAAATTAATCACTTAAACCGTCACTTCGACAAAAAATGAGGGGTTTCTTTTCGAAGCATTCGCGCTTCACTAACTCGGCGACGAACAAAACGTTAAAGAAAATCCCAATCGAATTATTCACAGGCATGCGATCAGCGATTTTTCGCAGCGTAATTAAATATTACTACGGTATTCGGTGCTAAATTGAAATTCCCGTGTGCATATGCCCAGCATCGGATTAATAACAGGACGCCTGCGCGCGTGCGCGCATGAGAGAGAGAGAGAGAGAAAGCGATACGTTGAGTTTCTTTTTTTTTCGTTGTTGTTCGCCAGCAGGTGCATAAGCGTGCGGGGAACAGGTGTTCGGTATACGTGCGCTCGAATCACTTAGTCAGCCGCGCGAAATCGCACACTGGCCGCGTCGAAAATCATTGTTCAGGTGTTGTGTGCCGCCGCTCTCTATAAGTGCTCGTGCCGTGCGCACCTCGTTGAATACGAAGATAAATCTTATTTCGGCAACGAGCGAATTTACGGCGTATCGGCGCCTCTCCTTACTTTCTTAGCGTTATTTTTCGTCCTCTCTCTCTCTCTCTCTCTCTCTCTCTCTCTCTCGCTCTCTCTCTCTCTCTCTCTCTCTCTCTTCTTGCTGGTCATTCGTATTTACTCAGCTATCTCGGCGATTTTTTTACAATGCTCAAGACAGAATTCAGTATAGGCATTGAAAATCTCGCGAAATGAAGATGCATTGCATTGCATTCACATCGCACATTTATTTATGGTTCCAGGATTTTTTGGAACAAGTTTTTTTCTCGTGCCAGATTTGCAGTGTTTGCTATCAGCGCAATAAGGTATTCGAAAGTCTCTATATTCACAAGAGTGAAAATCTGTAAAAAAATAAACGAGCGCGGATCCAAGCTCGTTCGGTGGTTATTTTTGAAGCGACGGTCCCATTAAAAGCCCGCAACGAATCTCGCGCGCTATCTTCGCGCCCGCGGTGGGTAGAGGGGAAGGAGAATATCGCGCGAGCGGTAAACTTAATAAACGTGCGGCAAGTTTATTCGACTCCCAGCGCTCGCTAATCTGGCGCGCCTCCAGGCGCTACGCCACCAGCAGAAGCTCGTAGTACGCGACAGTGAATGGATTTGAGGGCTGGATGCGCGTACGCCACTTTTCTCCGCGAGTTCGTTCAAACGAGATCTTCTGTTTGTTTGAATGCGCGAGGGTGGATGAACTTACGTAACGATGCATGAATTATGGTTTGTTAGGCAGAGTGACTCGGCTTGGATTTTAGACGCCTCAATGGGCTCAAACAAGCGTCCGTGACAATAAATATCTTTTATTTACGGCTCTTCGGCTATTATATTGCAGGTTATTTCTCGCAGCGTTTAATTTCGAGACGCGCGCTCGGGCGTGTATGCAGATTTTAATTTTTTATTGTTGCTCGAGAACAAACAAAAACGTGACACCGAGCTGCACCGGGACTGCGGCGCGCGCGTGATTGACTGCGCGCCCGTGGAAAGCCGCGGCCTCCTCAATCATCGAATTTTTCTCACCGATACGCAGCGGAAAAAAAAACGAAGCTCAAAAAGGCTCGTTGCCTGAAACGCGAACTAGTTTGCATTTTAAACTAGCCCTTCGTAACCGCGTTGTTGCTCGCGCAACGAAAATAAAAAAGCAACAAAAACAAAACGAAGAAGCACGGAAAAAATGCTCGCTGGGCTCTTATTAGAATAACTTAACCTTGGCGGTGAGGCTCATAAATCATCTCGGTTGAATTTTAATTACGTTGTGCGCGCCGCGCAGTGAGCTGTTGCTGCTCTTGGCCTTTCCCACTCGTCGAAATGAGAGCGAAAGCCACAGCTCGCGAGAGCTGCACGTAATTAACGCGTTATTTTGCCGTCGCCGCCACCGGATTGTTCAATTTCGGCTGGCCGCATCCTTGCGGCGTCGAATGAAATGAGCTCGAGCGGCACAGCTTTTCGTCTTCTCTTTTTCGCCGGCTACCGTGCAAATTTTATTGGTGTTCGATTGAGAGAGAGAGAGAGAGAGAGTGTGTGTGGTTTGCGCCAGGGGGCAGTTTGTTTAGGTGGCGGCTTTTTCTCGCTCGCTTTGCTGTTTGCTTTTAATTAATTGAAAAATGCCGATGCCGAACGCTTTGAGGTTATTGAATTGGAAGTTCTTACGAGCGAATAACTAAATTGCGTATGATTTTTGAGCATATCTTTTTTTTCTACTTTTTCTTTCATATTGCTTTAAATGGAAACTTTGATCTATTGCGAAATTTGATTGAATAAATACCAATACCTTATATTTCTATGACAGTAAAAAATATGTTATTTCTAGGTATAGACAAAAATATTTGATAATAAGTTTAAAAGTATCCATAGTCTCATACCAGGAACGATAACATTTCAATTACACATCAAATTTTGAATTTATCATTTTTTGACGAAATATCGAGAAAAGTCTGTTCCATAACAGCTGTATCATTTTACATATTATAATAATTAAAATGTCCTCGGAAAATTAATAAGTAAAATGCAACCGAGTTAAAATAATTAAAATACAAAATATTTATAGTTGGCATTTAAAGACTGAAAATGAGAACTCTCAGCGACATCTACTGTCGGCCACTTTGAAAAATCTACCTACGAAGGATTTCAGGGCCATACGGAAGCATTCATCCACACAGAAAAGTTTCCCCATAAATTCCAACGTTCGTAGGATAGGTAACCGGCACTGCAGCCAAACTGCGCTTCAACTTTCAAAAGCATCCTTCATATTCGAGAACGTCAATTCCGACGAAAACAGGACAGGAAGAATCTCTCGTCTTTTCCACTCGTCAGCCGCGAGGATTTTTCTAAAACAACACGTTTCATTTCCGATAGGTTTAACGCATTCGAAGCACAGCGCAGCGAAATTCCCAGACGTAGGCGTGACTTTCGCATCCTACGAACCTGAACGTATATATATATAGTTGCCTTTCTAATCCTGTCCGCGTTGGGGTACCATACGTACGCCGTCACCGAGAAGGGGCAGTGTCCTCGCGGCGGGCAAAAATCGAGCATGGCAGCAAAGTGTACACAAGGCGAAACCCGTATGTCCAGTCAACTTGGGCGTTGGCGCGATTTTTCACGACCACAGCTCATTTTCTACGGACGCGTGTCTGCATACGCGTAGGCCCTATCGATCTCACAGCGTACACACACGATCGCTAGATCATTGTCGTTGATTTTATTTACGAGAGATTTGACGTAGACGCGTGGCTGAGCATCACCACCTCCAGTTGCATTGTCGATTGGACCTGAAAGACTCGCGCAAGCGTTCATGTCGTTGGCGAGTTTGAGAAATCGTTGCCGTCGGCAGCTAATTTTTTCAATGACGATAATAAATCGAAATGTTCGCAGCGAGAATTGACGGCCTAATCGGTTTTTCACGAGCGTACCAAACGATATAATTTGACAGCCTGTCCTTTGCGAATACGGTAAGATTGAAATTTAAGCACAAAAAAATATATAATATTCGTGTGAATAGCACATTATAAATGCAAAATGTTCTACAAACGATCTGGTTCGCTCTCGACATCCTGCGCTCGCGCGCCAAAGTCATTTAAACGAGCTAGACGTATAATTTCCCGTCAAGAATGTGCAAGAACGACGGAAGGTAACAAAGCCTCCCTTCGCGAAAAATACAGAAATGCCTTCCGGGAACGCAGCCTCATGACTCTCCATTAGCTGTCCAGAGTAATTTTAAAGTTTTGACCGCTCAATATAAAATAAATCACCCCCATTTCCTGAACGGTCGCAGCGTACGCGCATGTATATATAAATTGGACATTGGCCGTAGCGCACGCAGAAGAAAGCCAAAAGAGCATACAGCAGCAATGTCTTTGTGATCGGCTCTCGCCGGGAGGCGCACGCATGCGGCGCGAAAATTGAATCGTCGTCGTCGCCGAGCGGCTTTTCAGCAGCGCCAACTTGACCGGAAAACTGCCGCGGAGCCTTTTGTGCTCGGGCACGTACAGCGTCCAGAAAGACGACGGTAGAAAAAGAGCATGTGTGCGTGCGCCTCTTTTCAGTCTATGATGTCTTCGTTCGTCGCTCAGGCCCGAGTAAACATTCAGCCGCCTCTCTCTCTCTCTCTCCGCCCTTTGTTACCTCTCTCCCGCGCGCCAGCGTTCCTACGAGAAGGGGGCGGTTAGTTTTTCGGTCAAGTCCTCGGTAGCCGAGAGCGCGAATCTTGGAGCAGCCGGCCCCGCCGTCCTCTCATTGTGCGGGGCAGCTCGCCTGTAACACGGATCCTTTGGACAAATATTTGGCTTTTAGCGCTTGGCCGTGACTCCCACAATGGCCTGCGTGCAGCAGACTGAATAATTGCCGCCGACGAGTATCGCGGTCTTTTAATTGTTCAAGAAAACTGCCGATAGAGAAGAGGCGCGTTACGACGCGCGCTGTGTTCTCACTCTCGTTGCATTTTCGGCATTAACTCGGACTCGGCTAAAAGGGAACATGTTTAAAGACAAGTCGAGCTGATGCTACAGTACACAGCTTCAGCGTGCTCGAGTTTCCAATACATTATTCTCTTTATAGAACTCACTGGCTGTATTATGAACTCTGACTAGAGCCTCCTTTTAGCTTTGCCTACTCTACGTGATTGGATACTTGCAAATTCTCAGGCAGCGCGTTCGTTTTCAAATACGCCCAATTTTTTATTCAGTCGCTGAATTATTTGATTGTTGCTTCCAAATGCCAGGATAGCTCCCATGGATTTGAACAAACTAAAGCTGGATTTCCGAAATTGCTGCTGTAGAATGCGTAGAAGATAACGATGGATAAGGGCCTTTCGTTAATAAACCAAAGTCAGACAACACTGTTTCTACTTATTCCGTCCATTGTTGCTTACATTAAATTCAGCCGGCGACAATTTGGGCGCACCCAGATGCTTTTTCCTCTGATTGAAAGAGCGCAAAGAAGAAAATGGCAGAAACCATTAACGAGATTCAAACTTCCCCCTCGGACGAAGCTATAAGCTCGGTCTCTTCATCTCTTCGACCCTGCTTCTTAATGAATGAACTTTATACACCTTTAGCGCGACACAAACAACCCTTGAAAAAAAAAAGAAATAATCTTGTCAACTTTCCTTCACGCGCGAACCTAAGAAATCATCTTAAAAGTTGATATCAGAAAAAGGAGCAAACTGGCGAAAGATTGGCGAAGCAAGTAGCGCAAGAGAGATTAATTTTCTACGAAAACAATGTTGCCGCAGGACTAAAAGTCCCCAAAGCCCGCCTGGCACCAGAGAGCAGCGCGCGTCGATAAAAAGCCATGAAAGTTTTGCTGCTCACGTCGTGCAAACCTGCCGCTCTTATTTCCTCTCTCTCTCTCTCTCTCTCTCTCTCTCTCTCTCTCGGAACTTTAATTAAACCGTACCATCCTTTGCATTTATACGCGCTATTCATTGGCTACACTCTCGCGTCATGTAAAATAGATAAGAGTCTACCTATATACTGCCCTCAAGGCTAAATGCGCTGTTCGACTGTAAAACGAGATGGATCATTTACATCTAAATTCGTCGCCGCCATCGCGCCAAAAATCTTGCAGCTATATCATTGCGCATTCGGGGAGCATCAGTGAACAGCGCTTCACACAATCAAGACGGATTGTCCTCGTGACGCAATGGCTTGACAGAGAGGGTTGGTGAGCTTTATGACTCGTTTTGTCGTTATTGAGCTCGCTATATTTACTAACTTTTCTGATTAATGAGTTAATGAATCGGCAAGAGCTCGTCCTTTTCCCACTGATGTTTAAATTGCCTTTCACGCTCTTACAAGTGTCTTTATACTGTCTCAACTATTTTAAGGTACAGCCTGCACCGTATATTTCCACGCGAATCACTACTTTTTATCAATGCTACGTACCTCAATTCGTTGATTAATTTAACTTATCGAAAGTGTACGTGTGCTGTAATCATTTGAAAGCAATAAAACTATAGTAGCCACGCACAAGTCTTGTTACAAATCAATCACATTAATGAAAATCAGATCCAAATAATTACTTCGCGGTCGAAACTTCGAAACTTCAGCTGTTTATTTTACAGACAATGTTTTGTCAACTGCCTTTACTCTATTTTGGCTACCGTGACGAATAAACAAAAGAAACACTAAAGATGCTTGCTACATCAAAGATAACACCGACCACACAAGAGCCCAAAACACCCACAATGAAAATTCCACGAGGAAAAGAAAAAACCTCCCCCAAACGTCCTTCATCCAAAAAAATTACTTCCTTCATTTTGAAAAACCAAAGGCAGCAGCACGTGCTCGTCCTTGGCTCTAGAACGTTAAAAACAGTCCTTGAAATGGATTTTTTCTTGTTAGGGAACCCTCTTTGAGACAAAATATTTTACTCGAAAGAAGATACAAAGCCCGCATATCGATGGGGAATCGCCGTAGTTGAAATGATTCGTTCGTTTGCTCCTGTAGAGCGACAGACTCGTTTGCAGTTTTGGGATCTTGTTTTATGTTTTGACCATGCACTTTCAAATAGGAAAAAAGATGAAAAATATCGATTAATTGTCGGTAGTAGATATTTTTTACTCCGCAGTTCTAGAAAATCGCGCGACTTTATTGCGGTCGCTTATCTGGACGGCGCGCTCACGAGAGAGAGAGAGAGAGAGAGAGAGAGAGAGAGAGAGAAGAGAGATATCAGTAATATTTCTTGGTCTGGCGTTTTACGAGGAAACCAGCAGCAGCAGCAGCGCCGTCGTTTATGGATTCCATCGGGGTGCAGTTTGTCGCCACTTTGCCGACGACTCGCGCTAGTGCGGCGACACATAAAACGTCGCAAGAAAAGAATGGAGATACACGTAGCCATGCACACACACGCATACTTACACACACACTGTTCTACCTGGCTGCGCGCCTTTACTTTATTCTTTCTCTTTCTCTCGTCGTTATATACTTGTAGCTCTTTTGGCCGGACGCAACGACGAGACCTTATCTCGCGCACACATCATATTTGGCGGGCCTTTTACGGCTTTTTAATGCACCTTCAAGTAGACACTTCTCTTTGATAAGATGAAAGGCCGCTCTCCTTCTCGTCGTCAACTCGGTGCTGCTCCCAAATGCTCGTGTTGCCAGAGAGAGAAAAGAAGAGAAAAAAATGCACTTGCACGCCATGTATAAACGTCTTGACGACGTCTTTCTCGAGGACTCATAAAGGATTTGCTTTATACCGGCGCGGGAGCGAATCTTGCTTTATGTTAATAAATAGCACTTGGTTTACTCTCTCGGATTATTCACAAGGTAGCGAGCGTCTTAGATTAAGAGAAAAGTCAGCTTTGACGGCGATATTTCAAGTGCACACTCGAGAAACCCTGGTATTTTTCTACGCGTACAGTGCCCATGGACAAAGTTGAACCGAGCAGCTCGATCGATCAGCCACTCTCGTTACTTGGCACAATTAATCGTTTACACAGTTTGAATAAATATTCTGTTTTTTGTCGTCTCCATGTAGAAACAGTTAATAGATTTGATCTGCTACGGGTCCAACAAACAAGAGAAATACGATACGAAAGAGCTGCGAGAAAAAAAATTACGTAACACAGATAGAGAGCTGCCAACCCCGTTTATACGTGGCCTCGGGCTTACGAAACTTTGCCCGAACGAAAAAGCTGATACTTTGATGGACCATAGACGCGCCCTTATATCTTACAAACGCCCGCCACCCTACCTCTCGTAACACACTTTGCTTACGCAAGCTTTGTACGAATCAGCGGGACGCAAGTTTGCACAGCTAAGTCCTCTAATGCGCATTGGAACAAATGGAGGAGCGATAGATCTCCTTGTGTCGTGCGACAAACGGAAACCGAAAGTCGGTTAGTGGAGGAGACAAAAAATTCGTCGCCAAGGACAATAGATGGACAATAATCGACGACCTCGCACGCGTGTCACAACAACGCGCCGCGTGAGGTATCGTGAAAGGGCGGCAATGTTTACCCGGTACCCGAGTCAAAGGAGGCTAGTGCCGTCGCATAGACTGCACAGCACCGTTGTAAGGACGACCTTGCGCGAAGGAGGAGGAGGCGCGAGCAGGCGTCAAGTGGACGAAAAGCAGAGGAAGAATCCGTCTCCTCGCGTGGCTTTGAAGTGAAATAAAAAGAAGGCCTTGAGAGAGTATCCTGCAGCGCGAGAGAGCTGCAGATTACGCGGCGATAACAAAGAGTGAGTAACGGCTGAGAGACCATATAGCAGGTACTCGCGCACGCGACGTCGCTGTGAAATGAGGAGGGAGACAAAGAGGGATTCTTCGGTATGGCAGGAGAGAGGCTCGCTCGCTTGTAATTTGAAATTGTCATTGTGCGCGCGCGAGAGCGGGACTGCCTGTAAGTTGCGCTTTTTATTACGTCGCTTCCTCGAGGGCGGGACGCCTCTGCGAGGCCGACGCTTGGGCTGTTTATCGATGACATTCTGATTTTAGCGATTGCCGAGGCGGCAAGAAAAACAGAAAAACAGGCAGGACGCATCTTTCGGCGTAACGTATGCGCTTATCCATCGGAAATGCTCCTTGGCATAACATCGCCGTGCGCGCGCAACTGAAACAACATTGGATTAACGATAACCCCTTGCTCGCTGACGCCACGGCAAACAAATGACAAGGAGCGCGAGAAAAATCTAAGAATCCTTGCGTCAACAGCGCAAAGGGTTGGAGTTCGCTCGGCTCGTCATGGCGCATCATACGCAACACGGCCTTTTATCCTTGTTTAAAAGCCCTTGTACACACACGAGAGAGCCGAGCGAACGAGGAACATAATAAAGTCAGCAACTCTATAAAAATCTGTCTCTCCCGCAAAACAGAAAATTACTTTGCACAGGGAGAAAGACGCCCGGGTAAACAGTCTCCTTCCAAGCTGTGTAAATAACGGCTAGGCGCGCGATTTTATTTCGGGAGAAGCTGAAAGAGAGAGAAATGGAGAAAGGATAAGCCAGGATCTCTTTCTCGGCTATTGTCGCAAGGCTACGTTGTTGGGGGAATTGCAGCCTCGCCTCTCGAGGGATCATCACCAAAAAATGAGGATTTTCGTAGACGATGCGACCAAAGGACACATACACGTCGTTTGTTTAAGGACCGAGAGACCGAGAGACCGAGAGACAGGCTTCACGGTGCACAACGACCACGACCATGGTCCATCGACAATTTTATTCATTGGGTAAACAGACCTCGGGGCTTTGCAGCGTTCGAACACTATTCAACCTCTGGACATGATCGTTAACGGGAAAACGCGTCGCTGACGAGCTGAGCGCACCGACATTCGTAGCGCCCGGTCAAATTGGGCGATAACATGCTCGTTCGACGGGAATCATCTGCGGCAAAGACAATGCCAGTTGTCTTATATGCCGTACGGAGCTGTCAACAGTTATTACTGCGCGACGGCAATTAGCCTGGCATCGATTTTAAGTGCAGCAGCAGCAATGGCGCTACCTAGCAGCAGCCAGCTCGCAGAGAGAGAGAGAGAGAGAGAGAGAGAGAGAGAGAGAGAGAGAACAGCAAAGCAATAATTCAGTGTATCTATTGTGCATCCGCCTGGGAACCGGGCGATATCGCTTTAACAACTACCTGTGCCGACGTCATCGTTTCTCTTGCTCGGTTTCCGATATATCCCGATTCCGCCATTGCAATCACTTCTATACCCCGCCTAGTCCTAATCCATTAGCGGCTATCCCAATTTCATCATAATTACTTTTAAGTCGTTAATTCACGAACATCGATCGGTGTAAGCGCTATATCGCGTCAAGTTCACGTGTTTCAAAGATTTTACATAGCTTTAAGCGTAACAATTTCTACAACGTATAAGATCTTTATTAAAGTAAAGACATTGGGCTTTTACTTACTGTTCAAAGCAAAAGCAAAAGGTTTGTTACTCAACTTTCATAAATATTTTTAATCTTTACGATTGTTTAGAATTTTTAATGTTCCATGATCGTTGTAAGCTACTGATTGACTAGAGACTTTTCAAAAATCTCTAGAAATTTTTTGGATTTTTTCAAAGGATTTAGAAACTTTGAAGATATTTTAACTATTCAGCATGTATTTTAAGTTTAATTGTATTTAATATTCCATAGTTTTTGAAAATTTGGGTCTTGGTTGCTTGTCATCATTTGTATCCAATACTTAACTTATGATATGTCTCAATTCTACAATCAGTACCGTTGTGCAAAAAAAAAAAATAACTATATGGCAATGCTCTACAACGTTGCAAATGCCTATAAAAAATTAAGTTTTTAGTAAAGTCTTACGAGCTCCACAACAACTATTTACAGTTTAAAGTAATGAACAACTTCACTAAGACATTGATATTAATTTAAAAACATTTTAATTTTAGAAAACGAGCTTCAGATCGTCGTTTCTTTTGAGGTAACTCACATTCAAAATTGGACTTTGGTATAACGGAATACGCGATGAAAAAGAAAAAAACTAGTTCTTTGATGGTACGTCGTAGTTTATATTAATGAGCAGCTTCACCTGGATTTTAAGAATTTTCAAAATTCAGGGTTTGAGAAGCTTCAGTTGATCGTTTTTCACCAAAGATAAGTATTTAGGTTGAAACTTTATAAACTCTGCTAAATACAAAAAAAATGTCGAAAATATTGGTAAGGAGTTTAGATTAAGCTCTTTGGGTCGAAGGCTCTTGTTAAATTATTGTGAAACTACAATAGACTCATTACCTATGTAACAAAAGGAATCGGAACAAAGTAACTTGCCGCAATCAGATGGTTGCTGGTTCTCAACGTAAATAATAAACGAAGGCGCCAAGCGCCGGCAATTACAATTACACAAAAGGCCACTCATTGAGAGGGAAAAAAGTAGTGGCAGTCCGCCTAAGAAATTAAACACAAGAAGTGCATTAAGATAGATTTATTTTTCAAGAGAGCGCCGACTCTCTCGCGCATAGACATCCCGAGTCCCCGCAAGATAAGCAAACACGCACGCACACCAACTAAACGAAGAGAAAGACACAAAACTCTTCCCTCTCGGCACAAAAAGGACGCTGAGAAGCGAGTCGAAAAAAGGGACCGCGGAAAGAATGGAAGCCGCGGTGGCGGCGCAATTTACGGTAGCGGCGGCACGTCTGTCAGCGCGTCGTCAGATGCAAATGCGATTGGATGCTCGCGGCTCTCTTCTACCAGGCACGACGGGAACACTCGTATTTTTGCGCGCGCGACAACGCCAAGCGCGGCTGTATATATTTTTGAATGTCGCCGAGTGAGCTCGCAGCAATCGATAGCACCGAGGCTGCTGCTTCTGCCGCTGCTCCTGCTGCTTCTTCTTTTTCGTCCTCGTCGCCGTCGCCTTCTTCTTCCTCTCCAACTTTTCGCTCCCTTATTTTATCTCGACGTCGACATAATAAAAAAAAAAGAAAAAACAGAAAGTTTTTGATGGATTGAAAGAGAGAGCATGCTACATCAGCGTTTGTTTGTAAAATCTGCATTATCGCGCGATCGATTTCTTTCTCTCGTGAAAAGTCAGAAGGGTTTTCGAGAAAATTAAGGCCTTTCTTTTATGAAGTAGTTTATTGCACAAGCTATATTTCGTAAACATCTTTTTCATTGCTCCATTTCAAAAATAGCCTCGATATCGAAGATCCGTCACGGAGGTTTCGATTGCTTTAGGTGAGGTGAACTTTCGTTTTCAGGAGAGGCTTGCAGATTTCAATTATTCTGCCAGCAATATGAAGTTGACGTCTTACGTTTAGAATGCTCAATTAAATTATATACATTACTCTTCGAATATTTAAATTCGATTTCGATTATCCGTTCTCGTTCAAATCGCAATAAATACAAATTTAAATACATCAAGAATGATTATGCAAATCGCATTTGAGAAATCGACTAAACCCTCCCCAAGGGGGAGAGAGAGAGAGAGAGAGAGAGAGAAATAGAAGTAATCACCCATACGCACGTCCATGAGTGCCACTCCTAGTATAAGATCGAGTGACTTTTCCCCCTTTCGTGAGCACGACAAAAATGCAATAATCTAAAATCCTCTTATGCCAACGCGATAACATCAGGCGACGGTGAACGCCACCGAGCGGCAGTGTATTTTGAATTTCCACTAGTGGATTTCCGAAACGTCGTGTTCGATTTTGTTTACGCAGCGCTGGCCTGTTTTCCATTAACTACCGCGAGCAACGGAAAATTCATTTTCGACGAGAGATGTTTCGCAGGATCCCGATATGTAGCACAAGCTTATGAATATTCGATGACGATTAATGTTCGAATTTCACGCTCATTGGCAGCATCAAGCGTGCTCGTGGTGACAGAATCGTTTGTTTTTTAACGCCCTGTTAATCTGCCCCGATGGGATGAATGGGATGAGAGAGAACGAGTTGCGCTGCATTTCTTGACACCTCCAATCCTCTCTTTTCGACGATAGCCTTGTAGAAAAAAAATGTATAATGGCGTGTGTGACTCATGTGCCAATCCTAAAGTTCTCCGAAAAGTGAGAATCCGAAAAGAGAGAGAGAGAGAGCGAGAGAGAGAGAGACATTCATTTCACAAAAATGTAATTATATGGGCTGATTGAAGGGAAGCCTCGGTGGCGAAACTTATTCTCCGACTGCGAGTGTGACAGTCGAAAAACGTAAAGCTCTCACTATGAGCTGCAACAACCTGTTCCCCGGTGCGTGTCGGCTTGACCGGTAATCAAGACGAAAAATGTATTCCCCGTTCCAAAACAAAAAAAAAATAACAAAGAACGAGGCTCAGTCTCCGGTTGTGCTGACAGCCCGTCGAAATAAAGCTCGTGATACGAGTGAAATAACAAGAAAGCAAGAGCGTCACGCTGAAAAACCATTCGACAGCGCGATTTAAATGAAGCCGACTCAATTGCTCGGCGAGCGCGCGCCGACTGAATTACGACGATGGATTGTCATGCGTCTCGCTCCTCGAAAATTGCAGGCGCGATAATAAGAAGGAAGATGCGCGAGTGACGCGTAATTGCCGGGAGTCGCCCCGAAAGAGAGAGAAAAAGTCGATAGGCAATATAAGCGAAGCAAATTGGCACGTTGCCGTTAAAGCGCGCGCAAGTACAATTTAATCAGTGAGCGCGCGCGTTTTGGGTTACAGGTGCTTGTAATGCAACGAGAGCAGGATCGAGCTGCGCGAATATTTGCATATCATATTTGCTGTTAACACGATAATATTCATGGCTGACGCGAGAGAGAGAGAGAGAGAGAGATAGAGAGGGAAGGCTAAATATAATTTTCAAGTTGAGCAAGTGCTCCACTAGGTCGAAGCATCGAAAAGTCACCTCGTTGCTGTACACGTGTGTGTATATATATTATGCGCTTGTTTTCGTAAGGATTTTAGGTTACCGTAACGCCCAGTTTCCGCCGACGATCGGCTGACAAGAATGTCTATCTTTCTATTGAATTTTCATCAAACTAGTTAATCAGATGGTGCACGTTGGCTCTACTTGGAATCCCTCGCAAAAATCGAATTTCCCAATTCTATTCGCGAAGGAAGGAGCTCCAGCTCCGACGAACATTTTTCTGTAATGCCAGACTGATGCACTTTTGAAGGAGAATGCCGTATTTTCCCAGGCTTTCCGCGAATAAGACATCGATCCTCCCTATCGTACAAAAGAGGCAGAGTTAAAGGCTCCTTTTTATGTACTACACGGAGATTGAATTCCTACAAAATATCTTTAACTAATTGTTATTAGGGGGAAACCCTGTTGAATTTTATTGGTATTTTATTGTTAAAACTTGCAAAACCTAATAATAAATTATCCGATCGGTTCTTTCGATCCTCTGTGAAACAGATCCAATCGGGAAATCCCATAAATTTCTATTCAAAAGAAATTTTCTGTAAGCTATTCCAATCAACTCGTCAAATCACGCTCCACTTACGATTCGTCAAAGGTGGTAGAACTATTCCAATATATCCGAATTTAAATAAATAATCGTGCAAGCGCGCGTCGTATTTAACCTACATACATCCAGACGAATGCGTAGCTACGCTCAACTAGCGTGCATGAAATCAAATCTGACAGTGACGACGCGCGTGCCATTGTAATTGCAGCCCTACAGCGGGAGAGAGAGAGAGAGAGAGAGAGAAGGAAGACGCGCGCACTGCACGCCGGCTTCGGAGCTCTACGTCGCCGCGATCACGATGAATCCAGGCTTGGGGATGTGCGCGATTTGCAAGGCTCCGTGAGCGAGCGATTCGGCGTGAATTTTAAAGGATATGCGCCGAGCGAGAGCGAGAGAGAAACGGAACAAATGTGCGTGAAGAGAGAGAGAGAGAGAGAGAGAGAGAGAGAGAGAGAGAGAGAGAGAGAGAGAGCTGACACGTACGAGGCCGATTGTTTTCAAGCTAAGGGAACAATGGCGTGCCGCTAACGCACCGCGAGGATATGCACGTCAATCACTCGCCGCCGCTGCCGCCGCCGCCGCCGCCGCCGCTGCTAATGTCGCCAGGTGCTTTGAGCGACGTGTCTCACGAGGGACCCGATGCATATATGCGCGCAAGGTGCTCCTTTGCGAGAGAAAGAGAGAGAGGGAGAGAGATTAGAGAGAATTTCTGCGTCTGTCTCTCACAGGCTATATACTACGGATTATATGTAATATCAAAGTTCAAGAAACAAAATTCTCTTGCTCAATGAAGTAACTTACTTGCAGTGGGATTATTTCTTGCGAAATTCCGGGCGACATTCGCGCTGACAGTACACGATTACGAAAAAAACTTTTTTGGAAGTTCGGATACTCGCGGAAATGCACTCTGTTTCAATATCAACTTTTCTCTTTTTGCGCGGTTGTAGTTTTACTCGCTTCCTCGCGACGCTAAATATCGCTATCCGTGGGAAACTCGTTACGACGAAAAGGAGAGCGAGGGAAGAAGAGAAGTTGAAATTTGCAGTATGATATAATCAATCGCATAAACGCTGCAATTTTGCCAAAGAAAAGTGAAGTGGAAGAGCGAGACAGAGGGGCGGAGGGGCAAAAAAGGCAGAAAGCCACAACTTATAATTTCAAATAATACATTCCCGCGAAAGGTCCCTTTATCCAAGGCGTCTCGAAGCGCAACAAGAGGAAAAAGAAGGGCGAAGGCAGAGAGAAGAGAAGGCGACATCAGAAGTAGAGAGCAGCGCGGTAGCAGCATCTTGGGTGCACATACAGCACGCAGCGCAGAGTACAGAAGGCACGTAGCTGCCGTCGCGTCGTCGTCGTCGTCGTCGTCGAGCGCGAATCGGAAGGACGTTCCTGAGAACTCGCGCTGCCCGAGATATCTGTTGCGAATCTGCGCCAGCAGCGTCCCTCGTCGTCGTTCGGGAGCCTCCATGTACACGTCGTCCTCGCTCTTTCTTCCTCGTGGCTACTACGCGCTGTCAGAGCGCGCTCTTAACTCTTTGAAGTGCGTGCGCACAATGGCGCAAAGCAGCCTCGCGTCTTCTCTCTTTTTATTATTTCCTAGACGAGGCTAATTCATGCGCTCCGCGAGAGAGAGAGAGAGATATTTATTGCCTTGACTTAATAATCGTCCTGCTAGGTCCTCTCGCTCGCTCTCTCTCTCTCTCTCTCTCCCTCTCTCTCTCTTTCTCTGTGCATGCTCTTAATTGAGATGCACGAGTTGCCCTGGCTAATTGCGCAGTCGTTGCTCCCGATGAAGATTGCCCGCTCGTCTTTTTCAATGGGGAGCATGAATTATTGCAGCCGACGCTTGAATTTGCAAAGGGGAGCACACACTGCCGCCCGCTGCAGCAGCGCTTTAATGAGACCATCTTCGCTATCAAACATATAGCGTCCGCATTTACTTGCGTAGTCGCTAACCTTATTCATTTGTCTCCGCCGACCTTGTTTATTCTGCCGTTGTGAAAGTATGAAAAATCTCTGCGAACAGTCGCGAGAAGAATAAAAAGAAACGGAGAGAGAGCGAGAGAGCGAGAGAGAGAGAGAGAAAGAGAGGCGCGCGATCCGCAAAAGCCCAGTACACAAATCGTCTGCGGGCCCTTTATGAGCGACGACACTTGACATTCATTTTAGAAGAGGCTTAAAGAGTACAGTAGAGGTGGCTGCACAGCGCCGTTAATAATAAAAAATACCCTCGACGCGAGAGAGTGAAATCCAGGCCGTGTACTCTCTAGTCCTCGTGGAGTTGAGATCGCAGTGGCAGCAACGTGCAACCCATCAAATTTTCAAGCGAGGCTTCGAGCGGTCACTGCACCAAGTGCAGCTGCCTGCATTATTAAATGTCTTCTCTTTCCCAACAATTGTTATTATTATTGTTTTTTTTTATTTCGTGTTTAATTGGGTCAAGTGTTGACGTTGAGTGTCGCTAATTGTCCATTCTTCAGAGGGTGCGTAATGACGAGACGCAGAGAAGGCTGGAGAGGAATAAAAGGCGCTCAATTTATAGACGGCTAATAATATCTCGGCAGATTAGCTGTATTCAATTTATAATAGCTCACGTGCATAGGCTACTTTCGATTTTGACGCACATTTCCGACCGTGTGCGTGCAAAAGAAGAAAGCAGCGGGGATACGTCGAAGTTTTATGAAAGACGATACTTTTGATTTCGTTTGTTTTTCACGTGGCGCTCAATTTCACCGGTTAATTGCATTTTATTTAGATTCATCGTCGATCTATATGTAGCAGAATAATATTGGGAAGCTTGAGAATATATATAACGAATATCACGCCTCTCGATTTCGCTTGAAATAACAAATGCGATGTATTATTCTTCAATAACAAATGCAGCGTTCCATAAAAAAGTAATATAATAAAAATGATAAAAAAACCATACACGAGAGCAAAATCTCGGGAGCAAAAGCGTAGCACGACGGAAGTAGGGTTTTTTCGCCCTTTCCGACGGCGAGCAAGCGAAATATATAAGCTTTGAAAGAAAGAGATCGCATAGGATATCAATCGCGCGGCACCGGATTTAGCAGTCAGTCAGTTTGACAGCAGTGAAATCTTGATCGAACCGCAAAGAGAGAAAACGCGCATAGAAAAAAAAGCAGCGACCGCACAGCAGCGGTGGGCAATGAATGCCAAGCACGGGTTTGTCTCTCTATAGAGAGGCGCCCCCGAATTAAGGCGACATCGATTTCGGGGCCTTATACATGAATGAACCGCAGAGGAAGTTCAACAGAGAGCCGTTCGGTTGACATTCTTCCTTTAGCAAAAACGCCCCTTTATCCTTACGTACGCGCGCGCACACACACATACATGGCATCGTTCGTTCGTTGAAATTGATACTTTTCTTCTTTTTCGTTTGCTCTGGCGTTGGATTTTAGGCATGAAATTGAGGTTTTTGTCGTGCGACGGATTTCGCTGATGCGCATCCTGACGTATTATTTGTGTTGCCGAGTTTTTTTTTTCGAAGGATGAGACTTGAGAGTTTTAGGATCTAATAAGACGAGATATTTGCTTTTGAGTGGAGAGACACACACATTTTCTGGATATTTGGTTTCCTTTCTAGTGTTTGGACAAAGATCGCCGTACAGCGCTTTTAATATAAATTTTCAAAGTAAAGATGTTTTCCCAAAAGTAACGTAAAATGACTTTTATGTATTTTTGTAAAGAATAGTGTATTTATAGACGGAGGATTGCCTGATTAAAACGTATGATCAACTTGCTATATTGGTATATTATTTATTGGGAAAATTGCAAGCAAAACTAGGGAGAAAATTTCCCACCAGTTACCTCCTAGATAATGACACATAACTGCATCTACAGCAAGCAAGCAGAGATAGTTTTCTCATGCACCGATATTTATTCCTGTAGTTGAGAAAGAAAGTCAAGTGCACAACGAAAATTTTTCCAATTTCCAAGCAAAATCAGTGCTCGAGGCATTAGCTTCACTACGATTCTCCAGCGTATATTCTTGGTCGTCGTCGTCGTCGTCGTCGTCGTCGTCGTCGTCGTCGTCATCGTCGTCGTCGTCGTCGTCGTCGTCGTCGTCGTCGTTGGCAAGCAACAGCCCGAGGCTTTGGCGTTCGGTTGGAGTGGCCTGCACACACCGACAGATGCTCGCCAGCGATACCCTGCGTGCTCGCGCGCTCTCTATATAGCTTGGGGATTCTCTCTCGAGATACATAATGCGAAGAGAGAAGAGCAACGAACGTCGAGAGAAGAGATGTCGACCGTTGATAGAGCCACTAGTACCTTTTTCTTTTAGAAGCCTCGACTCGGAGAGCGCATGCGCGCCTATTATCGATGTCGTCGTTTGATTTTTCACTCGTGAAGTTGACGACGAAGAAGAGGCAGAAAACACAAGAACCGAGGCTAATTTATAATTCGGCGAATAACTCAATTCTGATAAGACGGAGAGTCTTCTTCCCCTTGAAAGATAAACTTGGATCTACCAAACGAAAATCCTCTCGTGCGCACAAACGAGAGAGAGAGAGAGAGAGAGAGAGAGAGAGACAGAGACAAGCCAGCAGCAGCAGAAACGCCAGCGGATTAAACACGCCCAACGGTTTTCTCTTCCAATTTCTCCTTTTCTTTTTGCGTGGTATCTTCTTCTTCGTCTTCTGCGTATTTATTTACCGAACGAGAAAGAGATTGTTTCCCCAGGAAATTCGTCTATTAGCTTAAGCCGAAATTTTTACCGAACTTGTGTAATGCGACATTAATTAGCTGGAATGATTGCTGCTGTGGTATAAAGAGGCCTAATTAAAATAGAAGAGCAGCAGCTATTTGGTAGATAGAAAGGCACACGCACAATCCCTACTACATGTCTATTTGGACTAAAAGGGCTTATCGCAGCGGGTATCTGGGCAGTATCGTGGTCCGATCTTTTCCGTTGGGCATTAGGACCCCTTTTCTTCGTTTGTGGCCTTTAATACCATCGTGCTGCTGCTGCTGCTGGTGCCGCTGCTATCTTCTCTTCTTTTTTCAGTCTTATATGTGCGACGATGAACGAAAAAACAGGCGCAGAGCGACAGATATATGGAAAGAACGGCTTTTGTTTAATTATCGGGAGATTCGTGGAAAAAAGAGGGCGAGAGAGAGAGAGAGAGAGAGAGAGAGAGAGAGAGAGAGAGAGAGAGAGAGAGAGGTCGAAAGGGGATTACTCGCTCGACATGGCATTTTATTTTCGGAGGGGGTTCGTCTTACACATACAGGCGCACCACCCGCAGCACGGATTCGGAGGGATGTATTGTAATTGGGATTGCGGATTTTCGTTTGGCGACTCTCTTCCGCTCTTTCCGCTCTTTCCCACATTTTCTCTTTCTCTACTTTGTGGCAAGAGTTGAGTTTTTATTTAGAACGGATAGTCGGCCGTGGTCGCGGCAACGGTTGTTGTTTATCGAAGTTTGCCGACGATTATGAAAGAAAGTGGAAAGAACCGCGAGAAAAAAGTCGAGCAAGGGGTGGAAAAAGAAGGAGGAAAGCGATCTCGGTAAAACAACGCGCTTATCAGTGCAACACCTTGCTCCAAAGCAAAAGCAGCGGCAGCAGTAGCGGCACGGTATCGCGCGCGCAAGGATGTTGCCGCGAGGCTTTCTAGGCGGCGTGCTGCATTATCGAGCGCGTCCAAAGTTAAAGCGCCCGCGAAAATTGAACGTCGCCTAGAAAAAAAGAAAAAGTGTATCGATCGCTCGCGATCCTCGTTATTATGCACGCTCCGCGCCGGGGAGAGAGCGAGAGAGAGATATCACCGAGCGATAATAATAACGGAGCGCGTATGGTTGCGTCTAATAACGTTCGCGGACGCGCGCGCGGCAGCGAGAGAGAAAGAGAGAGTATAGAGCGCAAGGAATGCTGAGAGAGCGAGTACAACGACCGAACGCGGCCTGCCGCCTGATTTATAAGCCGGCCAATTGATACACCCAACCATGAGAGCAAGAGAGAGCACGACGCTATAGACCATACCAAACCCGGGCGACAGATAAGAGATGCAGCTGGCTGCTACTGCGGCTGCTATACAGCTTGCGCTCTCAGGCTAAGGTACAGTGTGGTAGTTAGACGACGATGCTGCGTATACTCGACTCTACTGTGCTGCACAGCAGGGATACGTAATGCTCCTCGAAAATCCCGGAAATTCGGTGGACTATCCGCTCCATTTGTTTTCTTTTTGTCGACGCCTTGCTCCTGCTGCAAGCTCTAATTTATGTGGAACTCCTATCCTTCGGCTTTCCAAAATTTCGACGCTTTATCTTGCAGCAACGGCCGCTTTTCCTGGCATATCAATCTCCGCAAATCTGAGCTACCCCAGGAGCGCAAGTCCAATTGCAGATCGTTCTCGTAAAGGACAAGTCCAATTGGGCTTTTAGTGGCGATGCATTTAGCGGAAGCCAACTAATCACTAACCGTGTTAATCAAGCCGATGAAACCATCCTCGGCATTATCAGCACGGAAAAGCAAGGGCGAATCCCGAGCGCCGGAAAATTCAAGCGAAGCCTCGTGGATTTTCGCAATTTATCCGAAGCCCCCGAATGTGAGCGTGAGCGCGCGTCCGCCCCGTCGATTTTTCTAACGAACTCGGCGCTCCTACACGTCGTCTGCTGCGAGAGGAGCATCCGGGAAATCTGAGAAATTCGGAGCGCGCCGAAAGAGAGCAAAAGAGATGGAGAGAGAGAGAGAGACTAAGGGTGGAATTGCAAGGATGCTTTTTGCTTCGGTGAAAAAGGGCCAGTTTCTTTTCCTCTTTCAGCTAATTCGCTGCAGAGGCAAGCGGAACGTTATTGCAGCGCGTCGAACGCTGGAAAATTTCGTAAATACAGAGAGCGAATTTGAAATGTAAATACCAACGCGATCCATTTGCTCCTACCTTCGCATGAGATTGCTTATCTTTCGTTAAGTTTTCAGAGATGCTGAAGGGTGAGGATGTGAAAATTTTACTGTTTCTTCGTAATCTTCTCCTTTCTTCAAATAAATAAACGAGGCTTTCTAGCGTTACACGTGCACAAATGCTATATAGATGTATGTTTTATTAAGGTAAGTGTGGTAGCTGCGCACAACGTCTAAAAGTACATTTGACCTTTTCGTCAACTGCGAAATCGCATTAACTCGCTGAAATAATTCATCGACTCCACTCCCTCTCTCACTCTCTCTCTCTCTCTCTCTCTCTCTCTCTCTCTCTCTCTCTCTCTCTCGTCGAAAAAGCTTCGTCCCGATTTAGAGTGGATCCAGCATCTATTTTATGGCATCTCTCTCTTTCGTTTGTTGGGTTACTCGAATTAAAATTTCATGTCCATCCGTAAACTCGATTATTCCTCTTGCTTTCGCAAAGTGCCTCCTTATTAAAAGTCCTGAAATATATGAATATCAAAAGATGATGGCGCAAGAAGATTCAAATTCATTCCTCGCTGCGTGGTTATTTCTGCGATTCTCGAAACAGAAAATTCGTTAGTCCAAAATTAAAAATCGTTGAAAGTAACGATCGTTTAATTGGCGTGTCGACAAACAGCAGATCAAGTAGCAAACTGAACGAAAAAAAAGGAGCAAGCATTTGATGATAAATAGAGAGCGAAAGAAACGTAGGGTATTATGTGCGTTTTTCGCCGGGATAGGCTATTTTCCCTTCGGGTGTGTGCGCTCTGCTTCAAAAGGGGTCGCGAGCTGGTATGTCTCATCTCTTTCTCTCGTCGTCTGTGTGCCTTAACCCTCCGGAAAGCCGGCACAGGCCAGGGAAACACGCGACAGAAAGGTCGCTCTTGCTTTTACGCTCGACATGCGCCCCTGGGCCAGACACGCCGACCGTATCGTATAGTGCGCAGTCTTCGTGGACTGCGAAATGGATGCTGCTGCTCCTCCGTGCCGCTTGTTAATGCCAAGCTTTGCTTTTGCGCGTGCATTGCCAAAGGGGCGACTCGATTCTTTTTCGCTTTTTTTTTTGTTTTATGGGTGACGAGGCCGATAACGTGTCTCGTGAAAATCCCACCGATTTATTGCGACTGTTTCTTTTTTTTCTATTCGCCAAGGGGGTTGTGGACGCGTGGCGATTCGTTATGTTCTGTTTTACGGGGGGCGGTTGAACGAACGTCGCTGAGAATGTTCGAGTAAATTGTACTTTCTTCGAGCTGAATTAAAATTGCAGAATTCGGAATACTATTTATCTTTCTATTGATTGCTAGTACAAATTTTTCTTATTGTTTACTATCAAAGATTGAAGCTTATCACAAAAATTCAAATAATGCGCATCAGCGTCTATTTTGAAACGCAATGTCTAAATGCATTATAGAACATAACGTAAACACGATTAGCCTATCATTATCGTTTTGAAAATGGGGGCACAGATTTTCGATGCCTAAAAAAAGACTTTTTACGTTTTAGGCAGGAAGCTCATACTACTGCTGTTCCCGGGGACGATAAAGTTAATGCGTCAAAGATACGACACCAAGATAAAGTAATTACTACATGACATTTTAGCTGCTTTTCCTCTTCTATTTCCGAAAAAAAGTTTGTTTACACTATCGCAAAGGACGTGATTACTAAATTAACTTAAAAAAAATATTTGTCAAAAGGACCAATTAAAATTGAGAAACGTGGTAGTTAAGGGGCAATGAAAAATATTTAAACTTCTTTCTACATCATTATAAATGAAAAGTAAGAAAAACCGTAGAGATTAGCCTGACACAATGACGATAACGACGAGCTTGCAATTTTTTTAATTTGCCCTCCCGGAAATGCAATAATCTACATGCCAATTACGCATACACGCCCGGTTGATTAATATCATTGTAATTAAGAAATGTAAAAGAGCAGAGAGAGAGAGAGAGAGAGAGAGAGGAAAAAACAGATGGGCCGCGTGATATTTATCAGATGGTTATCCTGGAGTCTTGTCTAGCCAACGGCTTATTAAACTGCGCGAGGAGAGCGGAAAAACCGGTCGTTGCCCGTTTAATAGATGTCGCCCACTCTCATTACGAGATTGGAAGCTAATGCGTGCGCCCCAGGCAAGTATCTCGCTCTTTCTCCTTCTTTTCGTTTTTTTTTAATTTCGTAAAATATGAGCCCTTTCGCTGTGTATTCCCATTACCATCGCTGCATATTGCGTGTCTTAGCTGCACGGGGGTGACAATTTTTTGCTTTTGTTTGCAAATATAATTTAGAGTGCCATTTCAATCTTCCTCATGATTTGCGTATAAAGTAGCGAAATTATGTGTTGCGCGCCACTCCGATGATTATAGGGTGCTTTTTTGATGAACCTCCTTTTTTTCTTGTTTTATCGATCGCGGCTTAAGAAAATACTGAATAGTTAATAATAGTCTCGGAACAAATTAGTTTTCTCGCCCTTCCCGTTCTAATTTGTAAATGCACTTTCACTAACATTTCTGTCGTTGTGTACATGTATATATATTGAAAATAAATGTAAGTTCATCATTCATCCCATTCCTAATGCGGACATTATGTAGCAGAGCGTCGGGCGTGTATTGAAAGGGAATATAATTGATAGCATAAAAAATGATGCGCGACCCCCTTGGCCCTCGTTTGCCACAAATTAATCTCAACAGATTTTCACTAAACCAAATATATATCAGTCGCGCTGAACGCAACAAACGTGTACTGCGTCGACCAATTTCTTTTACTAGCATTACGGGAAAATAGTCCACGGCGTCCCTCGAATATCGCCCTGGAAACTAATCTCCAACAGAAAAAAGTGGAAAGAAAGGAAACAGAGCAGCCAGGGGGCACGCGCGAAAAAAAAGGCATCGGCACCTATTCATGCGCCCCGGAATATATATTCGGCTGAAAGAGGCTCTCGGCGCGCGTATACGCTTCCGAAGTCATCATCATCATCATCATCGCCATCGAGCGTTATACAGCAGTGACGGTAGCTCGCAGTGAAAATCACGTTTCAATACAGAGCAAAGCGCAGAGGGGGGAGGGAGAGGGGGTGACGTCTTTTTATCCGCAGGACCCGGCAGCTGGCAACATAATGAAAAGGAGGCGCGCAGGCGAGGCATATAAAGCTTTGAAAAACCGCAGGAGCGAGCGGAGGCTACTCGTGCTTCCGCGCGCCTACCGGGGATAAATCGAGAAAAGCAAGATTAATGGTGTCGCCGTCGTACGTCCACCCGAAACTTATACTTTTTACCGAAAGTATAATCCATGCCGAGTGCACCATGCTTTATTATGGTATTTCAACGTGTGGGCTTTGAAAGTTCGAAAAAGGCTGTGTGTGCGTGCGCGTGACAGCGCGCGTGGCTCGTCTCCGCTCTGAAAAACGGGGACCCAGTCACGGGGCAATAAGTCATCGACGTTGTTCGCCAGTAGTGCACGAGAGTTTGCTCGATCAACAGCCGGCCGCGGTCGAGTGCCGAAGTCAATATTTTTCATGGTTTAGGACGGTGACTGGGGAGAAACGCCTTCATTAAACACTGATACGCCCGCGCGAGGATCTATATTTTTACCTGTGCTCTTTGCTTTTTCATTCTTCTTTTTCGCTTCATCTGACTGAATATACCATCGAGTTGGATTTTAATTAGCCGAGTGTACTTAATGCCAAGATAAAAAGACGCCGAGAGATGAGTCAAAGCTAGAAAGGATGAGAGAAAGAGAGAAAGAGAGAAAGAGAGAAAGAGAGAGTTCGCGACTTTTAATTAAACAAAATACGCGATGAAAAGAGCCGTGCCGTGCGTTAATTAAATAACGTCATGAAAGCAAACGTTCGTCTCTCTCACTCTCTCGATTCGTGTAAAAAGGCTTTCCTCGATCCTTTTTTTCCTTTATCTTGCGACTCTTGTTCGGCGCCGAGAGAAGCCGTCCTGTTTTGTTTCGGCAGCGTGCTAATTTGCGATTTTCGCCTGGCGATCAAAGCAGCACGACGCGCCGCGGTAGAGCTGCGCTTTGGAATGAAACGGCGCGTAATGCACACACGCAGCAAGCCTCGAAACTACTGAAAAACTATACTGGAGCGGCGAGGCTCGTTATGGCGAAACGGAGCAGCAGTCCCGTAACTCAAGCACTCGCACGAGTTATGCATCTATGCGCGCGGCAGCCTCCTCGCTGGCTCGAGCGCTTTAATTATTATTTATCGTCGTCGATTGTTGGCATGAGCGCAGCGCGTCCGGCAGGACGATCCCTGTTGCGCTCCGCGAGAAGGCCAACGAGGCGTTGCCGGGCTGCTTTGAATTTCCGCGTTCGTTTGCTCCGGCGACGCAGCGGGCCCCACGGCACGCGGGGGACCGCGCGCTTTATCGATGCCTGTCATAATCGATTTACGTTCGGCAGCGCCACTTACCAGTCGCGGAGGCCTCGCCGCCCGTGCACGTCGAAACGCCTCCGAGGAATTCCGATTTTTTCGCGTTTGCTCTGCGGTTCGTTTCCGATATTCGCGCGATATCATCGACGCAAACTGGTTGCGTCGCAGTCGCCGAGACGAAATAAATACCGACAACCGCTAACAAACAAACGAAAATTGATAGCGAATGATCTTTCATTGCCGTAAGTAATTGCAAGGTTCGCGCGCACGATCTGATTTCGAGGCAACTTGGCTAAAATCAGCTCAATTTGTCATCCTTAATCATCGAGATAATTAAACGAGCGAGCAAGCCCGCCGAGTTATTAGCAAGTCTGAATTTCTTCGCTTTCGTGCGGCGCGCAACCTTGACAACAAAGAAAATGAACAAGACAACGGCAGCAACAACGAGGAAACGTGATATTTTCATTAGCATAACGCATCGTTTAAATAACACGGGCCCCGTGAAAAATCGTAGCGATCCATATAGCCGCCGCCACCGCCTGCTCGAGAAAAGAAGGAGATATAATCCTCTCTCCCCGGCAACAGGTTCTCTCGCAGTCGTTCGGCCGGCATGTGCAACACTCGTTACACATTTCAATGTCGCAAACTATCATTTCTCTCTGCCTTGGGCTTCGCCTTATCGGCGCACGAGATGCCATTTCCTACGATGCGTCGCCGAGAAAACTCGCCGATCATGAGGGATAGAGGACGGAAGTTATGCGCGCGATAACGTGAACCGATTAATTCCAGCTGCTAATGAGAGCGAGCGCCGATCTGCGAAGCTTTTAGCGGCAGCCCGGTTTTTCTCGGTGCGCATGGCTCCATCTCTCGGCCGCTATACGACTACTTTGTCACGCGCACACGCAAGAGATTCTTCGTCGGACTCTACGTCAACTGTCGTTGAGCTAATGTCATTACAGTAAGAGATTACTCGATAATTCAACAGGATAAATATTGAAGTGGCTATTAAATATAAGGTCTTCACTTGTTCGCTAGGTTCAATCTCAAATTCGGTATTCAATTAAGTATATGCATAAGTTACGCAGATTTCAAAGGGATTTGGCTCCACTTATGTTTTTGTCCTTGCCAGCGTCTAACGAACCCTTTCCATTGCATCTTTTAATACGTCTGCTCTTGAAGCAGGTGTGATCAAATAGTTCAATTCTAATATTCATCAGCTTAAGTTGAATGTGAAACCGAACTCCGTGTAATTATACCGACGCTACTTTTAATATTACGAGAGCCTGTTATTTTTTTACCTTTTCTTTACTTTCGGTCATCTAGTTTGAAAGAGTAATCAAGGAAAAATAAATCACAAACGAACATACGATGCAACGACTTAAGGAAAGCTTCAAGAAAGTTATCGAAAAGCCTTGGACGCGCGACAGAAGAGCTCGTTGAAAAGTTGGGCGTATAAACGTAAGAAAATGAAGGCAGACGCCAACAAATCTTTATACACATATAATTAGGTAATTGTCTCGCTAATTCGAGTATTAAACTTTGTTTCACTTTGAAATCCAGTTCGCCCTGAGGGCAGGATGATAAAAACTTGGCAAGCCAGCGGCTAATCCCCGCCGCGCGTAGCCGAGAAACTCTCCAAGAGCGAAGACTCAATGAGCGACCAATGCAGTCGATCGATTAGCTCCGGAATAAAAATATTACGTCTCGATAAAAGCCCGACCAAGATTGATAAGGGAACGATCGCTAAAAGAAAACATTTTAACGATTGGATAAAGTCAGTATTTATGGCGTCGGCGCCTATAAGCTACGAGCGAGCGATTGACCGAGAAATTTCCGCGGGCGCCTTCCAGTGCTCCAGCTGGGTGAACGCCGCGGGTGCCGTTATATAGGCTTTGGAATACGCTGGTGCTGTGTATAGCACTTTGCACGACACCTCTTTCTCGCCTTGACCGCTTGCGCGCGTTTTTGCCGCCGCCGCCGCCGCTACTGCTGCTGCTGCTGCTGCTGCTGCTGCTGCTGTTCTCGTGCGGTGCGCCGCGCGCCGAGGAAAAAGTGTGAGAATCTGTCACGAGTGAGTTTAATCTGTCGGAATGCCATTTATTCTGGCAGTTATTGAACGTCTCTTCGATTTTATGCGCGCAGCGAGTATCGATCTGAGAATTTCATCACTTTTCTTTTTCCTTATTTCGACCTTTTTTTCGCTTTTTCGCGTATCCGCGAATTATCCGTACTACTCTCATTCGTAATCGACACCGTTCTCTCATCGAATATTGATTTCAATTAATCATTCATCGACGCTTTTCGGGATTTACAAAAAGTAATTGAATCTCCCGTCTGGACGGCATAAAACTCGCGCTCGTAAAAGAGCTGACACGGAAAAACTTGTCATAGTTGATTATCAATATTAAAATCAAGTAAAACTCGTGCCTTCGTTGTGTCGCTCGTTAATCCCGTCGTGGCGGCCACATTTGAATTTAACAAAGTAAGCTCCGCCGAACTACTTTATCTTCATTAAATATATTAACGTTATTAAGAAAGGTGAATTTTAGCTTTTTTTCAGCTGTACGTATAACGACTATAATTTTTATAACACTGCTCGGTTAACAGGTGGAAGAAAAAAGAAAAATGTAAGCTCCCAGGGCATAAAGTAAATGGCAGAAGGAAATTGTAATTTGAATTTTACAGAGGAAATTGCGTATAAAGTTTACTCGCGCTTGTGCACTTTGATCTCGTCTATGCGTTAGACTGGTCTCTCTCTTTCTCTCTCCATCTCTCTTTCTTGCTGTTTGATATTTACGAGTTCAAGTTAATGGGCGTGCAGAGGTATGTCTTTATTGAATATTGTTGCGATGAGTATCGCTTTGGGGCTTTATTAATTTGAACACGTAAGAAAACATCAAAAAGCGCGCGCATAAATAGGCCTAGTTCGCGGAAAGAAGAAGAGGAGAGGCGGCTGCTTCGACCTTCGGAGTGGGCTATGAATGAGAGAAGGCGCGAGAACGATGCTACCTATTCTCCTTCTTGTAGGCTACACCAGGTATAACAAACCGCCTCCTCATCAAAGGAGCCCCGCCGCCGCCACTGCCATGTCACAGTCTTGACATGATTTTTCGTTGAAACCCCTCTTTTTTTCGCAAGACAATCGGCGGGTTCCTCGCAATTTTGCATGACGGAATTGGCTCTGCCATTCTTTTCGCGACGACGGCCCTCCCTTCCCTCACGCTCGGCTCTTCAAAATTAGCTGCTTTATTAGGGCGATGACTTATGTAAAATGTAAGCTACTGCCTACATCGTCTACACACACGTGAGCACATTTTTGCCGATGGAAACGATCCTTCATCAATTTTTTGTCATTTTTGGATTGGCCATTTTTTTCTCTTGATACGGGTAAATTTATATTTTGACGTTGTGCAGGTCACGATGAATGCGCAACAATTGAATATGATAGCGCAACGTATTATTTATGATTTATCCAATTATAATCTTAAAACGAGCTCACTCATGCAATTTATCTTGGGAAAAATCAGTCTGCCGCAGAAGAAAAAAAAAAAACAGAAAAAGTAAGAGGAAATTGAGTTTCGAAAATTGCTCAAAGAACGATGCATATTGTCAACCGAAATTGTTGGCACTGCTGCATAGCGAAGCAATTTTAATTGAAGTGAAAACCTGACTGAGGACGGAAGATCGCTGTTAAGAATGAAGATGGCGAGGTCCGTTGGTTATAACAACATTAATTAAATTCTCGCAATATCGCTCGCGCGTCGGTAGAGAGCGAGCGAGAACATCATGAACGCGATGGCAAAAAAAGATCTTGGGCTCAATCTAGGCCTTTAACAACTTTGCATAAATCAGCCGGGTGGGCAAGTTAACTAGCTCAACAGTGAAGCGGCTCAGAGCGATAATGCTCGGTATGTGCCAAGGTTCGTAAATCCATTCGGCAAAAGACACACGCGGAGAGAGACGAGCAAGCAAGCCAAGATCCAGCGCTCGTGGCGGCTCAACCGGACCCTTCGGAATTTCGCTTTGCGCCTGCGTCTTACGCGTAGTGTGCAATTATCGAATACCGACGAGGCCCTCGGGGCGGCCGCATCTCTCTCTAACCAAGAGGGCCTAACGCCTCCCTTATATATTTCAGCGCCAACGTCACCTGCACACCCGTTCAATTAATAACACGTTGACTGTGTTGCTGCTGCTGATGCTACGAGTTTATGTCGCGTTCATCTAGCATCACCACGCGCGCCTAGCTGCATTGCAATTGAACCGTATATATTGAGATGCAAAACATTAGGCAGAAGAAGAAGAAGCCGATTTTCAGCGAGCGGTAATACCAGTGCTGGACGTCGGTCAGCTCGAAGAAGATCAATCAATGGATCACTTTCGCGTTCAGAAGGCACTCGTCTAGGCGTATTATCAATACAATTGCGAAGCTCGTCGCTCAGCTTGCAGCTGTGCACGAGTGAAAAAGAATCAATCAATAAAGCGAAGAGCGCGTCACCTGCGATCGCGGCCCATTATCCAAGCGAGCGAGAGCCTAACGACGTCGAGATATACACTCGGAAACGAAACAGCGAAGGGAGCAAACAACCAAGATAAGAAGGATGATCTATGCGCTTTTCCAGCGCTACAAGAGATCGAGGGACGAGTATGATAAGCGTACCCGAGGCCAGCGAAAAGTCTTCTGTCGAACGCATGTCGCGAAGAAGACGAGTTCCGAAAATTGATGAGAGTCTGCGCTCTGATTAATTGATTTGGGCGCATTAATTAGAGCGCTCGCGCTACTTGATGTTTTCGCATAATAAATAATTTTCGAGGACAACGAGCTGTTTCAAAGGGGTGCTGAGTGGTTTTACCAGGGCAAACCGTCGGCTCGCTTGTACAATGATTAACGGTCTCTTTCTCTCGGCATCGTTCGTTTTTGTATTCTTTTTTTTTCTTTTTTTCTTTTTTAACTGCATGAGTGATGGATGTTTTGCAACACCAAAATAGATGATGTGCTTCGAATTATAATGACGACGTGTGTGTAACAACTTAATATGCAAGTGCGCGCGGAGCGTCCAATGTGAAAGATCGTAACTTGCGTTTCGCAGAATTGGCATTTATTTATTCTCACTCTAGTTTTCAGCAAGTTGCGTTTGTATATATAATTATAGCAACATCTAGCAAGTTCTGGAGCGATAATGTACTGTTACGGAAGTTATTAGCGCCGCCAATATCGACTTAACATCTCGCGCGCGGACGCTTTACCAATGAAAATTTAATTATTGGAAAAGGAATGAAATTAAAATTAGCCGTGCTCGATTGGACGCTGCTGCTTCGTTAACTTGAAAATATTATGCTGTGCTGATTTGATTAATTTTCAACTGGGCTATCTTTTCTTAGGTGTACTTATAGAGTTTCAACAAAGCATCGCATTTCTCGAAGATTATCAATATAAAAAACGTTCGATTGATGCAGCCACTGAAAGTGAAAGAGAAGAGGCTCGCAATCTCCATTTGCAATGTGCAAACTATCAAACATCGAAAATTCCAGAGCAGCGGCTGTTTGCTGAAAAAAGGAGGCATGCTCTTAATTAATATCTCGGAGCGAAGCAGCAGTACACACGCCCACAACGCGCGTGATTCGAACGCAAAGAGAGAGAGAGAGAGAGAGAGAGAGAGAGAGAGAGAGAGAGAGAGGGAGAGAGAGATAAAGCAAGAGACCGGTGCACTGTGGCGTTGAGCAAAGCTCCCAGTATTTTAATCAACGAAATGAATCGGCCCCCGCAGGCGGTATACTGGCGATCGGTTGTACGAGTGTTGCGACTTTACACGCAAAAGCGCGTCGCGTCGTCCAGGATCATGATGAGATGCGCGTAGCTGAAAGCAAGGGAACGTTCGCCACAAAGACACGACTACCGAGAAATACTACGAGTGATTTTGTCATTGCTCGCGTGAAACAGCCCTTTTGGCAAGTTTCGTCGTGATTGGCACTGCACAGCTTCCAATTAACGGATGTCCCCAGGATTTCTGCTCGTAGCATCGGCTTAGTGGATCATTAGATCAATACGGAAATTCAACTTGGAATATTTTTTAATTTACTTCTCTGTGAGTAGTTCGACGGAAGCGCATCTGTTTTATAATCTTCTGAAAAAAATAGGATTCCTTCAATCGAATTAAAAAAATGTTAAGCACGTGACTTTGTAATTTGTAACGCATATGGTTTGGAAACCAGAAAGAAATGAATGTTCTATATGAAAGAGGGTTTTTACTTTCTTTGAATATCAGTTCCGCCAACAGAAAAAACAACAAGAGTCCACCGCTGAAAAATTCGATTTCCCTGGCTATACACAACACACATGTAACAACGCGCAACAAAAGAGACGAAATTCCTTCTCTCTCTTTCTCACTTGAGTTGAGTAGAGAAGTGAAAAAAAATAAAAGAAAAGCCTTGCCTCATCCGGCTGGTGGTTGGCAAAAAAGCATTGCTGCCTAGACCGCATCACGCCTATCAGCTGCGAGAGAGAGGGAGAGAGAAGATCAGCGGGGAAGCTTCGAGCGTAGTGGGATACAAAAGACGCGCGATTCGAAGTGGCATCTCACCCGCGGCGCAAGCCTGATTGCCTTTCCAGATCGATTTGTCATTTCATAGAAACCGAGAGAGATAGAGAGAGAGAGAGAGAGAGAGAGAGAGAGAGAGAGAGAGCTTGCGCGCGATTGCGTGGGAAAGCCGCTAATAATAATTGATAAAGCCGCCAAAGAGATAAGAGCGAGGCTACTACTACTGCTGCTGTCGCTTTTGTACTGACGGCTTAATCGGCGATATTGTCGTGCCCATAGCTAGCATGAACGAAACATATACCCCTCTTTCTTCTTCTTTCTTTTTTTATTATTGGAGATCGAGTTTGCGATATACGTGTGGTATGTCTGTGTGTGTGCGCGACGCCGCGTGAGACTTCTATAGCACTGTGTGAGCGATATGATTAGATTGGCCGATTAGGTTCAATAGGGATTTTTGACGTTTCCTGCTGCGGACTACTTTCAATCATTCGATTAGTTTCTTTTATTCGGGAAACATCAATCCGGCGTGGTCGAGAAATGAAATTTACCCGAGATATAAGGATTCGGAAAACTCATTCAAATGTTATCTCGCCAGTGTAAAAAAAAAGAGAGATTGTTCTTCACTTTACATTTTTCGTAATCGGATCTTTTCCAGATTATACCTACCCGTTCGAGTCTGTGGCTTAATTTTAACGGGCCAAATAAAATTTTACAACAACAAAGCAGATTGCAATTATCAGAGAATGCTCGGAGCGCGGCTTGTCTGCATTGTAAAAATAAAATTCCCCAAGAGAGAGAGAGAATACGATACATATCCATATGTGAGGTTTTACGGTGGCCGCAAGCTTTTCTTCGATAATCGCAGGCTCTTCTCTCTCGCTAACTAAATTAAATATGTTCCCACGATGCTGGCGTGCATTTCTATTGAAGCATCTGCACTGACCTTATTAACGCACTCCGAACGATCATAAGCATTATGCAGGCGCATTTTCTCGCTCGCTGGTAGATGGAAAGAAAAGGCGCTCCCGAGCCTATCGTCGCGCGATCCAAAAAAAAGAGCATCCCTCTCGTTGAATGATAAAAACGAGCGAGCGGAGAGCGCCGCGTCGATAAATAATTCATATAGAACTCACACATCGCGCGCGGACGCGTTGAAAGCGATATATAAATAATCGTCAAATATACAAAACAGGCGCTGCTCTATCGCGCGCGCGCGCACAAAGACGCGCCTGGCGTGACGAATAATTTTTTCGAGCGAAAGGCCGCGGCTTTCAAAGTGAATAAGGAAGAGCAGGCCAGACCGAGCGGCGGCGCGGTGGCCGAGTCGAATAATTTCTCATTGAGTGGCCCCCACATGTCGGCCTCCTTATAGACCCCCCTCGCCATACAATGGGAGCATAGGTAACGGCTACCTTCCTGTTTTAGGGAGGAGCGTCTCGCAAATGTACACTCGTGACTAATCAGCCAAAGCATGCCGCCCTGCAGCAGCGTCCAAATCAAATGAAAAAGAAAGAGGAGAAGGAAAAGAAAGAAGGTGACACGTTTTTCCTTTGATTGTGCGTGAATGTGTCGATCTTCAATTAGTTCGGGAAAGCTGCAGCTTCACTTAGCGGTAGACGACGATTCAACTTATGCGCCAGCCCATTGACGAAAGCGTCGCTAGCCGATTGTTCCGATGTGAACTATGAGCCTTTAAGACCTACCGCTCGATTGATCGACAGCTTCGCTGTGCGAGCTCTACGTGTGTGTCACTTTTCTTTGTCAGAGCAACATTTTCCGCTTTCTTTTCCCGCGTCTCTCTGCAGAAAAGCGATTGGACTAATTAAAATTTGGCGTTATTCAACGATGCAAAGAGGATACGGAAATACAGTTATATCCTACCATCTAATTAGTATATTAATTTAACATTTACGCACCAAAAAGCATTCATCTAAACGTGAAAACTCGGCTATAGTTAGTTAGAGGATGGAAAATTCTTCAGTGCCTCGTTAATTTATTATATGGCGCAAGGGGAAGTTTATCCATTAATAATCCTCCACATCGGGTCAGATTTTTTTCTTTCTTAATTGTGTTTGCGGAAAAATTACACGTAACCTCAGCGCTTATCCCCGAGAAAATGAAGCTTCTCAGCAAACTATGCGACGCCCACTGAAAGCAGCGAGCGCGCGTGATCAATCAAACAAAGGCCCAAGTGAGACATCATGTGCGCAGAGTTTAGTCCTCTAAAGGATCACCCCTCGGTGTAACCAGGTCATGCGTGGTGTACAATCCTAAGGCCAGCAATCGATAAATTGCCGATCTGCTGCTCTCGAAACCGCGACTATGATTAATGCGCGCTGCTTTGTTGCGAGCGTGGTTGTATCGGCCGCGAAGCACGCACGTGTGCAACAATTTATTCAGATAGCGTTGATACGTTGCTGTGTTTTTGCGAGCGATTATCAGATCTGTAATTGCCTTCAAATTATTTTAACACGCGCTTCCTGTCGAATATATAACGTTATTATTTTGTGAGAGGATTATTATGATCAGATTATCGATTAAACCTAATGCATGTTCAATAATTTTAATTTTCATAAGTCACATTCCGAAAAAAACTTTACTGCCAATACTCTGTAACACGGTAACGTTTCTTCTAAAGGCTCTTTTTAAAAAAACCCTTCTTGTTACAAGAAAATATTTTTTTTCAGTACAAAATTACAAACATTCCAATCGAGTCTCGCAAGTGAGTTACGTTTAATTAATGACACCGTTAATTGCATGTTCAAAGCTCATCCAAGTAATTTACACTTCTGTAAATGAGATGCTGGTAACGAAAATTTCATCTGAAAAGGACAATTTCAACCAAGGCTAACGCAGGTCTGAAAGAAGCTGGGCAGCGTGGTAATTGGCCAGTCCAAAAAGAAGTCCAGCTGAAAATTGCCCAGCGTAAGTCGTCGCCCAGATGCACACAGCAAGTGCCTGCTAATCAGCTCTGCGATATGCCGCGCCCATCCCAAATTAGAGTTACGCGCTTCTTGCGAATGCTATCCCGAAGTGTATGAAAAGCATCAAACGAAACCCCTGACCATTAAGCGGGGCATGCACGCACGCACACACACACACCCCGCTCGTAGTACTTTGAATGTGATATCACACAGAACACGCACGTACAAGCCCGCGTAATGAGTTGCTTCATCTTTTTCAATCCCTGTGTATGCTGCCTCGTGTCTGCGTGGATACAGGAAGCACCTCTAAAGCAACGGCTTTCAAACTCCAACGCCAGATACTTTGACTTTGAGTTACATATTTCATCGGATTCTTTATTCATCCCTGCCTGCAGAAATTGTTGATTTGTTAATTTCACAAGTCCTTTTTTCTTAATGAAAATGTCGGCAGCACGCTGAATGTTTTCCATATCGGGCAAATATTTTTTGGGCAAGCTCTTCACTCGCAGAGAGGAAAAAGAATCAACGCAAGTTCAGCACTATTTTTAGATCGTAACTCATTACAACCTTAAAAAATTTCAAAAATTATATGTACATATATATATATATATATTGAAAAAAGCATTCCCTTTGAGTCACACGCAAGTGCAAGCCTCAGAGCTTCGGAATATCGCACGCGCGGGCATACACATACCGCAGGCCAAAGAGAAATAATTTGGATATATTACGCCGTGTGTGCAAGCGTGAATTTCGCAGTCAACGCCTCTCTCGGTCTTTTTCTCTCTCGCTACGCCTGTATACGTATAGAACGCTCGCGGCAGATGGGGTTGAATCGATACCTGATGTATGTTGCAACGTGCGCGCGCGGCCATGTGCAATGTGTATCAAGGATGAAACGAGAGCCGGCTTTTCGCTCCGGGCTAAGGAATTAAAGTTTCAACCTTCCTCCTTCCCCCTTTCTTTTGTTATTGGACAAATTGTATAGATATATATACACAGTTGGGGCAAATGGTGTTTATCTTCGGGATTTCCATCCCTCTGGTGTCTCTGCGCTTGATGGATCCAATAGCTCGGATTCATATGTATTTTGTTGATGGGATTGATACACGACTTCTCTTTACTCTCATTCCGTTCGCATTATATTCGATTTTAATGAAATTTCAATTGTTGTTTTACCAGGTGCATTCGTTTTAAAATTATTTTATTGGAGATTACTTTTTTGAGTCGTGCCGAAATAACGCTCCTCTTGCTAAGAGCGCGGTTCTTGCCATAGTGGTTTTTCATAATTAGAGAGCTTCCGTGAATAAACCTGCAATATTCCATTTATTTTTAACGAAGCTTATTTTCCAGCGATAAAGCAAAAAAAAAGGAAGAAATTGAAAATACATAAATAAACTTTTGGCGCACGGAATCCTAAACGTAATTTTCGATCGGCAACGTCTCTTTCGGTTTGGTAAAGAGTAAACACATAGAGCAGTACCAGTGCTCAAGCATGTAAATGAAAACCACTCATGATAAAAGAAAGCCAATGCCCGGACAGCGCTTGATTTGTTTGCAAGCTCCACCGAAAAATTAAAAAGATAATTTTGCCCGAATTGACGAGTGGAACGAGCGCCAAATGCGCGGAAAGCGAGAGACAAGAGATTCAACGCAGAGGTATCCTGAAAAGAGAAATCCTACGACCGAGCTTTTTCGCCGCAAGCTCGCGGCATCAGCAGCTGTTTATATTCGGAATTCCTCGAGAGACAAAGAGGGATTTTACTTTCGTGTTGCGAACGGCGCTCGCACAGGTCAGGCGCACGTCGCAGTCGCAGCAACGACGAAGCGGCGGCTATGATAAGAATGGAAATCGCGAGCTGTCCGCCAGCCGGCTAATGCGAATACTCTACGAGCGTTGGCTCTTTATGAGGCGCGTTTTTTCTCCCACTCCGTTAACCCGCAAGAGGATTTCGCTTGGTCTTTTAACTTAGTAAGGGATAATGGAGGCCTTTTCCTCCTCCCGCATTAATGACCCGAATGTCGCGATGCTCTTAAAATGTTTTTGCACTCAGGCTCGGTCCGCTCGGTTTGGCTTCGCTGCTTAGATTTCCCGATTGAGCGAGGGCTCGGCGTCCGAGCGATGCGACGTTAAAAATAGCATCGCCAGGAGGAAACAGAGCTTTCCATGGCAGGCCGTGATCTTACGTGACTCTCTGAAAAATACAACGATATGAAATAACAGCCCCGAGCGCGCGTGGCAGGCAGCCGCACAGCTGAGACTATAAAAATACAGGCGCACAGTGTCCAGGAGAGAACGAACGCACAAAGGCCCGCGCGCGCACGAGAATTTTACGCGCAACAGAGTACGTATTTAGGAATTATAATTAGAGGCGCGAGCGGTGAGGGCAGCTTAAAATAACGAGCGAGCGAGAGCGGGTAACCTTGCCTCCTCCCCGAAAATACACGCCAGTTACTCGGAAACTCATGAGTTTCATGAAGTATCTCAAGCATCTCCGCTCTGCCAAGATCAAGTAGCTCTCGAGGCGCCCTCTCTTACCTTATAACCCCGCTACACTCCTACGTATTTATCATAATTAAACAGACAGACGCATCTCCGCTTTCGCCTCTCTCGCGCCTGTGCTTTAGCGCGATTCGCCAAAGGCGAAGCTCGCAGCGGCCCTATTCTGCACGCAAATCAGCGGCTTTCTCCCTCGCTCTCCACTTTTCACTTTGCCATTCTCGTCCCGCTCTTGTTTGTCATTTTCAATTTCATTCCGCGGACCATCTCGGCATCGCCGACAATACTCGCAAATATTTTCGAGTAAGTCATTCGGATCATTCCAAGCTGTAGTACGTACAAAGCAGAGCGGAAAGGCCGAATTAAATCACAGAGAAAAGAAGACAGATTCTTCGAAATGTATATACCGTGTAGTAGGTATAAAGAGCCACCCGTACGTGGACCACACGAGCTTATACGCACACAAACCCTCGAAAAAAAAAGAAATTTCGCCCAAGCTTCCCCGTAAACGCTCTAAATTTTTTTCCCACCTCCTCTAACTTCCACAGCCATACCCAAATGGCCCTTTCTTCGCGCGAAGAAGGGACCGCACGCAGAGTGGAGGAAACAGCGAGATGAGGCAGGTGACGAATAGGCCATACGGACCGATCGCAACGTAGATCGCGCGCGGGCGTGGCACTCCATCGACGACAATGTCAATTTGCCACCACGAGGACCACCGCGCGGTTGTATTTTCAGAGGCGGCCAACACAGTGTCGCCTCCTTCGAGGGGCGTGCGCCACATCCTGTATTGCGCAATCGGGCCGAACTTTGCGGCTAATTCTTTCCCTTACCACGTACTGCAACGGATCGTCGCTGTTTAGCCGTACGATTTGTGGCACGTCCCGAGAGAAGCGTGTCTGCGCACCGCTCGAGAATCCGAAGCCCGGCAAAGAATAAATACCGAGACCCGAGACGGACGGTGCACTTGGCAGTCTGAGAAATCCTCGTGATGAAGTAATGCTAATTTTCACTTGCGAGTGGCAGACGGCAAATGAAAAATCCTCCGGGCCACGAGCGCGATAATCGGCAGCGACCACGGGGGTGGCACGCGAGAACCTGCTAACGCAAAAAAAAACGAAGAATTAAATGAAATGCCGCAGGCGGCCGCGCGTCCGATGCGCAGCTCGCTAGGACAGCTTGACCGCGTTAAATAGGTGTCGGTTGAGAGGCGTCATATGTATTTCGGCTCGCTGGTGACATTTGCATGTTGGTTACAAGCTGCAACGCCCCCGTCAGGAGAGGAGGGCTGTACAACTGATATCTCCTCACTCCTCGGCGAAGAGCAAGAGCGAGAGAACGGAGCCAGCTTGTTACCGGCTGTTGCGGATGTTAACGCAAGAGTAAGAGCGTGCGGCAGGCAGATAAGGAGCCTCCCGCCAGTGCATATCTCCGAGCGCATACACACCAAACCATCACCCTGTCTGCACTGCGGACTGATGGGACCGCGCCACAACTGCATCATGCAGTCTGTGCACTTTCCTTTGACCGTGAATTTTCTATTCTTTTCTTCGCATGATCTCTCTGGAGCATTTTTCTTTTAGCCTGGATTCGAGTGTACCAATCGGCTCTAGATAAGATTATGCTGCACAAGCATTCGGTAAATAAAAAAACATGTGGGTCACCAAAACGGACTCTCGTTTACTTTTATTCGATGGAAAAAAAAAGGAAAACGTTTCCCATTTCGATAAAAAAAATGACGAAATAACACGGGAACGCAGATATCGAACGTTTGAAAAAGAAAAAAAAACTTAGTTTTCTTTCCTTCCCTTTGGTATCAAATCCTTGCCCTCAGCTTCAAAGAACATTTATGTATTGGGATTTACGTTGAAAACTATATGAAAAGCTCTCTCTCTCTCTCGCTCTCTCTCTCTCTCTCTCTCTCTCTCTATTTGTCGAAACGAAATACCGCGCTTTAAAATAGCACCGCACTGGTACAGTGCCGCGCTCGATAGCTACAAAGTAAACAGGCGTGCGAAAAGTGCAGACTCGGCTCGTGTGCAGCGAGAGACAGAAAGCACGAAGGCGCATATCACGCTAGCTTTTCCGTAGAACTTAAAAAATGACTCAAAGAGCTTTGCGCCGCACGATGAAAGATCGTTTCCAATATTCTCTGGGTACTCTCCCAGCTTCCTCTCTCTCTCTCTCTCGGAATACATTTGCCAAAAGAAGAGTTCTTCCCTTTAATTTTCCTCATCTCTTTCTCGCTTCCATTCCTCTTTCTCTCTCTCTCTCTTCATATGCTGCGCTTGCAGTTGCTTGCGTACGCAAAAATCGCGCGGTACACGTTGCGCCGGTGCTGTCGTTGCGCGATATGTTACATGCGAGCCAGGTGATGGGTATGCGCGTATACATAGATAGGTGTCGGCGCGCGCTATCTACGTCTTTCGATACGTGCATTTAAGGAGCCCAACGAATCATTTGAATGTCGATCGTTTTTGATGTGTCACTTTGTGGATGACGCCCCGCAATTGTTAGTTCTGCAGCTATCGCTAACGAGACAAGTTTCATCGAGAACTAGACACTCAATGAGCGCTAATTGCTGAACATTCAAAAGTGTCGTGTTGAAATGCGAATCACGGCTCGTTGCAACTGCAAATAATCTCGCGTGTAGTTGCGGTGTATAAGCTGATGACTGCACATTTGCTCGGGCCGCGACGCACAGATCTGCTCGATTTCGCATGTACACTGTACCTCGTCGGTAATGAGCACAATACTGTACGCGCGACGAAGGAAACTTATCATCGCGAGGAGAAAAGAAAAAGCAAGTGAAAAGCAAACCGAACATTTATACACAGTGAGTCGTCACCTATCGGTGGCCCAGATACTCTGCAAGAAGTACACGTAGCTCTTGCTGTTACACTGTATAAACGAGCTGCTCGTGCTCACAATATGCGACGATTTCGATAAATCTCATTAGCAAGAGAAAGAGGGAGAGAGAGAGAGAGAGAGAGAGAATGTGGAACGAGTAAAGCACGCGAGCTCGTAGTTGGTGGTATATTGGCGGCGAGTTGCGCTCGGGCGCTTTTGTTTTTCCGCGGGCGCCGACGGCGAGCGTTTTATCAATTTTTGTTTTGTCTTTTGTTTTCGTTCGGAAGTCGCGCACACCCGACGAAGAACGAGAGAAAGAAGGAGAAAATAATCTTCTTATTCGGCAGTGCAAGTAGCTCTCTGTTTCTCTCCGCCGTGGGCATAAGTGCGCGCCGCGCTGCCGCCAGTGGGAAGCTGCTTAGCGATTACCCAAGATTCCCCTGCAAGTTTTCCGGGAGAGGGGGTGGTAAACAATTAGCGAAAACACTTAGCCTGTAAAGAATGGCCGTCGCTCGCGGTTCCGGACTTTGCGCCTTTTTTTTCACTTCACTGCGTGCTTTTGATAAGCTCTTGAAATTGTTTAATCCCTTGATATTTACCGTGCTGTACACAATTTCTAGTGCGCCTGGGCAAATTGAGAATGTTTTGAGATGGCGCGAGTACTCGAGGCGGATAAACTTTTGAAACATCGGCAATGAAAAAAGCTTTTTAATAAGGAACTGGCTTTGCCGATTAATTCAACGTGTGCGGCAGTTTAAGCATATCACTTTTGTTACAACTGAAAAACATTACGAGCTCTGAGCATGCAAGCAGCTTGCGCACTTATTTTTCTATCGTGTACCAATCCGCGAATTAATGCAATCCTAAATTTTCAAATTCATGACACAGTTTTGAAATTTCAAAAACTTCCATATTGATTTTGAAGAAAAAAGTTTATCAGCCAATAGAGCCGTCTCGTTCGTTGAAGTAATCTCAGCATCGCTAAAAGTCGCAACGATAAAAGAAAGAAGTTAAACATTTAATTTATCAAAGCCTTGCGAAAAGTAAGTATACGTGACCGGGTCAAACAGGCTATACAGCTTTCTACCGCGAGTCAGAGAGAGAGAGGGGGGGGGGGGGGGAGAACGGTAAAAGGGATCGGCTAGGTATACTATCAAGCTAAAGAATGGAGCTAAAGAGCAAAAGAGAAACGAATGGCGTGCGCGATTAATTATTTGCTTGGGCCAACTCACGCTCGACTTGATTTTTCGGTTAATTTGTCCCGCTGCGCTGCCATGCTGCGGACGTCCTCTTTTCAGCACGTCGTGTACACGAGGGATTCTCTCTCGCGAATCGTTCCACATAAAAAAGACAAAAAGATGGCTGAAGGCATGTGCCGCTTTTCTGCGACTGTCAATGACGAGAGAGCTCTCTGCTGCTCGTTCAAGGGAGGGGGGCCCACAGATAATTCTCGTTGCCGAGGATGCAGATTCTCTCAAGATTTCTTTTATTTTTCTTGTTAGCCTCTCTTTGTCGCGTTTGACGAGCGGATAATTGTCTGGGTTTTCGAATGACTGACACACAGCGCCGTTTCTCTTTTTCTCCTCTGCATGAGATTCTTTTTTCGAGACTGTTTACTGATCGTGACAAATTTTGTTCTCGCTCGCTCATTCATCGTGCACCGCGCGCGCTTACATCACTGCTCGAACTTCGTATTTTGTATCGCGTCCTTTAGAAGAAATTAAAAGTCCTTTGTATACGGTACACCGTATTAACGGTATAAGCCTCGCGAGTGTGTCACCCTTTCTGTTTGAAGTCTTGATCGCGCGAGCGATCTCTTTCAATCCTCTTCGAACGACATATAGTCACAGTAATGCTTCGATAAATTCATTTACTCACGCTTTCAGCCGTTCCCTGACTAATTTTCAGCTTCGTTGGACGATACTTCTATTCGCAGTTGACGAATCAATCAATGAATTTCAATATGAATGTGCCACTACAAATTAAATAATAAAATCTAATAAATTATCCAACCACTTGCATATTCCTCAGTAGTTGAATTTAGCTCTATTTACGAAAGGTCGTCGCGCGCATCAGTTGCACCGATAAGAAAATCGTATAGCAGCCGCAGTCGTAAAATTCAATACATAATGCAAGCAGTAGCAGCAATAACGGTCGCCTCGTAACCGTCCTGGAATAGACTACACATTGCTGAGGCTAGGACTAGCCATAAAATCCGTCGTATCGCCGCTTCTGTGTGCTCGCGAAAAAAAATACACAAACGACGGAGCATAACAAGACTTTCGACGTAAGTGTTTTCCCAGCAGTAGCTTCGTCGTTGGTGTGAAATCCGGTGACCCAGTTTGTCTGCTCAGAACCCACTCTCTCTCCTCCCTCCTTCCTCGACGCCCCAAAGTATACATCATCATCCTTTAAAGCGACTTTCCGCCGATGCGCCAAGTGCTCTGCAGCTTCGCCTTCGTCCATACAGCGCGCGTCTCGGCGGCGGCAGCGGCGGCGGCAGCGGCAGCGGCAGCAGCAAGCGACAAGTCTCCTGAGGCTTGCATTATGCAGAGTGATCTCGAGAAAGCTGCGATTCTTTCTCTCTCTCTCTTCTTCGTCTTCTTTTCAACCCTCAAGACGTTTACGCCTTACCCTGCACTTCTTACCTGTTTGAGATGCTTTCGTCGTGTGTTTTCTACTGACGCATGCTTCAACTAATGATTTATGTAAATATTGAGGTTATCAGGTTCTCTTTGGCAACTTATTTTGTAATGTGGTTGTAAATGACGGACGTTGAGTTTTAATGGAACTAACGACGAGATTTTTTTAAAGATAAAAAAGCAAATTGAAGCGCACATAACGTACGCACCCGTCGAAAAATTGCTTCACTCGCATATTTTCAGGTTTTTTACTTACTTGTCAAATAAAACAAGGAAAAAGAAGGACAAGAAGAGTCAAATCTTGAAATCAAGTCGCAGTGCGGATTCGCGTTAAATCTTCAACCATGATAAAGTGGCGGTGGGCGTTAAGTGCTGGCAAAGATAGCGAGGAAAGATAAGAAGAAAAAAAAGCAAAAAAAAGGTAAGTAAACGTTAAGGAGAAAAGCTTTGACAGAGGCTTCAGCTGCAAACACTCTCTCGCGAGTGTGGTGACGTGTAACGACCCGCCTGGAAAAGCTTTGGGCGTAAAATCTCGCGCTCGCTGCGACGTCTAACGAGGACAAGTGCGTGACGCTCCACGAGTGCAAACGGAAAGAGATAAAGCCCGTCAAGTGCGCCCCGAAAGAGAGACAGAGAGAGAGAGAGAGAGAGAGAGAGAGAGAGAGAAATGAGAAGCTGTGCAGCTGTGCGCTCGAAAAGAAAGAACGAAAATTCATCGATGAAGAGCAGCTTGCCGACGACTGCACGCGAGAGCCAACTTTTGTTATGTGTGCTCTAGAGGCACTTGATGACAATGACGATGGCGATGATGATAACTAACAAAGAGTTTGTACGCGACACTTCAGATGTGAGAAAAAAGATTGAAAAATCTGATGTTTGTTTTTGCTGCTTTTACGATACGAAAGCTTATCCTGCAGTTGCTGATGACACAATCGTGCGGTGACCTTGAGTTGTAAAACAAAACGTCGCAGCGAAACAGCTGTTCAGCGGGGTGTATTAGAAAAAGTAGTGTACCGTCTGAGCGAGCGTGGATGAGATTTACCGCTACATTCCATGTCACGGTGCAGGCATTTGCCGAGGTATTAAAGTTCAATCGACATTGAAGCACTTGAAGTTGCAAAACTCATTGTTGCTGGGTCGTCGGACCCAGAAAAAGCTCACGAGGCTCGAGACAAGTCGAACGTTTCGAGCTTAAAAATGAGAAACAACGTAATAATCCCACATCGGATAGCGCATAACTCTCGGCTAGATAATACAAGAAAGCTTCCGCGCTCGCGCCTGCAGAACAAATGGCTGAGGCGAGAAAATCGGTGCGAGAAGCAAGACAAATAGAGAGAGGGAGGACTGCGCTGTGCCTGCGCGCGTGGAAAACGAGAAAATAAGAGACAAAGAATGAAGAGAGAGAGAGAGAGAGAGATCCATCGCGCATACCGGCTTGTATTCAGCAAAGGACGACGATGAGAAAACAAAGTAAAATTAGCGAGGAAAGGGGGTTCTCGACAAATGAGATAACTCGAGGATGCGCGTCACGCACCTCAAAAAACAGTTGTAATTCGAGACTCGCGCACGACTGACCGCGCCGCCTCTATATGGATTTTTAAAAGTGCTGCAACGCGGAAGAAAATTCACTCGAAATATATCGCATTAGCAATGTAGATCCTTGGCCGGCGTTTCGTTAACTTGCCTCTCTGCAAACTACAAATGAAATGCGATACGCCACTCGCGCGAGCGAGCCACGGTATATCGCATGCATATTTATACGAGACACTGGAAAAGCTGCGGTTTTTCCGAGACACAGTAGGAGCTCTCATTAGCATTAATAACCGCGCGAGTCGAAAGGGAGACGAGGGCTTGTACGTCGCCGAAAAATCCTTAAGTTCCATCGGCGGCGAAGCCTGTCAGTCATAGTTGAGGAATGCGTGTGGTTTCTTTTTCGAAACGATCGCGTGGGTAGCAGTTATTAAACTATCGCAGCTTTTCGGAGTTAGACACGCAGGTATACTAATAAAAAGGGCAAATTTTAAGTGACCCCCACGTCGAAGACGCCATCAGAGTGCTATTGACTGGAATTGGGCAATGGGCTTTTATGGCGAGCAGCCGGTACTTCAAAGCAAAAGCACGCTTATATAGCCCGAGTCTGGCTATTAAATAAATTGTTAGCTATAATAAGCGCGAAAACAGCGTTTGTCTTTAGAATATACGATTGGAAGGTTATGGATTCTTGTAAATTTGGTTTTGCGTATCGTTCACAACGGCCGTGAACGAGTTTCAATCATTTATTGCTTTATTTTCATCCTCTGGCTTTGCGTCGTCGCGCACTTGACATTAAGCTTATTTCACGCGGAGCCAATTTTAAATTTCACCTGTTTTAGCTCTCTCTCTCTCTCTTTCTTTCAGATGCTATTCGGTTTGCGTAGTTCCAATTATTCAACGCGAGTATTTATGTATATCAAGTGGTTCTAAGAGGGTCGCCTAATTTTAAACTCTTGAAAGTCAATCCTTATTCGTCCAGTTTGATGTATCATAAATTACTCTGTCGCCTTCGAATCGGATGGAAAAAAGTGGAAGCTAAAAAACATGTTTTGCTTCATAAATAAAGCCAAATTTATATGAACAATAAACAGACACCTGTACAACGCTGCCCGTTTCAAAATATCAATTTCGTTTTCTCGGACTCAGCAGTCGTCCGCGGCCGCTCAAGAAATCCAACGTACAATATTTCAAAGAAATAAAAAGAAAAAAGAAGTCAAAGTAAAGGTTGCAGAGAGAGAAAAAGTCAAAATTCCGGGCATTGTTCACGCCTCCCTTTTATATCCTCTCGCCTATCGATATACCTAGCACTGTCCAGGGGTCGAATATTTTCAGCAGCCCCTCGTCATCGAAACCCGACTTTAGTGCAGCAACAGCGGATAGAAAGAGAAGAAAATTTCCCTCCCAAAAGGCCGAGGGAATATAACGCTCGTGCATGCGCGCGCGCGTGTATGTCGCAGGAGGTCTACACTGCAGTGTACGGCCAGGTAGTAGAGAGAGACTTGGGGATTTTTATTAAGTCCGGAGGGGTGACACATTCGGGGGCCTCTCTTGCTCTCTGGGAATATCGAGCGAAAGGAGCAACAAAGCCCACATGAAGCTGGCACTGAGCGGTTGAGTGGCCGCAAACAAGAATACAAAGAAACCTTAAAATATGTCAAACCGGTCAGTCGCTGCTGCTGCTGCTGCTGCTGCTGCTGCTGCTACAGCGTGCACCTATACGCCTCCTCATTCGGGAATAGCTATGTATGAGTAACCGATGCGTATCGACGTTGCATAATGAAAATTCAGATGAAGAAGTAGGAGAAAAATAAGAGACGAGCGTGTATTCGTGTATATCTCGTGCCGCGAGCTGCTCGTGATGTTACACCGTGATAGAGGCGCACGCACATGTATACACAATGCCTTTCTCTCGCGGAGAAGATTCCAGGCGTACTGTCGAGAGTGATAGGAGAGGCACGCGAGATTCGGACTCGATATGATATTTAATTTGGAAATGAGCTAGCAGCATATCTGAATAATATGGTAATAAGATTGACTTCTTCGAGTTTTTTTTTATCCCCGTGAGCAGAAGAAAAGCAGTCAATTTCACAGGTGATGCAAATAGCCGATATATTACGATGGCGTATAGCGAGAAGAGGCCAACAGCAACGGGGATAATCGGTTAAAAATTTATAGCGCTTCTGACACTTGACTGACACTCTCGCCGGAGATCAATCATCAATGACACATTTTCATTCTCTGTCTTTCCCTCGGCGCGTACGATTCCTTATGCCGTGTCTATCCTCCCTAACGAATAACACTACTTTTTACATAATAAATTTAGACAGCCTTTTTTCATCGGTTCAGTGAACGTCGGAATAATAATATTAGGAACGTGCGAAGCCAGCATTAATGTATTTGACGCGTGGATCGGAGAAAAAAAAACGAACGTTACAGACGAGTAAACAAGCCGTACCTCGCGAGATTCCTTGAGCTACCGGAATACGTTACCGCTCCACATAAAAAACGAACAAACGATCAAGGAAAGAAATGTAACTAATTACCGGAGCATCAAGCATCGTCGCACGGAGAGAGCACCGACTGAATGCATAATTAATGACAGTGTTTGTGCACTCTAAATCACTCGAACAATATAATAAATTTCCGATGAGAGGGCGCGATACACACATGCGCAAGGCAGCGACGGAATAAGTTATCCCGTGGGCTAAGCGTATTATATTCCATCGCGGTGCAGCGCGCGCGATGCGCTTGGCCGATAAAGTGCGCGCGAGCGACTGAAAAATCCCACCTACTTAATCCGGCTCGACTTCCGTCCACGTACCCGCACCTCCTCCTCCTCCACCCTATCCTCGATATTCGTCGTCCGCGATGTATGTATAATAAGCGATAAGACAGGCGGAGCATTCGAAGTCACGAGTCGCCGTATGGGCGCGCGGCTTTCCGAGAGTTTGAGTGACGTTCCAATTCTCCAAGGACACCTGGCCCCCGAGAAGAAGAAAGCGCATGGCAGCGGCCCCGTGCGTTGTTCCAGTTGAATGAGAGGCGCGCGCGCAATCAATCCTACTGCGATCATATCTTGGAGATTCCGCGATAGCACAGCTCACTCTCTCTCTCTCTCAGTTTGCGGCTGCCTCGTATACACATGCTGCTACATTGTGTCGTACGAGCCCATTGTCGCGCGCGCTCGTCATTTGTCAGAGACGCCCATTAACGTGACGAAGCTCGATTCTACTTCTCAGCCAGTCCGCACGTGAGCTTATTTGTTTAACCAGCTCGATGGGTACTTCGATGTAATTGGCGGCAGCACGCGCCAGAGAGACGTACAACGGGACATTTTCTCGCTCGCCTTGCGTCGATCGCTTAGTGGTATTGCGCGCTGTAGGAAGGAACCGTTGAAAAACAAAAATTCAGGTGGCCCTGCGTGTTAGCGTAGGCTGCTCTCTTCGCGTGAAAGTCAATTGAAAGCCACTCGTGCGTAGCAGTAAAAAAAAAGTGCGCTTTACTTTCTCATAATAAAGCATTAAAAACGCATCAGGAATAATATGGATTCAAGCTACGGGCAGCTTGCGCCAGACTTCTTCGTGTTTTGTTGTGCCTCGTTGTTGAGAGAGCGCGCGCCCTCGTCACTTTTGTAAACAGTACTTTCATTTTACACAAAGGATGGTTTCATATTTAAATCGTTTTTTTAGGCAAATCTCAGCGACGTCTACCTTCACATTTTCATTTAATAACATTTCCTTGGTTTAAACTAGTTTTAAAAATGTCTTGTATCTTATTTTATGAAATGTTGTGTTCGTATCGGTCAGATAATTCATCGATGTATTCGATCGATTTTTCGACATACTGGCGCCATCTTTTGCCAACATCAACTACTACAGCAGTAGACAGCTTGATCGATGATCCACGATTTCCGAAGGTGCTGCCACCTGGAGCTGACGAAAAATCGATCATCGGTAAATACTACTTTTTATCGAGAAATCGCTTATCATAAGATGTTTCCAATAGTATATAGTATGTAAAAACTTCTGTCAAAAGTTGATTCCGGAACGTGAAAGACCTAAGTAGTATCTAGCGATCGATAAAAAAACTCAATAGTGCCATCTATCGCGCCATTAGCCAACCAAATTTATCGATCGACAAAAACGATGACTATATTTTGATCCTCAATTTAGCCTTCTGTTGTTAATTAGCCATAAGCCGTAAATAAAGTTTTTAATCAAGGCAGTCTTGATACAAAACGAAAATAAGTAGATCGCCGTTAAAGTCGCAAAAGCGGCCCGCTAAATAATTCAGCGCAACAGATTTGCTCGACACATCTCGCTAAGAGACTCACCCCTTTTTCCTCGCAGCCAATCCAATTAAATCACCTCTCTCCCCCACCTCCCTCTCTTGCCCTTTCGTAATTTTGCCGCTGCGAAGTTTTGCGCGACTCTCCTTCTACACACAAACTCTCTCTCTCTCTCTCTCTCTTTCTCTCTCTGTTAAAAACAAAAAGAGAAAAAGCCGCCACGCTGCCGCGTCGGCGGCGAGAGTCCTGTGAGAGTTGCTTTGGCCGGCGGCGGTGGGCGCTTGTTTATGAATAACAATCAGCACACAATGAGACGGGCGGCGGGCGGCGGCTGGTTGGCCACATAAATAAGAGCCGGCTGGTTAATAATCTTATTTGCGCTAACGGAGTAATCGCAATTTGCTTAAATCTCGCGAGCAAGTTCACAGCCGCTGCTGCCACTGCTGCCTCCGGGCGATTAATGAATTTATGGCCGCTCGCGCGCGCGCGCGAGGCTGCGTTTTCGCTTTAGTGCTGCGCCTGGATTCAAGGCCTCGGGGCTATAAACTAGACTTGCAACCCTCTGCCCCGCCGGCAGAGTTTGGACTGCGTTGAATATACACGCGCGTATAACCCTTCGCTTTACCTCCAGCAGCGACGAGGCTCGCCGACCTGCCCGAGCTGCTGGCCGAGACTTTGTTTATCGGCTGCATATTAAGCAATGCCTCCTGCACCCCCCCCCCCCCCCTTCACCTGTTTATTCCGCACATACACGCGTCGTTTTGCTCTTACGCGCGTGTGTTATCGTAGCGTGCCGCCTAGCGGCCAAGCTCCCTGGCTACGATTCTGTGCTGTGTGCACGTGAATTGAGAAACGCCCCGCGTGCTACGTTTGCCACGCTAGCCAAAACAGCTTGAGTTTCCGCGTTTGGCAGGTTAATCAAGCCTTTGGACGCTCCCGCTTGCGAGTTTGCCACGCGGAGAGGCCATCGTGCCTGGATCTTTCTCTTGCGGTTTGTTTTTCTCCGTCAATTCAAAGTGCACCGCCGAGAATTCTTGTATAAAACACGGAGCAACGATGCCATATAGCTGCCGAAATGTAGATATCACAGCTGCCGGTGCACTCAGTGCAATAAGACCAGACGCTTCCTCAGCGCCGCGTCAGTTTTAATGAAGTAAGCCTAACAATTTACGTCATCTCGATCGAGCTAATGCACCCTGCTCTCTTCACGCCGAACATCTTTAATAATACGTACTGCGCCTTATCTCGTTTTCGCTTTCGCAGTCTAAAATAAGGACCCGCTATCTCCCGTTCTATTTCCGAGTCCATAAGTTCGTCATCATTAACTTTGGGATTATACATTTTCATATGCTATCGCTAATTGCTTCTCTCCTTCTACGATCTTATTGGCACAAATTTCATTTTGCTTGAATAATTTTTAAATTATTATCAAATATTCAACTAAGAAGGTTCCGTTCGATTTGCTATTCCTATACAATTGATGTTACGCTATATAATCCTGAAATAATAATGCGCTGGTCTCGTAACGAGCGCAAAAACTCAATGATTACATTGATGCATTTACAGCACTACATGGGTTAAATTAGCACTTAAGTAAAGTCTATCCGCTACTTAAATAGTTCATGTTTGCACCGTGTTTACCTATATAATCTAACGGTATAATACTGACCCATCTTAAATTATGGATAGACGAACCGTAAGTGCTGATTTAAGATCAGTAGTACTATAAAATGTTCTACGATATTTGTGGCTCAAGTATCACAGTGTGCAACGATGGGATACCTAAATCACAAGTATCGTAATATATTGTTATCGACAGTTACATCCTGCAAATAGTTTTTCAATGTGAAATGTTGACGGAAGATTATTGAAATTACATAAATTCAGGCAAGCACTTGATCAGTTTTTCAATTCTGTATTCTATTCTGTAGACTAACGAAATAATATAGCATCGAGGAAGGGACCAACCAAAGAAATGTCCTTTTTTTACTATACGTATCAATTAAACGCGCCATTCGAGGACACGCATTCCAAGCCAAGTCTCATTCGAGCGAAAAGCCACAAAGAGAGAGAGAGAGAGAGAGAGAGAGAGAGAGAGAGAGTAGTATAGCGTACAGAGAAAGAGAGAGTGCGAGAGAGCGAAATACCTCGGCAATGAATTTCGGTGAGGGTGAAGCAGTGGGCTGCTGCTTCGTTAGCTCCATACACATCGAGAGAGGGACTCCCAGCATCGTCGCTCTCTTCCCCTTTCTGGCGCTCAGACTTCCCTTCTCATTGTCTTGAACCGCAATGGGCGCGGCTTTTAAACTCAATTAAAGTCGTAGAGCCATGGTGCACATGCGATCGCCCACGGCGATCCGTTCTCTCTCTCTCTCTCTCCCGCTCTTTTTTTTTTATTTTACTGGCAGTTGTAGAGAAGCAGAAAGGGTGGGGGTGAACTGAAACTTTGCGGAATTTCCCGAGGACAAGTTGGTTTGGTCCCTCGCTGCAGCGGCAGATCGAATTTTTGTGGGGGGGAATATTGTATAATTGTAATAGGAACTTTTGTTCTTTTCATTGAAGAGCTTTGAAAGGATTTACCTGCCTGCGCGCACAATGGGCTCAATTGGAAAATCACCAATCTTTGTGCGCGTGCACGCACGAGTGTATAGACTGTTTTTGTTCGTTCGCATGAAAGAAAAAGAGCGGAAAGCTATAGCACAGGATGGAGTAATAAGGATAGTTAGCAAAGTTTGTTCTCGTCGTATCAAACAAAATGTTCAAAGCCATACATCAGAAGCGTACGCCGATAAATTTTGCCGCGAGCTTATATGCGCGCTGCGCCAGCACTTACAAGCCACTTAGCGTTCGTGTTGCCGAAGTTGCCGATAAGTTTTCACATAATTAGCGCTTAATAATTTCCCCCGCAGCGTTTCTCTATAATGGGGGCGGGGCTACATATGCCCCGAAAATTTTGCACGCTGCTTTTTCTTCTTACTTCGCAAAGCAGTTTTCGCGCAAGTTTCTCATAGAGAGAGAACGAGAAAGAGAGAGAGAGTGAGAGAGAGAGAGAGAGAGAGAGAGAGAGAGAGAGAGAGAGAGAGAGAGCGAGGCAGAAGCCGCAGGCGAATCACCCAACGAGAGCATGAAACTTTGCTAACGAACTTCAATAGGTTATGCATTGACGCGCTTTTCTCGCTGATTAACGAGACAACGCGCTTATAAACTGCTTCGCCCTTAGGCCATATTTATACCTTCCTCTTTTTACAAGATTAGTTCTTCCTTTTTTCCATTTTCTTAATTGAAGAATATTTTCGAAAGCTTATTTAATTTGAAATGTGACGCAGGCCCTTTTTAGTTGACACATTAATTTTCATCTATTTGCCCAGGACAAACAATTTTTTTACTCACTCATCCTCGGGAGTATAATTAGTTAAGGTCTGTTAATACTGATAAATTGGTGGGTTTTGCTCTTCTAATATTTAAAAAACAGTGCATTAAAAAAGTTAATAATATCTTCGTAATGACTTTAATTTGGACGGACTTTGAGAAATGGCCCGAACCCTCGAAGGCTTCCACATTTCTCGAACTCGAATGAGTGTATGTTAATTCGTAAGTTCGCTGGTGTCGATTATTTCATAACTTGGCGAATTGATTTTAAATTGAATTTCAAGAAAAAGCCAGATAACTACTATTCCGTTCGAAGCCAAGAGAGAGAGAGAGAGAGAGAGCAGGACTTTTTCATTCCGTTTCATTATACGGCGTACATCCCGCAAGGCATAATTTTCGCGCTATCGGTTACTCCACCACTCCATTAATTAGTGCTTGAACTAGCTGGGATCTTCGGCTCCCCTTCTTTTTTTGTCATTTCGCGGGCCATCAGCAGTTCTTTTTATACTTTCGGCTCGATCAATTTATTCTTTTCGCTGGCGAAAAATTGTATTACTGGTCGGTACGACGCGACGCTTTCAAAAGATTAAAACCATAATGGTTTGTCCGCGCGGCGGCGGATGGAAAACTGTTTCTACATTATCGCCCAGTGACGTTGAATTGAAATCCGGTCGGTCTCTTGAGCACCAGCACGTGGCAATCTGGCGTTTTTCGGTCGCCGCGCTGGCAAATGGAAAAAGAGAAGTGGATATTAACGGAGTCAGTGCCGGCAAAACCAAGTTCACCGAATAAAGGCGCCGCAGTGAGGCGTTCTCGTTAAAATTGTTCGGCTTCAAATATTTGCTCTGGGTAAGTTTTGTTCAATGCTTCCGCGGCAGCTTTGTAATTGAGTATAGCCAGACAGGAAATACGTTTATTTGAGTAGAGAGTTTCGTTCAACTTATTAGATGTTTTATCAGGTAGAATTGAATTGGTCAACGTTTCACGCGTTCTTCTGAAAAATAATTGCAGGAGACGTTTCCTTATTCAATTGACCAAGAGATCAAAGTTGTATGATTAGAGTGTCGAACGTTTAACGAGGATCAATTTATCTGCCCAAGTTTTGAAATTCACTAGAACACTTGACCCTTTAATCAAAAACTGATACTTTAATTTCAGTAGTAAGAGCAAAAAATGGTCAGACAGCTAATTTATGAAACTCCACAGACACGACGTAATAGCATTCACTTGGCAATCATTACGAAGCAAGATCTCTAGGAAGCCATCTTTTCAGAAGAAATGATTTCCTTTTTCACGGGAAACGCCGTAATATATTTACACTTGGGCGGTTACTGGCGCGCAAACTTGTTCACACGCGAATGCAAATTCCCGGCTTTTACGGCTAATCTATAAAGCCTCGCGCGCGAGCGAGCGCATCGCTGCGAGACTAGTTTTAAGGCTTGCGTATATTCATGGCGGGCGTGAGAAAACGTGCGCCACGAGATATCGATTATGGGCAAGCAAAGTATGTCACCCTGTTTCGCGAGAGAGGAGCGCGCGCTCTTCGGTAATTCTTTTCCCCCGCGGTACGGCTGAAAGTTGCTCGACGGAACAAGACAAACAATGAATTTTTCGAGCAGAAGAGAGGAAAAAAAATGCGCGGAATAGCAATTTAGTTTGATGAAGAACGGTTGGCTGGCGAAAAAGTAAACAGCGCGAGCGAGGCAATTTCTTGACGAACGTACGTAATTTCCTTTGGAGTTTGCTCACGCGAACGTCACCATCGATCTTCCACCGATTAACGTATAACCAGTACGCTGGCCTCTTGACTCTTCAAATTAAAAATGAACTGAAATTACTTTTCGAGATAATTTTATCCGATAACGTGTATAATAACGGCTTGTATCCAATCGTGTGGATAACCGATTTTTTTCTAATGGACTTTGTCAGCAATTATACTAATAACAGTTATCAGCATTTCATTGTTAATGTTCTCATTGTTTTTTCTAATTATTTCATTATGCATTTTTCAACTGCTGTAGCTACGTAGTAGTTTTTAAACTTGTACGCAAAACATTTTGGAAAAGCACACTGTTCGCGACATATGCGCTCAATATTTTTGATTCGTGCGCTATCTCTGCGATCATCAGTGAGGACGTTGCATCCCTCCAACAACAGCTGAACACGTGTGTGGAAAACTCCTAAGGTCCCTATATGTGTCACCGGTCGCATGACAGACGTTGCACACGTTGAGGTCATAAAGGCCTGAACTAGCCGTCGGTGACGTCGGCTAGACGAAAGTCTAGGTGGAGAGATGCATCATCTTCAAGGCTTCTCATTGGTTCCTGCTTGAAGCCCCTAATGAGAGTAGGGGTTTTCCGCGTTCTCAATGCGACAGACCTGATAGAGTGACAGCTAGTTGTCTTGAGAGGATAGAGGAGTCTACTTCACCCTCGCTTTGCGTCCATTCTTTTCTCTCGAGCCGATATACGACTTGTGAAACTTGAGTGTGTGAGTTGTGACAACGAGCCCGCTTCTACCTCAAGCTTCTATGAAGCTGCAACCGACCTGGTGACCCGTCGAGGTCCAAAGACAGGACAGCCTACTGCCTTGGGAGAGGACGAGACGCGTTCTCTGAGGTATCTCCAACCAAGCGGCTTTGCCCACTTTCTTCTTGGCTACGATGTAGCGAGGGCTGACCCGTTTCCGAGACGTCGGAGCTACCGAGGGCCTTTTTTATTATCCTGGGGATACCTTCCTGCCCGATTGTGTGCATGCGAAAGTCACCGGAGTAGGTTTCAGTAAGTTGAGTGGCCATTCAACCGCGTCTTAATGTACGTTTATAGATGTATTTGTATTGTAACATTTCTCTGTTCTTTGTTTTGCCTTTGCTTATTCATATCATTTGGATTGGTATATTTATGATTGCCAAATGGCTTTTCCCCCACCTACGACTAGGGGTTTTTATGCCGGCTGACAATTATGATTATAATTATAATCCTTATTTTACTAATAAATAATAATATTTACTAATAAGTTAAAGAATTCTGGTTATTAATGCAGAGTCAATCCAAACCTCCTTTATAATAAAACAAAATAAATAAATAACAAGATCATTCGGACTTCGAATCAAAGGTAATAATTTTAACTTTGTGCCTCTCTTCTTACTTGCACTTCTATCAAGTAAACACACACAGATGAATTTATTCAGCTGTACCTGAAAAAAGTAAGCGCAGAGTCACATTTCCGAGCAACAATAGAGAGACAGACGACACTGGCGCAATAACTATAATGTCGCACATTGAAATGAACCGAGAGAGAAAAAATGGTGATCGAACTGTACAGAGAGAATCTATTGGTGTCCACATCGCTGTTCATGTACCAGCAGCAGCAGTGGCAGCATCGTCAAAGATAGCGCTTGCGCTGACTACATATTTCTCTGTGTGCCATGTGTATGTTGCGATCATGGTTGACTATCCGCTTCTGGGTGCTTACAAATCGTAGGGAAAAATGCTCTCGAGCGAATCCTCTTTTCCTTCTTGGCTCGTGCCTGGACCTGTTTTTTTCCTCTCTCTCTCTCTCTCTCTCTCTCTATCACATGAATGAAAGATAGATCGTTATCGTGACACATGACCGTCAATGTCAGCACTCGAAAAATGATTTAATCGGAGTATTGGTTCAAGATAATATTCTACACGCGGTTGGCAAGAGTGCGGGTAGGAAGTATGGAGTTTTCGGACGGAGAGAGCAGGCTGGCACGCCACTCTGAAGCCTCGCCTGCTCGCGCCTATATCGGCTCTTCCAAGGGTCTAAACTTCGTCGAAGAGATCAGATTTCCGGAGTCGGAGTGAAATCATGCCGACGTATAAAATATCCTGGGCTGCGCACGATTACGGACGATGGAATGCCCGCGATACGAGCCCCGCCGCCTGTCGCGCGCTATAACGGAGCGCGGGAGAACGAGAAAGCTTTGGTGTTCGCGCGCGCGCCCCAGCACTTGGCGAATAGTCGGTATACTTGTGCAACTATGCCGGAAGCAGCATATCAGCAGCAGCAGCAGCAGCCGCTGGACATAATCTGAAACTGATGCGCAATCTTAAACGGGCGCATTCTTAGCAACTTTGCCTACTCGGGCCAAGTATTTTGACGAGCCGCCGCGCCGCGCGCAAGGCGATCCAACTATTCGCCAACTGCGGACGGGGCTAAACTCGTAAAGAGCTGATCATTATCTCGCAGAGATTGCCGGGGCGCCAGCAACTGCGACAATCCGCGCGAGGACGTAAATTAGCTGCCACCAGCCTTTCTTGCAGCGGCTTCACAGCCCAGTTTATTGCCACGCTACTCAGCGCTCGTCTTATCTCCCAATCGATGCGATTTTACAAGCTCCCTATGCAACGATCACATTTTATGAGTGACGTTACACAGTTTGCTCCATATTCTTGTACAATAAACACTGTGGGCTGGATTACATAGATGAGTCGGCTGAACGAATAAAGAGACAGTCGATGTGTCGCAGCCCAGGCGAAGAGAGCACTAATTTAACGTGAAGTCGAAACGAAGACGCCGTTTGAGATGTTCGCCGACAAGCGCGCGCGTGCAAGTGAGAAGACAGAGAGAAAGAGAGAAATTTAATCCACAGCCCGATACTTTCCCCACGAACGCGACGCCGTGCATCACAGGCGCGCCAACTGTCCATGGAACTTGTGCGTGGAAAGAAAAAGAACGCTAGCCGCTAAACTGCCGGGCGTATCGCATGAAAAGTGATTGTTTTGCTCTGGCTGCACTCGCGGCCGCGGCGATATCGACACTTTTCTCTCCTTCGGCACTCGCCCCATTCGTAATAAGAGCAGACAGATCGTGCTCGCGCGCGCGCGCGCCGTCGGTTATAAATCTTGTCGGGCGCGTTATCGTCCGTGAAACGAGCGGCTCGCTGCTATGATCGAATCCGCGCGCGCGCGCGCGCACGACGGCTGCGACAGATAAATTCGACGATCGCGCCCGGACATTTATTAGCTGACAGCGAGGCGCGTGTGCAGTGGCGAGCGCGGGCGAAATGTCGCCGGGGCTCGCCCTTAAACAGTCTCGTTTTTCAGCAATCTCGGTGCGTTTTAATAAAGGTCCGCTCCGCGAGATTCGACTTGAAAAATTGAAGGGATCTCCGACAGATGAGAACGTATCACCGGCTGGGCGCGCATATCGGATCCACTTCGCCTTCTTTTTCTCTCTCTTCTTCTCTTTCTTCCTATTCTGCCGATTGGATTGCAGATTTCATTTTGCTCTGGCAGGTTATTTATGACGCTGCGAATGCAAATGGGGAACTGCTCAAGACTTATCTCATCGAACTTATTTAAGTTCCGGAAGGCTATTTTTAATAAAACTGCACAAACTTTGCGCATGAGAGCAAGACTTTCGGATCGACTGGATTCAATTATTCAAGCTCGTTTCAAATTCAAAAACATTTGCGCGTGTTGTCACGAACGAGCAGCGCGCGAGGTCGACTTTTCACGCAACAAAAAAATAGTTCAAAGAATTTAACCGCACGAGCAGGCCCGTTTGGAAAAAAAGAAAAAAGAGAGAGAGTTACCCTCGGCGGAATTTCAACGCGTTGCGAAAGTCGGTGACACTCCGCTCGTCATTCATTACGCTCGACAGCGGCCGCTTTATTTCGGCGTGAAAAGCGATGACGAGAGACAAAAGCTTTTGCTCGCGATCGAAATCAACCGACAGTGTGGGGAGGTAAAAAGGTACACGAACTATCTGTTGGCGTCGAATTTGCGCGCCGGGAACGACAATTAACCTCCCACCCCCCCTCCCTCCTTCTCTCTCGCCGATAATTATCCGGGCGCGCCCTTTAATTCCCTAATCAGAGGCGTATTGACGCTCCCCGCGCTCTGGTATTATTTGCTGGAAAGCGAGAGCGTCCCTCTACTAATAAAGGCTCTGCTGCTCCGCTCCTCGCACCAACAAGTACCGCGCGTCTCTCGCTTAATTTGCCAAAAAATATTTGCCAGTGTCTGCACGCAGCGCGACTCGTTTCACTGCGAGCACCAAAGTTCGCTTATGAAAGACGTACAGGAATTTTCACAACCATATTTGCATTATTGCAATTAGATGCGATAAAGGGGATGATTGATTCGCGATATGATGGCTTCGTGGAAGAATTTTCATTGTCTGTGTCTGATCAGAGCCGCATGATCTTTTCTAAATTATCCTTTGAGAATATTCTTACTCCGTGTTCTTTTCTTTTACCTGTGAAAAAAAAAAAAAAATCAGCAGATCCATTCGTTAAGATACCAATTTTAAATATCTAGTCAGCCTAGAATACGTGCGCACATAGTTTGTACATTATAGTCGATTATACCCGAGAGATAAAAAAGACGCGTGCGTGCTTGAAAAATTACAAATACAAAACTCGAGCGCACGTAAATACGTATCCAATACACTTGGCGCGAGTTGCTTTTATGCCTTGTCAATGACGTGGTTGAATTGAAAAGCGCGACGAGTGCGGCAACCAATAAACTCGTGCTGTTCTTTTTATCGGGGCTCCGACTTGGGAGACGGGGTGGGGGGAGGGGGCGGTGTGCACTATCACTTCCACGACATACGACGCGGGATATATAGAAAAGTAGCGAGTTTTCTCTATTTTTTGCAGCCCGCAAGGGATTTCCCTGCTACTGCCTGTATGACTTTTATTGTATCCCCTCGCAAGTTTACTTAGTCAATCGAAACTGTCTTTTTCTCTCGGTCTCTGGATGGAAGTATAAAGCAAGATTTAAGTGACATCGCGGGTCAAAAGAAGTGTAATTAAAATTGGCCGCTGCCGGCGCTGCTTGCTTCGCTTTAATTCAATGCGAAAGTGTTTTGTTGCTTGACAAAATTAGAGAGTTTTTATTGACTTTCCAGGTCGCAGGAACGAAGCTTTTATTTCTATCTCGAGTATCGCTTTACTTTTGTTAACCAACTAACTGCTTTCGATTTCCGCTACTGTGCAAATGTCAGATCGTCATAATGTAATTTGCTGTCTTTCTCGCAACGCCAAGTAGAATTACATCAACTTAGGAAATTGTAGAGTTAACAGCGCAATTCCGATCGAATGATCGAATTGTGATTTGCGCTAAGCAAACTTATAGGATCTTCGTTTTCTAATGAGAATTATTATTTAGATATACAATGATGCCGCAAATGTCGACAAAGTTTATGCGTTTGCTGCTGAAATTCCTAATTATTTCCGACATAATTTCCCAGAGAAATTCGCTGTGCGGAGTGAAAGTAATAAAAACTCACTGGCACTGCGTAAACATTTACCTAATTACCGGGGAATTTGGCCCAACATAATGGAGCCGTCACGTATAAATCAAACAAAGCGCGAATCCCTGTGAATTTCGATTCAACGCCCATCATCACTCGCGCTCGCGTTCTCCGAAAAAGTGTAATGAAGGGGCTGCGCAAAGGAAGAAAAAAAAAAGGAAAATTCAATTAACAACGGGGCGCGTGCGCGGCGCTGCGAGCTAAAACGGAGAGCTAGCATTGAGCAGCGGCAAATTAATTAACCGCTTTGCAGGGCTAGCCCGCAAAATATATCGTCGAGCGCGTTCGGGCTAATTAAGCGCTTGCGGCTCTCTCGCACACACGCTGCTCTATCGACGAAAAATCACCGGCCGTTGCCGGCCGTTGCCGGCCGTGCGCGCTTTCCGAAAGCCTTAATAATTCCACGGCAGCTTCGGATTGCCAAGTTAATGCAATCCCAGAGCCGGGAGAGTATTATTCAAATGTTGCGGCGCGAGAAGCCTGCACTTTGGCGTTAGCTGGCTGCTCCGACATGACGAGTGAAATGAATGGGGCCGATGGCTGACTCAAGAACCAACCGAAAGCCAAGTCGAGCTTGTACGTTATGCATGATAACGAATGGGTTTATGTTAAATTGACGACTTTTCAAGCTTCGCTAACTTGACTAATTCGTTATGGCTGAGGGACCTCGCACCGACTCGCGCTCCCACTCGCTCGCTTCTCTTGAATATTGATTGTCGCACTTTATCGAGCGCATCTAGTCAGCTGCATCGCCAGTTTACTCGGCGCTCCATTCAATTGCACTTCGTTAAAAGCTTATGACTATTGCGGATAGATCAATTTTTCGACCTTTTGGCTTTCAAACACCATATCTGCATACGGTACTTTCTGTCGAACGTATACGACCGAGAGCGTATGTTTTGTTTTCGTTATATTCCGTTGGTAGCACTCAGCTCGATTGGACTCTCTCTCTCTCTCTCTGGCAGACAAAAAGAATGTGAAAAGCCAATACTGACAGTTTTAAAGAAGACAACGATGCGAATAGTTTAAGCGTGGTGTTGCGAAGAATTTCCCCGTGACCATTTTCCAAAAATAATTCGTTCACTGCGCGTATAAATGAAATTCGTACTCGAAGTAGTCAAGCTATTTTTAATGAAACGAACCAATTTCGTGGAAATCGTAAAGCTTTCCCTTCCGCACACGCGTACACAGCAACAATTCCATCGAATATGCCACGCTGCGGGCGCGTTTTGCAAATCAAATTCCTCACGCTACGTTGAATTATTCATGTTAAAAGAGAGGTTAAGAAGAATGTCATTAGCTTAAGTATCGACAGACTTCTCTCTCGTTCCACCTTGGCATCTTTACCCCTTTTTCAAAGCAACTTCCCTTTTGATTTCCCTTGCTCCTCTTTCGACGACAATCTGACAGGGCCAAGTCAAAGCATAAGCGCGCGACGACAATAAGCTGGCTGACTTTTTAAACAGCTGCTGCCGAAGGGCGAGAAAATCGTCGCTGCGAAACCTTAATGAAAACATTATGCAAACTTTATTCGATTGTGCTTCTTTGCCAAATAAAACGGATTTTGAAAACATTCTATTTATCAGTAAAAATATTGTGTCTGACTATATTTCACGCGTGTTGTTATCGCTTGGCTGCATGATTGAAGCAAATTCGATACATTGACATTTGCTCTCCCTGTCTATGCCATTATTCGAAGCTGAAACGTGTAAATAGCCTTTTGGCTCGATAATGCAATTACATCTCGCAAACGACGACTTGTCGTACGTTTGAATTTCATCAAGCCGAACGCCTACGTGCGTGTGCATGCCATATCGCCGCTGCCATGTATTTATGCTTATTAAACGTTCAATAATACAAACTCGACAATCGGCGAAACAGTGTACACGCAGCAAAATGTGATCATTGTTACTAATAAATGCCATTTCCTTTTGTACGTTGATTCCCATCGAGTTTTAAACATTAAAATACACCCAACCCAATTCAACTCTATCGTGCAATCACTTAGTTAATTAGATAATTAGAAACTTACAATACATTAAACTAGTCCAATAATTAAGCAGTCCACTTGAGTAATAGGAAGACACGAAGTCGTGTCTTTATCAGAATTCAAACTTTTAATATCCCCTTTTCAAAGTACGCAGTCCTTTGAATGAGGCTGAATTTATAAATTACTTCAACACACACACGCTTGGCTTTATATAGTCGCGATTCAGCAGAAGCGAGCCTCATTAAAAGGCTCGCAACGACGTCAAAGAGGCAGAAATTAGAAGAACGAAATCCTCTTGAAGGCAGGGTTATGAAGAGAGATGCCAATCGACTTTAGTATATGTTATTTGGGGGATGAAAAAAGTAAAGTAGTCGAGGCAGAGGAAGAAGGAAATTAGAGGGCAAAAGATGAACGAATTGTGGTGGAGGAAGGATATAATAGCAATAAGCGCAAGTCAAGATGAGGAGGCAGCGTTGCGGTACGGCACTTGACGAGGCAGAGAAGGAGGAAATGGCCGTCAAAGTTTAACGTTGGGAAAGGAAAAGCATGCCGATAAGATAAGCTTGCCGGTTTGCGCACGTGACGTAGGGAATATTTTATAAATTCACTTTTGAAATTTGACCAATTTTTTACCATTATTTCATGAGGAATATTTCAAACCAAATCGTAGTATTTTGAAAATAACATCGACAAATCTTATTTTGTCGGAAATATCGTATTTCGCAAAATAGTTGAAGATCGTGCGTCGTAGCGCGACGACACACCCGTATGTCCGTCGATGCCGGAACCAACGCATTCCGTAAACACACAACGTCTTACCTATCTTTCTCCTCCCTTTCTCCATTTTATATGTACATGTACCGTCCGCAAGAGGACTCGCGCGCGCAACGACGTCCAAGCAGCATCAACCCCCTTGGACACTTTCCTCTCGAGATATGAAAGCTGACGACAGGCACGCAAAGCCCCCTCCCCCTGCATAATCCTTAGACGACTATTCACGAGCGATAACGAAAGGCGACACTCGACGTTATGTATGTGTGCACATATAGGTATAGCGATGCCACTACGATCGATAACGCGTGAGCGCCTGTCAAAGAGATATTATGTGACGCGAGACTTTAATGATCTGTCTCCCTTGGGTGTGATGCGAGCAAACTGCGTCCCACTTTTCGACTATGATTATGGCAAGATTGATACTGCTTTTTGGTTAATTACCAAGCCTGCTGTTGCCTGTTGCTTCTTCGTTGCGAGTACAAAGAAACGCCGACAATCACAACTGCTCGGAAATTGGAAAGCTTCGGCGATACATTGTTGTCGATTCCTTTCTACGCTGTCTAACCTACATCTCTTCTAAGAAAGTCGGTTATTTTTAAAATACCGTAGGGAATTTATACACCTCAATCTTCAAGATTAAAGCTCTTTGCACGTCGACATGTGTAGAAGCACGCGAATTATGCAAAATTTTCATCAGGAAATGCAGTTGACTGAATAAAATACACCTTGGCGCTATCTCGTTCGATCTTCTATCAATCAAGTACTGAAAAATGCACGATGAAAATGCTTCTAGAGCTACCATTCCTGTTAACGATTTCAGATTGAACATTTTCAACAAAAAAAAAAAAAAAAAAAGAAAAAGAAGAAAAAAACGGTGAATTTTGACATTGCTTTTAGAGTTTCTAAAGTTGTAAAGAATTAGAAAAGAAGTAGTAGCCACTGCCAGTACATCTTCAGCAGACATTATCTCTCTCGCTGGAGTTCTGGTCGAGAAAAGTTCTGTTCCCTTTTCAAAAGGATTGTAAAGTGAAGTTCATTATAAATCCACAAGAGCAAGAAAAAAACGGCTCGTCACGGAGCAAGAGAGCAGAGTAAAAGTGAAAGAAGTAAGATACAGAGCTGAGAGAGAGAGAGAGAGAGAGCAGATTGCTCGGCCAAGAGTAGAATCTCAGTTTTAAGTAGCAAGTGTATGTTAGCGCGCGCGTGTGTAACTCCAAGTGGAAAATGGCGCAAACTTAGAAATTCCCGTCTAACGGCCACTTCAACTTTTTCATTGAACTTTTATCGGAGCTTCGATTACAGGCCAACTTTTAAGAAGCACTTCCGTCGCACTATGAAAATCCTCTAACGGGATACGGCTAATTTTACCGCTCTCTCCACTGTCAATATCTCCAGAGCAACTTTTCACTCGTCGCAGCGCATCCCCTGCTTGTATCTCTTTTTCCCGTCTTCTTCTCTTTCTTCTGGAAGTACTGCGCATATGCCTGCGGATTTACATGTTGGCGCGAGCACGGGAAAAGTCGCCGCAAACTAGATTTGTCCATGTGGCTGCGCGACAATAGCATTTTCTCGTTCTTGCACTCGACGAGAGGGAACTCACTTCTACCCCTCCCCTTCTCTCTTTCTCTCTCTGGTTGTTGAATAGGCGCAGATTGCCGAAGACGACGGTTTGTAGGCGGGAAATTCAATCTCCGTTGAATCACGCAAAACATTGTTTACATTGTCCAATGCTATTTTTCCAGGATTTCCTTTGTATGTTTAGATAATTGTACTTCTAACAATAAGTATATTTGTATTAGAATTTCACTGTTTCTTTTTGTCAAGATTTGCTTTGCAAAAGAAGAAAGAAGTTGTCAAGTGTTTTCAGCAGAACCTTGTTATTTAACAAAAAAACTCTTGTTTTCCGAGTAAATGAGTTTATGTTCACTCAAGCTTCTAACAACTTTATTCATAATTGTTTAAGTAGGTAGAAAATGTTCCTTGTTCGCTATTAGAGAATAACGCACGTGCAGGGTTTATTTTAACAAAAGTGGTTTACTCTTGAACGTCGTTGTACAAACTTTAGTGTTTAATATTTCATCAAACAAACATCTAGAAAGGCACGAGATATAAAACTTTTTCTAATTATTCGTGTTTACGAAAAATCAGTAGTACAATGCAATGTTGGTCAGGCAGGATTTTTCTCATTTGAAGAGAGAAAAGAAAATAAGAGGGAGAATTATGATAATGCCATTTAAAATCTCGTACAGTCATCTGAGTGGCAGGTAATATATAAGTTTTCCTTGAGAGAAGATAAGAAATCTCTGAAGGCGTCCGTCAAGCACGATAGAAATTCATGATATAGGTAAAGAAGCGAAAGCCAAAGAGTACATGATGCGTAAGGAAGAAGCTCCCGCAGTCGCAGACTAAATGACATCACATCGGGTCTTCGTCGTCCTCGCGTGGTTAGTTAAGCTATAGTCAATCGCGCACGCTTGATTGAGGCCTCTTGCACAGTCATCTCACGTAATGACTGCAGATGAAATTTGGGCTATGTGTGGTGGCGCTGTTACGAACGAACGAGATCTCATTGTCATGCGCCAAGTATTTCATCGGATAGTGATATCGCGCTTCGCTTGGCGCACTCGCGACTCTGGAACTTTCTTCATCAAACTCAAGTGAGATCGGTCTTGTTTAACAAATTCAAAGCCCGTACGAGAGGACGAGAGAGCGTTAACCATATGCCACAACTTCAGCTCGCGCAGCCTGCTCATTTCCTGCTGGATATATTCGCTGCATATGCGAGCATACATTTTTTTCCTGCGCAACTTCCTCTCTTCCTACTGGTGCGCATTAGTAGTTCAAGTGCTGTGTAATTCGAGTACACTTCAGCGAGAACAACCTTGCGTTTCGTGTTAAATCTAATTAAAATTCCATTGTCAAAGGATATTGTAATTGTCCACTTGGCACCCTTGACGTCTGTGTGCGTGTGTCTGTACCAATATATTCTCTTTAATTACGTCATTTAGCGGGCAAAACTGCACCGCAAAGCCCTTTAGTTTGCCAACTTCATAGTAATTACTGACAATGAGTGGCTATCGATCGAGTAATAGAACTTGAACAGCCCAAGTAACCAGCATTACATAGAAGAGAGAGAGAGAGAGAGAGAGAGAGTAACTTCGGCGCACTAGAACTTCAATGGAGTAGTTCCGAGCTAATTACTCCGCTCATAATCATCAATTGTCAGTTTAAGTAATCAATATAACCACTTGCCCTTATTACTCCGTCTCGAATGGATAATTGCCGCTTCGATTGTTTTATCACGACGGAGTGCAATTTCGCACCTCGAACGTTGAAAGTCATCGACTTTGAATTGAAGAATCTGTCAGAGAAAAAACCAACCACCTAGTGTCTTTGGGATGGGGAGGGGAAAAAAAGAGTGAAATACTCCAAGGTAACTCGAGTAAAAGGCAATGTCGGAGAGAGCGCACTACCGCAAACACGCGTTTGTCAGCGAGAGAAGGGGACTCGACGAGAACCGACCAATGTAACCGAATACTTCTCTAATGCAGTTTCCTCCTTGCGGGGGCAACGGCGCCGTTTCGTGTCACATGACGTCGTCACCTCGCCCTCCTCTCTCTCTCTCTCTCTCTCTCTCTCTCTCTCTCTCTCTCTCTCTCTCTCTCTCTCTCGCTGCTGTGAGCGCGTGTTTGTCTATTGATGCGCGCGCACTATCGCATTAATAAGGTGGTCGAAAGCAGTAAGGGGGTGATCTTTCTGTCTCTCTCTCGCACATTAGTCATTTGCAGGGGATGGAGTGGCCCATCGCGTTACTTTTTTCTCTGTGTGCTCGGTATAGCCTGGGTGGTGTGGTTACATTTCTTTTTTTCCGGGGATTGGCGAAGGGCGATTCTTTTGCTCTCTAGCTGAGCGATAGACCATTTTGTTGTTGTCGATTTTATGCGTCCTGGTGGTGATTCTTGCCCTCGTGAGCACGGAATAACGTTTATAGGGGAATTTATATGAAAGTTAGCTTTTTTTGGTCTTCGAGGGAGCTCTTTATTAAACGTTTGCGGGGAACGACTATAGGATTTTATACGGAAATTCTACTGGATTTTCGGAATATGTTGATGTGCAATCGATAACACAAATGGACAGGTAAACTACTTGAAAAAAAACGATAGTAGTCGTAAATTTGAAGATTTTTTAAGCATGAAAAATATATCGTCCCTGAGGAAAATCTATGAATCCACATACACATAAAGATATGGCGGGGATATCGCACAAAAGAGTCATTTTTCAGGTCGAAAACATTGCGTCACCCCCAAAAATGAGACAGCTCGCTCGCTCGCGCTTTCCCTACGGAAATAAATCCTAGCGCGCGTAACGGTGGCAAGATCGTCCCTTTTTGAAGCACCAAGAAACGACTCTATCCTCTCGCGCTGCCTTTTCAAGGCTCGCTCTACGCCAGGACTACAGACGGCTAAGTTTGGTGGCATTAATTGCGAAACATCGGACCGCCGGGATTTACCTAAGCCTTTAACCAGAAAAGGGTCGCTCTTTCTTCCCTCTCCAAAGCGAAACAGTTAATCACCCCCTCGTGCTACAAATCAGACGTGATGCTGGCTTGCAAGAAAAAAAAAGAGTTGCTCGATTTTCGCTTTCGGACCTCTTTATTTTCACTCTTACTCAGTGATTAGCGTACAAGAGTTTTTACGAGAAGCGAGCCTCTCTGTTTTTTTATAGGGGCGAGCATCAGATGTTTCGAGCTTTAAGTCTGTACTTTCTTTACGAAACGCTAGTTTTACATGCTCGGCGTTTTATCCGCTCGTTTTACTAGCGGTCGTCTCTCTCTCTCTCTCTCTCTCTCTCTCTCCCCCTCTCGCACGCGGGCGCGCGCGCGAACGAATTAGATATAGGCACCTCTATACGTACAGCACGTTACGGCTTGGCTTTTAGGGCTATCCTTAACACTTTCGCAGGCGAACGGTGCCGCCTGATGCGAAATGTTATTTCACTTTTAAGGCCTTGCTATTCGCGAGTTGCGCATCTACGTGATCCAACCTATGACCGTCTTTAAAGCCAAACTGAAACTCTTTTAAAATGATTGCACTGCTATTGTTTGAAAAATAAAATGCTTCCAATGACGAGACTTGCCTTTGGCGCACTAAGTGAAACATCAAAGTAAACGCGACAATCGTGTATCGTGTGCGCGTGTTGCGGTAAATTAATGGGAGCAACTCGCAGTGAAGAGAGCAAACATCAGAGCGTGACGTCGCACTAAATCGCCAGTTTTCTACTTCGATCGTCATGCGCGACGTACGGCTTTCTCTCTCTTGCCGGTGAATCAACTCATTAAACTTTAGCTTTGACCAGCGGCGCGATGCCTAACTAACTTACATAACCCGAAAACGATGGCCGGTCTCAGCTCAAAGCCCTTCACCATAGCCTTGTTCACGCTATTTTTTTTTTATCTGATGGAGAAGCGCGTCGACAGTTTGGAACCTCAGGCTATTGCAAGTCAAATATACAGACGCACTAGTTGTACAAGTTGTCTCTTTCTGTATGCGCACGGATGTTTATTTGGAGAAAAAACCAAGCCATTTTGGGACTGGTTAACTGATATCTCCTGCTTTTTAGTCGGTTTATTTACTTGGCTAATTTTTATTCTGCGATCTTTAGCGACAACATATTCTGTTAAGTCTGTGGCAATTTCTTTTTTGTAGTTTTGTTCAACAGTATCCTGCACAGCATTATTATCCACAAGAAGATACATGTAGTTGAAAGGAATAAGAGAATGCAGAAGAGTTGATTAATAAATGCTTCCGCCATGTGTAATTCAATGAAGGCGATCTAAAAACTTTTGCATTGATCTGTATGTTATACTCGATTAAAAAAATGGCAGTTTCAACGGCATTCGTTGATCGATCTCGAAAAAGTTTTAAATGGAGTTTCGCTGAATCTATGCAAATAGCAGCTGGTGTTCCAATCATAGGGATGCCAAAATACAAAATTTCCAGTAAGTCCATTAATATTCCCTATGTGTAATAAATATCACTATACTGTTACAATTTTTAAATTAATTTACTTTACGTAAAATCAGCTTTACTTAACATAACTTTGTGGCGTCCATGTCGTTACAAGTATCTTACCCGGCAATCCAATAGGCAAGTTATTCTTATACTAGACTCTCATTAATACTCGAAAGCTCTGTAGAATGCCATTAACATACTTCTCAGCATTTCTTCTATGATTATTGTAAACTCATAGCGAGTAAACGATTCCATCTTTGAAAGATAAACCGAACAGTTCACGAGGTTGTTATATACTTAAACAACAATTTCCGTCTTACCGGCGAAAGTTCGTCACTGTTACCCTTGATGTGCAAACCCGCCACTTCAATGACAGACGGCAGAACTGACCAGAGAGTATTTCGGATGAGAATTAAGCAAAGTTAGTGCAACACTATTCCCAAGTTGCCTGACGTCTGGTAAATTCGTCCTGAAGCTACTTTCTCTTACTGGTTGTTTGATTTTCGTACGTGTAATCTTTATACTTATTGATTTTAACGTGTCTCAAAATATTTTTAAGCATCCTCGGAATCATATTCGAACACTCGGCATTGCGAATACTAGATAAATAATATGACCGATATCATTTGTTATACGCGAATGTATTGTACCAAATTTATCACACCTTGATTCTTTTTTAGGAGACTTTTTATTGGCTAATGCTCATTATGTCGATTTGATGACCTTCCTCAACAAATATTCTCAGCAAGAGTGCAAACATTGCATTATGGTTATGATTTTAGAACGGAAAAACTTCTAAAATTTAGTATCCGTGTGATTATATCGAAAATACAAATATTAATTCGATTGTCAATGAATATCAGATTTCCGCTAAAGTCGTTATAAAGTCAAAAAGTGATATTGCAAAATATGAACTTAGATTAGCAGTTAATAGATGCAATACGTATCAGACGGAGGTAACTCGTTACAGCACGAGTGACAGTAACTTAATATTATACTGTTTTTATCAAGCCTATAAACAAATACCGAAGCATATCTATTTCCCAGAAAATAAATAACGCGTAGATATCAGATATAAATGGAGTAAAATCAGAAGATATTAAACGTGAACGCCATTACAAGTGAGGGAGAGAGAGAGTGAGAAGACTGTCGCGCGATAAGCATCCATACCGTCTACATAAATCGAAGGGAAAAAAAGCGCTCGGGTTCTTCATAACGTCGAAGAAAAACGCGGAAATTATCATATTCCTCTCGTAAAGCAAAAAAAAAGAAAAGAACGAGTGGTCTGAAGGAAACGCCGAATGCATGTAAAAAAAAGGAGAGGGCGATTCTCTACTGGCTTTCTCGAACGGAATAAGAAAACGCCCTCGCGCATATGGATATTCCAAAGCACGTCAGCATACGAGTATAACATTACGAGGTTCGCGCTCTGCATGTGTATGTCTCCCCTTCCATTACATGCTCGTAACGGACGGCCTTTCATTGCTCTGTTTACGAGCAAGCCTACCAAACCGGGCAGCTCTTCTTTTTATTATCTATCATTTTTTTTTCTCTTTCGATGTCTTGGGAATTCTATTCCGCTCGCGTATACGATACGTAGGCTCGTCCGTCGCGGAGCGTAGCCTGTTGAGATTGAACAGAGACTGATGCCGACTATAAGATTACAACGGCGAGAAGAAATCGTTAATTTTTGGCGGAACGACTTGTCTCTTTGAACATATATTGCTTTTTGTTTATGGCTCGCGCGGTCCTTGCGCGTAACTGCGCCTGAGTCACACGGCAATAATGTCAGATGTCGCGTTATTTCGACGAAATGGGTACTCTTTGATTATCTTACATCCAATTTCCGTTTTAATCCAAGTTTTCAAGTCTTTTCTAATAACTGCTGAATCGTCATTTTGAAATAATTCTAATTTATTCTAAAAATTCCAACTAAGTTATTGAAGGACATACTTGAAAAAACTTTCATTGTAAATCATCAACTTTTTTCAATGCAATTTCCTTTCAAACACATACTTGTAAGAACTAGCGCTTTGAAACATATCGTTTGTTTGCTATACAAACACGCGAAGCCTTCACGGTGAAAAGTCGACGTCCCCCTTTGCGATAGCGAAAAATATTTCAAACTTTTTTTTCCCAAGTCACCTCGACCCTAAATAAACTCGTCGCATACTTCGTATCTCACCGTAGCTGTCCTATGGCGCGACGACACGTCAACTATTTTGAATGCGTGGCTGCGTTATCGCAACGACGGGCTTATTTCTTCTCTTTCGTGCGATCGCTCCTCCGAAACGGCCACCCACCGAGGGGGTTAACGGCTGCGTAAGCCCGTGCGCGTGCGATTTTCTTTCGCTTTTTACCCAAACACACCAGTGATATTCCATATCGTGCCACGTATTTCATTAATAAACCTATTATGTATTATTTCATGTCTTTAGCTTTTTAGCTTGATGACTTGTAATCTAATAGATTAGATTTATTGCCCTGTTTTTCTCTTGTTTGTAACTCTGTTTTTCAGTCGTAATTTATTATTCGGAAGTTTTTCGACTGGCAAAAAGACCTTCAGGGCAATCATATCAAAATTCTCAGATATAGACTTGAAATATACCTTTCAAACTTATCATTAGTTTGAAATTGATAAAAGTTGGAAGAGAGTATAAATAAAAAGAATTTTTCATTAAAACAGTCACGCGGAAATCCCCATAAATCTTGCACGGCCCTTGCAAAAGTTATTATTCAGCGGATTCTCAGACTCAGGTATTAAAGGATCCAAGGAGCTGAATCCACTTGACACATAAACGGAATTTACTATCAAGAAGCTCTCTCTTCCGTCAAACCGTATTCAATCACTGGCACACTTTCCAAACGCAGGACTATTGCTAAACGAGTCGTATTAATATTTTATCGCAGATAAAAACAGAAGATAGCGCTTCCTCAACGGAACAATATTCAGCGGCACTTAGCTTATTTCGACTTGCAGTGTATTTGACTGTATATTCCAGGCGCGTTACTCTTACGCTCGTGCACATGCAGCAGGGCAAAAGCTATATCGCGCCTCACGCGTAACAAAGATGGATCGCGCCAGTAGTAGACGAGGGATAGATAAGCAGCCGCGTACACGTACCCCCTGCGACGAGCGTGCGTTTTTTTTCCATTTCTTGCACGCTCCTTGGAAAATTGCTGAACGTCAAGCTGCGCGCGACGTCAAGGGATCGACTTACACAGTCACGCTTTATAAATGAACTGCGTCGCTTTCTTGTTTGCCTTTTGCCTTTAGGACTGATAAGCGTCATCATTGAATAAAAGAAAAAAAGAACAAGACTTTGATAGCCGTGTGGTTAAGGACCGTCGACCATTTCTTGTCATTCTTCAAGGCTACTATGAATAGCCCGACGCTGTCTGCTGAATGGGGCGTAATTGCATTTTGCGTTATCACGCTTTTCGAGGGACAAAAAATTAGCAACCACGGCGAGTAATTTAAACGAATGCTTTCGATTGTTTGCCACTGCGATACTGTAACTTTTAGCTCAGCGGTCCGTTCGCACCGTTGTACAGCTATTTATCAATTTACGAGTAGCACAGTAACAAATGCACGTTTATAAAATCCGACTAAGACTCATCTCTCGAAAAACTCGAGTAAATTAGGGCTGTGCCAAGTGAAAAAGTTGTCCAACTCACGAAATTTTCTCGACCACACACGCACTCTCAAGCTCGAAATAAGTTGAAAAACGCAAGGTAAAAAACCCTTGGCGACGCATAATCAGTGTCCATTGAAAAAAGCCCCGGGCATATCAAACGCGCATAGCTCGTAATTTACGTGGCGTTTAATTTTCTACCTTCAACTTTGGCGCAACAGAGAGCGAGATTTGTCGTCGTTTCCTCTGCGCGCAGAAAAGCCTTTCGCCACCGCAAAACGTCGACTTTTCTCCCTTGACTTTCTAGTCTCGGGCGAAGCAGAGTAAAACAAAATAATAATGGTCGCGCGGTGCGCTGGCTGCACAAAGTGAAAGAGAGCAGCGAGAAAATAAAAAAAAAGCGACGGCGCGAGCGCGCGACTTTTTGCTCTGTCCCTCGCCGCGCCAATTGATCGGCTCGCCAACTTATTCCCGACCGTTGAACTTGGTGGTCCTCTGGGGGCTATATTTAAAATCGCAAGGGCCGCGGACACTTTGCCGGAGCCGCTGAAATTAAAGTTAACGAGATTGAAATGATACGCGACCCCGATGCATCGTCGCAGTGGCTTGCGAGCGAGCTTCCGCGCCGATAGGCAGCTCTCTTCAGCGGCTTTGATTTGCTTCTGCCTCCTCGTGCATTTTATAACGGACTTTCTTTTTGTCGCTCCGTCGTGATTTTTACGGCAAAGGTAATTGCACGAGCGCGAACGACCTCGAGCTTTTTCCCGGAAAAACGAGCTCGCTCGCCAGCGAAATCCTTTCCTGAGAATTATTTTTCAATTACCGGCAAACTGTGTTTCACTTGGCTTACTTTTCTGATACTTTGATCTACATGCTTCTCAAGTTCCGTACACAGCACGAGATGGTGAAAAAGACCTTCCGTCCTCTCGTTGTATCGAGCCCGCCGTATACAATCCATTCGCACCGTTGACACGCATAAATAAAAAGTAATTCGGCGCCAGAGGAAAAGTCGCAAAACACGCGAACACGCAGGCGAGCAAATATAAGAAGTCGAGCCGAACATCGCTCGTAATACCGTCATCTGTCAAATTAAGCGCGACAACGCTCACGCTCACGGCCATAATTACCAAGTCGATCAATCATCTTTTTGCCGCGCGCGTCTCCTCTGCTAAACTCGAAACACAATGCGCCTATTAAAACGTCACTAGGCACACCGCGTGCCTCGTCGTTCCCCTCGCCGGGGTATCGAAATCATAAACTCGTTGAATTTTCAATCAACCAGTCCGTTTTTCGTCGCCCGTAGCTGCATCGTTCGTCAGCGATTTAACGCGGCCCATTTGATCGCCGGAAAGCAAATCGCCGAAAAATCTTTCCGAGCAAATAAGACGCGTCGTCGTGCAAAGTGACGCCGGAAAAAAAAGGAACAGCCGAGCGGAAATAAGACGGATCGCTTGATCGCGCACTGAGCCGGGTGATCAGTCACTCGTCGTCGTCGTCGTCGTTGTCGTCGTCGTAGCCGTTCGAATCAAGCTTCTTATTTTTTTTCTTTTTCAACGCCTATAATTTCCCTCGACTCTCCCTAAATCCAAGTCGGCGCGAGCGAAATACGCAATGAGACTTTAACCTAACCCCCTCCCACTACTTCCCGTGACTCTTGCGCAAATTGCTTTGGAACACCCTGCGCAATGCTTACTCAATGAGACTTTGTCGTCGTTCCTTTTTTTAACTCTGCCTTGATACGTTTGCCATTGGGTAAATATACCTGTATATATATATACGCAATCGCGGCGCGTGATTTCGAGTCGAGATTATAGGGTTTCCGCTCTTAAATGCAGTACTTTGGGGAATAAATTACGACCTTTTGCGAGAAATGCCGCTATTTTTTATGCTGTTTATGATGCCGAGAGTTGCCGTGTTCTTGGGCAACTATGATAAAAGAACAAAACGAAGTGCTGTTCTCGCGGGGAATGTGATCTTGAAAAATATTTGGCAAAGAGCTCCTAGGAAGAGTCGATAGCGCTGAACGGTCAAAACTGTTTCTCGCGAAGCCATTCCGTACATCATTATTTGGAGGAAAGCGTCTACTCGGCACCAGCTAAACTATCCTCTTGTAAAGTCTCGCGCAGCCCGTAATACGGGCCATAACACAACTCGGAAGTGCAGGTCTTGGCAAGGGTATAAAATTCGAGCGTAAGTTAGCGAACCGACTGTCTGTTGGGCGCTGGTACGGGGACAGAGCTTTTCCGCGTCGGAAGCGCAGCAGCTCGCGCGGCGAGCGACGGCAGTCTCGCCGCTGTCTCCATTATGCAGATGCGCGTGGTGCCGGTCACTCCTACTCTCGCAGATAAATCGGAAAGAGGCGGGTGATCTACGCGCCGCGACGCGGAGCCCGTCCAGACGGCGGTCTGCGCGAGCGCCGCCGTGGCAAGGAGGAGGCAGCGGAAGTTAGCGAGACGCATCGGGAGCGAAATGAAAGGAGTGCCCGAGGGCGCGCGCCGCTTTCTCGCCCAGACGATCCTTGCGGGCGCCGCAGCCTTTTTCCATCCCGCTCCACCCCCGCCAGCATATTCCTCGGACAATGCAAGCCCGTGGCTTTGTGCTCGTTGATGGTCGCGCTCTGATTTCTTCGTATCTCTTCCTCCCCTCGCCCACTCTCCTCCGGCCTGTCTGATTGGCTATTCAGAGCGGACTCGAATGATTATTTTATAATTGGATTGCGAAATACTCGATTGCTCGTTTGCGGCAAAATTATCGAATTCAGTTGTACGCTTGAAATTCGACGTGCTTACACCTTTTACAATTGTACATACGTCATTTTGCGAAACAAGTCCTCGATCATTGTGCTACAATGACTACACAAACATGGGAATTTCGTACAACTTTCACAAAAACTTTGAAAATCTTTTTTACGTAGGTTGCAGCGTATGTACTCATGCGCATTGTTTTTCATAAAAGATTTTTCATCGACACAGCATCGTACATATTTTTACTATCCGGCACCGTAGCGCTACAAAAACACAGATATTTCTTTTTTATGTATTGTTCGCTGGAATTTCCGAAGGTTCGCGCAAACATTCTAAAGAAATCCGGATCTATAGTCCAAGATATTTTTGATGCTATTGAAAATAAACGCTGAATTGCATATTTTTCTTGTCGTCGATAAATCAATTTAATGACCGAAAATTTGATTTTCGTTATGAAGTCAACAACGAGACTAAGGAAATAGACTGTACAAAGAGCCGATGAAAAGTAGCTTTATAAGTCGCAACTAGGAAAGGCAAGCGAATGAGTAAAACACCGAGATAAATCCCCATCAAAGTGCAGTAAGTCCATCTAAAGGACAAAATAAAAAGAGAGATAGGAGGCGAGAAGCGCAGGCAGTTTAATTTCAACGGGAACAATTATCTTCGCGCGCCCAGCGAGAGAAGCGGCGCGATTATTTGTCAGAGGCAGCGCGTCGACGGCGGCGGCAAAGTGAAGTTAGAATTTCAGCGCGCGTGCAATTCTGCCGAGCACGTAGCGGCTTTATGTCGCGTCAACCCTCGGAAAGCCGAGGAATTTCCTTGGCTGTTTTTTGCATCTTCAAGAGGCAGCGGGAGAGACGCGGCCCGCGCACAAAAGCTGCAGCCTCCAGGAATAACAATGCCACCAAGAGAAGCCAGACATTGCGGTGGATGTTTTGATACGTCCCGAGGAGATCCGCGAGGCCGAGTGAATTTCGAAGATTGTTAGCTGCGACTACTAGCGCATGAACGATCACCGTGCGGACCAGCTGATTTTTTTTCTGCTTCGAGGCCGCCGAGATAATGAATCTCGCTCGAGCGGGTAGTAGATTTCCAGCGATACGCGCTTTGCGAGTGGATGGCATGCGAACGACTGTGTTCGTCGAACAACAATAAGAATCGACAATGCGACATCCCCTACCGTTCCCGTGCAGTTCCTTCTCCGCGCGACGCGATATAACCCAGAGACTCGTAAAGCAGGCGACATAAAAAACCTCCCAAAGAGGAAACACGCGTCATTCAACAAACAAGCGCACACAAACGCGCGCGCGCGCGCGCCCGTTGAGGAGCCTGCTAGCTCGGTGGTCACGTGCAGTCTGCAAAATTCCTTGGCCCGCGCGCTCTCCCCTTCCGTCTCTGCACTTTATTTTTCGACGTCGTCGTCGTCGTCGTCGTCGTCGTCGTCGGGAGAACGAGAGGGTGGCGACGACGCCGGACACTGCGCCTTGCATTTTAAACAGCCGCGACTCCTCGTGAATTATATCCCTCGGACTCTACACACACGTACGCGCTTCTTCCGCATTCGTTGCGCAGCTATCTCGTTTGTTTATTGTTATGTGTGCGCGCGACGGCCAGACGAGCGGGAATAAATGTATGTGGTTTTTATGGTCTCGTGCCCGCTGCGCGGCTCGGATGGCAATGGCCGTGATCCTGTGGATGAATTTATTGATCGCAAGTACCGCATATCGGAGAAATTATACGCTTATCAATTTTAAGGATCAACAGAATTGTTATGCTTTTTTCTTTTCGAAGTGCTGAGACTACTTTAAAATGTATTGTTAGGAGCGAAACATGCTGTTTTATTTATCATTCACAAATGGATGAGCACAAAGTAGGTCAGCGTAAAATCTGCGAAGTCTGACTTAAGATTTTGTCACGCCATTGCAAATTATGAAATACTTATTTCAAATAAATATTTAATTCCTCGGAAATGTGTTTTGATTCGAAAATATTTTACGGAAAAGAACGATTCTACACATGACTTTGAAAGTTGCGATTGACTGCACACATTGACTTACTTCTTCTGATTATGCGTCTTGAGCCCACCTGTAATGGAGTAGACATTGCAGTTGCATTAAGAGACGTTAATGCAATGCCGCACAGACAGAGAAGTCTTGCGAATTCCCTGACGTTCGTTTGCTTATTCGATTCTGGCAACTCATGTAGAAAACATTTATCGATCCGAGTATGAGTAGTGTAACGGTAGGTTAAATAAATCTTTGGATCGTTCAACACCGTTAACAAATTCTGTCCCTCGATGCGAAGCTAACTGTTAGCTTGATTTCCCCTAACTAAACGCAACAAACGCCGATGCACGAAAAATCACGAATCTTCAATCGGTACCCACTTGCTGATTGAAATATGTCGCTACAGTCGACAATGTCACCGATGAACCACGTCTCTCGCAATGTCGATCACTGCTGCCGCTGCTGCTTTGCACCGCCCTTCGCTGTGCTACTGGGAAAGCCACCCCGGTGCGGTTGATTGTCCTTCCTCCTGGGCTGATGCCCATCGGCCACCCGAGAATTTTCGCCGAGAAGACAAGAAACGGCACGAGAGCGCTTCTTATCTCGTTTTTCCTCGGCTGCCGATCCGCTAGGTCAAGTAATATTGTCCCATGTCGCGTGCCACTCTCACCCTTCTTCGTCCTAGCTCACGCGATCTTTCGCCGAAATCTCCTGCTAGCCTCGTGGTTTCGATGGGAACACGCTCGTAGTGATGAACGACTTTCATGACAGTAGACATTCGCGACACTTGCGAACGTTGCTTTCAGACATGCTAATAATGCGCGAGTCGTTAAAAGAAAGTGACAGCAAGCTCAGCAATCACAACGATTATAACTCGTCTAATTGGGTTATTGGCATCGTGTTATTTTCTTAGTTGGAACGTAAGTAAAGATGCGCTAAATTGAAAATCCCATTAATTTTGAACTCTCGCACACACGCGACACTCTACTGTCTGGTAAAAGAAAAAAGAATAAATCTCACCCCTCGACCTTCATTAGGCGTCCACTCGGGCGCAGTACTCGTTTCGGTAACACGCACAAAGGTACGCAGTGGCTGTCTGTATAGTACGCTTCCTTATCTCCCTCGAGGGCACAGACAACGTCGCTCGGGAAACAATTCTTCCGGTTCGTAACTCTTTACATTTTTCAGGTGTGTTTCCCCGGCATTGCGGCTGCTTGCACGCAACAGAGTATCGATTCTAGCCTCGGACATCGTACCCTTTGTCATTCTTTCTTTTTCTTATCCTCGAGCTAATATTGCTGCGACTGATTAAATGTTTACCATGGCAAAGACACGAAAACGAGCAGTTGGAATGAAGGCTTTGAGGGAAAGAGAGCAAAGAGTGAACTTAGCAGACGAGAGCGATTTGTGTGGTTTCTTCAATGGCGAAACTACAAATTATTGTCCAGAGCCGAGAGCGAGGAAACCATAGAATTGGCTCTGCGGCAAAAGAGGGCGGCGTCTGTAGTGCACATACGTGTGGTTCGCTCGCGCACGGTAGCAGCAGCGCTGGCGAAGGGGGATGACGGGCAGGCAAGGCCGATTTCCAATATCTATGGAATCCTAAATCCTCTTTTGGCTTTCGTCGCTCTCGCGACTTTTCCGTTCCGCCTGCGAGCTCGCCCGCAGCAGGACCGCGAAAGGACCGTAATAGAGTTTTGCCGTCGCGCGAAGCCGGACGAGGATTCCATTCTGTATCCAAATCGTCCGCGATTTTCAACCGACGACGCTGCCTCCTCTCTGCCGAGGAGAAACAAAAGAAGTAGAATGACGCGAGCGGCCAACAAGCTACACTATACGAAAACGAATCGGCACGAGTGTATCCAAGAATAGCCATAATGTAACGTTCATCGGCAATCCTCGTTTAATGGATTCGTGACGCCGCGCGCATGTAAAGAAGGCCGAGAGAAAAAGATCGAAAGACCGTTACGCGGGGATTGTTTATTCCCCCGATCTGTTATGCATCGACGGCAATCCCGTCGTACGTTTACGCACCGACCGGATAATTGAGCGACGATGGGGGGCGAAAAAACCCAGACAATTTGCGATTCGCGAGCGTAAAGGGAAAGTTACGATTGCCTCGGAGGGTCGACACGTTGCTTGTGCAGTTTCGCTTGAGCAAAGAAACGAAGAGACTCGATGAAGAAAAAAAGAATCGTTGTGTGCCAAAGCCGTTGAACGCGTCTTCGGGCTGCGAGCACTCGCTCTTATTTCTAATGCCGTCTAATTATTCAAAATGACATTCGACGCCGAGCAAACGTCTTTCTTTCGCAAGCGCTCCGAAAGCTTAGTACTTCATTCAATATTTACACCGTTTCCCAATTTCCCTGTGACTCGTCGATCGCTAATGCGCCCGCCCTCTTTGCACCTCTCGCAGTTTCAATGGGCTTGCGGCGGCTCTTATTTTTTCCTCTCGGTCCCTTTATTCGTCCGTACATCCAGTGGCGTCGAATAAAGTGGTAAGCCGACTCGTAGATACTCCTTTTTTTATCTCGTCTATCCGTGTCTCTCTTTGAAAAGAAACGAAGGGATAGCCTCTCGTGCGCCCGCTCTTTGATGTGAAAATTCCACTCTATTGATCTTTCACTTAAGGGCGTATCTCTTTTAATTTTAAGGATTACCGGAGTTTATTCCCTAATGGAAAGGACGCTGCGGCGCAAGTTCCCGAGTTGCAGAGATTGTATCGTGGCTTTCAATTCTTTTCCTTTTTTTTTCTCCAGTCGCGAATTAAAGTTCGCGCGAGTATAAAAAAAGGGAGAAGCTTACGAATTAAATGCGAGGCGCTAAAAAGCAAAATAGGTGTGCACGAAACTCGCTAAAATATTCGGCCGGAAAAGAACTCCTACTCCTCAATTAAAACTTTCGTCCCATTAAGTTAATTATTCGCACTCGCTTCTCGCACTGTCCAGCGGCAGGAGAGGGAGGGTGGGAAGAAAACATTTTATCCGCGCAGCTGAAAAAGAAGCTCCGCCGGCCGAGTGCATTACAGTAAACAAGCATTAAAAAAGCAAACGCGAGGAAAGTAAAGAAGAAAACGGAGGGGAGGAAAAAGAAAAGCCAGTCGTCGTGTATATATATGCCTGCACTAAAGGAGTTAAATTGTGCCGCTATATAAAGGGGGTCGTGGCTGGGAGGGCCGGCAGGCTTCGCCTCAGCGTAACGATCCCTTCGCCAAGGTGACGCGGCGACACTCTTTTGACGCTAACGACGCGGAAAGACGACGATAGGCCGTCGCGTTAGACGCGCGATGACACGCCGCTTTTGCAATATCGACGACAAAGGCACAAGTCGCGGTGAAAACGGCCAAGCGGCTGACAGCGCGCCAATTGAAATTCGGCGATCCAGATTAGCCGCGCTCATCCAGATGCCACAATAGGCCAATCTCTAGATATATAATCCAGATTTCGACGGTGGATCAGGTGTCCGCTAAATTCTCGCTATCTCTCGCGATCTCGCGGCTGCATTAATATCGCCGAGATAATGGCAGGCCCGAATGCGGGGATTACAATCGCCTGCCGAGCGCTCGTGAGATTGAATAGAGGCGCGAATAATCAACGATCGATGTGCCGTTGAAAAACACCCATTTGCGAGTTTGGCGTGCACCGTCTCTATGTCTTTCGTGCACTACTAGTCGTACAAAAACGACAATCGTTAGTCATTATCGGTATTTTTTGGTTGCAGTTGCACAGCCAAACAAAAATCTATTTCGATAATTAATACAAGCGTTCGGCATTGTTTCATCCAATGAAAATACAATATCTAATCAAAGCCTAGCAATAGATAACCCTGCAGCATGAGAAATGGTGTGGAAAAAGCTGTAGCATCGATTGTCGTGGACGCGTAGAGAGAGACTCGATAAATCAATAAAAACAGGTCGAAGCACCAATCGGAGAAGCAGAAGAAGAAGAAGAAGAAAAAGATGAGGAAGAAGCGAGCGTGGCAAAAGAGTTGAAGGTAGCAGTGTAGCAGCCGTTCGAGCACTCGAGCACGCCGCTTTTCATATTTTAAGGCGCTCAATCGAGCCTTTCGCTCTCTCGTCTCGAGCGTTATTGATAAGCTCGCGTGCCACGACTCTATCAATCAGTCCTCCCCGTGAACGTTCAACGAGGTCTTGTCACTCTTTACAACGCCTACCGATGATATGCGCGACTAGCTAGTCCATCAACAAGAACACGCTTGGCGTACGTGCACCTACTGACGTCTCTCTTATTTCGCGCTGTTATGGCCGTTATATACGGATATTTGTCAGCTGCGACGGCTTGCTCGTACTATGTGAAAGTATGTTGAGAGAAGAAGAGCGCTTTTAGAATGAAAATTGCTCTCTTTCTCTTCTAACGTCCTTTCTTTTTGAAATTATGTGCAATGCACAGTGTGCAGGTGCATCGTCTCTACTGTTTTATTGGAGGCTTCGCGTGTTTTATGGTCCATCAGATCATAAATAATATTTTTATTTAACAAACATAGTTGTTATTCGTGTTGTATTTCATGCTATTTCATATAGTTAGCGAATACAAATTTAACTGTCAAACAATTATATTCGTTTGTTCTACTTCCCGTTCGTTAAAATGATAGATTATATAATATTCTGACTGAGATAGAAATTATCTTGCTTAGTTAAAATGAGAAAACTTATGAAAGTGAAAATTAATAAAGCGATATTTCATATAAAAAGAAAAAAGGAATCATTCATCATACATCATAAAGATTAACGAGTTATTCAAAAGCTTCCTACTAGGCCATTTCGTGTTCGAGTTCAACGACTCAGTCCTCATAAAAAAAAAAAAAAAGAAAAAGAAGCAAAGAAAACCGATCCATCAATCTATTAATAAAAAAAAAACAGGCGGAAAGACAGAGAGCCAAAACGAACGTGCCACTGGCAAGCGACGCGCCTTCCAGCACGTGGTTGGCGCAGCGTTTCGAAAGGCAGTAGCGAGCGCAGCATCCCCATCGTCGAATCGAAGGAGGCGTCCTCGCGGATGAATGACGAGCGCGGGTAACAAAGGGCGCCGAAAATCCCGAGGCCTCGTGGCGCTCCATTCACGGTGGCGCACAGATTCGGATCAGCCGCACACGTCGCTTTGGCGAGCGTGCGGCATCCCATTGAGGCCGCGCGCCCGACAATCGACTTGCCATCGCGCGACCTTCGTGTCTTATCAGCGCCAAACTGGCGAGCCCATCGCGATTGCGCCGCCTTCATTCAGGCCTTTCCGCGCGGCCGTTGCCGTCGTGCCGTGAACGGGCGCGCGCGCGCACGTCTTGGCCGCGAGCCACCCGCTCTCCGGCCGAGCGTGGTTCACCATTTTCGGCGTCGTTCAGTTTTCGCGAGGAGCGCGCAACTAACACGGGACACACCCGTCAGCTCGGCAGGGCATTAGCGTCAGCGCGGGATTAACGCGCGGGTCATTGAATGATATTTATGACAGTGCGCAATGAGCATGTTCTACACGCGCTGGCTCTCGCGTACTTAATGCTAATTTACGAGCTACGACTAGGCGCGAGCGCCGTCCTCGCGTATATTACTTTTAATTGTACGTTAATTGAGTGGCGTGTATTATTGTCGAGATTAGTTGCGCCACTTACGCACGCTTTCCGGCAGACGTAGCCTGCGGATCGATGCGACACTCGGCGCGTTAAATCTCGATGTATTCCACTGGCAATTACTTTGCTATATTACAGTTATGAAATCGACGGGGAGAGGGCTGCGCGCGGCCAAGCGGAGAAGATGAAACGAACGCCTGGCATCTCTGCACCGCGCAAACCTCATTACAGTCGCCGTCGGCAACGTTTTTGTTTAGTCGCTCGCGCGACTGGTGCTGCTGCTGCTGCTGCTGCTGCTGCTGCTCGCGCGCCATAAAACGAAGAAGAAACACCCGAGAGACAGCTCAGGATGCAAAAGTAATGAAGAATAAATCAAGCTCAAGCTCGAAATCGCGTATATAGGCGGGCGACCGAGGGATCGGGGCTTGTGCTTTATTCGTCTGGCGGCGGTGGCGGCGACGAACGCCCATCGAAAGCAGGTGCGAAACCCTCGATAAGATCCATAATTCACGAGCACGCACACAGCTCAAATCGGAATATGAATATCTGAAGAAAGACGAAGAAGCCTCTGTTTCCTTTCGAAATTAGATGGCGTGAAATATGGAACGGGAAGCGCCGCCGTACACGGCGAGAACGCGAGGGCCGCAGACTGACCAACCGCAAAAAGCGCGCTGTGCCTTGAGGATTGTCCTCTCCTTTTGTTTTTCCAGCTCTCCGCTGGGGACGACGACCACGCGCATTCGTTACGCCAGAGCCCGCCGCATTCGACTGCTCGTGCGCGGAATTTCATAAGGGGCTGAGCAATGATAAAGCACTTTCCGCCGGATCCTTTTTTTGTCCCATGCTGTCTTCTCTCCTCCTCCTCCTCCTCCTCTTCTTCTTCGTTTATATTTTATCAAGTTTTCCAGATTCATATCTACACCATACACATATACCTTTGTCATTGGAATTCCGTACCTGCAACTTGTCTCATCGGAATTCTCCATTTTCAGGAGAATGTTACATTTCGCTCGAGTGGAAATTTATAAGCTTTTGTATAAAGCGGAGCAGCCAAGCGCTAGTTTCGATATCAATTAACCAGTCACTCCTAATACCATTTCCAACGGAGAATGTTGTTTTCAAACTAATGCATTCCAAGTTTCAAAGTGAAAATTTATTCCGGCAGCCTCGTAAAAATCTGATAAGTTATTGCAAATTAACGTACCGAAAATTTCCAACACCGTCGCTCAGTCACGCACGTCACATGGAACATTTCACACAGCTCTAATTAATTTACGGACGCAGGTATAAAAGTTATCGCCGCACTCAAATTATTGAATCTAGTAGCAAGAAAAAAAGCGGCTGTAAAAACGCCGCCCAGCGATATTTCATCGGCTTTCGCTGAAAAAAAAGAGGAAAAAAGAAGCAGTGTATTACGTTCGCGCGGTCCTAAACCAGACCACGGAGCGCGGCATTCCCACACGCGCTCCCGATAAACTCGGCGCGATAGGCTAAGCGACGAAATGAATTTAAATTTTTTAGCGTGTATCAGCTAACGAACTCACGTGATGCATATTTTCCATCGAGAGCGTCCGGCGCAGGGCGCAGCGCAAGCCTTTGTTTTAATATACGCGGCGCGCTCGCAAGTTCTTTTCGTTGGCCTGCGGCCGTCGAGGCGAGTCTTATCGTCAGTGCCAGCACGAACTTGTATTTATTTTTCATTAGGTCTCCGCAGATTGCATCGCATTTTCAGCGCCCGTCGCGACGCGGTATTCATCAAAAATCAGACGATTCCGAGGACTGCTGAACTTCCCGGCAAAATGGCCTTCCATCGATCACGTCTTTGCTCTGGTACTGCAAGAGGGAGCCAATCGTCTTATTATTAAGAACACCAAGTTATTGTTCTTTTTCCACACGGAAAATATACTGTCGTTTTATTGATTCGATATCTCAGCCAAAGTACATTAGCAAATCAGGAAACACTATCGTGTACTTTACTTGTGTTGGGTTTGAAATCTGTTGTGATTCTTTATTAATTTTTGGGTATGAGGTATAGCGTGCAGCACTTAACTATCTACAGAAAGTGCCATTGCAGCTGAAATTCGCGAGCTTTCGTCCCATGGCTATGCAAAAAATTTGCCGAATGACATCTTATTTTGACTGCTACGTGAGAGCTAATTAGCTACCGCTAACAATGTCACTAGTAAAAAGGTTGATGAATAGACGGATAGACGGCAATAAATAAAGAAATGTAGGGAAGAAAGAGGAGGGCTTGATTTATTCCAAGGATTTTCCTTTATTTCTTGATGGTGTTATGCAATAGTTAACAGCAAAAGAGGAGCCACCTCCGCATTTCTCAATATCATGTCTTATTCGAAGAGACTCGCAGTGGCGGCAGGAAACCAGTGAACAAAAAACAAGATCCATTCCTTAGCCTATAGCTATTCATTCTGGACCAGAGAGTCGTTACTGAAAAGCTCCCAGCTCCTCCTAATCCACGACAAAACCTCTCGAATAAATATACTTTTTCTCTAGGGCGGCGACCCTTAACAAAGTTTATTGGTCGAGCAGACAAAAAGCGCGAGAATCTTTCGAGTGGATCGCGAGAGAAAAGTTGGACCGACTACTGCTCCGCTGTTGCTGTGGTGATTCACGACGTGCAATCTTTTTCTTTGTCTCATCTGATAATGCGCCCTCGGAGAATTTGACGCCTCGCAACGAAAAACAGAGCGAGGCAGCGAGAGAGAGAAAGACAGAGTCGTCTCTATGTCGTGTCCTAGCGTACATCCATCAAACCGACTGACGTGACTCGTTGGATCAATGCGGCAACAACAAAGCCCGGACGAAAATCAAACGAAAAATTCGATACAAAAAGGGAGAACACGTCTAAGTGAGATCATCCATTAGGTCGGCTTGACTGAGATGGGGTTTATCTTGGGCTGGTCGATGAGCAAACAAACGATTATACTGGTGATTACTCTATCGGACAATTCATCAAAAGAGTGTAACAGTCAAGACACAAAGGATTCGTCCAATTTCCGAGTCATTGGAAGCCAAGAGTCATTTACACTAGAGCGACTCGACCAACCAAGAATAAAACAAGAATAAATACCTTGAAAAATCTGGCTTTAATAAATCACGAGCGGAGAGAAAGAGAGAGAGAGAGAGCCGGTGGGCGCGCGAAAATCTCGGAGAAAAACAATGTCGTCGCCGAACGAAGACAAAGCTTCCGTCGGGCGTAAAATATAGGCGGCGACGACGACAACGACGAGAGACTGGGCAAGTTTTATCGGGGTGCGCAAGCATGCATGCATGTGCGCAGTGGGGAAAGCTCGCGTTCCTTTACCATTCGATCATATATATATATGAACGGACAAAGAGCGCGACGAGGCTGTTGCGCGTTGAGAAAAGGAATTTGTGGTCGTACATTTGCGGCGAGGAAAAGCTTGGACGGTGAGAGTTGCGGAAAAGTAGCGGATGATCGAACGGAATGGTTTCCGCGTTTTTTTTCTTTCTATTCGTTCGTTGGCTGCTCTGACTTTCTATTTAGTTATTTATTTATTTTTATTCCCACATGAGTAGCGTATGTGTATATTTTAAAGACTTCCTCGAATGAGAGGTAAATTAATTCGAATTATGAAACAGGGGATGGGGGTTTCTAAAGAAGATTATTACATTATTTATGAATTTTGCAGATCTTCATGCTAAAAAAATAAGATTTATTATTTAACAGAGACAATGAATACTTGGAAAACATCTTATATTTTATATATATATATATATAATGAGAACCTTTCTTTTCATAGAGAGAGTTTCTACAGTCCATGACTAAATGAGACGACAGACTAGGGTAATCTAATATATGTATATATATATATATATATATATATATATATATATATATATATATATATGTATATTCTTGAAATTCTACCAGGAAACTGTGTAAAAATGTTCGAAAATAAAACAAGTAGAGCATCCCTTTCATTCAGAAATAGTCCACCTGCACGAAATAACCATAAAATAAGGAATTCGAAAATCTTTGTGAGTCAGCGTCGTCCACATACCTTTCAGCTTGGGGGTTATATAAGACGCGTATTTTACCGCATCAGCAGCGAAAAAAAGGAACGAGGAATAGAAGAAGGCTCGGGCAAAAACTTATAAGGTCGTGGGTGGGGAGAGAGGAGTATCCTTCGACTCTTTCGCGAAATGGGATTGCAGGGATAGCTGATGCGTCATAACAATGGGGAAGAACTATAAGATTCGCTGGAAAATTCGCACGGTGTATGTGATACGCTTGGGTTCTGAGTCCAAAATCCTTTCCTTACATCTTGCGAATATCGAACTTGTATGGCCAAGAAAGATGTTTTCATAAATTGTTACTCATGTCTAAAATATCCTCGACAGATAGGTTTTACAAGTCCTTGTTATTATTTGTAATACTGCACTTACTGTTATTGTGGAATGTGAAAAGCTGACTAGATTTTTGTGCAAAACTAATTGCGTTTAATCACAGCTAAATTACAGGATCAATGTTATGAAAAAATTGCGCATGTCTATATCACCGACGCATCCATAAATGAAAATTCTCTTAGGTCTACTTTCGTCTCGCCAAAATTGAGGTAAATCGGCCGGGGGCGTGATTTTCAGACTTTAATATTTGATCCCTTTAGCCTGTCTCTATCTGTAGCAATCTCGGACATTATTCACTTTCAGCGAGGTTTTCTGGGCGCTGTGTTGGCAATAAATATTTAAGACGTGAAATATCGACGCCAAGCGAACCAAGATGCTATACAACCCCGCGCGCGCAAGTCATGAGTTTGAAAAGTAGGTCGACGCTCGCGCAAAATGTATTATCTCGCGCTGTATATTATTCTACAAGCTCAAAAGGCCGATGGGGCCGTAAATAATAAAACTTAAAAATTTACGATTCGAGAGGGAAAAATTACCCTGCCGTGTTTTTTCCAGATTAAGCCGTCCTCCCCTCCTCCAACTTCCTTTCATGAATCAGCAGTAGCTATAGAATCTTATATTTAGTCTTCCGTTTTTATGATTTTTTTTCTTTCTTTCGCCGTCCTTAGTACACGTCACATTTTATAGACCAAATTGTGTAGTGAAAACTCTAATATTTATTGAATATCTATAAAATGGACAAGTTACGGCTTACCACGTTGAATAAACTTCAATTTTAAGATGGTGTATAAAGTTCCAATTCACTAATACATGACACCCACCGCATGTCGTCCTCGTACAAAGAGATGATCGATAGCTGACGGAATTTCTAGAAAATATTAATTAAGCTTTTTTCAAGACCCCATTCCACGGTAACCCCCCTAAAGAATGCATTGTCCTGTACACTGGCAATATTTCGAGTATCAATGGCATACTCGTTCATATAACTTTTCGGAAAGAGAGTTGGAGTCGATCCATTTTTTTTTGTCTGTCGGTCTCTCATCGGCAATATTCCCCCTCTGGTGTCGAAAATTGGGAAGCCCGTTACGCCTGAGGAAGCTCTAAATACCCACTGCGTTACTTATTGGCATGATTACCCCATTGGTAGTGCGTATACGTACCCTATTCGAAATTCCGATCGTGAGAGCGACAGAGAGGCGGAAAGCGAGCACCAGCCGAGGCTATTTCACCCTCTCGCTTCCGGGGAAAAGTTTAATGGTCGCATCCCCCTCCCGCACCAGCGAAAAGGGACGAATGACAGGGTGAACGAGATAAAACGCCAGTGCCGCGCGAGCGCAAGCGAGATGGGAAATTAGAGGGAATGCAGAGTAGTCCTGTGAGTAAGAGGAATTTTCATGTGTTTAACCGACTGCTAGAATTTCCGGATAACTGATCAGATATGCATGCGGAACTTTTCTCGACACGCTCTCGCGTCAAATTTCCACATGAAGAAAAACAGTGTCATTTTCGGGAAATGGGACGGATATACTCGTTGATTCCGAAGACTTTTCCACAAGAGCTGCGAAGTTTTCAATTTAGAAAGCTTCCAAATGGGAATTAAGGATTTTTCAAAACACTCTTCTCCATCCTGTATTTCAAAAAGAAACTCAAAGTTTTCGGTTCAACTTAAATTTATCGAAGCACGCTCATTTTCTGCAACATTTGGCGTCTCTCGATAACCTAGTATACCACTTTGCCAATCAATTTAACCTAATAATCTTCTTATCGATTTATCATCAAGCGATTAAGACAATATTACGCAACATCGTTATTAACGTCAAAATCAGCTTACGATCAATATAATGACATCCTGACAACGTGTAAGCGGAGCCTCCCTTTCTGGAGACGCGTGTGTGCTAAACCACTAAGGAAATAGACTTAGAGGCGAAACTCAAGAAACAAATATCGAAACGCACTTTCATGCACCAAAGAAATACGAGAGGATAGGCTTACGAGTAGGAGCTGTAAATATTTCAAGGCATAACGTGCGAGGTCTGCGTTGAAAGCCTTTGCTTCGGAATTGGATCGGCAGCCTAAACGCATTTTCGCTCCTCGCGTGTTGCGGTCGTCGGCGGTGTCGTCATCCTTTAAAGAATCTTTTCTTTTCTGTCGTTACATCCCGCACCCCCCCCCCCCCCCCCCCCTCACCTCCTCGAGCAAATTTATCATCTTCGTTTGCGTTGCTCTTTCGGTTTGCATTCTTCATGCTCTTGATATCGCTCTTTTCCTCGGGGCGACGTTCTTTATCTGCAAGCTTTCTTTTCCTTCTCGATGCTGATAGGGTCTTGATTACTTTCGAATGCGTGCGCAAGAAATTTGCATTATTGAATGATGCTTTGCGTCGAACGAGAGAGAGAATTCCCTCGGGTGAACCAACTGTATAAGTAGCCTTTGCACTTACTTTGTTCTCTCTCTTTCCCGATAAACCGATGCTGCTGCTTTTTTCGGGGGAATCAGTTTGTTCGCTTACCGGGCAAACTTTCTCTATCGTTGATTATGCAGTGCTGCTTCCGATGGTATGACTCGATTAGTTTTTATGAGAGAAAAACAAAATGACAAAATTTTTCTGTCTTATGTTGACGTGATGTTAGTTTTGAACATAGAAAAAATCTTGGTAAGCATTTTTCAATGCTGTGAACAATGGAAGTGCAAGCTGGATTTTTTTCTCGCGCTAGATTTACAAACAAAGCAAAGAGTTTGTTCATTGGGCGCTGTTTAACAATTTACTCAACAAACACAAGGCCTCCCGAGACCAACAAGAGAGAAAAGAAACAACTTTAGACGTTACGTGGCTTTGTCTCGCACGACGAGTCAAAGCTCGAAGGCGTGAAAGCAAACGCTGACCGCTAATCAAATTAATTTTTTATTAGTTCGCAAAGAGTCTCTCTCACTACCCCACTCTCGTCATCAGTATTCCAAGGCGCACGCGTCTGCTGCTCGTTCATGTTCCTACTCTTTCTCTCTCTCTCTCTCTCTCTCTCTCCTCTTTCGGCGGTAGACTTTTGGCATGGCGCAGGCGCGTGAGAATAAATAAGGGAATGGCCGTACGTGCCTGAAATAGACGAAGAATTCGCGGCGAATCTAATTTATTTAATCTATCTTTAAAAAGTTGAGTCGAACAGGTGCCTGCGCGTATATAACGTTTGCAGGCGCTCACGGCGCTATACACAGGGATACCCTTTTTTAAAATGCACCCTCTCTCGGAGCCCCCAAAGCTTTCCCGGCTGCGCGCGGTTTAGTCGTTAATTTTATGAGCGTATTAAATAATGCGCCGAATACATGATGGGATTTTTCCGAAATTGCATCCACTCGTGTTTTATCGGCCCGGGGTGAGTGTTGTGCACATACGTTCTCCCATGCGAAGCTGATCAAAATACCAGCAGACGTCTGTATTTAGATATTATATTCATTTTTATTGAATAATACAGTCTCTCATTTTTTTTTCAATGCAACGTATCGGAATATATCCTTATGAAAGAATAAGTCTTTGAACAAAAGATTTTTCCGAACCAATGGGTTTTCCATTTGGACTTTGAGAGAATCGCAACGCCGAAACGCCTTTCACGGAGGTAGGTAAAAAAAAATAAGAAAGGAAGATTTGCTGAAATATGAGCGACCGCATCGCTCTGGACACTCGCGAACGATTGAATTCTCGCCTTTGCAGCGAGCCAAACAAAGAGCTTTTCGTCTCGCAAAAAGGAGGGCGCGAAGAATTAAATTGCCTCGAGCTCAAGATGCAGACTCGCTTCCTCTGTGTCTTTCGATGGGAATCCATCCATCTCGCATGCTTTTTATCCCTAACCCGTTGGGCTGTGATCGTACAAAGCTTTGTGCGCTTTGTACAAGGAAAGTTTAACATTCACGCTCTTTATACCCCCGTATGGTGCTCTCCTTCTCTCTCAATTTTTTCGCGCGATAAGAGGATGTCAGATGCTTCACTCTCTTCCTCTCTTTTTCTCAAATTCATTTTACTCAATATTTTCAACGTCTCATCCAATTTTTGATTTTCCTCGTCGTGAACGAGCTAAAGTGAGGCGAGAAATAAGTTGAATGTTATTATGTAGATCGATTTGGCTTGCTATTTTTAGTTCGTATTATCTACTGAAATCTCGATAAACTTTTCGAGAAATGCAGTATGATAAGACTGGATAGAGTGGATGATTTATTCGAAATTTGTCATTTTTTGTATTGTAAGAAAAAGAAAAATGAGGAATTTCAACTAAATCGAGCGCTCAAACGCAAATGTCAATCACAGCTCAGTTTTCGAAAGGAAGTAAAAATAAAGAGAAGCGAAGCAGCACACGCGCACAAACGAAGTTTTAAGCAGAGCGCGTGGGCAACAATCGACAGGCTGCGTAACAATAAAGCTATTAGGCAGCTTTCGCTCCGGGAGCGCGCGAGGAATCCAACAAGTTAGTCGCGGCACGTTTCACTTGCTCGCCTCATAAAAGCTCGCTCTAAGCATTCGCCGCGCAGCTGCAATAACTCGCGAGTTTTAACCCCTCCTCCAACCCCGGACCCCCCACGGTTCATAGAATTTACATTGCGCAACCAAACTTTTACGCCAACAAACAAGAAATTGGTTATTCATAATGTATGGCGCGCGAAAATCCAAGTTAGATCTTTGCTTGTACAGCCGGGGGACAATCGCGTTGCGTCTATATCGGCGACGTGAAACAAACTCGCGCGGATATTGTGCCCTGCGGTTGGTGGTTGCTTTATGTAATAGCGGCGCGTGATGTAAAACGTGCTCATATCACCGAAAGCAAAGTTATTTATCGAAATCGATTTTCCCTGTCATACGTAATATAACAGCACGGTAATAATAAGCCCGTTTCGCTTTATATTTAACCATTGGAACGCAAGAAAATAGAATTAAAAAGCAAGCTCAACAAGTTTAATCGAATCCGAGTAGGGGTTACTTTCTAGCTCCAAGATTTGCTCGCTTACGAGCGAGCTAAAGCAAATAAAAGCGGTTTTAATAAATATTAGATTCGCAGATTCCATTTTCAAGTAGGACTGAGTCCTGCGATTTAATAAAGAAAAAACTTTGAATTTGACTTGTTTTTCGAGAGAACCCCATTCATTCGTGTTTGTCGATGCATATAGGTATTGTTACTTTTGACGACAGACAACGAAACTCTGACTTAGCTCGAACCGCGTAGGCACATATATATCGCAGTGACAAAAGGGAGAGCGAAGAGAAGACCGGCTACAGTCGATTTCCTCGAAAGCTTAGCTTGATACAGGCCAGAAACTGTAATCTCATATATCCGACGGCGAACTTAAGATCCAAACTGAATCCTTAGCTGCAAGTTTACCAATATTCCATACACTTGGCCCCTTAGCCAACTTGGAGCAACTCTGCTACGAGAGCGGAGAGGGCGAGGGGTTCATTGTCTTGAGGTCAAAGGGGCTGTGCCGCCAAACAGTTTCTACCTAAAAACTCGGCAAACTCTGCTCGCAAGAGAATATTGCGCTTTCGCGCAATTGGCGCGCTCGTTCGGGAGGCAGAGACAAGTCGCGAGCAGTATAGAGGAAACGCTCTTGAACGGGCCTCGATATAGGATTTCCGACGCTGCTTCCCTGCTCCCCCGTCGTCGCTTACCTTTATTTTTTATTGTTTCGATATGCACCCCAAACGACAATGTGCTACGTTTTCGAGTTTGCTACTTTCTCGCTTTTATGAGTTTCTCCTTGTTAATATTATACGGAGCGTATGGATCTCCGCACGTACGAGAGCTGGACCGCACAAGTTTTGCCAAGTGAAATCCCTAATATGGACCTTCTTATCGAGTGAATGACTTCAAGATAAATAAAAGTTGTACAAGTGGTGCCAATTCGGATATTTTTTTCCATTAGCGACGCTTCCACGTCGGACCGCTAGTTCAGAAGCAAATATTAATTTGCAGTGTATAAAATTTTCAACATTTTATTAACCGTCGAGAGAAGAGACGCTCGATTCGAGCTTTCAAAATGAAAAAGACGGGGCTCCGTAAAGTAGTAATGGAATCTGTTCTTTAGAGCTTGGGCCAGGAAAGCGTCGTGGATGAGCGCCAGCGCGCGACCCCTAAAAAATGCATAAAGCACATCGCGCTGCATTAACAATCTCTAATTACTCTGCAGTCGAGTCTCTTTTTCCGCTTTCTTTTTTTTTTCTACGCTCGCTGGTAATATTCCTAAGGTAAAAATTGAATTACAGCAGCAAGGCGAATATAAGCGCGCTTCCTTCTTGCCCGGCATCATCGTTAATTTATCCCGGAGCTTTTATCCCTTGGCCGCGCCGCCGCGCCGCCGCGCCGCCGCGCCGCCGCTCTTTTCTCACCGAAGCATCTGAAAGGTTTTTACTTGGCGAGCGGCTCCCTTACACGCAGGCAACGCTGGCTAAATTATTCGCCAAGCCTCGCGCACGGATGGAACAAAAAAAAATTTCAGTCGGCTCCTCTCCTCTTTTTATCGTTATCTACGACGCGCTGCCTTGAAAATTATTTTTTTCATCGGCTTATACCTTAGGACTTGACCGGCAAGCTCCTCTTTAACATTCACTTTTGTTCTAGTAGTCGTTTCCGACATTGTCGCTTTCTTTTTTTTTCTTTTTTTTGAAAAATGTCAAAGCTCCTCGTCGGAACACGATAAAGATAGCTTGAATAATTTAGGCGGAATTGCGGCGGAGACCCTAAAACGAAGCGGCGAAAAGTGAGACGATGGCACATCTCGTTGATTCTGTAAATCGCAGCCATTGTCTGCGAGCTTCGGCGCCGCCGGCTGTTTATTCATTCGATCTGCCGATACCGCTCGCGCCAGCGTATATCCGATAAGAAGCCTACCTCTGCTGCTCGCAATTGTCTTTTCCGAGTGCGAGCCCGCGGCGCAATGCCTTAAGTGTCGGCATTCAGCTTGCTGCGACGACACGTGTGCGCCACGACGGCAGATGCTGCTGCTCCGGAGACGAGGGAACTGAAAGACGCGACACGTACACGGCAGCACGCAACTTGGATTTGATGAGAGGGCAAAGTACAAAGAGCAAACACAAATGGCACGTCGTTTATTTTCCTCGCTCTTTTCTCTCGCCTCGAATATACCGTTATGATTGCGAACGCCGGGGAAAAGAGCAGCGAAATGGCGCAGTTCCCGCGGAAAATGCCCCGAAGCGAAAATTTAGCAGCACAGCGAGAGCTGCAGCGAGGAGGAGCGGCGGCCTCCGCTATCTGGCTGTTCGCACGCCGCGTGTCCAGCCAGCGGCGCAGCTGCTAACAGCCGATAACAAGCGCGATCTTGCGGTGCGCCCGGGACACGTACATCGCAGCGGCGTGGCGTACGTAGCGTTCGAAGCGCGCCAACACACAACAGGCACGCCAGCCCAACTGCGAATTGCACGCACGTATTTTCGGCGCCGCGCGCACACCTGCGCGCATCCGTCAATCGCGGTTTGTTCGCTAACGAGGGCATCCTCCCACCCTCCCGCGCGACTCGCGCGGCTCGTGGGCTAATCTCGTTTCTCGTCACTCGTCGCCCGCGAGACATGACGAATGATTCGCCGAATTTGTCTTCGGGAAAAATTAAAACGAAGGAAACGATTCGCCGATTCGCCGATTCGCCGATTCGCCGGGCGTTGGCGGTGCGCTCAGCGTTATTTGGTGAGCTGCCAAAGGCGGAAACCGCATCAAATTGCCCTCGACGCACTCGCGCGAAGCTGCAACGCGATGGAAATAAAGCTCGCTCGGTTTGCGCTGCCTCTGGCGCCGCCCACCCTCCCGTCGCGGATAGTTCATAACCGCAATATTTCAAGCTCTCCGCGCGGCCGTTCGCATCCGAACCCGCGCGCTTATCATTCCTCGGCTAAATGACCGCTGCCCCCTGCGTGACGACATATCCTTTCAGGCGGCTCTTCCTGTCGCTCTTCCGTGCGATAGTTAAAAACGCCTCGAGTGTCATTGATATCGGAGCACGATGAGCTTGTGTTCTTGTGTTTTTGGTCGTTGCACGCCTTCACTCGCAAGCTACCACACTCGAGCTACGCAGCCAGTCTCCCGCGCGTAACTTCTTGATTAATTTCAACAAACTCTAACGAAACTCGATAACCCACGCAGCCGACACTAACCCTTACTTGGTCAATACCTTCTAAATATTCATCTTGCGAAAATTTTATTCGGAGAATCCTTAAATAGTTGCTGTGAAATTTAACCAAGACGTACCTGGTCCGTTAACTAAAAAACGCAGTTTCGCATTGAAACGTTTCTACAGTGGACAAGCGAAGCTCGGTCGGATGAAATCTTTAGACAAACATAATTAACGCAATAAAGAGAAAGAGACATAACAATCCGTCATTCTCTAATATCTCTCGGAACTTTCAGCCGTCCTCGCGCGCGGAACCCACTAACAAAATCACTTACAGTTCCGCGAAGAAAACTCTCTCTGGAAGCCGCACACGCTGGGCGAAACTACGACAGATTCTGCCCGCAAAACTTTCCTTTCGCGCGAGCCCAACATAATAACAATGATGATAATAACGAGCGCGACCCGACAAGAGTCACGTCGGCAGTTTGCAATATATTCGTACACGAGGGCGCTAACTGCCGAGAACAAGGGCGATTCTGCGGCGCGCTCCGAACACGTACTTCCCTCTGCCGACCAGCTCTCGCTCTTTTCACTCGATTCGGGAGACGACGCGCCGCCGTGGCGCTTCTACGCGAGCGTTTCGGCGCGAGTGCATCGGCGAAAGATAACATCGCGGATAAATGTCGGCAGGAGTTAATGGAACGAATGCGGCGCCGGTATTCGAATAGCAATTGTTAATTATACTTACGTAAATAGAAAGTTTCGCTGGTGTAAATGTGCGCGAACGAGGTATCGAGTGGACTCGGAAACCTTTCCAAACGCACGGCCGAGCGATCGGCTGCCATGTACATGCAGACGCGAACTCTCGCGCACGCTGCCGGGATTAATGTAATCCATTAGCGCTTATACTCGGCGGGCCAAAAGTCAGGCGCAATCTCTCATCTGCCGGCGGCGGTCGTCCAAGGCAATCTGGCTAGTAGCCGGCGCGATCGTGACTTTGCAACTGCTGGATCGTCCAGAGGCCAGCAGCCGTCGGATCGCGGCTCTCCGGCAGCACTATCAGCAGAACGATGGCGTGAGCCCCCGTGACGAGGGCCGCCGTCCAGAACGAGCACGGCCGGCCGTACGAGCTGGCGATCACCTGTTGACCATCGCGCGTGAGCTTTAGCTTTTTACGTCGGCTCCACTGTTTAGGGCGCGGGATAAAGGAGGCTGCAGGGAACTACATTCCTCGAGGATTAAAACCCGCATAACGGCTAGCTTTTAAAGTGTGCGTGCTTTGGGAATTCACGAGCAAAAATCAATCGAAACGAATAAAATCGGTCTTGCGTTTTTCTTTTTTCTTTTTTTTTCATTTCTCACGTTACATCGTGGCGCGCCATCGAGAAGGGAAAATCAAAAGTATACGGCAAAAAGACTAGCAGCGCGGAGTCGTTCGCTGGCTTGATTTATCGAGCTCAGTACGAATCGCTGGCTCCATCGTGCGTGCACTTGATAAAAAAGAAAAGTATAGAGGTATAAAGTTCCAGCGGGAGAATTGTCTTTTGGCGGACGCCGGCGCAACGAGCAAGTAGTGTAGCACGGCTATAGGCAGACGATAATGCGGTAGCTGTTAAAACGCGCCAGACCTTTTTTGTTCCTTCGTCGCGGCTACGAGGACAACATTTTTCCTTTTGCAGAGGGGCGGTTCTTTCTTGAAAGCTGTTACGCTAGTATCGATTTCGAATTTTCAATTACAGAAGCAGATATTTTTCTGAATTAGAATCCATTGTGAGTCATTCAAATGCGAACGCCAGGCAGAAGAGAAAACTCACCAAAGTTTGGTAATAACGAAGATGGACGAACACGCAGCGGTGTTCTGCAGGGCAGAGCCAAAATTACGAGGTCCATCGATAGGCTCTCAGCGGCAAGAACAGTGGCCACAGTGGCAAGCCCGATGCCGTAAGCGACGGCGAAGACGACGATGCAGACGAGCGACAAGAGTGGCAGAGGAGAGATCGTCTGACTGGGTGTGTCGGTGCCCAAGTGGAAGTGGAGTCCCAGAAGTGCCATGCAACCTGTGCACAAGAGGCAACTCCAGGCCACAAGGGGGCGACGACCTACGCGTTCGACCACGCAGCCGCTCGCTAGCGTGCAGCAGAGATCGATCAAGCCCAACAGCAACGACACGTAGAGTCCCGGTATTACCGAGACGTTGCGCTCGAAGATCAGCTGAGGGTATGAGTGCATCGCCGCCATTCGCGAAAATTGCTGCGCTGCATACCAAAGCATACGCACAAACCTTGTCTTTTATTTCGTCGGATGAAAAGGAACGCCCTTCTTTTTTGATATACAAAAACGTGCTCTTTTTATTACGTGTCAAAGCGCTATCCTTTCAATTTGATCGCTCGCTCTAGCGTTTAAAGCGAAATAAAGGAAACACGCGTTCGCACATATTGAACCTTCGCGCGCGCGCGAATTTTCCGGGCGTTGGACTTCAAAGCTATACGGATTTATATGATGGCGCAATTGATTGCATTCACTGGGATCCCTTTGTTTAACCTTTCCTCTATGGCGCGCCATTCTATTCGATTACATGGTTTATTCGTTTATTTTTACTTTCGATAAAATGTAATTAAATCGCGTAGCAATTCCATCAAAATATTTTTGTTTAAACTCACCCGTCGTAAGTACTACGATCAGTAGTAAAGCTCTTCTGCTAGCCACGTCGCCAATCACTCTCGTCAATCTACTTATTAAACGGTTGTTTCTATCATTCACAACTCTTCGGTCAAAGAACTCTGCAATCTCATGTAGTTCGCGATACACGTCTTTCCTTCTTCTCAATTTCCTCAGACTGTCCAATACCTCGTCAGGCCTCGACTGTCTCATCAACCAAAAAGGCGTTTCTGGCGCAGCAATGAAATAAATACCAGACAGTAACAACACCACGGTTAGATAAACTCCAGTTGCTGAACTAATGCTAAAACAAGGTCCAACAGCGAAGCTCAATAAAACGCCAACGTGTACACTGACGCAGAAATCGACGGACATGTTACTTCGTAGTCGTGCTGGCGAAATCTCCGAGAGATACATCTCCGTCTGATGACACATTATACCACCAGTAAGCCCCAGAACTATCCGGTCGAACGTGAGTTGCTGCTCATCGAACAAAGCAAAAAAATGTCATTTGTCAATCGTAACTCACTTCACCACTCCGACAACAGCACGAATAAAGGTCCTTTGTTGTTCCGAAACACTCGATCTTCAAACCAGTCGAAATCCGTGGGATGCCGGCGCAAGAAAAAAAAGAACGACACAAAAGCGCGATCATCGATCACGGCCTCACCCAAGAACTGGCAGCCACGGCGATAATAGACCATCCGGTAGTGAGCGGTAAACAAGCCAGTAAAAAGAGTTTACGTTTTCCAAGTGTCGCAGCTACGTATAGCGAGACGAAACCACCGACCAGCATCCCTGGGAAAAAGATGCCGGTGATCCAAGTGGCCTCGGAGTCTGTGAACGCTGGACTGTACTGATTTGATGAGAGAAGTTGTGGGATTGCTGCTTGAGGCCAACCGGCGAGGTTACCTACTGCTACTCCGGTGAGACATGTTGCAATTACGAAGACAAGATTTTACTTTGTTTTCTCTTCTTTTGATGAAGTTGAAAAAGTCAACGAACTATCGTTAGTTTTATTGCATAATACCCGAGCTTCAGCAGCAAATAACGGACAATATTCGTAAGACGAATTTTCGTGCGCATTTGATCTGACGTTGAACGTAAAATCCTCGTGAATAATGAATTTTCAATATCGTTCACACTTAATTATTTCTGGTTTAGCTATTTCAATGAGACTCTCGTCCGTTATATTATCATAACGCGAACATTGTATCGATCTAAATATCATCTGTTTCAGAATTAGATTTTGCTAAACAAAGACATGAGTTCCTTGTACAAATAAAAATTTCATTGTCTGTAATTCTCTGCTCTCTTCGTTCATTGCTAAATTGCAATGAATGAGAATATTAATTTAAGAATAAAGTAACAATTTGTAAATAGAAACAAGGCAATCTACGAATTACTGTAAGTCGAGAGCATAAATTTATTCAAAGCGAGTCTCACGTCAGTCTGTACTTATGTCACAACAGCACAACTGTCATCGTGTACTTGCTAATGCAACAGCGCCAAAAGTTCGTCTACTACTCTGCGGCTGTCGTGGCTCTTCCATAACGACTGCCAATCGGATTCTGAGCAAGATACGCGCCTTTCGGAACTACATAAGCGAGCCGAGCAGCCTCGCGGATGCTCCATCAGCGCTTGCTCGAATAAATTTTTACAAAAACAGGGAAACTCTCTCGGTGCGCATGAGCTAACTGTGTGTCACATACCAAGATCGTATCGCTTAGAGGCAATTGCTGGAATGCCGCGAAAATGCACTCACGCGCAAATTGGTCAAGCGGAGAATTTTTAGAATGTAATTTGCCGATGTTACAGTGAGTTATAAATATGTTGAATAAAATACCAATTTTCGATATTTTTGTACCAAACTTCTTTTCTATTAACGTGTCAGTTTAATCTCAAAGATAAGAATATTATTGAAATGTGTTATCAATGAAATATGGAATCGATTCGTAGCAATGTTTCAGTATTCACTTCAAAATATTTTTTCCGTTTGATAATCAGCCTATTATTAATTTAAAATCAAGGAATAGAAATTGAAGAATCATTTATTTATTATTAATAATTATCTGTAAAAGATTCTTGCAAAAACATTGATAAAATTAGTTCATCGTGAATCAGCATGCTAATTTCAAGTAATTGATGTTCTTAATTACTTTTCAATAAAATGCACAAGAATTGGTCAATTACTAAAGGCGCCTTATAAGCTAATAACCATGAATTCCATAGACTGTTCATTGGAAGAAAATTGTAGGTAAGAAAACTTTCAATGATCTGTCGGTAACTGCCTAATTTGTATGATTTCGATATAAAAGAAAAATTATTTGAATTTGAAAGAGTAATTTGTCGACATAATTCTATAAATAAGCTGTGAGATAGGACAATATCACACAAATAACGGTTGCCGTTTGAGAATTCAAAAGCTTTTAAGAAACGTACAGGGCAGTCGAAGAAAAACCAGCAGTCTCCATCGATAAGACTTTATTCGCGTTATAACGTGGCAGACATACTACAGAAAATTTATTGGCTAATCTCGCATAATTGTTAGCACGAGCAACATTGTACGCGTTGGTTTGCTCGTGACGTTCAATTTGAGATGGCGTCTTCTTGAAAGATACTCGTCAGCTGGCAAGATGAGGAAAAGCACGTATCGATAGAGGCTAATCCGAAGGAAGAACAACTCATAGTGGGGCACAATTTCTGTCAATGGAGCAGCAGCTTGGCAATTTGGCCCAAAGACTTGGCAGGCATCTCGCTCGCCGGGGAAACTATCGCGCCGCAGCAAAGAAAATAACAATCTAATTTACGCAAGCGAGCGCAAGTCGGAGCGCCTCGGGCAGGTAACTATGCAAATGCGGGCATCTCTTTCGGCGCTCACTGATTGGACGACCCTCTTAACCATCTAACTTTAACTATTACCCCTATGGCTGCGGACTGGTAGCGAGGTGAACGAGCTTGCGCCGTATAGCTGTACGCGCATATACATGCGCGGAATAGTTGCCGCTGCTTGTTGCGGATAATCGTCGCTGCGATTTCACCAATTATTACTTCGGCCAAGCTGTTCGACTCTTTTGGTCTGCGCTACCGCGATTACTGCTCGCGTGGATCGATTCTATCTTATCGGTGGTGTGACGATTCGATTAGGAAAAATATAAGAATGATTTTCAGAAAATGATGCTAAATTAAACAGTTTATAGTAATCGACAACAAGGGCATTTTCCATTTTCGGCAAAAATAGCACTTTCCATGTGGGACCTGTGCCGAGAATACAAGAACTTTGCAATTCTTTCGGAATAAGAAGTTATATAGACCAGAAAGCAGTCTGAGCCCACTAGTTTATATTCCGCCGTTCTTTGGTTTTTCTCGAATCCAATTCCGATTTCAGGAAAAGCGACAATATCTCAAATACGAATCCACTCACCTCCCAAAAAATTACATAATAAAAGGTACTTTCTAGCTGCGCACGTCTAAGATACAATTTACATTTGGTATCGCGTTTATGCGCGAAGTGAAGGACAACCTTTTGATCCAGAAGACTTTTCTTAAGCGAATACTCTCTGCTGAGCAGCCAAAAGGAAAAGCCGAGCATTCCCCCCCCCCCCTCTCTTTCTCTTATGCGCGGCAAAGGAAAAGCTAGTGCAAAAGCTTCCATCAGTTCGGCCAAACAATTTGCTCATAAATTCCGCAGGCTGCACCGAGTACCACAAATTTTTTTTGTTTTTCTTCGTCTCTCATTCAAGTACGAAAGAGAGAGAGAGAGAAAGAGGGAGTGAAAGGTAGATTTGAAAAGGACTAGCTTGTACCGCAAAACACACTCAACTGTATTTTTAATTCTCCGTTGAGGGTAGGCGCTCGGTTAATCCCTAGGTCTCTTCTTTTTTTTTTGTTTGATTCTCTAGTATTTCACCGATAATTGAGGAGCAGCTTAAATTTTTTCAAATCGAACGATAAATACATCTAGAGAAAAACTGAATTAGCTTCCCAATGAATGCTTTCAATCGGATACATATACGCGTTACCCTCTACCTCAAAATTTCCATTTCGTTCCGAAAACTCGGTTCTCTCTCTCTCTCTCTCTCTCTCTCTCTCTCTCTCTCTCTCTCTCTCTCTCTCTCTCTCTCGGACAAAAGGGATCTTTTATGCAACAGCTTGAATCGAACACACAATGCGCGCCCCAGAGAGAGAGAGAGAAACTACTACTCGCCGAAAAAAAAGAAAAAAGTTAAACAAAAAAGCGCAAGAATATTCATAACCGCCGGCTTATATACACACGTAACAATGCGAAAAGACTACATTACGCGCGCGCCTTTTGTTTCGCGAGGTAGGAATATTAAGACTGTTTTCATAAGTACAGGAAAGGCGAATGTCGCTGGCGCGAGCTTTGTTTCTAAATGCAAAATTTTATCGATCCTGATAAGCTGGTCGGAGAAAGCGAAATAGCACCTACTCCCGCGACAAGCTATATAGCCGCGCAGAATTGAAGTTCCGTGATACGGCAACTCTCGCTTGGCTTTTTTTTTAAAGCTTCTCCCATTTGTTGTTGTTGCGGGCTGAGTTCGCTCTTTTCTCTTCTCGAGCCGCTTGAACTCAGTCGATAACCCAACTGATGAAACATTCGCGATGATTAAAATCATTCAAAAGTATATTTTAGACTTGAATGATACATCAGTGTCCAGTCGCCGTCGTTCTCATTACTGACTGCCATATTGAATTGACGATACTTGTGATAGGAAATTTTTATAATCGAGCAGGACTAATATTCGAGTTAGTGGCTCTAATAATTAATATTGGAATATCGAGTGATCATCAGCTATAAGTGCCAATCAGAAGGACGCATCGCAGAAGAAAAGATGTCTTGTACATTGTCTCCTCTCTTGTTTACATATAAATGCTCGAAGATAAACTCGAACCTAGGCGAGGCACAGACGCACACAAAGGAGGTAGATACACGCGCCTCTGAAGCCCCGGGGACAACAAGACTAAGGAGGGTTCGCTCTATACTCTCGTACACGCGTTTTCGTCTATATGCACGCTCAATGTAGGCAAACGCCATTTTCGCTCGAGAAGGGCCGCCGCCCGCCGTAACCGCTTCTCGACACGACCGCGATGGAATTCAATTTTCCACGGACAACTTGATACGAAAAGTTCAAGTTTCTTGCAGCTTTCAAAGCTGTTTGTGCTAATAACCTGCTGCCGCCTGCTAATTTCTTACAACTTTATCCCATTATCCGTGGAAGCTTCGTTTCACCAGCTCCATTTAGTGCTTTAGCATTGTTCTTCGTCCGATCTCAAGTCTCGATTATCTCAACAATAAAAGGGGCTTTATCGATATATGCTTGTATATGTATATGTGTATCTATATATATACACACATACACGCACATGAGCTAGTGAATCTCGTCTCTGATAATGAGTAAAAAATATTAAAAATTAAAATAATTCAATTTAAAATTTATTTAAAAATTATGCCGAAGTGTACGAGAATCTTGAATCAAGAACTTTCTGAGCTCAAAAGTCTGAAAAGTTTTCGAAAATTTCTTGCAGTATCTTGAAATATTGCCTGACAAACATCGACAAAACATTGCATGTGTAGCCAATAAGAAAAAAAGTAGATCAACGTTTGTATATTGGTATACATACATGCAGATCACAGCCACAAAGCAAACTCTCGAACCCGTATAATCGTAGCAATATAGGCAAGAGCTAGCAAGGGTCATCGTTCATTCAGGCGTGAAAGCTCTCTCTCACTAGCAGACCCTTTTGCCTCACAAATCTGGTCGCTCTATCAATTACTTTAACGCATCGATGATAAATCTTGAATGCTCTTGCCTTTGGTTATCTATTGGAATAATCGCGAACGATTGGCGCAGTGCGCGCCAAGCCAACTCTGCGCGTACGCATGAGCAAGTCCACTTTCCTAATTGGACGCCGAATATGAAAGGCCACTGCTGTTCGCGCGAGTCGCCATGCGCTTTCACGTTTATTGTGCGGCACGACTTGAAATATATCGAGGCAAACGTCGCAAAGGGACGTGCGTGCCTGCGGACTCTACAGCTGGAATTACGATGTCTGCGTATACAGCCACATTTGTTTTATTATTACTTTAGTGCTTTATTTTTTTTATTCTCATGGCCTGTTCCGATGATCTTAGATTTCTTACAATGGCTGCGTATTTTTCCCGCATTTTTTAATTAAATAAGTATAATTTTGATCTGTACTTATGGACGATTATTGAAAATAACGGTAATTCAATTATTCATTACGGAGTTACGCAAATTCGCTGTGAAAAGTTTCTGCGATAAAGTAAACGTCATCTCAATCTCATTTTCTTGCCAAAGAGAAGACTTTGGCATCAAACAACACATAGATGTATGTTTTAAGCGGTCATCCAAATTAATAGCTAGGTCAACGGGAGTCACGATAAGCCAATCATAGCTCGAGGCTTTTTCTAAGCAATATCTCTTTTATTTATGTTATTCGTGTCTAAACAGTGCTGATATAATTGAGCAAAGAAAAGCAGACGAAACGCTCAGTAAAATGAAATTAATAAACTGAATAAAATGACGGTAAAGCGAGAGAAATGTGTGCTGAGAACTGGACAGTGGAATCGATATTACTTAGCAAAGTTCACTGTCCGGAGCGAATTGGAGAGAATCATAGTAGCCGCATCGTTAATCATTAATCCTCGCGTAGGCCGCTCTCGTAGCTCGCGAACTCACCAATCATCATTATTATCGTGGACAAACAGCCTGCGGGGAGCCGAAGGAGGAAACTGCCCATGTGGCACGTATTATGGAATTAGGGAAAGCTTGCTCTCATCCGGCCAAAGGACGCCGCCGCCGCCGTCGCCGCCGCTGCCGCCGTCGCCGCCGTCGCCGCCGTCGCCGCCGTCGCCGCCGCAGCATCCCGACAAAAGGGGGCCGGTGCACGTGACGCGAATCGTGCGCCAAATTTTCACGCGTCGCACGCGCGCCTCGGATATTCCTGTTCGTCTTTGTCATCCAGGCGCCCATGCCCTTGTGTTTGCCATGGGCCCGCATGCCTCTCATCACCGATAGCTTTGAAGTTTCTCCAGACGCGCCCTCTTTTTATTCCTCATTGAGCGCCGCCGCTTTGATTGCTCGGAAGCAGATGGGCACGGCAGCGATTTCCGAATAATACACCAAATTTCAAAAGAAACGACCACTTTTACGACTAAATTGTGCCAATAAATTTTTAATGCAGTCTCGTGAATGCCCTTGGAGATTGATATTGACGCAAGGTTTAATTATTCAAACGCCAAGCTGTGTAATATTCCAGACGCCAAGCGACTCTTGGAGGGCAATGACGCAAGATTCAATTGAAAAAATGGAAAGGGCAAACAAGCTTGCGACGAGATTACGTTGTCGCGCAATTTTTTTTTTCTTCCGGCAAATCTCTTTAGAGAGCAAAATCGCCAAACCCAATTTGCCGTCATTCATCCCGCGCGCGTATACACATCCACTTCCATTAGTTAATCATAAAGCTCGTTTTCCCTCTATTCGCGACTTTGCGACTGCGCGTCGCATAGCCAAAACAAACGCGCAAAAAGTATGACGCTCATGAGCTAATCGTCAATCAGTAGCCGGCCTCCCCCTTTTACGTGTAGCTGAGTCACATAATAGCACCCGAAAAAATATCGCAGACTAGAAAGTGTTCCGCTCGATTGGAGTTCTGATTAAGGTGACTCAGCGACTTTTTCTCGACAATGCGAAGACGTACGCGAGATGATGAGGGCAATCGTGCGGATCGATGTAAATGTGTATACATCCGTATGCGATCGATTGCTTAATGTGCTAATCGGCCCTATCAGCCTAATGAAGTCGTCGTATTTTTCATCCTTCCTTTCTTCGATTAGTCGATGACGCATGGCTTTTCTCCTCTCTCGTTGGAAAAGTGCTAAGCCTATTTTTTCCAAATTCACGCCGATTCCAATGATCGAGTGTCGGACGATGATTAATTGTCGAAAATTTGATTAAACTTCGATAGACTGTGGAACCAAATGGATTTGACCACGTAGAAATGCCTCGATTTAAGAACAATTCGAATTATCTCTACCTCCCGAATAACAAATTGTTTCACCAATGAATATAAACGTTACTTTTTAGTAGACGAAGATTTTAATTTTAAATTTGATGGCTGCAGAGCTTTCGAAGCACGCGTAGGCGTAATGAAATTCCGTATAAGAATATGAAATCTTAATAACGTTTTATAACAGTTATATTCCACAACTCAGGCGCCAGACAGTTTTACAACCTTGTTAAAGGAAGAATATTAAAAACTTTTATGTTTAGGTACAATCCCTTCAGCACAGCAAAGGAAAAAAGTTAATATCTCGCCTATGGCTTTTATTCGAGTATAAATTTTCTTTTTCGAAAATCCATTGCAAAATATTTGGATCATTGCTTTTATACAGCTACCGTATATCATATTTTCCGCGAAAAAGAATTTAAAAAAATTTTGATCTTTTAAAATAAAATAAAAAAAAAACGATCGCATAAAGCTATTAAAACGGAATATATTTGTTCAAACCATTAAATCCATTTTTCCATACACTCGTCGATTCGCCACCACCATTGAATTGAAAACTCCGATATTTTCCCTCCCTTCCTCTCTCAAAAAAAAAACCAGCAAAGCATCGAAGCGCCAAATTCCGAATAAATTGGCCATTTCCTTCGGCCTGTACACATCCGCGAGCTATTCAGGAAAAAGCTCGCGGAATTAACGAGGCTATCTCGCACTCATCCATCGCGCATTCGCTCTCATCGATAATTGATCAGCCGACCGGTTGATATAGGGTCTCTGACGAGCCTCGCGATTAGATCACTTACAGCGCAAAACTTGTTAAGAACTGTAATTCGCTCTGCAGCTCCCCGATACAAATTCCTCTGCTTTAACGAAGATGGCGAAGATGCGCCCACGTGTACGTGTGTGTGCGTGTATTTGCCTCGTTTCATTTAGCTCTGCTCCTGCTGCGGCTGACGCGCTATACCGCGCGCACGAGCCAAGTCATAATATTTACGAGCGTCTTATTGCTCGCGCGCGTGTATTTTTAGTGCGCAATCCAGCAGCGTCAGTGGTTAAACTTTCATCGCGAAGAAAATTAAATTCTAATGCCAAATGAGTCGTCGCTGCTCGCTGATTGTCCCCGTAGCTGCGACGCTAAATACGCTCGACTATCGCCTGTAGCTTTTGGCCAACAGCCGATACGTGACGTAGCCGATAATGGAAAATCGTTCGTTAGGATAAAGACAGACGCGAGCGCGTCACGCTGTTCAGCGAAACGTGCAATCAGAAGGATGAAAAAACACAATGATTCGCTCGCTGATATTTAACGCGATTCCCGGCACGCGATTACAATCAAGCGAGCGCATCGGCCAAACGATGAATAACAATTAGAAATCCGCAGCCGTGTGCAAGCGCGCGCGCGTGTGCGTGTGACGTATATAAGCCCGGATAAATCGATGAATGAACCAAGCACGGATGAATGAACGAGCGCGCACCGTGGATAATTATCGTCATTGTGGCTTTTGTTACCCCGAAAGTTTATTTCGGATGTTGAATAATCGATGCCACAGTGACGTTTTGGAAATGAAAGCTTGCCACGAGTATAAATACAAGTATACGAGACGAGCGAAGAGTTGAATGGCGATCTACAGGCTAGCTATATTGGCGCGGTATATGCACGCCGAAGCTATCGACAGAGCGATCAATAACTGTCGATTCGGTATAGGTCGAACTCGTGGCTTTTTTCGATTACAAGTGACTCGCGCTCACCGAACGCACGTGGTGCCGTTATTTGCGCGACGGCCTCTGACCAAGCAACACGTGAGTTAGCCCGTGAGCAACGCAGAAAACTTTCGTGATACTCGATCGCGAGTTTATTCCGTATGTATCGCGTACTAGTATGACGACTGCACAAGTCTAACCCGCCAAGTTATAGCAATGGACACTTTGGCTGAAGGCAATTTCTACATCGACGCAGCGCGACCTTATTATGCAGTTCGCGCGGGAGCATGCGCAGCAGGGATTAAACGCCAGGAGTTTTCCCAGTGGATTATCATCGTCGGAGATGTGTTTTCGCACACGCTTATATCCGTGAGTGACTGCGGAAACTTATTCCCTTGCTTTGACTCACGTACATTTATATATTGACGCAGTACGAGATATATTTTAATGATCGATGGACCTTCCCGCCAAAACGGAGAGATCGAAAGAGCAAATCCAAATGGATGAGCCAGTGCTCTGTCTCTGGCCGGAGGAAAAAAATGAAGTCGAGCAAACATCACCGAAATCCCGACAGAGATAAAGTCTGGTTGATCTATGCCCGCCTATACGAGATGTAGATTCGCGCTCGTCGATAAAAGCAAACAGAGAGCAGGAGTAACGAGGCCGATTAGTCGAGGCTGATTAAAAAGGCTCAAAGATCGCGCACTCACCTATCAGGAGACCGAGAGAGAGAGAGAGAGAGAGAGGGAGAATGCTAACGAAGCAGCGTATATAGCTCGGATGGAAGAAGCGCTCGCACTCGCGCGGGGTCACTTAATCGCTTAATCCACTTGCTCGGCGTAGTTAACGGCTCTCGCTTGCTTGCCAATTTGCGACGCGCATGCACCATCCTAAACTTCATGACCCAAGACGTCGTGCGCTAAGTGATCCAACTTACCCCAACGAGACAGGGTATATACTTTATTTTTTTCGCTTTTAAGCGACGCTCTTACGTCCACTATTTATCGGCGTCGCACTCCACTTGATTGTATACAAGCTATTCTCTCTCTCTCTCTCTCTCTCTCTCTCTCTCTCTCTCTCTCTCTCTCTCTCTCTCTCTCTCTCTCTCTCTCTCTCTTCGTCAAAAAGCAAGCAAAAGAGCTACAAATTACCAAAGCTGCCGTGCAAAACACGTGCTGGAAAACAATTTTTCACGCGCGTTGCGCGAGGGTGTGCACGTTTCATCTCGCTGAAGAGTGACAAATCGCCTGTCTAGCGAAGAGGGCCTTCGCTCGATTGTTGAATTTTCGAACGAGCGAAAAAAAATCGGGGTTAAAAGGGTAGGGGGACGTGTATTAATTTATCGCTCCTCTGACGCGCGGACGAGAAACACGGGTGCATGACTTGATTTTTAATAAAGCTGTTTCTCCAGCTAAACGTACCCCTCGGTAATACAGTTTTTTGAATTTTTTTATTCCTCGTCGAAACGTTACTGGAAGCTGCGAATCGCTCAACGCGTACACATTTTCTAAGCTAATGTTTACCGTTAGCTCGCGTTTTCGATATTCATCACTGACCGAAAGCAATTATTACAAAGGTTAAATACTGCAAGTAGTAAAGACCAAAGTTTGGTGAGACCTTCGTCTCAACCGAGCCAGACACCCAGCGCGGCAAATCAAAATTACTCAACGCACTCTGTCAGTTCACGGAAAAGCTCTAGTAAAGCGAAAGTGACTGCGTGTGCGTGTGTGTGTGTGTGTGTGTGTGTGTGTGTGTGTGTGTGTGTGTGAGAGAGAGAGAAAAAGAGAGAGAAAGCACATAGGCGAGGCGGCGCTGTTACTTTAATTAATAGCGGTGTGCAAGCTAAACCACCTTAGTAGAAGAAACCATCTTTCTTCCTCGTGTACTAGTTCGAGTGGCTTTTGGCATCCCGCGATATAGCGAGTCTCCTCTTCCCTCGAACCGCATACTTAATCGAAGCCTAACTTTCTCGGCGAGTCGCCTCATTAAACGCTCGCCTACATACGTCAAGTCGCATACTTACGCTCGACAAGTCTTTTGAAGATCTCTATTCTTTCCGCGATTTCCTCCAATAATAAGCTGCGAAACTTTAACACACAGTCGACGAACGTGACTAATCAGACGGCACGTACGCGAGAAAGATAATCTGCGTCATGCGAACGAGCCTTTCTCGCCAACTATATGTGTGGCATATTACGATTAAGATTATTTTTTCGTAATTGTCGCGTCGACGATCGTTTGCGAATCATATTATCGCGTTTGACATTTCATTCGAATTATGTTAAGAGGCGAAACGATTATACTAACATTAACTCGGATGTTCGAATAATCAATGCTAATACGCTGCTGAGAATTTGCATAATGGACATTAATAACAGCTCTCGCGTAAACGAGGTAATTACTCAAATCGGTGACTGATAATTGTCGTACCTTGGTACGCCGGTTGATAACGTTTGCACACGCCGTTCTATCTGTCTCGACAAAAAGCAAATCGATAAAAGAATAAACAGCGAGTGGAGTGAGAACTGATATTGGCGAAGAATTTTTGAACGTGAGAAAGCACTGGTTCCTCTTCGCGAACTCGGCGACAAACGAGGCTGTCGCACGCTGCCGATCATTACAAAAGAAACGATGCCGCAGTGGAGAGCTCTTATCGGCTTCGAGTCCAACAACGCTTTGACGCGAGCTGACGAAAAGTTTGGCCATTGTCGGCACCAGCAGTGCCACGATTTTCGGACAATTTGCCGGGGCGAGCTTCAAGATATCACGGACTGTTGATCCCGAATGGTGTGTCTGCCGATAATTGGGAGAGTCGACGGCAGAGGGAACAACCGATGAAACGACATAAAAGCAATCCAAAAAAAAAAGAAAAAGAAAGAAAAAAATGCCAAGAGACTCTCGCTCGTTATGGATTCCGCAATGTTTGCGAATAGAAGGGAGGGAAAAGTTTCGACTCGTGCGTTCGCGTATTGCTTCGCAAAGGGAGTTCCTCGATAATTAGACGCGTGCGAGCACGATTTTTATTACCCGCTCGCTCTCGGTTATATCGAGAAATTCAATTAGTTCAACCTCGCTGTAGCGCGATTAAGCAGCCGTAAATTCATTGCAGCATTTTTTTTCTTCATCGCTACGAAGTTTTTAAATAATTTAACTGGCAGTTATGCGCCCACCACCCGTAATTTCCCTTTATTTTTGCCTACGCAGATTGTCGGCTAGCGGAAATCCACGGAGAGACTATTTTCAAATACCGAAAAGGAAAACATTGCCGGACAAAGCCAAACAAAAAATTACCTCGTTATGCGGAAGATATCGTAACGACCGCCTGAACCGATAAAAAAAAATCTCGTTACCCACTTGTAAAACTACGTATACCGAAGCACACATGCACACGTGAAAAAACTTTTGATCGATACATATCATGCATTCTCGCGCTTTGGGTACGGAAAAAAATAGAAAGAGCACAATCGCGGAGAGCGCATTATTAAAAGCCGAAAACTCGGACGCGAACTATTCCCACATTCAGCAACTTAAATTTCAAAGTCTCGTTTTACATAGAGAGCAATCTAACACCAACAAATCCCGTATAGAAAACAAAGTCCGCGCCCGTGGGAAAGTTTCTTTTTTCCAAATCAAACGCAATCTCGACGGGCAAACTAGAACGCGCGCACGGCAGAGAGTATAATGACGTCGAGCTGGTCAAGCGACCGAACGAGGCTCGGGAACACGCAGAAATCCGTTGCGTCAGCTGTAAGTTTCGCAACTCAGTGATTTCACGTTGCCTCATCACTTTGTTCATCAAATCTCTTATTCTCTTTTCTTCCGTGCCCGTTACGAGGGAGAAGAGGTAAAAAGATCGTTACGATGAAGATCCCGGCAAAGTTTAGCTATACGTATCGAATGATCGTTAGCCGTGGCGCTGACCCACATCGAACAAATCGAAACGAGGGAAGAAGAGTCATGATATACAGCTATATTTTCTGAAGGAGAGGTCCAACTCCAACTCCCCAGTGCATTGCTAATTGGCGGAAAGACGAGCCGCTCAAAAAGTGTATATTAGTCGAGAAAGAGAGAGAGAGAGGGAGAGAGAGTTGGGGAGGCCTTTGGTAAACAATCCTCTCATTATACACAGAGCGAGAGAGAGAGAGAGAGAAGGGTACGTGCACGCTTGGTTGAGCAACTGGCCATAGGGGTGTGCGATAGCATCTGCTCGCATTGCGATAAGTCAACAAATACATGGGTCTCGACTCTTTCGCTAGATTAATCCTGATAATGCCGCGCACGTTGTTATGCGCACAATTCAAATTATCTGATAACCAATACGCGTGTGTGCGCACCTTCTTATTTTCTGGCCCTGCAAAACTTTATTGCTCGCTGTTTTTTTCTCTTGCGCTAGCTCGAGCTTCAATTTATGCTGAATGTAAAATAACACTCCTAAAATAGCGTCTGTGATATGCATATTACGCGGGCGAAGCTTAATTTATGTGGGGATAAATGTTGGGCGTTTCGTATGACCCTGCGATTAGTTTGTGTACACTTCGCTTTCGGAGAATGCTGAGTAAATTATTCTCCAAATGATATTTTACTCTCGGACGCTTTCGTTACTTCGGACACATTTTCGGTCTGTACCGTGGCGAAATTTTCTTTTTCCTAGCCGTACAACGAGTCGTACCTCGTATTTTTATCGAGCCCGGCAAGCGGCGCGCCTCGTTGCCGCGTAATAAATTATATACTTCTGAAGCGTCCCGAATTCCCCCCCGCTCACCGAAGACACAACGAGTCAGTAGGCCAACTTCGTATTAAAGCCAAACTTAGCGCGCAACGTAGACAAGCGTGCGCGCTTCGTCCGTAACAACGAGCGCGCGCGTTAATCTAAAATTTAGAATAAAACTACCGCTAAACTTTATGGGGCTTTTATTAAATGACGAGAGGCGTGCAAAGGGAAAAAATAAGGCAGACTCACGGAAGAATCAATCTCCGGTCTCCGTGGTAAGAAGAAGAAAAAGAGAAGTCTCTTTTCCATTCGCCGTAACTTTTAGTTGGAAAGTTATCTGCCGGCGTTCTTTTCATCTGGCGAATGAAAAGCGCCAGACAGCTCGAGGCTATAACGAGAAGTCGCTCGCGCGCGCATTTACCTTATGACTGACGGAGTATAAGGTGCGTTCGGCAAAATATCTTTTCCCGGCTCGCCTAGCTTTTCATCGGGATTCGACGATCTTTACGCTATTGATGCGCGCAACGCGCGCGGATAGAAAGATAACAAAAATGAAGGAAATTTAGCGAAACGAGATTATCCTCGCTGTTGAGACTTCAAACGGAGCCTTGGCAAGAATCAAATAATCAAGACACTGATTTTCAAAGTGAAGCACGTGCGCGCTGATTTAATTAAAGAGGCACTCAAGAGAGAGAGAGAGAGAGAGAGAGAGAGAGAGAGAGAGAGAGAGAGAGAGAGAGAGAGAGAGAGAGAGAGCGAAACACAATGCATTCCCGGCGTCTGATTGATCCACAGCGCGCAAGAAATAATACGCCACTCGACATTCTAGCCGTGATCAGAGCACGCGCGCGCTCGCAGTCAAGAGGCGTCGTTTGTGAAATTACACGTATCGGCTACGAGGAGAACGCGTGCATCGACGGTACGCGCACAGTAGGATGAATAGACGAGTTGTAATCAGAGGGACACATAAAGTATGCGTTGAATGGCACCATTAGATGTGTATTCAGTTGAAAATATCGGGCTGAATGTACATTATTAGGGCGGTGTTTGTTTTTCTTGGTAGTATTTTGGACATTGACCCGCGTCCGTTTAGAGGACATTTCCCAAGAAATAGTGATTTTGGAAAGAACCAACATTGCTGTAGTTTTTTCGCGAACAGTCTCTTTGCTGACTTGTCGGCAAATACTATACCCGAGTCAACGGGAAAACAAATAAATTGGGACGTACGGCGCGAATAAACATCGAGTCGCTCGTAAATGTGCATTACTAGCTGTGCAATTAGTTTTGCGAGGAGAACGACTAGGCAACCTTTGCGGCGTCTCCGATAGCAGAAAAATCCACTTGCCGTTTGCCAAAGCAATCAGCGCAAGCTTGACAAAAGAAGACAGAAGAAGAAGCAAAGTAAGTATAAGCTTTAATGAAACTGCAACAATGGTCCAGCGCCCACTTGTCATCTCTCGTCGTTCTAAGCAATCAGCATTAAAAGGGAAAGTCCAGTAGCCGTGTGCAAGTCGGCGGTTGTTCCCCTCCGGTTCGTTTGCAATTTGTCACGCACAAGGTCCAGGCCAGTGTATGCCTGTGTACGTTGGATGCGCGCGTGATTGACATTTATAATGGGCGAGTCTAGTATGGCCGATCCATCTGTCGCTGCTGGCTAGCTGGCTGGCGCGCGGGGCTAATGAATGATTCGGGGCTGGCGGTAGTCGACGTAGCGGAGATCGACTGCTGCTAGTGGCCAGTTAGCAGCAGAGATGGATCTTATTGCCATCGCGCCAGCCACACGCAGCCTGCGCACGAGCTGTGCCCCGAAAGGGCTAAATGAACATTCCGCACGCTCGGAAGATCAAGTGCGCATCGTAATACCCAACCTCTACTGCATCTCTCTCGCTCGCCGAGTCTGCGTGTGCTCGTGCAATGGGAAAAAATGCTAGTCGTTGCGTTGCCCAGGATGGACATTCCGCTTTTTCTCTCGCGCTTTCATTGAGATGTGCGTGCGATTTGTCTTGTCATCGTTTATATTGCCTCCTCCTTTTTCCTCTCGGACGCGCGCGCGGCTTCATATCTAACGTTGCTTTTTCTGCTCTCGACTTGGACTTGTAAATGAGCATTCGAGCTCTTTCTCCCTTACCGAACCTCTTGATTTGTTTGCTCATAGTTGGAGGCAAATTAATGAACGTATACCGATATCTTGCTGCTTTTTAACGTTTCATTGCGATTTAATGCGAACTGAATAGCCAGAGAAGAAAACATATAATTTAGACGTGTACAATGCAGGCACGTTCCGTAAAATAATGAAACGCGTAACGAGAAGAGAGCAGATGGATTCTATTAATAGTAATTCGACGGACAAGAGAGTCGGCGCATGTGTCCATCCGATGCATAATTCAAAGCAAAAGGGGTGGACGCGCGGCCAGGATAGAAAACAGCCCCGTTAATACTCATTAGCTCGGCAAGAGACTATCGCACCCGTAAAACTAATCAAGACAATTTAAAAGCCATAAAGCAGTCTGAATTGCTACCCTAAATCACTTTGACCGTGAGAGGTGGTCGCGCGCGCGCGGTTATTTCAGCGCTAGCTTTTCAGAGCTGCATATCATTTGCAAGCCTACTAAACGATCGTTAAGCTCCGACACGCGACAACTTCAAGCTTGCGTATTGACCGTCGACGGAGAGAAACACACGAGCGTACTTGCCAATTATGTTTTCGAGGTAAACAAGTTACGCGCGCTCTCGTGGCCAATGATAAAATCATTTGCGCTCTTTGATCTGGCTCCCTGGCCCCGTACCCCCTGCCTATCCTCGAGAGCTTTGTTACGGCAGATATAGCCGACGTGGCACGGTTAATTGTCAGCTTTTTTTTCGGCGACGATTCCGAGTCCTCTCAGCCCACCCCTTTCATTTTAGATCAAAGATATTGGCACGAGGTTTTACGTCCTTTCTGTCCTTTGATGATTTACTTTTCAATTCTAACGATGATTTTCTAATTGGCCCCTATAGAACACGTTTCAAATTCAATTTTTCTGGCCTAGCAGTCAGCCGACGATCTCTTTTTCAGCAATAAATGGCAATTAATATGCACACGTTAATCACAGTCATCTACTTTGATATGCGTCCGTTCGAGACTTTCGCAGTATTGAAATTAATCCAATTACCGCGTGCGAGATCAAAACGCATGAAACT